>NW_027469108.1:0-600000 GCF_051020765.1 Lasioglossum baleicum | reverse complement strand
CGTAACCTCGAAGTTACAGGTCGATTCGCTCAACTATCAAGGGAGAGTAAACGCGGCGACTGTGGCGGCACTCGCCACCTATGCGAAGTCAGCGTCGCGAAGTTGGCGTTAAATTCGAACGTTTGAATCAGTTATTTTCTTTCGGGCCCTTTTCAGCCCTGAACCGTGGAAGCGCCGAAATTCGGGTTTCATTTTTAACGCGGCAGTTTATACCCCCAGCGCATACCGCCCACTGCCGCTGGTGGTCGGTAACTTATCCTCCGCCGAGGTCGACGCGCGTTACCGATGCACACGTAAAAACTTTTGCGCGAATCTTCGCGAATTTTTCACGCGGTAAACCTTCGTCTCCGCGTCCTCCGTCCGACGAGCCTACTCTCGCCCGCACCCGTCGACCCGTTCTCGAGCTATACGGCGACAAAGAAACTTTGATTTTTCACTAATTTGACGTCATCGAGAAAGTTACGGCCAACTGGGAATTAAAGGCATATCGCCTTTCCGAATTTTCAGGGAGCCCGTCGGGCCTTCGGCCCCGCTCGGCTCTGCTCGGCTCGGCTCGAGGTCGAGGTCGTCGGTAGCGACGATGGTGGCGGGGAGGTGCGCAATTGGTCTGTCATCGCCATCCCCCAACCCCCCCTCCCCCTTTAAAATTAATGGAAAATGTAAACCCAAACGTAGAGTCGGATTCGTAACCTCGAAGTTACAAGTCAATTCGCTCAACTATCAAGGGAGAGTAAACGCGGCGACTGTGGCGGCACTCGCCACCGATGCGAAGTCAGCATCACGAAGTTGGCGTTAAATTCGAACGTTTGAATCAGTTATTTTCTTTCCGGCCCTTTTCAGCCCTGAACCGTGGAAGCGCCGAAATTCGGGTTTCATTTTTAACGTGGCAGCTTATACCCCCCGAGCGTTACCGACCACTGCCGGTGGTGGTCGGTAAGTTATCCTCCGCCGAGGTCGACGCGCGTTACCGATGCACACGTAAAAAATTTTTCGCGAATTTTCGCGAATTTTTCGCGCGGTAAACCTTCGTCTCCGCGTCCTCCGTCCGACGAGCCTACTCTCGCCCGCACCCGTCGACCCGTTCTCGAGCTATACGGCGACAAATAAACTTTGATTTTTCACTAATTTGACGTCATCGAGAAAGTTACGGCTAACTGGGAATTAAAGGTATATCGCCTTTCGGAATTTTCCGGGAGCCCGTCGGTCCTTCGGCCCCGCTCGGCTCGGCTCGGCTCGAGGTCGAAGTCGTCGGTAGCGACGATGGTGGCGGGGAGGCGCGCGATTGGTCTGTCATCGCCTTCCTCCTCCCAACCCCCCCTCCCTTTAAAATTAATGGAAAATGTAAACCCAAACGTAGAGTCGGATTCGTAACCTCGAAGTTACAGGTCGATTCGCTCAACTATCAAGGGAGAGTAAACGCGGCGACTGTGGCGGCACTCGCCACCTATGCGAAGTCAGCGTCGCGAAGTTGGCGTTAAATTCGAACGTTTGAATCAGTTATTTTCTTTCGGGCCCTTTTCAGCCCTGAACCGTGGAAGCGCCGAAATTCGGGTTTCATTTTTAACGCGGCAGTTTATACCCCCAGCGCATACCGCCCACTGCCGCTGGTGGTCGGTAACTTATCCTCCGCCGAGGTCGACGCGCGTTACCGATGCACACGTAAAAACTTTTGCGCGAATCTTCGCGAATTTTTCACGCGGTAAACCTTCGTCTCCGCGTCCTCCGTCCGACGAGCCTACTCTCGCCCGCACCCGTCGACCCGTTCTCGAGCTATACGGCGACAAAGAAACTTTGATTTTTCACTAATTTGACGTCATCGAGAAAGTTACGGCCAACTGGGAATTAAAGGCATATCGCCTTTCCGAATTTTCAGGGAGCCCGTCGGGCCTTCGGCCCCGCTCGGCTCTGCTCGGCTCGGCTCGAGGTCGAGGTCGTCGGTAGCGACGATGGTGGCGGGGAGGTGCGCAATTGGTCTGTCATCGCCATCCCCCAACCCCCCCTCCCCCTTTAAAATTAATGGAAAATGTAAACCCAAACGTAGAGTCGGATTCGTAACCTCGAAGTTACAAGTCAATTCGCTCAACTATCAAGGGAGAGTAAACGCGGCGACTGTGGCGGCACTCGCCACCGATGCGAAGTCAGCATCACGAAGTTGGCGTTAAATTCGAACGTTTGAATCAGTTATTTTCTTTCCGGCCCTTTTCAGCCCTGAACCGTGGAAGCGCCGAAATTCGGGTTTCATTTTTAACGTGGCAGCTTATACCCCCCGAGCGTTACCGACCACTGCCGGTGGTGGTCGGTAAGTTATCCTCCGCCGAGGTCGACGCGCGTTACCGATGCACACGTAAAAAATTTTTCGCGAATTTTCGCGAATTTTTCGCGCGGTAAACCTTCGTCTCCGCGTCCTCCGTCCGACGAGCCTACTCTCGCCCGCACCCGTCGACCCGTTCTCGAGCTATACGGCGACAAATAAACTTTGATTTTTCACTAATTTGACGTCATCGAGAAAGTTACGGCTAACTGGGAATTAAAGGTATATCGCCTTTCGGAATTTTCCGGGAGCCCGTCGGTCCTTCGGACCCGCTCTGCTCGGCTCGCCTCGAGGTCGAGGTCGTCGGTAGCGACGATAGTGGCGGGGAGGCGCGCGATTGGTCTGTCATCGCCATCCCCCCAACCCCCCCTCCCCTTTAAAATTAATGGAAAATGTAAACCCAAACGTAGAGTCGGATTCGTAACCTCGAAGTTACAAGTCAATTCGCTCAACTATCAAGGGAGAGAAAAAGCGGCGACTGTGGCGGCACTCGCCACCGATGCGAAGTCAGCATCACGAAGTTGGCGTTAAATTCGAACGTTTGAATCAGTTATTTTCTTTCCGGCCCTTTTCAGCCATGAACCGTGGAAGCGCCGAAATTCGGGTTTCATTTTTAACGCGGCAGCTTATACCCCCCGAGCGTTACCGACCACTGCCGGTGGTGGTCGGTAACTTATCCTCCGCCGAGGTCGACGCGCGTTACCGATGCACACGTAAAAACGTTTTCGCGAATCTTCGCGAATTTTTCGCGCGGTAAACCTTCGTCTCCGCGTCCTCCGTCCGACGAGCCCACTCTCGCCCGCACCCGTCGACCCGTTCTCGAGCTATACGGCGACAAAGAAACTTTGATTTTTCACTAATTTGACGTCATCGAGAAAGTTACGGCCAACTGGGAATTAAAGGTATATCGCCTTTCGGAATTTTCCGGGAGCCCGTCGGTCCTTCGGACCCGCTCGGCTCGGCTCGCCTCGAGGTCGAGGTCGTCGGTAGCGACGATGGTGGCGGGGAGGCTCGCGATTGGTCTGTCATCGCCATCCTCACCCCAACCCCCCTCTCCCTGTAAAATTAATGGAAAATGTAAACCCAAACGTAGAGTCGGATTCGTAACCTCGAAGTTACAAGTCAATTCGCTCAACTATCAAGGGAGAGTAAACGCGGCGACTGTGGCGGCACTAGCCACCGATGCGAAGTCAGCATCACGAAGTTGGCGTTAAATTCGAACGTTTGAATCAGTTATTTTCTTTCCGGCCCTTTTCAGCCATGAACCGTGGAAGCGCCGAAATTCGGGTTTCATTTTTAACGTGGCAGCTTATACCCCCCGAGCGTTACCGACCACTGCCGGTGGTGGTCGGTAAGTTATCCTCCGCCTAGGTCGACGCGCGTTACCGATGCACACGTAAAAAATTTTTCGCGAATTTTCGCGAATTTTTCGCGCGGTAAACCTTCGTCTCCGCGTCCTCCGTCCGACGAGCCTACTCTCGCCCGCACCCGTCGACCCGTTCTCGATCTATACGGCGACAAAGAAACTTTGATTTTTCACTAATTTGACGTCATCGAGAAAGTTACGGCCAACTGGGAATTAAAGGTATATCGCCTTTCGGAATTTTCCGGGAGCCCGTCGGTCCTTCGGCCCCGCTCGGCTCGGCTCGGCTCGAGGTCGAAGTCGTCGGTATCGACGATGGTGGCGGGGAGGCGCGCGATTGGTCTGTCATCGCCATCCTCCCCCCAACCCCCCTCCCTTTAAAATTAATGGAAAATGTAAACCCAAACGTAGAGTCGGATTCGTAACCTCGAAGTTACAAGTCAATTCGCTCAACTATCAAGGGAGAGTAAACGCGGCGACTGTGGCGGCACTCGCCACCGATGCGAAGTCAGCATCACGAATTTGGCGTTAAATTCGAACGTTTGAATCAGTTATTTTCTTTCGGGCCCTTCTCAGCCCTGAACCGTGGAAGCGCCGAAATGCGGGTTTCATTTTTAACGCGGCAGTTTATACCCCCCGCGCATACCGACCACTGCCGCTGGTGGTCGGTAACTTATCCTCCGCCGAGGTCGACGCGCGTTACCGATGCACACGTAAAAACTTTTGCGCGAATCTTCGCGAATTTTTCGCGCGGTAAACCTTCGTCTCCGCGTCCTCCGTCCGACGAGCCTACTCTCGCCCGCACCCGTCGACCCGTTCTCGAGCTATACGGCGACAAAGAAACTTTGATTTTTCACTAATTTGACGTCATCGAGAAAGTTACGGCCAACTGGGAATTAAAGGCATATCGCCTTTCCGAATTTTCAGGGAGCCCGTCGGGCCTTCGGCCCCGCTCGGCTCTGCTCGGCTCGGCTCGAGGTCGAGGTCGTCGGTAGCGACGATGGTGGCGGGGAGGTGCGCAATTGGTCTGTCATCGCCATCCCCCAACCCCCCCTCCCCCTTTAAAATTAATGGAAAATGTAAACCCAAACGTAGAGTCGGATTCGTAACCTCGAAGTTACAAGTCAATTCGCTCAACTATCAAGGGAGAGTAAACGCGGCGACTGTGGCGGCACTCGCCACCGATGCGAAGTCAGCATCACGAAGTTGGCGTTAAATTCGAACGTTTGTATCAGTTATTTTCTTTCCGGCCCTTTTCAGCCCTGAACCGTGGAAGCGCCGAAATTCGGGTTTCATTTTTAACGTGGCAGCTTATACCCCCCGAGCGTTACCGACCACTGCCGGTGGTGGTCGGTAAGTTATCCTCCGCCGAGGTCGACGCGCGTTACCGATGCACACGTAAAAAATTTTTCGCGAATTTTCGCGAATTTTTCGCGCGGTAAACCTTCGTCTCCGCGTCCTCCGTCCGACGAGCCTACTCTCGCCCGCACCCGTCGACCCGTTCTCGAGCTATACGGCGACAAAGAAACTTTGATTTTTCACTAATTTGACGTCATCGAGAAAGTTACGGCCAACTGGGAATTAAAGGTATATCGCCTTTCGGAATTTTCCGGGAGCCCGTCGGTCCTCCGGACCCGCTCGGCTCGGCTCGCCTCGAGGTCGAGGTCGTCGGTAGCGACGATGGTGGCGGGGAGGCTCGCGATTGGTCTGTCATCGCCATCCTGCCCCCAACCCTCCCTCCCTGTAAAATTAATGGAAAATGTAAACCCAAACGTAGAGTCGGATTCGTAACCTCGAAGTTACAAGTCGATTCGCTCAACTATCAAGGGAGAGCAAACGCGGCGACTGTGGCGGCACTCGCCACCGATGCGAAGTCAGCATCACGAAGTTGGCGTTAAATTCGAACGTTTGAATCAGTTATTTTCTTTCCTGCCCTTTTCAGCCATGAGCCGTGGAAGCGCCGAAATTCGGGTTTCATTTTTAACGCGGCAGCTTATACCCCCCGAGCGTTACCGACCACTGCCGGTGGTGGTCGGTAAGTTATCCTCCGCCGAGGTCGACGCGCGTTACCGATGCACACGTAAAAAATTTTTCGCGAATTTTCGCGAATTTTTCGCGCGGTAAACCTTCGTCTCCGCGTCCTCCGTCCGACGAGCCTACTCTCGCCCGCACCCGTCGACCCGTTCTCGAGCTATACGGCGACAAAGAAACTTTGATTTTTCACTAATTTGACGTCATCGAGAAAGTTACGGCCAACTGGGAATTAAAGGTATATCGCCTTTCGGAATTTTCCGGGATCCCGTCGGTCCTTCGGACCCGCTCGGCTCGGCTCGCCTCGAGGTCGAGGTCGTCGGTAGCGACGATGGTGGCGGGGAGGCTCGCGATTGGTCTGTCATCGCCATCCACCCCCCAACCCTCCCTCCCTGTAAAATTAATGGAAAATGTAAACCCAAACGTAGAGTCGGATTCGTAACCTCGAAGTTACAAGTCGATTCGCTCAACTATCAAGGGAGAGCAAACGCGGCGACTGTGGCGGCACTCGCCACCGATGCGAAGTCAGCATCACGAAGTTGGCGTTAAATTCGAACGTTTGAATCAGTTATTTTCTTTCCTGCCCTTTTCAGCCATGAACCGTGGAAGCGCCGAAATTCGGGTTTCACTTTTAACGCGGCAGCTTATACCCCCCGAGCGTTACCGACCACTGCCGGTGGTGTTCGGTAAATTATCCTCCGCCGAGGTCGACGCGCGTTACCGATGCACACGTAAAAACTTTTTCGCGAATCTTCGCGAATTTTTCGCGCGGTAAACCTTCGTCTCCGCGTCCTCCGTCCGACGAGCCTACTCTCGCCCGCACCCGTCGACCCGTTCTCGAGCTATACGGCGACAAAGAAATCGCAAAATTTCACTAATTTGACGTCACCGAAAAAGTTACGGCCAACTGGGAATTAAAGGTATATCGCCTTTCCGAATTTTCCGGGAGCCCGTCGGGCCATCGGCCCCGCTCGGCGCGGCTCGGCTCGGCTCGGCTCGAGGTCGAGGTCGTCGGTAGCGACAATGGTGGTGGGGAGGCGCGCGATTGGTCTGTCATCGCCATCCTCCCCCCAACCCCCCCTCCCTTTAAAATTAATGGAAAATGTAAACCCAAACGTAGAGTCGGATTCGTAACCTCGAAGTTACAAGTCAATTCGCTCAACTATCAAGGGAGAGTAAACGCGGCGACTGTGGCGGCACTCGCCACCGATGCGAAGTCAGCATCACGAAGTTGGCGTTAAATTCGAACGTTTGAATCAGTTATTTTCTTTCCGGCCCTTTTCAGCCATGAACCGTGGAAGCGCCGAAATTCGGGTTTCATTTTTAATGCGGCAGCTTATACCCCCCGAGCGTTACCGACCACTGCCGGTGGTGATCGGTAAGTTATCCTCCGCCTAGGTCGACGCGCGTTACCGATGCACACGTAAAAAATTTTTCGCGAATTTTCGCGAATTTTTCGCGCGGTAAACCTTCGTCTCCGCGTCCTCCGTCCGACGAGCCTACTCTCGCCCGCACCCGTCGACCCGTTCTCGAGCTATACGGCGAAAAAGAAACTTTGATTTTTCACTAATTTGACGTCATCGAGAAAGTTACGGCCAACTGGGAATTAAAGGTATATCGCCTTTCGGAATTTTCCGGGAGCCCGTCGGTCCTTCGGACCCGCTCGGCTCGGCTCGCCTCGAGGTCGAGGTCGTCGGTAGCGACGATGGTGGCGGGGAGGCTCGCGATTGGTCTGTCATCGCCATCCTCCCCCCAACCCCCCCTCCCTGTAAAATTAATGGAAAATGTAAACCCAAACGTAGAGTCGGATTCGTAACCTCGAAGTTACAAGTCAATTCGCTCAACTATCAAGGGAGAGTAAACGCGGCGACTGTGGCGGCACTCGCCACCGATGCGAAGTCAGCATCACGAAGTTGGCGTTAAATTCGAACGTTTGAATGAGTTATGTTCTTTCCGGCCCTTTTCAGCCCTGAACCGTGGAAGCGCCGAATTTCGGGTTTCATTTTTAACGCGGCAGCTTATACCCCCCGAGCGTTAACGACCACTGCCGGTGGTGGTCGGTAAGTTATTCTCCGCCGAGGTCGACGCGCGTTACCGATGCACACGTAAAAAATTTTTCGCGAATTTTCGCGAATTTTTCGCGCGGTAAACCTTCGTCTCCGCGTCCTCCGTCCGACGAGCCTACTCTCGCCCGCACCCGTCGACCCGTTTTCGAGCTATACGGCGACAAAGAAACTTTGATTTTTCACTAATTTGACGTCATCGAGAAAGTTACGGCCAACTGGGAATTAAAGGTATATCGCCTTTCGGAATTTTCCGGGAGCCCGTCGGTCCTTCGGACCCGCTCGGCTCGGCTCGCCTCGAGGTCGAGGTCGTCGGTAGCGACGATGGTGGCGGGGAGGCTCGCGATTGGTCTGTCATCGCCATCCTCCCCCCAACCCTCCCTCCCTGTCAAATTAATGGAAAATGTAAACCCAAACGTAGAGTCGGATTCGTAACCTCGAAGTTACAAGTCGATTCGCTCAACTATCAAGGGAGAGCAAACGCGGCGACTGTGGCGGCACTCGCCACCGATGCGAAGTCAGCATCACGAAGTTGGCGTTAAATTCGAACGTTTGAATCAGTTATTTTCTTTCCGGCCCTTTTCAGCCATGAACCGTGGATGCGCCGAAATTTGGGTTTCATTTTTAACGCGGCAGCTTATACCCCCCGAGCGTTACCGACCACTGCCGGTGGTGTTCGGTAAATTATCCTCCGCCGAGGTCGACGCGCGTTACCGATGCACACGTAAAAACTTTTTCGCGAATCTTCGCGAATTTTTCGCGCGGTAAACCTTCGTCTCCGCGTCCTCCGTCCGACGAGCCTACTCTCGCCCGCACCCGTCGACCCGTTCTCGAGCTATACGGCGACAAAGAAACTTTGATTTTTCACTAATTTGACGTCATCGAGAAAGTTACGGCCAACTGGGAATTAAAGGTATATCGCCTTTCGGAATTTTCCGGGAGCCCGTCGGTGCTTCGGACCCGCTCGGCTCGGCTCGCCTCGAGGTCGAGGTCGTCGGTAGCGACGATGGTGGCGGGGAGGCTCGCGATTGGTCTGTCATCGCCATCCTCCCCCCAACCCCCCCTCCCTGTAAAATTAATGGAAAATGTAAACCCAAACGTAGAGTCGGATTCGTAACCTCGAAGTTACAAGTCGATTCGCTCAACTATCAAGGGAGCGTAAACGCGGCGACTGTGGCGGCACTCGCCACCGATGCGAAGTCAGCATCACGAAGTTGGCGTTAAATTCGAACGTTTGAATCAGTTATTTTCTTTCCGGCCCTTTTCAGCCCTGAACCGTGGAAGCGCCGACATTCGGGTTTCATTTTTAACGCGGCAGCTTATACCCCCCGAGCGTTACCGACCACTGCCGGTGGTCGTCGGTAACTTATCCTCCGCCGAGGTCGACGCGCTTTACCGATGCACACGTAAAAAGATTTTCGCGAATTTTTCGCGCGGTAAACCTTCGTCTCCGCTTCCTCCGTCCGACGAGCCCACTCTCGCCCGTACCCGTCGACCCGTTCTCGAGCTATACGGCGACAAAGAAACTTTGATTTTTCACTAATTTGACGTCATCGAGAAAGTTACGGCCAACTGGGAATTAAAGGTATATCGCCTTTCGGAATTTTCCGGGAGCCCGTCGGGCCTTCGGCCCCGCTCGGCTCGGCTCGCCTCGAGGTCGAGGTCGTCGGTAGCGACGATGGTGGCGGGGAGGCTCGCGATTGGTCTGTAATCGCCATCCTCCCCCCAACCCCCCCTCCCTTTAAAATTAATGGAAAATGTAAACCCAAACGTAGAGTCGGATTCGTAACCTCGAAGTTACAAGTCGATTCGCTCAACTATCAAGGGAGAGTAAACGCGGCGACTGTGGCGGCACTCGCCACCGATGCGAAGTCAGCATCACGAAGTTGGCGTTAAATTCGAACGTTTGAATCAGTTATGTTCTTTCCGGCCCTTTTCAGCCCTGAACCGTGGAAGCGCCGAATTTCCGTTTCATTTTTAACGCGGCAGCTTATACCCACCGAGCGTTAACGACCACTGCCGGTGGTGGTCGGTAAGTTATCCTCCGCCGAGGTCGACGCGCGTTACCGATGCACACGTAAAAAATTTTTCGCGAATTTTCGCGAATTTTTCGCGCGGTAAACCTTCGTCTCCGCGTCCTCCGTCCGACGAGCCTACTCTCGCCCGCACCCGTCGACCCGTTCTCGAGCTAGACGGCGAAAAAGAAACTTTGATTTTTCACTAATTTGACGTCATCGAGAAAGTTACGGCCAACTGGGAATTAAAGGTATATCGCCTTTCGGAATTTTCGGGGAGCCCGTCGGTCCTTCGGACCCGCTCGGCTCGGCTCGTCTCGAGGTCGAGGTCGTCGGTAGCGACGATGGTGGCGGGGAGGCTCGCGATTGGTCTGTCATCGCCATCCTCCCCCCAACCCCCCTCCCTGTAAAATTAATGGAAAATGTAAACCCAAACGTAGAGTCGGATTCGTAACCTCGAAGTTACAAGTCGATTCGCTCAACTATCAAGGGAGCGTAAACGCGGCGACTGTGGCGGCACTCGCCACCGATGCGAAGTCAGCATCACGAAGTTGGCGTTAAATTCGAACGTTTGAATCAGTTATTTTCTTTCCGGCCCTTTTCAGCCCTGAACCGTGGAAGCGCCGAAATTCGGGTTTCATTTTTAACGCGGCAGCTTATACCCCCCGAGCGTTACCGACCACTGCCGGTGGTGGTCGGTAACTTATCCTCCGCCGAGGTCGACGCGCTTTACCGATGCACACGTAAAAAAATTTTCGCGAATTTTTCGCGCGGTAAACCTTCGTCTCCGCTTCCTCCGTCCGACGAGCCCACTCTCGCCCGCACCCGTCGACCCGTTCTCGAGCTATACGGCGACAAAGAAACTTTGATTTTTCACTAATTTGACGTCATCGAGAAAGTTACGGCCAACTGGGAATTAAAGGTATATCGCCTTTCGGAATTTTCCGGGAGCCCGTCGGGCCTTCGGCCCCGCTCGGCTCGGCTCGCCTCGAGGTCGAGGTCGTCGGTAGCGACGATGGTGGCGGGGAGGCTCGCGATTGGTCTGTCATCGCCATCCTCCCCCCGACCCCCCCTCCCTTTAAAATTAATGGAAAATGTAAACCCAAACGTAGAGTCGGATTCGTAACCTCGAAGTTACAAGTCGATTCGCTCAACTATCAAGGGAGAGTAAACGCGGCGACTGTGGCGGCACTCGCCACCGATGCGAAGTCAGCATCACGAAGTTGGCGTTAAATTCGAACGTTTGAATCAGTTATGTTCTTTCCGGCCCTTTTCAGCCCTGAACCGTGGAAGCGCCGAATTTCGGGTTTCATTTTTAACGCGGCAGCTTATACCCCCCGAGCGTTAACGACCACTGCCGGTGGTGGTCGGTAAGTTATCCTCCGCCGAGGTCGACGCGCGTTACCGATGCACACGTAAAAAATTTTTCGCGAATTTTCGCGAATTTTTCGCGCGGTAAACCTTCGTCTCCGCGTCCTCCGTCCGACGAGCCTACTCTCGCCCGCACCCGTTGACCCGTTCTCGAGCTATACGGCGAAAAAGAAACTTTGATTTTTCACTAATTTGACGTCATCGAGAAAGTTACGGCCAACTGGGAATTAAAGGTATATCGCCTTTCGGAATTTTCCGGGAGCCCGTCGGTCCTTCGGACCCGCTCGGCTCGGCTCGCCTCGAGGTCGAGGTCGTCGGTAGCGACGATGGTGGCGGGGAGGCTCGCGATTGGTCTGTCATCGCCATCCTCCCCCCAACCCCCCCTCCCTGTAAAATTAATGGAAAATGTAAACCCAAACGTAGAGTCGGATTCGTAACCTCGAAGTTACAAGTCGATTCGCTCAACTATCAAGGGAGAGTAAACGCGGCGACTGTGGCGGCACTCGCCACCGATGCGAAGTCAGCATCACGAAGTTGGCGTTAAATTCGAACGTTTGAATCAGTTATTTTCTTTCCGGCCCTTTTCAGCCATGAACCGTGGAAGCGCCGAAATTCGGGTTTCATTTTTAACGCGACAGCTTATACCCCCCGAGCGTTACCGACCACTGCCGGTGGTGGTCGGTAAGTTATCCTCCGCCGAGGTCGACGCGCGTTACCGATGCACACGTAAAAAATTTTTCGCGAATTTTTCGCGCGGTAAACCTTCGTCTCCGCGTCCCCCGTCCGACGAGCCTACTCTCGCCCGCACCCGTCGACCCGTTCTCGAGCTATACGGCGACAAAGAAACTTTGATTTTTCACTAATTTGACGTCATCGAGAAAGTTACGGCCAACTGGGAATTAAAGGTATATCGCCTTCCGGAATTTTCCGGGAGCCCGTCGGTCCTTCGGACCCGCTCGGCTCGGCTCGCCTCGAGGTCGAGTTCGTCGGTTGCGACGATGGTGGCAGGGAGGCTCGCGATTGGTCTGTCATCGCCATCCTCCCCCCAACCCTCCCTCCCTGTAAAATTAATGGAAAATGTAAACCCAAACGTAGAGTCGGATTCGTAACCTCGAAGTTACAAGTCGATTCGCTCAACTATCAAGGGAGCGTAAACGCGGCGACTGTGGCGGCACTCGCCACCGATGCGAAGTCAGCATCACGAAGTTGGCGTTAAATTCGAACGTTTGAATCAGTTATTTTCTTTCCGGCCCTTTTCAGCCCTGAACCGTGGAAGCGCCGACATTCGGGTTTCATTTTTAACGCGGCAGCTTATACCCCCCGAGCGTTACCGACCACTGCCGGTGGTCGTCGGTAACTTATCCTCCGCCGAGGTCGACGCGCTTTACCGATGCACACGTAAAAAGATTTTCGCGAATTTTTCGCGCGGTAAACCTTCGTCTCCGCTTCCTCCGTCCGACGAGCCCACTCTCGCCCGTACCCGTCGACCCGTTCTCGAGCTATACGGCGACAAAGAAACTTTGATTTTTCACTAATTTGACGTCATCGAGAAAGTTACGGCCAACTGGGAATTAAAGGTATATCGCCTTTCGGAATTTTCCGGGAGCCCGTCGGGCCTTCGGCCCCGCTCGGCTCGGCTCGCCTCGAGGTCGAGGTCGTCGGTAGCGACGATGGTGGCGGGGAGGCTCGCGATTGGTCTGTAATCGCCATCCTCCCCCCAACCCCCCCTCCCTTTAAAATTAATGGAAAATGTAAACCCAAACGTAGAGTCGGATTCGTAACCTCGAAGTTACAAGTCGATTCGCTCAACTATCAAGGGAGAGTAAACGCGGCGACTGTGGCGGCACTCGCCACCGATGCGAAGTCAGCATCACGAAGTTGGCGTTAAATTCGAACGTTTGAATCAGTTATGTTCTTTCCGGCCCTTTTCAGCCCTGAACCGTGGAAGCGCCGAATTTCCGTTTCATTTTTAACGCGGCAGCTTATACCCACCGAGCGTTAACGACCACTGCCGGTGGTGGTCGGTAAGTTATCCTCCGCCGAGGTCGACGCGCGTTACCGATGCACACGTAAAAAATTTTTCGCGAATTTTCGCGAATTTTTCGCGCGGTAAACCTTCGTCTCCGCGTCCTCCGTCCGACGAGCCTACTCTCGCCCGCACCCGTCGACCCGTTCTCGAGCTAGACGGCGAAAAAGAAACTTTGATTTTTCACTAATTTGACGTCATCGAGAAAGTTACGGCCAACTGGGAATTAAAGGTATATCGCCTTTCGGAATTTTCGGGGAGCCCGTCGGTCCTTCGGACCCGCTCGGCTCGGCTCGTCTCGAGGTCGAGGTCGTCGGTAGCGACGATGGTGGCGGGGAGGCTCGCGATTGGTCTGTCATCGCCATCCTCCCCCCAACCCCCCTCCCTGTAAAATTAATGGAAAATGTAAACCCAAACGTAGAGTCGGATTCGTAACCTCGAAGTTACAAGTCGATTCGCTCAACTATCAAGGGAGCGTAAACGCGGCGACTGTGGCGGCACTCGCCACCGATGCGAAGTCAGCATCACGAAGTTGGCGTTAAATTCGAACGTTTGAATCAGTTATTTTCTTTCCGGCCCTTTTCAGCCCTGAACCGTGGAAGCGCCGAAATTCGGGTTTCATTTTTAACGCGGCAGCTTATACCCCCCGAGCGTTACCGACCACTGCCGGTGGTGGTCGGTAACTTATCCTCCGCCGAGGTCGACGCGCTTTACCGATGCACACGTAAAAAAATTTTCGCGAATTTTTCGCGCGGTAAACCTTCGTCTCCGCTTCCTCCGTCCGACGAGCCCACTCTCGCCCGCACCCGTCGACCCGTTCTCGAGCTATACGGCGACAAAGAAACTTTGATTTTTCACTAATTTGACGTCATCGAGAAAGTTACGGCCAACTGGGAATTAAAGGTATATCGCCTTTCGGAATTTTCCGGGAGCCCGTCGGGCCTTCGGCCCCGCTCGGCTCGGCTCGCCTCGAGGTCGAGGTCGTCGGTAGCGACGATGGTGGCGGGGAGGCTCGCGATTGGTCTGTCATCGCCATCCTCCCCCCGACCCCCCCTCCCTTTAAAATTAATGGAAAATGTAAACCCAAACGTAGAGTCGGATTCGTAACCTCGAAGTTACAAGTCGATTCGCTCAACTATCAAGGGAGAGTAAACGCGGCGACTGTGGCGGCACTCGCCACCGATGCGAAGTCAGCATCACGAAGTTGGCGTTAAATTCGAACGTTTGAATCAGTTATGTTCTTTCCGGCCCTTTTCAGCCCTGAACCGTGGAAGCGCCGAATTTCGGGTTTCATTTTTAACGCGGCAGCTTATACCCCCCGAGCGTTAACGACCACTGCCGGTGGTGGTCGGTAAGTTATCCTCCGCCGAGGTCGACGCGCGTTACCGATGCACACGTAAAAAATTTTTCGCGAATTTTCGCGAATTTTTCGCGCGGTAAACCTTCGTCTCCGCGTCCTCCGTCCGACGAGCCTACTCTCGCCCGCACCCGTTGACCCGTTCTCGAGCTATACGGCGAAAAAGAAACTTTGATTTTTCACTAATTTGACGTCATCGAGAAAGTTACGGCCAACTGGGAATTAAAGGTATATCGCCTTTCGGAATTTTCCGGGAGCCCGTCGGTCCTTCGGACCCGCTCGGCTCGGCTCGCCTCGAGGTCGAGGTCGTCGGTAGCGACGATGGTGGCGGGGAGGCTCGCGATTGGTCTGTCATCGCCATCCTCCCCCCAACCCCCCCTCCCTGTAAAATTAATGGAAAATGTAAACCCAAACGTAGAGTCGGATTCGTAACCTCGAAGTTACAAGTCGATTCGCTCAACTATCAAGGGAGAGTAAACGCGGCGACTGTGGCGGCACTCGCCACCGATGCGAAGTCAGCATCACGAAGTTGGCGTTAAATTCGAACGTTTGAATCAGTTATTTTCTTTCCGGCCCTTTTCAGCCATGAACCGTGGAAGCGCCGAAATTCGGGTTTCATTTTTAACGCGACAGCTTATACCCCCCGAGCGTTACCGACCACTGCCGGTGGTGGTCGGTAAGTTATCCTCCGCCGAGGTCGACGCGCGTTACCGATGCACACGTAAAAAATTTTTCGCGAATTTTTCGCGCGGTAAACCTTCGTCTCCGCGTCCCCCGTCCGACGAGCCTACTCTCGCCCGCACCCGTCGACCCGTTCTCGAGCTATACGGCGACAAAGAAACTTTGATTTTTCACTAATTTGACGTCATCGAGAAAGTTACGGCCAACTGGGAATTAAAGGTATATCGCCTTCCGGAATTTTCCGGGAGCCCGTCGGTCCTTCGGACCCGCTCGGCTCGGCTCGCCTCGAGGTCGAGTTCGTCGGTTGCGACGATGGTGGCAGGGAGGCTCGCGATTGGTCTGTCATCGCCATCCTCCCCCCAACCCTCCCTCCCTGTAAAATTAATGGAAAATGTAAACCCAAACGTAGAGTCGGATTCGTAACCTCGAAGTTACAAGTCGATTCGCTCAACTATCAAGGGAGAGTAAACGCGGCGACTGTGGCGGCACTCGCCACCGATGCGAAGTCAGCATCACGAAGTTGGCGTTAAATTCGAACGTTTGAATCAGTTATTTTCTTTCCGGCCCTTTTCAGCCCTGAACCGTGGAAGCGCCGAAATTCGGGTTTCATTTTTAACGCGGCAGCTTATACCCCCCGAGCGTTACCAACCACTGCCGGTGGTGGTCGGTAACTTATCCTCCGCCGAGGTCGACGCGCTTTACCGATGCACACGTAAAAAAATTTTCGCGAATTTTTCGCGCGGTAAACCTTCGTCTCCGCTTCCTCCGTCCGACGAGCCCACTCTCGCCCGCACCCGTCGACCCGTTCTCGAGCTATACGGCGACAAAGAAACTTTGATTTTTCACTAATTTGACGTCATCGAGAAAGTTACGGCCAACTGGGAATTAAAGGTATATCGCCTTTCGGAATTTTCCGGGAGCCCGTCGGGCCTTCGGCCCCGCTCGGCTCGGCTCGCCTCGAGGTCGAGGTCGTCGGTAGCGACGATGGTGGCGGGGAGGCTCGCGATTGGTCTGTCATCGCCATCCTCCCCCCAACCCCCCCTCCCTTTAAAATTAATGGAAAATGTAAACCCAAACGTAGAGTCGGATTCGTAACCTCGAAGTTACAAGTCGATTCGCTCAACTATCAAGGGAGAGTAAACGCGGCGACTGTGGCGGCACTCGCCACCGATGCGAAGTCAGCATCACGAAGTTGGCGTTAAATTCGAACGTTTGAATCAGTTATGTTCTTTCCGGCCCTTTTCAGCCCTGAACCGTGGAAGCGCCGAATTTCGGGTTTCATTTTTAACGCGGCAGCTTATACCCCCCGAGCGTTAACGACCACTGCCGGTGGTGGTCGGTAAGTTATCCTCCGCCGAGGTCGACGCGCGTATTAAAAAAATTTTCGCGTATTTTTCGCGCGGTAAACCTTCGTCTCCGCGTCCTCCGTCCGACGAGCCTACTCTCGCCCGCACCCGTCGACCCGTTCTCGAGCTAGACGGCGAAAAAGAAACTTTGATTTTTCACTAATTTGACGTCATCGAGAAAGTTACGGCCAACTGGGAATTAAAGGTATATCGCCTTTCGGAATTTCCGGGGAGCCCGTCGGTCCTTCGGACCCGCTCGGCTCGGCTCGTCTCGAGGTCGAGGTCGTCGGTAGCGACGATGGTGGCGGGGAGGCTCGCGATTGGTCTGTCATCGCCATCCTCCCCCCAACCCCCCCTCCCTTTAAAATTAATGGAAAATGTAAACCCAAACGTAGAGTCGGATTCGTAACCTCGAAGTTACAAGTCGATTCGCTCAACTATCAAGGGAGAGTAAACGCGGCGACTGTGGCGGCACTCGCCACCGATGCGAAGTCAGCATCACGAAGTTGGCGTTAAATACGAACGTTTGAATCAGTTATGTTCTTTCCGGCCCTTTTCAGCCCTGAACCGTGGAAGCGCCGAATTTCCGTTTCATTTTTAACGCGGCAGCTTATACCCCCCGAGCGTTAACGACCACTGCCGGTGGTGGTCGGTAAGTTATCCTCCGCCGAGGTCGACGCGCGTTACCGATGCACACGTAAAAAATTTTTCGCGAATTTTCGCGAATTTTTCGCGCGGTAAACCTTCGTCTCCGCGTCCTCCGTCCGACGAGCCTACTCTCGCCCGCACCCGTCGACCCGTTCTCGAGCTAGACGGCGAAAAAGAAACTTTGATTTTTCACTAATTTGACGTCATCGAGAAAGTTACGGCCAACTGGGAATTAAAGGTATATCGCCTTTCGGAATTTTCGGGGAGCCCGTCGGTCCTTCGGACCCGCTCGGCTCGGCTCGTCTCAAGGTCGAGGTCGTCGGTAGCGACGATGGTGGCGGGGAGGCTCGCGATTGGTCTGTCATCGCCATCCCCCCCCCCAACCCCCCTCCCTGTAAAATTAATGGAAAATGTAAACCCAAACGTAGAGTCGGATTCGTAACCTCGAAGTTACAAGTCGATTCGCTCAACTATCAAGGGAGCGTAAACGCGGCGACTGTGGCGGCACTCGCCACCGATGCGAAGTCAGCATCACGAAGTTGGCGTTAAATTCGAACGTTTGAATCAGTTATTTTCTTTCCGACCCTTTTCAGCCCTGAACCGTGGAAGCGCCGAAATTCGGGTTTCATTTTTAACGCGGCAGCTTATACCCCCCGAGCGTTACCGACCACTGCCGGTGGTGGTCGGTAACTTATCCTCCGCCGAGGTCGACGCGCGTTACCGATGCACACGTAAAAAAATTTTCGCGTATTTTTCGCGCGGTAAACCTTCGTCTCCGCGTCCTCCGTCCGACGAGCCTACTCTCGCCCGCACCCGTCGACCCGTTCTCGAGCTATACGGCGAAAAAGAAACTTTGATTTTTCACTATTTTGACGTCATCGAGAAAGTTACGGCCAACTGGGAATTAAAGGTATATCGCCTTTCGGAATTTTCCGGGAGCCCGTCGGTCTTTCGGACCCGCTCGGCTCGGCTCGCCTCGAGGTCGAGGTCGTCGGTAGCGACGATGGTGGCGGGGAGGCTCGCGATTGGTCTGTCATCGCCATCCTCCCCCCAACCCCCCCTCCCTGTAAAATTAATGGAAAATGTAAACCCAAACGTAGAGTCGGATTCGTAACCTCGAAGTTACAAGTCGATTCGCTCAACTATCAAGGGAGAGTAAACGCGGCGACTGTGGCGGCACTCGCCACCGATGCGAAGTCAGCATCACGAAGTTGGCGTTAAATTCGAACGTTTGAATCAGTTATTTTCTTTCAGGCCCTTTTCAGCCATGAACCGTGGAAGCGCCGAAATTCGGGTTTCATTTTTAACGCGACAGCTTATACCCCCCGAGCGTTACCGACCACTGCCGGTGGTGGTCGGTAAGTTATCCTCCGCCGAGGTCGACGCGCGTTACCGATGCACACGTAAAAAATTTTTCGCGAATTTTTCGCGCGGTAAACCTTCGTCTCCGCGTCCTCCGTCCGACGAGCCTACTCTCGCCTGCACCCGTCGACCCGTTCTCGAGCTATACGGCGACAAAGAAACTTTGATTTTTCACTAATTTGACGTCATCGAGAAAGTTACGGCCAACTGGGAATTAAAGGTATATCGCCTTTCGGAATTTTCCGGGAGCCCGTCGGTCCTTCGGACCCGCTCGGCTCGGCTCGCCTCGAGGTCGAGTTCGTCGGTAGCGACGATGGTGGCAGGGAGGCTCGCGATTGGTCTGTCATCGCCATCCTCCCCCCAACCCTCCCTCCCTGTAAAATTAATGGAAAATGTAAACCCAAACGTAGAGTCGGATTCGTAACCTCGAAGTTACAAGTCGATTCGCTCAACTATCAAGGGAGAGTAAACGCGGCGACTGTGGCGGCACTCGCCACCGATGCGAAGTCAGCATCACGAAGTTGGCGTTAAATTCGAACGTTTGAATCAGTTATTTTCTTTCCGGCCCTTTTCAGCCCTGAACCGTGGAAGCGCCGAAATTCGGGTTTCATTTTTAACGCGGCAGCTTATACCCCCCGAGCGTTACCAACCACTGCCGGTGGTGGTCGGTAACTTATCCTCCGCCGAGGTCGACGCGCTTTACCGATGCACACGTAAAAAAATTTTCGCGAATTTTTCGCGCGGTAAACCTTCGTCTCCGCTTCCTCCGTCCGACGAGCCCACTCTCGCCCGCACCCGTCGACCCGTTCTCGAGCTATACGGCGACAAAGAAACTTTGATTTTTCACTAATTTGACGTCATCGAGAAAGTTACGGCCAACTGGGAATTAAAGGTATATCGCCTTTCGGAATTTTCCGGGAGCCCGTCGGGCCTTCGGCCCCGCTCGGCTCGGCTCGCCTCGAGGTCGAGGTCGTCGGTAGCGACGATGGTGGCGGGGAGGCTCGCGATTGGTCTGTCATCGCCATCCTCCCCCCAACCCCCCCTCCCTTTAAAATTAATGGAAAATGTAAACCCAAACGTAGAGTCGGATTCGTAACCTCGAAGTTACAAGTCGATTCGCTCAACTATCAAGGGAGAGTAAACGCGGCGACTGTGGCGGCACTCGCCACCGATGCGAAGTCAGCATCACGAAGTTGGCGTTAAATTCGAACGTTTGAATCAGTTATGTTCTTTCCGGCCCTTTTCAGCCCTGAACCGTGGAAGCGCCGAATTTCGGGTTTCATTTTTAACGCGGCAGCTTATACCCCCCGAGCGTTAACGACCACTGCCGGTGGTGGTCGGTAAGTTATCCTCCGCCGAGGTCGACGCGCGTTACCGATGCACACGTAAAAAAATTTTCGCGTATTTTTCGCGCGGTAAACCTTCGTCTCCGCGTCCTCCGTCCGACGAGCCTACTCTCGCCCGCACCCGTCGACCCGTTCTCGAGCTAGACGGCGAAAAAGAAACTTTGATTTTTCACTAATTTGACGTCATCGAGAAAGTTACGGCCAACTGGGAATTAAAGGTATATCGCCTTTCGGAATTTTCGGGGAGCCCGTCGGTCCTTCGGACCCGCTCGGCTCGGCTCGTCTCGAGGTCGAGGTCGTCGGTAGCGACGATGGTGGCGGGGAGGCTCGCGATTGGTCTGTCATCGCCATCCTCCCCCCAACCCCCCCTCCCTTTAAAATTAATGGAAAATGTAAACCCAAACGTAGAGTCGGATTCGTAACCTCGAAGTTACAAGTCGATTCGCTCAACTATCAAGGGAGAGTAAACGCGGCGACTGTGGCGGCACTCGCCACCGATGCGAAGTCAGCATCACGAAGTTGGCGTTAAATTCGAACGTTTGAATCAGTTATGTTCTTTCCGGCCCTTTTCAGCCCTGAACCGTGGAAGCGCCGAATTTCCGTTTCATTTTTAACGCGGCAGCTTATACCCCCCGAGCGTTAACGACCACTGCCGGTGGTGGTCGGTAAGTTATCCTCCGCCGAGGTCGACGCGCGTTACCGATGCACACGTAAAAAATTTTTCGCGAATTTTCGCGAATTTTTCGCGCGGTAAACCTTCGTCTCCGCGTCCTCCGTCCGACGAGCCTACTCTCGCCCGCACCCGTCGACCCGTTCTCGAGCTAGACGGCGAAAAAGAAACTTTGATTTTTCACTAATTTGACGTCATCGAGAAAGTTACGGCCAACTGGGAATTAAAGGTATATCGCCTTTCGGAATTTTCCGGGAGCCCGTCGGGCCTTCGGCCCCGCTCGGCTCGGCTCGCCTCGAGGTCGAGGTCGTCGGTAGCGACGATGGTGGCGGGGAGGCTCGCGATTGGTCTGTAATCGCCATCCTCCCCCCAACCCCCCCTCCCTTTAAAATTAATGGAAAATGTAAACCCAAACGTAGAGTCGGATTCGTAACCTCGAAGTTACAAGTCGATTCGCTCAACTATCAAGGGAGAGTAAACGCGGCGACTGTGGCGGCACTCGCCACCGATGCGAAGTCAGCATCACGAAGTTGGCGTTAAATTCGAACGTTTGAATCAGTTATGTTCTTTCCGGCCCTTTTCAGCCCTGAACCGTGGAAGCGCCGAATTTCCGTTTCATTTTTAACGCGGCAGCTTATACCCCCCGAGCGTTAACGACCACTGCCGGTGGTGGTCGGTAAGTTATCCTCCGCCGAGGTCGACGCGCGTTACCGATGCACACGTAAAAAATTTTTCGCGAATTTTCGCGAATTTTTCGCGCGGTAAACCTTCGTCTCCGCGTCCTCCGTCCGACGAGCCTACTCTCGCCCGCACCCGTCGACCCGTTCTCGAGCTAGACGGCGAAAAAGAAACTTTGATTTTTCACTAATTTGACGTCATCGAGAAAGTTACGGCCAACTGGGAATTAAAGGTATATCGCCTTTCGGAATTTTCGGGGAGCCCGTCGGTCCTTCGGACCCGCTCGGCTCGGCTCGTCTCAAGGTCGAGGTCGTCGGTAGCGACGATGGTGGCGGGGAGGCTCGCGATTGGTCTGTCATCGCCATCCTCCCCCCAACCCCCCTCCCTGTAAAATTAATGGAAAATGTAAACCCAAACGTAGAGTCGGATTCGTAACCTCGAAGTTACAAGTCGATTCGCTCAACTATCAAGGGAGCGTAAACGCGGCGACTGTGGCGGCACTCGCCACCGATGCGAAGTCAGCATCACGAAGTTGGCGTTAAATTCGAACGTTTGAATCAGTAATTTTCTTTCCGACCCTTTTCAGCCCTGAACCGTGGAAGCGCCGAAATTCGGGTTTCATTTTTAACGCGGCAGCTTATACCCCCCGAGCGTTACCGACCACTGCCGGTGGTGGTCGGTAACTTATCCTCCGCCGAGGTCGACGCGCGTTACCGATGCACACGTAAAAAAATTTTCGCGTATTTTTCGCGCGGTAAACCTTCGTCTCCGCGTCCTCCGTCCGACGAGCCTACTCTCGCCCGCACCCGTCGACCCGTTCTCGAGCTAGACGGCGAAAAAGAAACTTTGATTTTTCACTAATTTGACGTCATCGAGAAAGTTACGGCCAACTGGGAATTAAAGGTATATCGCCTTTCGGAATTTTCCGGGAGCCCGTCGGTCCTTCGGACCCGCTCGGCTCGGCTCGTCTCGAGGTCGAGGTCGTCGGTAGCGACGATGGTGGCGGGGAGGCTCGCGATTGGTCTGTCATCGCCATCCTCCCCCCAACCCCCCTCCCTTTAAAATTAATGGAAAATGTAAACCCAAACGTAGAGTCGGATTCGTAACCTCGAAGTTACAAGTCGATTCGCTCAACTATCAAGGGAGCGTAAACGCGGCGACTGTGGCGGCACTCGCCACCGATGCGAAGTCAGCATCACGAAGTTGGCGTTAAATTCGAACGTTTGAATCAGTTATGTTCTTTCCGGCCCTTTTCAGCCCTGAACCGTGGAAGCGCCGAATTTCGGGTTTCATTTTTAACGCGGCAGCTTATACCCCCCGAGCGTTAACGACCACTGCCGGTGGTGGTCGGTAAGTTATCCTCCGCCGAGGTCGACGCGCGTTACCGATGCACACGTAAAAAATTTTTCGCGAATTTTCGCGAATTTTTCGCGCGGTAAACTTTCGTCTCCGCGTCCTCCGTCCGACGAGCCTACTCTCGCCCGCACCCGTCGACCCGTTCTCGAGCTATACGGCGAAAAAGAAACTTTGATTTTTCACTATTTTGACGTCATCGAGAAAGTTACGGCCAACTGGGAATTAAAGGTATATCGCCTTTCGGAATTTTCCGGGAGCCCGTCGGTCTTTCGGACCCGCTCGGCTCGGCTCGCCTCGAGGTCGAGGTCGTCGGTAGCGACGATGGTGGCGGGGAGGCTCGCGATTGGTCTGTCATCGCCATCCTCCCCCCAAACCCCCCTCCCTGTAAAATTAATGGAAAATGTAAACCCAAACGTAGAGTCGGATTCGTAACCTCGAAGTTACAAGTCGATTCGCTCAACTATCAAGGGAGAGTAAACGCGGCGACTGTGGCGGCACTCGCCACCGATGCGAAGTCAGCATCACGAAGTTGGCGTTAAATTCGAACGTTTGAATCAGTTATTTTCTTTCAGGCCCTTTTCAGCCATGAACCGTGGAAGCGCCGAAATTCGGGTTTCATTTTTAACGCGACAGCTTATACCCCCCGAGCGTTACCGACCACTGCCGGTGGTGGTCGGTAAGTTATCCTCCGCCGAGGTCGACGCGCGTTACCGATGCACACGTAAAAAATTTTTCGCGAATTTTTCGCGCGGTAAACCTTCGTCTCCGCGTCCTCCGTCCGACGAGCCTACTCTCGCCTGCACCCGTCGACCCGTTCTCGAGCTATACGGCGACAAAGAAACTTTGATTTTTCACTAATTTGACGTCATCGTGAAAGTTACGGCCAACTGGGAATTAAAGGTATATCGCCTTTCGGAATTTTCCGGGAGCCCGTCGGTCCTTCGGACCCGCTCGGCTCGGCTCGCCTCGAGGTCGAGTTCGTCGGTAGCGACGATGGTGGCAGGGAGGCTCGCGATTGGTCTGTCATCGCCATCCTCCCCCCAACCCTCCCTCCCTGTAAAATTAATGGAAAATGTAAACCCAAACGTAGAGTCGGATTCGTAACCTCGAAGTTACAAGTCGATTCGCTCAACTATCAAGGGAGAGTATACGCGGCGACTGTGGCGGCACTCGCCACCGATGCGAAGTCAGCATCACGAAGTTGGCGTTAAATTCGAACGTTTGAATCAGTTATTTTCTTTCGGGCCCTTCTCAGCCCTGAACCGTGGAAGCGCCGAAATTCGGGTTTGATTTTTAACGCGGCAGTTTATACCCCCCGCGCATACCGACCACTGCCGCTGGTGGTCGGTAACTTATCCTCCGCCGAGGTCGACGCGCGTTACCGATGCACACGTAAAAACTTTTGCGCGAATCTTCGCGAATTTTTCGCGCGGTAAACCTTCGTCTCCGCGTCCTCCGTCCGACGAGCCTACTCTCGCCCGCACCCGTCGACCCGTTCTCGAGCTATACGGCGACAAAGAAATCGCAAAATTTCACTAATTTGACGTCACCGAAAAAGTTACGGCCAACTGGGAATTAAAGGTATATCGCCTTTCGGAATTTTCCGGGAGCCCGTCGGTCCTTCGGCCCCGCTCGGCTCGGCTCGGCTCGAGGTCGAAGTCGTCGGTAGCGACGATGGTGGCGGGGAGGCGCGCGATTGGTCTGTCATCGCCATCCTCCCCCCAACCCCCCTCCCTTTAAAATTAATGGAAAATGTAAACCCAAACGTAGAGTCGGATTCGTAACCTCGAAGTTACAGGTCGATTCGCTCAACTATCAAGGGAGAGTAAACGCGGCGACTGTGGCGGCACTCGCCACCTATGCGAAGTCAGCGTCGCGAAGTTGGCGTTAAATTCGAACGTTTGAATCAGTTATTTTCTTTCGGGCCCTTTTCAGCTCTGAACCGTGGAAGCGCCGAAATTCGGGTTTCATTTTTAACGCGGCAGTTTATACCCCCAGCGCATACCGACCACTGCCGCTGGTGGTCGGTAACTTATCCTCCGCCGAGGTCGACGCGCGTTACCGATGCACACGTAAAAACTTTTGCGCGAATCTTCGCGAATTTTTCGCGCGGTAAACCTTCGTCTCCGCGTCCTCCGTCCGACGAGCCTACTCTCGCCCGCACCCGTCGACCCGTTCTCGAGCTATACGGCGACAAAGAAACTTTGATTTTTCACTAATTTGACGTCATCGAGAAAGTTACGGCCAACTGGGTATTAAAGGCATATCGCCTTTCCGAATTTTCAGGGAGCCCGTCGGGCCTTCGGCCCCGCTCGGCTCGGCTCGGCTCGGCTCGAGGTCGAGGTCGTCGGTAGCGACGATGGTGGCGGGGAGGTGCGCAATTGGTCTGTCATCGCCATCCCCCAACCCCCCCTACCCCTTTAAAATTAATGGAAAATGTAAACCCAAACGTAGAGTCGGATTCGTAACCTCGAAGTTACAAGTCATTTCGCTCAACTATCAAGGGAGAGTAAACGCGGCGACTGTGGCGGCACTCGCCACCGATGCGAAGTCAGCATCACGAAGTTGGCGTTAAATTCGAACGTTTGAATCAGTTATTTTCTTTCCGGCCCTTTTCAGCCCTGAACCGTGGAAGCGCCGAAATTCGGGTTTCATTTTTAACGTGGCAGCTTATACCCCCCGAGCGTTACCGACCACTGCCGGTGGTGGTCGGTAAGTTATCCTCCGCCGAGGTCGACGCGCGTTACCGATGCACACGTAAAAAATTTTTCGCGAATTTTCGCGAATTTTTCGCGCGGTAAACCTTCGTCTCCGCGTCCTCCGTCCGACGAGCCTACTCTCGCCCGCACCCGTCGACCCGTTCTCGAGCTATACGGCGACAAAGAAACTTTGATTTTTCACTAATTTGACGTCATCGAGAAAGTTACGGCCAACTGGGAATTAAAGGTATATCGCCTTTCGGAATTTTCCGGGAGCCCGTCGGTGCTTCGGACCCGCTCGGCTCGGCTCGCCTCGAGGTCGAGGTCGTCGGTAGCGACGATGGTGGCGGGGAGGCTCGCGATTGGTCTGTCATCGCCATCCTCCCCCCAACCCCCCCCCCCCTGTAAAATTAATGGAAAATGTAAACCCAAACGTAGAGTCGGATTCGTAACCTCGAAGTTACAAGTCGATTCGCTCAACTATCAAGGGAGCGTAAACGCGGCGACTGTGGCGGCACTCGCCACCGATGCGAAGTCAGCATCACGAAGTTGGCGTTAAATTCGAACGTTTGAATCAGTTATTTTCTTTCCGACCCTTTTCAGCCCTGAACCGTGGAAGCGCCGAAATTCGGGTTTCATTTTTAACGCGGCAGCTTATACCCCCCGAGCGTTACCGACCACTGCCGGTGGTGGTCGGTAACTTATCCTCCGCCGAGGTCGACGCGCTTTACCGATGCACACGTAAAAAAATTTTCGCGAATTTTTCGCGCGGTAAACCTTCGTCTCCGCTTCCTCCGTCCGACGAGCTCACTCTCGCCCGCACCCGTCGACCCGTTCTCGAGCTATACGGCGACAAAGAAACTTTGATTTTTCACTAATTTGACGTCATCGAGAAAGTTACGGCCAACTGGGAATTAAAGGTATATCGCCTTTCGGAATTTTCCGGGAGCCCGTCGGTCCTTCGGACCCGCTCGGCTCGGCTCGTCTCGAGGTCGAGGTCGTCGGTAGCGACGATGGTGGCGGGGAGGCTCGCGATTGGTCTGTCATCGCCATCCTCCCCCCAACCCCCCCTCCCTGTAAAATTAATGGAAAATGTAAACCCAAACGTAGAGTCGGATTCGTAACCTCGAATTTACAAGTCGATTCGCTCAACTATCAAGGGAGAGTAAACGCGGCGACTGTGGCGGCACTCGCCACCGATGCGAAGTCAGCATCACGAAGTTGGCGTTAAATTCGAACGTTTGAATCAGTTATTTTCTTTCCGGCCCTTTTCAGCCATGAACCGTGGAAGCGCCGAAATTCGGGTTTCATTTTTAACGCGGCAGCTTATACCCCCCGAGCGTTAACGACCACTGCCGGTGGTGGTCGGTAAGTTATCCTCCGCCGAGGTCGACGCGCGTTACCGATGCACACGTAAAAAATTTTTCGCGAATTTTCGCGAATTTTTCGCGGGGTAAACCTTCGTCTCCGCGTCCTCCGTCCGACGAGCCTACTCTCGCCCGCACCCGTCGACCCGTTCTCGAGCTATACGGCGAAAAAGAAACTTTGATTTTTCACTGATTTGACGTCATCGAGAAAGTTACGGCCAACTGGGAATTAAAGGTATATCGCCTTTCGGAATTTTCCGGGAGCCCGTCGGTCCTTCGGACCCGCTCGGCTCGGCTCGTCTCGAGGTCGAGGTCGTCGGTAGCGACGATGGTGGCGGGGAGGCTCGCGATTGGTCTGTCATCGCCATCCTCCCCCCAACCCCCCTCCCTGTAAAATTAATGGAAAATGTAAACCCAAACGTAGAGTCGGATTCGTAACCTCGAAGTTACAAGTCGATTCGCTCAACTATCAAGGGAGAGTAAACGCGGCGACTGTGGCGGCACTCGCCACCGATGCGAAGTCAGCATCACGAAGTTGGCGTTAAATTCGAACGTTTGAATCAGTTATTTTCTTTCAGGCCCTTTTCAGCCATGAACCGTGGAAGCGCCGAAATTCGGGTTTCATTTTTAACGCGACAGCTTATACCCCCCGAGCGTTACCGACCACTGCCGGTGGTGGTCGGTAAGTTATCCTCCGCCGAGGTCGACGCGCGTTACCGATGCACACGTAAAAAATTTTTCGCGAATTTTTCGCGCGGTAAACCTTCGTCTCCGCGTCCTCCGTCCGACGAGCCTACTCTCGCCTGCACCCGTCGACCCGTTCTCGAGCTATACGGCGACAAAGAAACTTTGATTTTTCACTAATTTGACGTCATCGAGAAAGTTACGGCCAACTGGGAATTAAAGGTATATCGCCTTTCGGAATTTTCCGGGAGCCCGTCGGTCCTTCGGACCCGCTCGGCTCGGCTCGCCTCGAGGTCGAGTTCGTCGGTAGCGACGATGGTGGCAGGGAGGCTCGCGATTGGTCTGTCATCGCCATCCTCCCCCCAACCCTCCCTCCCTGTAAAATTAATGGAAAATGTAAACCCAAACGTAGAGTCGGATTCGTAACCTCGAAGTTACAAGTCGATTCGCTCAACTATCAAGGGAGAGTATACGCGGCGACTGTGGCGGCACTCGCCACCGATGCGAAGTCAGCATCACGAAGTTGGCGTTAAATTCGAACGTTTGAATCAGTTATTTTCTTTCGGGCCCTTCTCAGCCCTGAACCGTGGAAGCGCCGAAATTCGGGTTTGATTTTTAACGCGGCAGTTTATACCCCCCGCGCATACCGACCACTGCCGCTGGTGGTCGGTAACTTATCCTCCGCCGAGGTCGACGCGCGTTACCGATGCACACGTAAAAACTTTTGCGCGAATCTTCGCGAATTTTTCGCGCGGTAAACCTTCGTCTCCGCGTCCTCCGTCCGACGAGCCTACTCTCGCCCGCACCCGTCGACCCGTTCTCGAGCTATACGGCGACAAAGAAATCGCAAAATTTCACTAATTTGACGTCACCGAAAAAGTTACGGCCAACTGGGAATTAAAGGTATATCGCCTTTCGGAATTTTCCGGGAGCCCGTCGGTCCTTCGGCCCCGCTCGGCTCGGCTCGGCTCGAGGTCGAAGTCGTCGGTAGCGACGATGGTGGCGGGGAGGCGCGCGATTGGTCTGTCATCGCCATCCTCCCCCCAACCCCCCTCCCTTTAAAATTAATGGAAAATGTAAACCCAAACGTAGAGTCGGATTCGTAACCTCGAAGTTACAGGTCGATTCGCTCAACTATCAAGGGAGAGTAAACGCGGCGACTGTGGCGGCACTCGCCACCTATGCGAAGTCAGCGTCGCGAAGTTGGCGTTAAATTCGAACGTTTGAATCAGTTATTTTCTTTCGGGCCCTTTTCAGCTCTGAACCGTGGAAGCGCCGAAATTCGGGTTTCATTTTTAACGCGGCAGTTTATACCCCCAGCGCATACCGACCACTGCCGCTGGTGGTCGGTAACTTATCCTCCGCCGAGGTCGACGCGCGTTACCGATGCACACGTAAAAACTTTTGCGCGAATCTTCGCGAATTTTTCGCGCGGTAAACCTTCGTCTCCGCGTCCTCCGTCCGACGAGCCTACTCTCGCCCGCACCCGTCGACCCGTTCTCGAGCTATACGGCGACAAAGAAACTTTGATTTTTCACTAATTTGACGTCATCGAGAAAGTTACGGCCAACTGGGTATTAAAGGCATATCGCCTTTCCGAATTTTCAGGGAGCCCGTCGGGCCTTCGGCCCCGCTCGGCTCGGCTCGGCTCGGCTCGAGGTCGAGGTCGTCGGTAGCGACGATGGTGGCGGGGAGGTGCGCAATTGGTCTGTCATCGCCATCCCCCAACCCCCCCTACCCCTTTAAAATTAATGGAAAATGTAAACCCAAACGTAGAGTCGGATTCGTAACCTCGAAGTTACAAGTCATTTCGCTCAACTATCAAGGGAGAGTAAACGCGGCGACTGTGGCGGCACTCGCCACCGATGCGAAGTCAGCATCACGAAGTTGGCGTTAAATTCGAACGTTTGAATCAGTTATTTTCTTTCCGGCCCTTTTCAGCCCTGAACCGTGGAAGCGCCGAAATTCGGGTTTCATTTTTAACGTGGCAGCTTATACCCCCCGAGCGTTACCGACCACTGCCGGTGGTGGTCGGTAAGTTATCCTCCGCCGAGGTCGACGCGCGTTACCGATGCACACGTAAAAAATTTTTCGCGAATTTTCGCGAATTTTTCGCGCGGTAAACCTTCGTCTCCGCGTCCTCCGTCCGACGAGCCTACTCTCGCCCGCACCCGTCGACCCGTTCTCGAGCTATACGGCGACAAAGAAACTTTGATTTTTCACTAATTTGACGTCATCGAGAAAGTTACGGCCAACTGGGAATTAAAGGTATATCGCCTTTCGGAATTTTCCGGGAGCCCGTCGGTGCTTCGGACCCGCTCGGCTCGGCTCGCCTCGAGGTCGAGGTCGTCGGTAGCGACGATGGTGGCGGGGAGGCTCGCGATTGGTCTGTCATCGCCATCCTCCCCCCAACCCCCCCCCCTGTAAAATTAATGGAAAATGTAAACCCAAACGTAGAGTCGGATTCGTAACCTCGAAGTTACAAGTCGATTCGCTCAACTATCAAGGGAGCGTAAACGCGGCGACTGTGGCGGCACTCGCCACCGATGCGAAGTCAGCATCACGAAGTTGGCGTTAAATTCGAACGTTTGAATCAGTTATTTTCTTTCCGACCCTTTTCAGCCCTGAACCGTGGAAGCGCCGAAATTCGGGTTTCATTTTTAACGCGGCAGCTTATACCCCCCGAGCGTTACCGACCACTGCCGGTGGTGGTCGGTAACTTATCCTCCGCCGAGGTCGACGCGCTTTACCGATGCACACGTAAAAAAATTTTCGCGAATTTTTCGCGCGGTAAACCTTCGTCTCCGCTTCCTCCGTCCGACGAGCTCACTCTCGCCCGCACCCGTCGACCCGTTCTCGAGCTATACGGCGACAAAGAAACTTTGATTTTTCACTAATTTGACGTCATCGAGAAAGTTACGGCCAACTGGGAATTAAAGGTATATCGCCTTTCGGAATTTTCCGGGAGCCCGTCGGTCCTTCGGACCCGCTCGGCTCGGCTCGTCTCGAGGTCGAGGTCGTCGGTAGCGACGATGGTGGCGGGGAGGCTCGCGATTGGTCTGTCATCGCCATCCTCCCCCCAACCCCCCCTCCCTGTAAAATTAATGGAAAATGTAAACCCAAACGTAGAGTCGGATTCGTAACCTCGAATTTACAAGTCGATTCGCTCAACTATCAAGGGAGAGTAAACGCGGCGACTGTGGCGGCACTCGCCACCGATGCGAAGTCAGCATCACGAAGTTGGCGTTAAATTCGAACGTTTGAATCAGTTATTTTCTTTCCGGCCCTTTTCAGCCATGAACCGTGGAAGCGCCGAAATTCGGGTTTCATTTTTAACGCGGCAGCTTATACCCCCCGAGCGTTAACGACCACTGCCGGTGGTGGTCGGTAAGTTATCCTCCGCCGAGGTCGACGCGCGTTACCGATGCACACGTAAAAAATTTTTCGCGAATTTTCGCGAATTTTTCGCGGGGTAAACCTTCGTCTCCGCGTCCTCCGTCCGACGAGCCTACTCTCGCCCGCACCCGTCGACCCGTTCTCGAGCTATACGGCGAAAAAGAAACTTTGATTTTTCACTGATTTGACGTCATCGAGAAAGTTACGGCCAACTGGGAATTAAAGGTATATCGCCTTTCGGAATTTTCCGGGAGCCCGTCGGTCCTTCGGACCCGCTCGGCTCGGCTCGTCTCGAGGTCGAGGTCGTCGGTAGCGACGATGGTGGCGGGGAGGCTCGCGATTGGTCTGTCATCGCCATCCTCCCCCCAACCCCCCTCCCTGTAAAATTAATGGAAAATGTAAACCCAAACGTAGAGTCGGATTCGTAACCTCGAAGTTACAAGTCGATTCGCTCAACTATCAAGGGAGCGTAAACGCGGCGACTGTGGCGGCACTTGCCACCGATGCGAAGTCAGCATCACGAAGTTGGCGTTAAATTCGAACGTTTGAATCAGTTATTTTCTTTCCGGCCCTTTTCAGCCCTGAACCGTGGAAGCGCCGAAATTCGGGTTTCATTTTTAACGCGGCAGCTTATACCCCCCGAGCGTTACCGACCACTGCCGGTGGTGGTCGGTAACTTATCCTCCGCCGAGGTCGACGCGCTTTACCGATGCACACGTAAAAAAATTTTCGCGAATTTTTCGCGCGGTAAACCTTCGTCTCCGCTTCCTCCGTCCGACGAGCCCACTCTCGCCCGCACCCGTCGACCCGTTCTCGAGCTATACGGCGACAAAGAAACTTTGATTTTTCACTAATTTGACGTCATCGAGAAAGTTACGGCCAACTGGGAATTAAAGGTATATCGCCTTTCGGAATTTTCCGGGAGCCCGTCGGGCCTTCGGCCCCGCTCGGCTCGGCTCGCCTCGAGGTCGAGGTCGTCGGTAGCGACGATGGTGGCGGGGAGGCTCGCGATTGGTCTGTCATCGCCATCCTCCCCCCAACCCCCCCCTCCCTTTAAAATTAATGGAAAATGTAAACCCAAACGTAGAGTCGGATTCGTAACCTCGAAGTTACAAGTCGATTCGCTCAACTATCAAGGGAGAGTAAACGCGGCGACTGTGGCGGCACTCGCCACCGATGCGAAGTCAGCATCACGAAGTTGGCGTTAAATTCGAACGTTTGAATCAGTTATGTTCTTTCCGGCCCTTTTCAGCCCTGAACCGTGGAAGCGCCGAATTTCGGGTTTCATTTTTAACGCGGCAGCTTATAACCCCCGAGCGTTAACGACCACTGCCGGTGGTGGTCGGTAAGTTATCCTCCGCCGAGGTCGACGCGCGTTACCGATGCACACGTAAAAAATTTTTCGCGAATTTTCGCGAATTTTTCGCGCGGTAAACCTTCATCTCCGCGTCCTCCGTCCGACGAGCCTACTCTCGCCCGCACCCGTTGACCCGTTCTCGAGCTATACGGCGAAAAAGAAACTTTGATTTTTCACTAATTTGTCGTCATCGAGAAAGTTACGGCCAACTGGGAATTAAAGGTATATCGCCTTTCGGAATTTTCCGGGAGCCCGTCGGTCCTTCGGACCCGCTCGGCTCAGCTCGCCTCGAGGTCGAGGTCGTCGGTAGCGACGATGGTGGCGGGGAGGCTCGCGATTGGTCTGTCATCGCCATCCTCCCCCCAACCCCCCCTCCCTGTAAAATTAATGGAAAATGTAAACCCAAACGTAGAGTCGGATTCGTAACCTCGAAGTTATAAGTCGATTCGCTCAACTATCAAGGGAGCGTAAACGCGGCGACTGTGGCGGCACTCGCCACCGATGCGAAGTCAGCATCACGAAGTTGGCGTTAAATTCGAACGTTTGAATCAGTTATGTTCTTTCCGGCCCTTTTCAGCCCTGAACCGTGGAAGCGCCGAATTTCGGGTTTCATTTTTAACGCGGCAGCTTATACCCCCCGAGCGTTAACGACCACTGCCGGTGGTGGTCGGTAAGTTATCCTCCGCCGAGGTCGACGCGCGTTACCGATGCACACGTAAAAAATTTTTCGCGAATTTTTCGCGCGGTAAATCTTCGTCTCCGCGTCCTCCGTCCGACGAGCCTACTCTCGCCCGCACCCGTCGACCCGTTCTCGAGCTATACGGCGACAAAGAAACTTTGATTTTTCACTATTTTGACGTCATCGAGAAAGTTACGGCCAACTGGGAATTAAAGGTATATCGCCTTCCGGAATTTTCCGGGAGCCCGTCGGTCCTTCGGACCCGCTCGGCTCGGCTCGCCTCGAGGTCGAGTTCGTCGGTAGCGACGATGGTGGCAGGGAGGCTCGCGATTGGTCTGTCATCGCCATCCTCCCCCCAACCCTCCCTCCCTGTAAAATTAATGGAAAATGTAAACCCAAACGTAGAGTCGGATTCGTAACCTCGAAGTTACAAGTCGATTCGCTCAACTATCAAGGGAGAGTAAACGCGGCGACTGTGGCGGCACTCGCCACCGATGCGAAGTCAGCATCACGAAGTTGGCGTTAAATTCGAACGTTTGAATCAGTTATTTTCTTTCCGGCCCTTTTCAGCCCTGAACCGTGGAAGCGCCGAAATTCGGGTTTCATTTTTAACGCGGCAGCTTATACCCCCCGAGCGTTACCGACCACTGCCGGTGGTGGTCGGTAACTTATCCTCCGCCGAGGTCGACGCGCTTTACCGATGCACACGTAAAAAAATTTTCGCGAATTTTTCGCGCGGTAAACCTTCGTCTCCGCTTCCTCCGTCCGACGAGCCCACTCTCGCCCGCACCCGTCGACCCGTTCTCGAGCTATACGGCGACAAAGAAACTTTGATTTTTCACTAATTTGACGTCATCGAGAAAGTTACGGCCAACTGGGAATTAAAGGAATATCGCCTTTCGGAATTTTCCGGGAGCCCGTCGGGCCTTCGGCCCCGCTCGGCTCGGCTCGCCTCGAGGTCGAGGTCGTCGGTAGCGACGATGGTGGCGGGGAGGCTCGCGATTGGTCTGTCATCGCCATCCTCCCCCAACCCCCCCTCCCTTTAAAATTAATGGAAAATGTAAACCCAAACGTAGAGTCGGATTCGTAACCTCGAAGTTACAAGTCGATTCGCTCAACTATCAAGGGAGAGTAAACGCGGCGACTGTGGCGGCACTCGCCACCGATGCGAAGTCAGCATCACGAAGTTGGCGTTAAATTCGAACGTTTGAATCAGTTATGTTCTTTCCGGCCCTTTTCAGCCCTGAACCGTGGAAGCGCCGAATTTCGGGTTTCATTTTTAACGCGGCAGCTTATACCCCCCGAGCGTTAACGACCACTGCCGGTGGTGGTCGGTAAGTTATCCTCCGCCGAGGTCGACGCGCGTTACCGATGCACACGTAAAAAATTTTTCGCGAATTTTCGCGAATTTTTCGCGCGGTAAACCTTCGTCTCCGCGTCCTCCGTCCGACGAGCCTACTCTCGCCCGCACCCGTTGACCCGTTCTCGAGCTATACGGCGAAAAAGAAACTTTGATTTTTCACTAATTTGACGTCATCGAGAAAGTTACGGCCAACTGGGAATTAAAGGTATATCGCCTTTCGGAATTTTCCGGGAGCCCGTCGGTCCTTCGGACCCGCTCGGCTCGGCTCGCCTCGAGGTCGAGGTCGTCGGTAGCGACGATGGTGGCGGGGAGGCTCGCGATTGGTCTGTCATCGCCATCCTAGCCCCAACCCCCCCTCCCTGTAAAATTAATGGAAAATGTAAACCCAAACGTAGAGTCGGATTCGTAACCTCGAAGTTACAAGTCGATTCGCTCAACTATCAAGGGAGCGTAAACGCGGCGACTGTGGCGGCACTCGCCACCGATGCGAAGTCAGCATCACGAAGTTGGCGTTAAATTCGAACGTTTGAATCAGTTATGTTCTTTCCGGCCCTTTTCAGCCCTGAACCGTGGAAGCGCCGAAATTCGGGTTTCATTTTTAACGCGGCAGCTTATACCCCCCGAGCGTTACCGACCACTGCCGGTGGTGGTCGGTAACTTATCCTCCGCCGAGGTCGACGCGCTTTACCGATGCACACGTAAAAAAATTTTCGCGAATTTTTCGCGCGGTAAACCTTCGTCTCCGCTTCCTCCGTCCGACGAGCCCACTCTCGCCCGCACCCGTTGACCCGTTCTCGAGCTATACGGCGACAAAGAAACTTTGATTTTTCACTAATTTGACGTCATCGAGAAAGTTACGGCCAACTGGGAATTAAAGGTATATCGCCTTTCGGAATTTTCCGGGAGCCCGTCGGTCCTTCGGACCCGCTCGGCTCGGCTCGTCTCGAGGTCGAGGTCGTCGGTAGCGACGATGGTGGCGGGGAGGCTCGCGATTGGTCTGTCATCGCCATCCTCCCCCCAACCCCCCCTCCCTGTAAAATTAATGGAAAATGTAAACCCAAACGTAGAGTCGGATTCGTAACCTCGAATTTACAAGTCGATTCGCTCAACTATCAAGGGAGAGTAAACGCGGCGACTGTGGCGGCACTCGCCACCGATGCGAAGTCAGCATCACGAAGTTGGCGTTAAATTCGAACGTTTGAATCAGTTATTTTCTTTCCGGCCCTTTTCAGCCATGAACCGTGGAAGCGCCGAAATTCGGGTTTCATTTTTAACGCGGCAGCTTATACCCCCCGAGCGTTAACGACCACTGCCGGTGGTGGTCGGTAAGTTATCCTCCGCCGAGGTCGACGCGCGTTACCGATGCACACGTAAAAAATTTTTCGCGAATTTTCGCGAATTTTTCGCGGGGTAAACCTTCGTCTCCGCGTCCTCCGTCCGACAAGCCTACTCTCGCCCGCACCCGTCGACCCGTTCTCGAGATATACGGCGAAAAAGAAACTTTGATTTTTCACTAATTTGACGTCATCGAGAAAGTTACGGCCAACTGGGAATTAAAGGTATATCGCCTTTCGGAATTTTCCGGGAGCCCGTCGGTCCTTCGGACCCGCTCGGCTCGGCTCGTCTCGAGGTCGAGGTCGTCGGTAGCGACGATGGCGGCGGGGAGGCTCGCGATTGGTCTGTCATCGCCATCCTCCCCCCAACCCCCCTCCCTGTAAAATTAATGGAAAATGTAAACCCAAACGTAGAGTCGGATTCGTAACCTCGAAGTTACAAGTCGATTCGCTCAACTATCAAGGGAGCGTAAACGCGGCGACTGTGGCGGCACTCGCCACCGATGCGAAGTCAGCATCACGAAGTTGGCGTTAAATTCGAACGTTTGAATCAGTTATTTTCTTTCCGGCCCTTTTCAGCCCTGAACCGTGGAAGCGCCGAAATTCGGGTTTCATTTTTAACGCGGCAGCTTATACCCCCCGAGCGTTACCGACCACTGCCGGTGGTGGTCGGTAACTTATCCTCCGCCGAGGTCGACGCGCTTTACCGATGCACACGTAAAAAAATTTTCGCGAATTTTTCGCGCGGTAAACCTTCGTCTCCGCTTCCTCCGTCCGACGAGCCCACTCTCGCCCGCACCCGTCGACCCGTTCTCGAGCTATACGGCGACAAAGAAACTTTGATTTTTCACTAATTTGACGTCATCGAGAAAGTTACGGCCAACTGGGAATTAAAGGTATATCGCCTTTCGGAATTTTCCGGGAGCCCGTCGGGCCTTCGGCCCCGCTCGGCTCGGCTCGCCTCGAGGTCGAGGTCGTCGGTAGCGACGATGGTGGCGGGGAGGCTCGCGATTGGTCTGTCATCGCCATCCTCCCCCCAACCCCCCCTCCCTTTAAAATTAATGGAAAATGTAAACCCAAACGTAGAGTCGGATTCGTAACCTCGAAGTTACAAGTCGATTCGCTCAACTATCAAGGGAGAGTAAACGCGGCGACTGTGGCGGCACTCGCCACCGATGCGAAGTCAGCATCACGAAGTTGGCGTTAAATTCGAACGTTTGAATCAGTTATGTTCTTTCCGGCCCTTTTCAGCCCTGAACCGTGGAAGCGCCGAATTTCGGGTTTCATTTTTAACGCGGCAGCTTATACCCCCCGAGCGTTAACGACCACTGCCGGTGGTGGTCGGTAAGTTATCCTCCGCCGAGGTCGACGCGCGTTACCGATGCACACGTAAAAAATTTTTCGCGAATTTTCGCGAATTTTTCGCGCGGTAAACCTTCGTCTCCGCGTCCTCCGTCCGACGAGCCTACTCTCGCCCGCACCCGTTGACCCGTTCTCGAGCTATACGGCGAAAAAGAAACTTTGATTTTTCACTAATTTGACGTCATCGAGAAAGTTACGGCCAACTGGGAATTAAAGGTATATCGCCTTTCGGAATTTTCCGGGAGCCCGTCGGTCCTTCGGACCCGCTCGGCTCGGCTCGCCTCGAGGTCGAGGTCGTCGGTAGCGACGATGGTGGCGGGGAGGCTCGCGATTGGTCTGTCATCGCCATCCTCCCCCCAACCCCCCCTCCCTGTAAAATTAATGGAAAATGTAAACCCAAACGTAGAGTCGGATTCGTAACCTCGAAGTTACAAGTCGATTCGCTCAACTATCAAGGGAGCGTAAACGCGGCGACTGTGGCGGCACTCGCCACCGATGCGAAGTCAGCATCACGAAGTTGGCGTTAAATTCGAACGTTTGAATCAGTTATGTTCTTTCCGGCCCTTTTCAGCCCTGAACCGTGGAAGCGCCGAATTTCGGGTTTCATTTTTAACGCGGCAGCTTATACCCCCCGAGCGTTAACGACCACTGCCGGTGGTGGTCGGTAAGTTATCCTCCGCCGAGGTCGACGCGCGTTACCGATGCACACGTAAAAAATTTTTCGCGAATTTTCGCGAATTTTTCACGCGGTAAACCTTCGTCTCCGCGTCCTCCGTCCGACGAGCCTACTCTCGCCCGCACCCGTCGACCCGTTCTCGAGCTATACGGCGAAAAAGAAACTTTGATTTTTCACTAATTTGACGTCATCGAGAAAGTTACGGCCAACTGGGAATTAAAGGTATATCGCCTTTCGGAATTTTCCGGGAGCCCGTCGGTCCTTCGGACCCGCTCGGCTCGGCTCGCCTCGAGGTCGAGGTCGTCGGTAGCGACGATGGTGGCGGGGAGGCTCGCGATTGGTCTGTCATCGCCATCCTCCCCCCAACCCCCCCTCCCTGTAAAATTAATGGAAAATGTAAACCCAAACGTAGAGTCGGATTCGTAACCTCGAAGTTACAAGTCGATTCGCTCAACTATCAAGGGAGAGTAAACGCGGCGACTGTGGCGGCACTCGCCACCGATGCGAAGTCAGCATCACGAAGTTGGCGTTAAATTCGAACGTTGGAATCAGTTATTTTCTTTCCGGCCCTTTTCAGCCATGAACCGTGGAAGCGCCGAAATTCGGGTTTCATTTTTAACGCGACAGCTTATACCCCCCGAGCGTTACCGACCACTGCCGGTGGTGGTCGGTAAGTTATCCTCCGCCGAGGTCGACGCGCGTTACCGATGCACACGTAAAAAATTTTTCGCGAATTTTTCGCGCGGTAAACCTTCGTCTCCGCGTCCTCCGTCCGACGAGCCTACTCTCGCCCGCACCCGTCGACCCGTTCTCGAGCTATACGGCGACAAAGAAACTTTGATTTTTCACTAATTTGACGTCATCGAGAAAGTTACGGCCAACTGGGAATTAAAGGTATATCGCCTTCCGGAATTTTCCGGGAGCCCGTCGGTCCTTCGGACCCGCTCGGCTCGGCTCGCCTCGAGGTCGAGTTCGTCGGTAGCGACGATGGTGGCAGGGAGGCTCGCGATTGGTCTGTCATCGCCATCATCCCCCCAACCCTCCCTCCCTGTAAAATTAATGGAAAATGTAAACCCAAACGTAGAGTCGGATTCGTAACCTCGAAGTTACAAGTCGATTCGCTCAACTATCAAGGGAGAGTAAACGCGGCGACTGTGGCGGCACTCGCCACCGATGCGAAGTCAGCATCACGAAGTTGGCGTTAAATTCGAACGTTTGAATCAGTTATTTTCTTTCCGGTCCTTTTCAGCCCTGAACCGTGGAAGCGCCGAAATTCGGGTTTCATTTTTAACGCGGCAGCTTATACCCCCAGAGCGTTACCGACCACTGCCGGTGGTGGTCGGTAACTTATCCTCCGCCGAGGTCGACGCGCTTTACCGATGCACGCGTAAAAAAATTTTCGCGAATTTTTCGCGCGGTAAACCTTCGTCTCCGCTTCCTCCGTCCGACGAGCCCACTCTCGCCCGCACCCGTCGACCCGTTCTCGAGCTATACGGCGACAAAGAAACTTTGATTTTTCACTAATTTGACGTCATCGAGAAAGTTACGGCCAACTGGGAATTAAAGGTATATCGCCTTTCGGAATTTTCCGGGAGCCCGTCGGTCCTTCGGACCCGCTCGGCTCGGCTCGTCTCGAGGTCGAGGTCGTCGGTAGCGACGATGATGGCGGGGAGGCTCGCGATTGGTCTGTCACGCCATCCTCCCCCCAACCCCCCCTCCCTGTAAAATTAATGGAAAATGTAAACCCAAACGTAGAGTCGGATTCGTAACCTCGAATTTACAAGTCGATTCGCTCAACTATCAAGGGAGAGTAAACGCGGCGACTGTGGCGGCACTCGCCACCGATGCGAAGTCAGCATCACGAAGTTGGCGTTAAATTCGAACGTTTGAATCAGTTATTTTCTTTCCGGCCCTTTTCAGCCATGAACCGTGGAAGCGCCGAAATTCGGGTTTCATTTTTAACGCGGCAGCTTATACCCCCCGAGCGTTAACGACCACTGCCGGTGGTGGTCGGTAAGTTATCCTCCGCCGAGGTCGACGCGCGTTACCGATGCACACGTAAAAAATTTTTCGCGAATTTTCGCGAATTTTTCGCGCGGTAAACCTTCGTCTCCGCGTCCTCCGTCCGACGAGCCTACTCTCGCCCGCACCCGTTGACCCGTTCTCGAGCTATACGGCGAAAAAGAAACTTTGATTTTTCACTAATTTGACGTCATCGAGAAAGTTACGGCCAACTGGGAATTAAAGGTATATCGCCTTTCGGAATTTTCCGGGAGCCCGTCGGTCCTTCGGACCCGCTCGGCTCGGCTCGCCTCGAGGTCGAGGTCGTCGGTAGCGACGATGGTGGCGGGGAGGCTCGCGATTGGTCTGTCATCGCCATCCTCCCCCCAACCCCCCCTCCCTGTAAAATTAATGGAAAATGTAAACCCAAACGTAGAGTCGGATTCGTAACCTCGAAGTTACAAGTCGATTCGCTCAACTATCAAGGGAGCGTAAACGCGGCGACTGTGGCGGCACTCGCCACCGATGCGAAGTCAGCATCACGAAGTTGGCGTTAAATTCGAACGTTTGAATCAGTTATGTTCTTTCCGGCCCTTTTCAGCCCTGAACCGTGGAAGCGCCGAATTTCGGGTTTAATTTTTAACGCGGCAGCTTATACCCCCCGAGCGTTAACGACCACTGCCGGTGGTGGTCGGTAAGTTATCCTCCGCCGAGGTCGACGCGCGTTACCGATGCACACGTAAAAAATTTTTCGCGAATTTTCGCGAATTTTTCACGCGGTAAACCTTCGTCTCCGCGTCCTCCGTCCGACGAGCCTACTCTCGCCCGCACCCGTCGACCCGTTCTCGAGCTATACGGCGAAAAAGAAACTTTGATTTTTCACTAATTTGACGTCATCGAGAAAGTTACGGCCAACTGGGAATTAAAGGTATATCGCCTTTCGGAATTTTCCGGGAGCCCGTCGGTCCTTCGGACCCGCTCGGCTCGGCTCGCCGCGAGGTCGAGGTCGTCGGTAGCGACGATGGTGGCGGGGAGGCTCGCGATTGGTCTGTCATCGCCATCCTCCCCCCAACCCCCCCTCCCTGTAAAATTAATGGAAAATGTAAACCCAAACGTAGAGTCGGATTCGTAACCTCGAAGTTACAAGTCGATTCGCTCAACTATCAAGGGAGAGTAAACGCGGCGACTGTGGCGGCACTCGCCACCGATGCGAAGTCAGCATCACGAAGTTGGCGTTAAATTCGAACGTTTGAATCAGTTATGTTCTTTCCGGCCCTTTTCAGCCCTGAACCGTGGAAGCGCCGAATTTCGGGTTTCATTTTTAACGCGGCAGCTTATACCCCCCGAGCGTTAACGACCACTGCCGCTGGTGGTCGGTAAGTTATCCTCCGCCGAGGTCGACGCGCGTTACCGATGCACACGTAAAAAATTTTTCGCGAATTTTCGCGAATTTTTCGCGCGGTAAACCTTCGTCTCCGCGTCCTCCGTCCGACGAGCCTACTCTCGCCCGCACCCGTCGGCCCGTTCTCGAGCTATACGGCGACAAAGAAACTTTGATTTTTCACTAATTTGACGTCATCGAGAAAGTTACGGCCAACTGGGAATTAAAGGTATATCGCCTTTCGGAATTTTCCGGGAGCCCGTCGGTCCTTCGGCCCCGCTCGGCTCGGCTCGCCTCGAGGTCGAGGTCGTCGGTAACGACGATGTTGGCGGGGAGGCTCGCGATTGGTCTGTCATCGCCATCCTCCCCCCAACCCCCCCTCCCTTTAAAATTAATGGAAAATGTAAACCCAAACGTAGAGTCGGATTCGTAACCTCGAAGTTACAAGTCGATTCGCTCAACTATCAAGGGAGAGTAAACGCGGCGACTGTGGCGGCACTCGCCACCGATGCGAAGTCAGCATCACGAAGTTGGCGTTAAATTCGAACGTTTGAATCAGTTATGTTCTTTCCGGCCCTTTTCAGCCCTGAACCGTGGAAGCGCCGAATTTCGGGTTTCATTTTTAACGCGGCAGCTTATACCCCCCGAGCGTTAACGACCACTGCCGTTGGTGGTCGGTAAGTTATCCTCCGCCGAGGTCGACGCGCGTTACCGATGCACACGTAAAAAATTTTTCGCGAATTTTCGCGAATTTTTCGCGCGGTAAACCTTCGTCTCCGCGTCCTCCGTCCGACGAGCCTACTCTCGCCCGCACCCGTCGACCCGTTCTCGAGCTATACGGCGACAAAGAAACTTTGATTTTTCACTAATTTGACGTCATCGAGAAAGTTACGGCCAACTGGGAATTAAAGGTATATCGCCTTTCGGAATTTTCCGGGAGCCCGTCGGTCCTTCGGACCCGCTCGGCTCGGCTCGCCTCGAGGTCGAGGTCGTCGGTAGCGACGATGGTGGCGGGGAGGCTCGCGATTGGTCTGTCATCGCCATCCTCCCCCCAACCCCCCCTCCCTGTAAAATTAATGGAAAATGTAAACCCAAACGTAGAGTCGGATTCGTAACCTCGAAGTTACAAGTCGATTCGCTCAACTATCAAGGGAGCGTAAACGCGGCGACTGTGGCGGCACTCGCCACCGATGCGAAGTCAGCATCACGAAGTTGGCGTTAAATTCGAACGTTTGAATCAGTTATGTTCTTTCCGGCCCTTTTCAGCCCTGAACCGTGGAAGCGCCGAAATTCGGGTTTCATTTTTAACGCGGCAGCTTATACCCCCCGAGCGTTACCGACCACTGCCGGTGGTGGTCGGTAACTTATCCTCCGCCGAGGTCGACGCGCTTTACCGATGCACACGTAAAAAAATTTTCGCGAATTTTTCGCGCGGTAAACCTTCGTCTCCGCTTCCTCCGTCCGACGAGCCCACTCTCGCCCGCACCCGTCGACCCGTTCTCGAGCTATACGGCGACAAAGAAACTTTGATTTTTCACTAATTTGACGTCATCGAGAAAGTTACGGCCAACTGGGAATTAAAGGTATATCGCCTTTCGGAATTTTCCGGGAGCCCGTCGGTCCTTCGGACCCGCTCGGCTCGGCTCGTCTCGAGGTCGAGGTCGTCGGTAGCGACGATGGTGGCGGGGAGGCTCGCGATTGGTCTGTCATCGCCATCCTCCCCCCAACCCCCCCTCCCTGTAAAATTAATGGAAAATGTAAACCCAAACGTAGAGTCGGATTCGTAACCTCGAAGTTACAAGTCGATTCGCTCAACTATCAAGGGAGAGTAAACGCGGCGACTGTGGCGGCACTCGCCACCGATGCGAAGTCAGCATCACGAAGTTGGCGTTAAATTCGAACGTTTGAATCAGTTATTTTCTTTCCGGCCCTTTTCAGCCATGAACCGTGGAAGCGCCGAAATTCGGGTTTCATTTTTAACGCGGCAGCTTATACCCCCCGAGCGTTAACGACCACTGCCGGAGGTGGTCGGTAAGTTATCCTCCGCCGAGGTCGACGCGCGTTACCGATGCACACGTAAAAAATTTTTCGCGAATTTTCGCGAATTTTTCGCGGGGTAAACCTTCGTCTCCGCGTCCTCCGTCCGACAAGCCTACTCTCGCCCGCACCCGTCGACCCGTTCTCGAGATATACGGCGAAAAAGAAACTTTGATTTTTCACTAATTTGACGTCATCGAGAAAGTTACGGCCAACTGGGAATTAAAGGTATATCGCCTTTCGGAATTTTCCGGGAGCCCGTCGGTCCTTCGGACCCGCTCGGCTCGGCTCGTCTCGAGGTCGAGGTCGTCGGTAGCGACGATGGCGGCGGGGAGGCTCGCGATTGGTCTGTCATCGCCATCCTCCCCCCAACCCCCCTCCCTGTAAAATTAATGGAAAATGTAAACCCAAACGTAGAGTCGGATTCGTAACCTCGAAGTTACAAGTCGATTCGCTCAACTATCAAGGGAGCGTAAACGCGGCGACTGTGGCGGCACTCGCCACCGATGCGAAGTCAGCATCACGAAGTTGGCGTTAAATTCGAACGTTTGAATCAGTTATTTTCTTTCCGGCCCTTTTCAGCCCTGAACCGTGGAAGCGCCGAAATTCGGGTTTCATTTTTAACGCGGCAGCTTATACCCCCCGAGCGTTACCGACCACTGCCGGTGGTGGTCGGTAATTTATCCTCCGCCGAGGTCGACGCGCTTTACCGATGCACACGTAAAAAAATTTTCGCGAATTTTTCGCGCGGTAAACCTTCGTCTCCGCTTCCTCCGTCCGACGAGCCCACTCTCGCCCGCACCCGTCGACCCGTTCTCGAGCTATACGGCGACAAAGAAACTTTGATTTTTCACTAATTTGACGTCATCGAGAAAGTTACGGCCAACTGGGAATTAAAGGTATATCGCCTTTCGGAATTTTCCGGGAGCCCGTCGGGCCTTCGGCCCCGCTCGGCTCGGCTCGCCTCGAGGTCGAGGTCGTCGGTAGCGACGATGGTGGCGGGGAGGCTCGCGATTGGTCTGTCATCGCCATCCTCCCCCCAACCCCCCCTCCCTTTAAAATTAATGGAAAATGTAAACCCAAACGTAGAGTCGGATTCGTAACCTCGAAGTTACAAGTCGATTCGCTCAACTATCAAGGGAGAGTAAACGCGGCGACTGTGGCGGCACTCGCCACCGATGCGAAGTCAGCATCACGAAGTTGGCGTTAAATTCGAACGTTTGAATCAGTTATGTTCTTTCCGGCCCTTTTCAGCCCTGAACCGTGGAAGCGCCGAATTTCGGGTTTCATTTTTAACGCGGCAGCTTATACCCCCCGAGCGTTAACGACCACTGCCGGTGGTGGTCGGTAAGTTATCCTCCGCCGAGGTCGACGCGCGTTACCGATGCACACGTAAAAAATTTTTCGCGAATTTTCGCGAATTTTTCGCGCGGTAAACCTTCGTCTCCGCGTCCTCCGTCCGACGAGCCTACTCTCGCCCGCACCCGTTGACCCGTTCTCGAGCTATACGGCGAAAAAGAAACTTTGATTTTTCACTAATTTGACGTCATCGAGAAAGTTACGGCCAACTGGGAATTAAAGGTATATCGCCTTTCGGAATTTTCCGGGAGCCCGTCGGTCCTTCGGACCCGCTCGGCTCGGCTCGCCTCGAGGTCGAGGTCGTCGGTAGCGACGATGGTGGCGGGGAGGCTCGCGATTGGTCTGTCATCGCCATCCTCCCCCCAACCCCCCCTCCCTGTAAAATTAATGGAAAATGTAAACCCAAACGTAAAGTCGGATTCGTAACCTCGAAGTTACAAGTCGATTCGCTCAACTATCAAGGGAGCGTAAACGCGGCGACTGTGGCGGCACTCGCCACCGATGCGAAGTCAGCATCACGAAGTTGGCGTTAAATTCGAACGTTTGAATCAGTTATGTTCTTTCCGGCCCTTTTCAGCCCTGAACCGTGGAAGCGCCGAATTTCGGGTTTCATTTTTAACGCGGCAGCTTATACCCCCCGAGCGTTAACGACCACTGCCGGTGGTGGTCGGTAAGTTATCCTCCGCCGAGGTCGACGCGCGTTACCGATGCACACGTAAAAAATTTTTCGCGAATTTTCGCGAATTTTTCACGCGGTAAACCTTCGTCTCCGCGTCCTCCGTCCGACGAGCCTACTCTCGCCCGCACCCGTCGACCCGTTCTCGAGCTATACGGCGAAAAAGAAACTTTGATTTTTCACTAATTTGACGTCATCGAGAAAGTTACGGCCAACTGGGAATTAAAGGTATATCGCCTTTCGGAATTTTCCGGGAGCCCGTCGGTCCTTCGGACCCGCTCGGCTCGGCTCGCCTCGAGGTCGAGGTCGTCGGTAGCGACGATGGTGGCGGGGAGGCTCGCGATTGGTCTGTCATCGCCATCCTCCCCCCAACCCCCCCTCCCTGTAAAATTAATGGAAAATGTAAACCCAAACGTAGAGTCGGATTCGTAACCTCGAAGTTACAAGTCGATTCGCTCAACTATCAAGGGAGAGTAAACGCGGCGACTGTGGCGGCACTCGCCACCGATGCGAAGTCAGCATCACGAAGTTGGCGTTAAATTCGAACGTTGGAATCAGTTATTTTCTTTCCGGCCCTTTTCAGCCATGAACCGTGGAAGCGCCGAAATTCGGGTTTCATTTTTAACGCGACAGCTTATACCCCCCGAGCGTTACCGACCACTGCCGGTGGTGGTCGGTAAGTTATCCTCCGCCGAGGTCGACGCGCGTTACCGATGCACACGTAAAAAATTTTTCGCGAATTTTTCGCGCGGTAAACCTTCGTCTCCGCGTCCTCCGTCCGACGAGCCTACTCTCGCCCGCACCCGTCGACCCGTTCTCGAGCTATACGGCGACAAAGAAACTTTGATTTTTCACTAATTTGACGTCATCGAGAAAGTTACGGCCAACTGGGAATTAAAGGTATATCGCCTTCCGGAATTTTCCGGGAGCCCGTCGGTCCTTCGGACCCGCTCGGCTCGGCTCGCCTCGAGGTCGAGTTCGTCGGTAGCGACGATGGTGGCAGGGAGGCTCGCGATTGGTCTGTCATCGCCATCATCCCCCCAACCCTCCCTCCCTGTAAAATTAATGGAAAATGTAAACCCAAACGTAGAGTCGGATTCGTAACCTCGAAGTTACAAGTCGATTCGCTCAACTATCAAGGGAGAGTAAACGCGGCGACTGTGGCGGCACTCGCCACCGATGCGAAGTCAGCATCACGAAGTTGGCGTTAAATTCGAACGTTTGAATCAGTTATTTTCTTTCCGGTCCTTTTCAGCCCTGAACCGTGGAAGCGCCGAAATTCGGGTTTCATTTTTAACGCGGCAGCTTATACCCCCAGAGCGTTACCGACCACTGCCGGTGGTGGTCGGTAACTTATCCTCCGCCGAGGTCGACGCGCTTTACCGATGCACGCGTAAAAAAATTTTCGCGAATTTTTCGCGCGGTAAACCTTCGTCTCCGCTTCCTCCGTCCGACGAGCCCACTCTCGCCCGCACCCGTCGACCCGTTCTCGAGCTATACGGCGACAAAGAAACTTTGATTTTTCACTAATTTGACGTCATCGAGAAAGTTACGGCCAACTGGGAATTAAAGGTATATCGCCTTTCGGAATTTTCCGGGAGCCCGTCGGTCCTTCGGACCCGCTCGGCTCGGCTCGTCTCGAGGTCGAGGTCGTCGGTAGCGACGATGATGGCGGGGAGGCTCGCGATTGGTCTGTCATCGCCATCCTCCCCCCAACCCCCCCTCCCTGTAAAATTAATGGAAAATGTAAACCCAAACGTAGAGTCGGATTCGTAACCTCGAATTTACAAGTCGATTCGCTCAACTATCAAGGGAGAGTAAACGCGGCGACTGTGGCGGCACTCGCCACCGATGCGAAGTCAGCATCACGAAGTTGGCGTTAAATTCGAACGTTTGAATCAGTTATTTTCTTTCCGGCCCTTTTCAGCCATGAACCGTGGAAGCGCCGAAATTCGGGTTTCATTTTTAACGCGGCAGCTTATACCCCCCGAGCGTTAACGACCACTGCCGGTGGTGGTCGGTAAGTTATCCTCCGCCGAGGTCGACGCGCGTTACCGATGCACACGTAAAAAATTTTTCGCGAATTTTCGCGAATTTTTCGCGCGGTAAACCTTCGTCTCCGCGTCCTCCGTCCGACGAGCCTACTCTCGCCCGCACCCGTTGACCCGTTCTCGAGCTATACGGCGAAAAAGAAACTTTGATTTTTCACTAATTTGACGTCATCGAGAAAGTTACGGCCAACTGGGAATTAAAGGTATATCGCCTTTCGGAATTTTCCGGGAGCCCGTCGGTCCTTCGGACCCGCTCGGCTCGGCTCGCCTCGAGGTCGAGGTCGTCGGTAGCGACGATGGTGGCGGGGAGGCTCGCGATTGGTCTGTCATCGCCATCCTCCCCCCAACCCCCCCTCCCTGTAAAATTAATGGAAAATGTAAACCCAAACGTAGAGTCGGATTCGTAACCTCGAAGTTACAAGTCGATTCGCTCAACTATCAAGGGAGCGTAAACGCGGCGACTGTGGCGGCACTCGCCACCGATGCGAAGTCAGCATCACGAAGTTGGCGTTAAATTCGAACGTTTGAATCAGTTATGTTCTTTCCGGCCCTTTTCAGCCCTGAACCGTGGAAGCGCCGAATTTCGGGTTTAATTTTTAACGCGGCAGCTTATACCCCCCGAGCGTTAACGACCACTGCCGGTGGTGGTCGGTAAGTTATCCTCCGCCGAGGTCGACGCGCGTTACCGATGCACACGTAAAAAATTTTTCGCGAATTTTCGCGAATTTTTCACGCGGTAAACCTTCGTCTCCGCGTCCTCCGTCCGACGAGCCTACTCTCGCCCGCACCCGTCGACCCGTTCTCGAGCTATACGGCGAAAAAGAAACTTTGATTTTTCACTAATTTGACGTCATCGAGAAAGTTACGGCCAACTGGGAATTAAAGGTATATCGCCTTTCGGAATTTTCCGGGAGCCCGTCGGTCCTTCGGACCCGCTCGGCTCGGCTCGCCTCGAGGTCGAGGTCGTCGGTAGCGACGATGGTGGCGGGGAGGCTCGCGATTGGTCTGTCATCGCCATCCTCCCCCCAACCCCCCCTCCCTGTAAAATTAATGGAAAATGTAAACCCAAACGTAGAGTCGGATTCGTAACCTCGAAGTTACAAGTCGATTCGCTCAACTATCAAGGGAGAGTAAACGCGGCGACTGTGGCGGCACTCGCCACCGATGCGAAGTCAGCATCACGAAGTTGGCGTTAAATTCGAACGTTTGAATCAGTTATGTTCTTTCCGGCCCTTTTCAGCCCTGAACCGTGGAAGCGCCGAATTTCGGGTTTCATTTTTAATGCGGCAGCTTATACCCCCCGAGCGTTAACGACCACTGCCGCTGGTGGTCGGTAAGTTATCCTCCGCCGAGGTCGACGCGCGTTACCGATGCACACGTAAAAAATTTTTCGCGAATTTTCGCGAATTTTTCGCGCGGTAAACCTTCGTCTCCGCGTCCTCCGTCCGACGAGCCTACTCTCGCCCGCACCCGTCGACCCGTTATCGAGCTATACGGCGAAAAAGAAACTTTGATTTTTCACTAATTTGACGTCATCGAGAAAGTTACGGCCAACTGGGAATTAAAGGTATATCGCCTTTCGGAATTTTCCGGGAGCCCGTCGGTCCTTCGGACCCGCTCGGCTCGGCTCGCCTCGAGGTCGAGGTCGTCGGTAGCGACGATGGTGGCGGGGAGGCTCGCGATTGGTCTGTCATCGCCATCCTCCCCCCAACCCCCCCCCTCCCTGTAAAATTAATGGAAAATGTAAACCCAAACGTAGAGTCGGATTCGTAACCTCGAAGTTACAAGTCGATTCGCTCAACTATCAAGGGAGAGTAAACGCGGCGACTGTGGCGGCACTCGCCACCGATGCGAAGTCAGCATCACGAAGTTGGCGTTAAATTCGAACGTTTGAATCAGTTATTTTCTTTCCGGCCCTTTTCAGCCATGAACCGTGGAAGCGCCGAAATTCGGGTTTCATTTTTAACGCGACAGCTTATACCCCCCGAGCGTTACCGACCACTGCCGGTGGTGTTCGGTAAATTATCCTCCGCCGAGGTCGACGCGCGTTACCGATGCACACGTAAAAACTTTTTCGCGAATCTTCGCGAATTTTTCGCGCGGTAAACCTTCGTCTCCGCGTCCTCCGTCCGACGAGCCTACTCTCGCCCGCACCCGTCGACCCGTTCTCGAGCTATACGGCGACAAAGAAATCGCAAAATTTCACTAATTTGACGTCACCGAAAAAGTTACGGCCAACTGGGAATTAAAGGTATATCGCCTTTCCGAATTTTCCGGGAGCCCGTCGGGCCATCGGCCCCGCTCGGCGCGGCTCGGCTCGGCTCGGCTCGAGGTCGAGGTCGTCGGTAGCGACGATGGTGGTGGGGAGGCGCGCGATTGGTCTGTCATCGCCATCCTCCCCCCAACCCCCCCTCCCTTTAAAATTAATGGAAAATGTAAACCCAAACGTAGAGTCGGATTCGTAACCTCGAAGTTACAAGTCAATTCGCTCAACTATCAAGGGAGAGTAAACGCGGCGACTGTGGCGGCACTCGCCACCGATGCGAAGTCAGCATCACGAAGTTGGCGTTAAATTCGAACGTTTGAATCAGTTATTTTCTTTCCGGCCCTTTTCAGCCATGAACCGTGGAAGCGCCGAAATTCGGGTTTCATTTTTAATGCGGCAGCTTATACCCCCCGAGCGTTACCGACCACTGCCGGTGGTGATCGGTAAGTTATCCTCCGCCTAGGTCGACGCGCGTTACCGATGCACACGTAAAAAATTTTTCGCGAATTTTCGCGAATTTTTCGCGCGGTAAACCTTCGTCTCCGCGTCCTCCGTCCGACGAGCCTACTCTCGCCCGCACCCGTCGACCCGTTCTCGAGCTATACGGCGAAAAAGAAACTTTGATTTTTCACTAATTTGACGTCATCGAGAAAGTTACGGCCAACTGGGAATTAAAGGTATATCGCCTTTCGGAATTTTCCGGGAGCCCGTCGGTCCTTCGGACCCGCTCGGCTCGGCTCGCCTCGAGGTCGAGGTCGTCGGTAGCGACGATGGTGGCGGGGAGGCTCGCGATTGGTCTGTCATCGCCATCCTCCCCCCAACCCCCCCTCCCTGTAAAATTAATGGAAAATGTAAACCCAAACGTAGAGTCGGATTCGTAACCTCGAAGTTACAAGTCAATTCGCTCAACTATCAAGGGAGAGTAAACGCGGCGACTGTGGCGGCACTCGCCACCGATGCGAAGTCAGCATCACGAAGTTGGCGTTAAATTCGAACGTTTGAATGAGTTATGTTCTTTCCGGCCCTTTTCAGCCCTGAACCGTGGAAGCGCCGAATTTCGGGTTTCATTTTTAACGCGGCAGCTTATACCCCCCGAGCGTTAACGACCACTGCCGGTGGTGGTCGGTAAGTTATTCTCCGCCGAGGTCGACGCGCGTTACCGATGCACACGTAAAAAATTTTTCGCGAATTTTCGCGAATTTTTCGCGCGGTAAACCTTCGTCTCCGCGTCCTCCGTCCGACGAGCCTACTCTCGCCCGCACCCGTCGACCCGTTTTCGAGCTATACGGCGACAAAGAAACTTTGATTTTTCACTAATTTGACGTCATCGAGAAAGTTACGGCCAACTGGGAATTAAAGGTATATCGCCTTTCGGAATTTTCCGGGAGCCCGTCGGTCCTTCGGACCCGCTCGGCTCGGCTCGCCTCGAGGTCGAGGTCGTCGGTAGCGACGATGGTGGCGGGGAGGCTCGCGATTGGTCTGTCATCGCCATCCTCCCCCCAACCCTCCCTCCCTGTCAAATTAATGGAAAATGTAAACCCAAACGTAGAGTCGGATTCGTAACCTCGAAGTTACAAGTCGATTCGCTCAACTATCAAGGGAGAGCAAACGCGGCGACTGTGGCGGCACTCGCCACCGATGCGAAGTCAGCATCACGAAGTTGGCGTTAAATTCGAACGTTTGAATCAGTTATTTTCTTTCCGGCCCTTTTCAGCCATGAACCGTGGTTGCGCCGAAATTTGGGTTTCATTTTTAACGCGGCAGCTTATACCCCCCGAGCGTTACCGACCACTGCCGGTGGTGTTCGGTAAATTATCCTCCGCCGAGGTCGACGCGCGTTACCGATGCACACGTAAAAACTTTTTCGCGAATCTTCGCGAATTTTTCGCGCGGTAAACCTTCGTCTCCGCGTCCTCCGTCCGACGAGCCTACTCTCGCCCGCACCCGTCGACCCGTTCTCGAGCTATACGGCGACAAAGAAACTTTGATTTTTCACTAATTTGACGTCATCGAGAAAGTTACGGCCAACTGGGAATTAAAGGTATATCGCCTTTCGGAATTTTCCGGGAGCCCGTCGGTGCTTCGGACCCGCTCGGCTCGGCTCGCCTCGAGGTCGAGGTCGTCGGTAGCGACGATGGTGGCGGGGAGGCTCGCGATTGGTCTGTCATCGCCATCCTCCCCCCAACCCCCCCTCCCTGTAAAATTAATGGAAAATGTAAACCCAAACGTAGAGTCGGATTCGTAACCTCGAAGTTACAAGTCGATTCGCTCAACTATCAAGGGAGCGTAAACGCGGCGACTGTGGCGGCACTCGCCACCGATGCGAAGTCAGCATCACGAAGTTGGCGTTAAATTCGAACGTTTGAATCAGTTATTTTCTTTCCGGCCCTTTTCAGCCCTGAACCGTGGAAGCGCCGACATTCGGGTTTCATTTTTAACGCGGCAGCTTATACCCCCCGAGCGTTACCGACCACTGCCGGTGGTCGTCGGTAACTTATCCTCCGCCGAGGTCGACGCGCTTTACCGATGCACACGTAAAAAGATTTTCGCGAATTTTTCGCGCGGTAAACCTTCGTCTCCGCTTCCTCCGTCCGACGAGCCCACTCTCGCCCGTACCCGTCGACCCGTTCTCGAGCTATACGGCGACAAAGAAACTTTGATTTTTCACTAATTTGACGTCATCGAGAAAGTTACGGCCAACTGGGAATTAAAGGTATATCGCCTTTCGGAATTTTCCGGGAGCCCGTCGGGCCTTCGGCCCCGCTCGGCTCGGCTCGCCTCGAGGTCGAGGTCGTCGGTAGCGACGATGGTGGCGGGGAGGCTCGCGATTGGTCTGTAATCGCCATCCTCCCCCCAACCCCCCCTCCCTTTAAAATTAATGGAAAATGTAAACCCAAACGTAGAGTCGGATTCGTAACCTCGAAGTTACAAGTCGATTCGCTCAACTATCAAGGGAGAGTAAACGCGGCGACTGTGGCGGCACTCGCCACCGATGCGAAGTCAGCATCACGAAGTTGGCGTTAAATTCGAACGTTTGAATCAGTTATGTTCTTTCCGGCCCTTTTCAGCCCTGAACCTTGGAAGCGCCGAATTTCCGTTTCATTTTTAACGCGGCAGCTTATACCCCCCGAGCGTTAACGACCACTGCCGGTGGTGGTCGGTAAGTTATCCTCCGCCGAGGTCGACGCGCGTTACCGATGCACACGTAAAAAATTTTTCGCGAATTTTCGCGAATTTTTCGCGCGGTAAACCTTCGTCTCCGCGTCCTCCGTCCGACGAGCCTACTCTCGCCCGCACCCGTCGACCCGTTCTCGAGCTAGACGGCGAAAAAGAAACTTTGATTTTTCACTAATTTGACGTCATCGAGAAAGTTACGGCCAACTGGGAATTAAAGGTATATCGCCTTTCGGAATTTTCCGGGAGCCCGTCGGGCCTTCGGCCCCGCTCGGCTCGGCTCGCCTCGAGGTCGAGGTCGTCGGTAGCGACGATGGTGGCGGGGAGGCTCGCGATTGGTCTGTAATCGCCATCCTCCCCCCAACCCCCCCTCCCTTTAAAATTAATGGAAAATGTAAACCCAAACGTAGAGTCGGATTCGTAACCTCGAAGTTACAAGTCGATTCGCTCAACTATCAAGGGAGAGTAAACGCGGCGACTGTGGCGGCACTCGCCACCGATGCGAAGTCAGCATCACGAAGTTGGCGTTAAATTCGAACGTTTGAATCAGTTATGTTCTTTCCGGCCCTTTTCAGCCCTGAACCGTGGAAGCGCCGAATTTCCGTTTCATTTTTAACGCGGCAGCTTATACCCACCGAGCGTTAACGACCACTGCCGGTGGTGGTCGGTAAGTTATCCTCCGCCGAGGTCGACGCGCGTTACCGATGCACACGTAAAAAATTTTTCGCGAATTTTCGCGAATTTTTCGCGCGGTAAACCTTCGTCTCCGCGTCCTCCGTCCGACGAGCCTACTCTCGCCCGCACCCGTCGACCCGTTCTCGAGCTAGACGGCGAAAAAGAAACTTTGATTTTTCACTAATTTGACGTCATCGAGAAAGTTACGGCCAACTGGGAATTAAAGGTATATCGCCTTTCGGAATTTTCGGGGAGCCCGTCGGTCCTTCGGACCCGCTCGGCTCGGCTCGTCTCGAGGTCGAGGTCGTCGGTAGCGACGATGGTGGCGGGGAGGCTCGCGATTGGTCTGTCATCGCCATCCTCCCCCCAACCCCCCTCCCTGTAAAATTAATGGAAAATGTAAACCCAAACGTAGAGTCGGATTCGTAACCTCGAAGTTACAAGTCGATTCGCTCAACTATCAAGGGAGCGTAAACGCGGCGACTGTGGCGGCACTCGCCACCGATGCGAAGTCAGCATCACGAAGTTGGCGTTAAATTCGAACGTTTGAATCAGTTATTTTCTTTCCGGCCCTTTTCAGCCCTGAACCGTGGAAGCGCCGAAATTCGGGTTTCATTTTTAACGCGGCAGCTTATACCCCCCGAGCGTTACCGACCACTGCCGGTGGTGGTCGGTAACTTATCCTCCGCCGAGGTCGACGCGCTTTACCGATGCACACGTAAAAAAATTTTCGCGAATTTTTCGCGCGGTAAACCTTCGTCTCCGCTTCCTCCGTCCGACGAGCCCACTCTCGCCCGCACCCGTCGACCCGTTCTCGAGCTATACGGCGACAAAGAAACTTTGATTTTTCACTAATTTGACGTCATCGAGAAAGTTACGGCCAACTGGGAATTAAAGGTATATCGCCTTTCGGAATTTTCCGGGAGCCCGTCGGGCCTTCGGCCCCGCTCGGCTCGGCTCGCCTCGAGGTCGAGGTCGTCGGTAGCGACGATGGTGGCGGGGAGGCTCGCGATTGGTCTGTCATCGCCATCCTCCCCCCGACCCCCCCTCCCTTTAAAATTAATGGAAAATGTAAACCCAAACGTAGAGTCGGATTCGTAACCTCGAAGTTACAAGTCGATTCGCTCAACTATCAAGGGAGAGTAAACGCGGCGACTGTGGCGGCACTCGCCACCGATGCGAAGTCAGCATCACGAAGTTGGCGTTAAATTCGAACGTTTGAATCAGTTATGTTCTTTCCGGCCCTTTTCAGCCCTGAACCGTGGAAGCGCCGAATTTCGGGTTTCATTTTTAACGCGGCAGCTTATACCCCCCGAGCGTTAACGACCACTGCCGGTGGTGGTCGGTAAGTTATCCTCCGCCGAGGTCGACGCGCGTTACCGATGCACACGTAAAAAATTTTTCGCGAATTTTCGCGAATTTTTCGCGCGGTAAACCTTCGTCTCCGCGTCCTCCGTCCGACGAGCCTACTCTCGCCCGCACCCGTTGACCCGTTCTCGAGCTATACGGCGAAAAAGAAACTTTGATTTTTCACTAATTTGACGTCATCGAGAAAGTTACGGCCAACTGGGAATTAAAGGTATATCGCCTTTCGGAATTTTCCGGGAGCCCGTCGGTCCTTCGGACCCGCTCGGCTCGGCTCGCCTCGAGGTCGAGGTCGTCGGTAGCGACGATGGTGGCGGGGAGGCTCGCGATTGGTCTGTCATCGCCATCCTCCCCCCAACCCCCCCTCCCTGTAAAATTAATGGAAAATGTAAACCCAAACGTAGAGTCGGATTCGTAACCTCGAAGTTACAAGTCGATTCGCTCAACTATCAAGGGAGAGTAAACGCGGCGACTGTGGCGGCACTCGCCACCGATGCGAAGTCAGCATCACGAAGTTGGCGTTAAATTCGAACGTTTGAATCAGTTATTTTCTTTCCGGCCCTTTTCAGCCATGAACCGTGGAAGCGCCGAAATTCGGGTTTCATTTTTAACGCGACAGCTTATACCCCCCGAGCGTTACCGACCACTGCCGGTGGTGGTCGGTAAGTTATCCTCCGCCGAGGTCGACGCGCGTTACCGATGCACACGTAAAAAATTTTTCGCGAATTTTTCGCGCGGTAAACCTTCGTCTCCGCGTCCTCCGTCCGACGAGCCTACTCTCGCCCGCACCCGTCGACCCGTTCTCGAGCTATACGGCGACAAAGAAACTTTGATTTTTCACTAATTTGACGTCATCGAGAAAGTTACGGCCAACTGGGAATTAAAGGTATATCGCCTTCCGGAATTTTCCGGGAGCCCGTCGGTCCTTCGGACCCGCTCGGCTCGGCTCGCCTCGAGGTCGAGTTCGTCGGTTGCGACGATGGTGGCAGGGAGGCTCGCGATTGGTCTGTCATCGCCATCCTCCCCCCAACCCTCCCTCCCTGTAAAATTAATGGAAAATGTAAACCCAAACGTAGAGTCGGATTCGTAACCTCGAAGTTACAAGTCGATTCGCTCAACTATCAAGGGAGAGTAAACGCGGCGACTGTAGCGGCACTCGCCACCGATGCGAAGTCAGCATCACGAAGTTGGCGTTAAATTCGAACGTTTGAATCAGTTATTTTCTTTCCGGCCCTTTTCAGCCCTGAACCGTGGAAGCGCCGAAATTCGGGTTTCATTTTTAACGCGGCAGCTTATACCCCCCGAGCGTTACCAACCACTGCCGGTGGTGGTCGGTAACTTATCCTCCGCCGAGGTCGACGCGCTTTACCGATGCACACGTAAAAAAATTTTCGCGAATTTTTCGCGCGGTAAACCTTCGTCTCCGCTTCCTCCGTCCGACGAGCCCACTCTCGCCCGCACCCGTCGACCCGTTCTCGAGCTATACGGCGACAAAGAAACTTTGATTTTTCACTAATTTGACGTCATCGAGAAAGTTACGGCCAACTGGGAATTAAAGGTATATCGCCTTTCGGAATTTTCCGGGAGCCCGTCGGGCCTTCGGCCCCGCTCGGCTCGGCTCGCCTCGAGGTCGAGGTCGTCGGTAGCGACGATGGTGGCGGGGAGGCTCGCGATTGGTCTGTCATCGCCATCCTCCCCCCAACCCCCCCTCCCTTTAAAATTAATGGAAAATGTAAACCCAAACGTAGAGTCGGATTCGTAACCTCGAAGTTACAAGTCGATTCGCTCAACTATCAAGGGAGAGTAAACGCGGCGACTGTGGCGGCACTCGCCACCGATGCGAAGTCAGCATCACGAAGTTGGCGTTAAATTCGAACGTTTGAATCAGTTATGTTCTTTCCGGCCCTTTTCAGCCCTGAACCGTGGAAGCGCCGAATTTCGGGTTTCATTTTTAACGCGGCAGCTTATACCCCCCGAGCGTTAACGACCACTGCCGGTGGTGGTCGGTAAGTTATCCTCCGCCGAGGTCGACGCGCGTATTAAAAAAATTTTCGCGTATTTTTCGCGCGGTAAACCTTCGTCTCCGCGTCCTCCGTCCGACGAGCCTACTCTCGCCCGCACCCGTCGACCCGTTCTCGAGCTAGACGGCGAAAAAGAAACTTTGATTTTTCACTAATTTGACGTCATCGAGAAAGTTACGGCCAACTGGGAATTAAAGGTATATCGCCTTTCGGAATTTCCGGGGAGCCCGTCGGTCCTTCGGACCCGCTCGGCTCGGCTCGTCTCGAGGTCGAGGTCGTCGGTAGCGACGATGGTGGCGGGGAGGCTCGCGATTGGTCTGTCATCGCCATCCTCCCCCCAACCCCCCCTCCCTTTAAAATTAATGGAAAATGTAAACCCAAACGTAGAGTCGGATTCGTAACCTCGAAGTTACAAGTCGATTCGCTCAACTATCAAGGGAGAGTAAACGCGGCGACTGTGGCGGCACTCGCCACCGATGCGAAGTCAGCATCACGAAGTTGGCGTTAAATACGAACGTTTGAATCAGTTATGTTCTTTCCGGCCCTTTTCAGCCCTGAACCGTGGAAGCGCCGAATTTCCGTTTCATTTTTAACGCGGCAGCTTATACCCCCCGAGCGTTAACGACCACTGCCGGTGGTGGTCGGTAAGTTATCCTCCGCCGAGGTCGACGCGCGTTACCGATGCACACGTAAAAAATTTTTCGCGAATTTTCGCGAATTTTTCGCGCGGTAAACCTTCGTCTCCGCGTCCTCCGTCCGACGAGCCTACTCTCGCCCGCACCCGTCGACCCGTTCTCGAGCTAGACGGCGAAAAAGAAACTTTGATTTTTCACTAATTTGACGTCATCGAGAAAGTTACGGCCAACTGGGAATTAAAGGTATATCGCCTTTCGGAATTTTCGGGGAGCCCGTCGGTCCTTCGGACCCGCTCGGCTCGGCTCGTCTCAAGGTCGAGGTCGTCGGTAGCGACGATGGTGGCGGGGAGGCTCGCGATTGGTCTGTCATCGCCATCCCCCCCCCCAACCCCCCTCCCTGTAAAATTAATGGAAAATGTAAACCCAAACGTAGAGTCGGATTCGTAACCTCGAAGTTACAAGTCGATTCGCTCAACTATCAAGGGAGCGTAAACGCGGCGACTGTGGCGGCACTCGCCACCGATGCGAAGTCAGCATCACGAAGTTGGCGTTAAATTCGAACGTTTGAATCAGTTATTTTCTTTCCGACCCTTTTCAGCCCTGAACCGTGGAAGCGCCGAAATTCGGGTTTCATTTTTAACGCGGCAGCTTATACCCCCCGAGCGTTACCGACCACTGCCGGTGGTGGTCGGTAACTTATCCTCCGCCGAGGTCGACGCGCGTTACCGATGCACACGTAAAAAAATTTTCGCGTATTTTTCGCGCGGTAAACCTTCGTCTCCGCGTCCTCCGTCCGACGAGCCTACTCTCGCCCGCACCCGTCGACCCGTTCTCGAGCTATACGGCGAAAAAGAAACTTTGATTTTTCACTATTTTGACGTCATCGAGAAAGTTACGGCCAACTGGGAATTAAAGGTATATCGCCTTTCGGAATTTTCCGGGAGCCCGTCGGTCTTTCGGACCCGCTCGGCTCGGCTCGCCTCGAGGTCGAGGTCGTCGGTAGCGACGATGGTGGCGGGGAGGCTCGCGATTGGTCTGTCATCGCCATCCTCCCCCCAACCCCCCCTCCCTGTAAAATTAATGGAAAATGTAAACCCAAACGTAGAGTCGGATTCGTAACCTCGAAGTTACAAGTCGATTCGCTCAACTATCAAGGGAGAGTAAACGCGGCGACTGTGGCGGCACTCGCCACCGATGCGAAGTCAGCATCACGAAGTTGGCGTTAAATTCGAACGTTTGAATCAGTTATTTTCTTTCAGGCCCTTTTCAGCCATGAACCGTGGAAGCGCCGAAATTCGGGTTTCATTTTTAACGCGACAGCTTATACCCCCCGAGCGTTACCGACCACTGCCGGTGGTGGTCGGTAAGTTATCCTCCGCCGAGGTCGACGCGCGTTACCGATGCACACGTAAAAAATTTTTCGCGAATTTTTCGCGCGGTAAACCTTCGTCTCCGCGTCCTCCGTCCGACGAGCCTACTCTCGCCTGCACCCGTCGACCCGTTCTCGAGCTATACGGCGACAAAGAAACTTTGATTTTTCACTAATTTGACGTCATCGAGAAAGTTACGGCCAACTGGGAATTAAAGGTATATCGCCTTTCGGAATTTTCCGGGAGCCCGTCGGTCCTTCGGACCCGCTCGGCTCGGCTCGCCTCGAGGTCGAGTTCGTCGGTAGCGACGATGGTGGCAGGGAGGCTCGCGATTGGTCTGTCATCGCCATCCTCCCCCCAACCCTCCCTCCCTGTAAAATTAATGGAAAATGTAAACCCAAACGTAGAGTCGGATTCGTAACCTCGAAGTTACAAGTCGATTCGCTCAACTATCAAGGGAGAGTAAACGCGGCGACTGTGGCGGCACTCGCCACCGATGCGAAGTCAGCATCACGAAGTTGGCGTTAAATTCGAACGTTTGAATCAGTTATTTTCTTTCCGGCCCTTTTCAGCCCTGAACCGTGGAAGCGCCGAAATTCGGGTTTCATTTTTAACGCGGCAGCTTATACCCCCCGAGCGTTACCAACCACTGCCGGTGGTGGTCGGTAACTTATCCTCCGCCGAGGTCGACGCGCTTTACCGATGCACACGTAAAAAAATTTTCGCGAATTTTTCGCGCGGTAAACCTTCGTCTCCGCTTCCTCCGTCCGACGAGCCCACTCTCGCCCGCACCCGTCGACCCGTTCTCGAGCTATACGGCGACAAAGAAACTTTGATTTTTCACTAATTTGACGTCATCGAGAAAGTTACGGCCAACTGGGAATTAAAGGTATATCGCCTTTCGGAATTTTCCGGGAGCCCGTCGGGCCTTCGGCCCCGCTCGGCTCGGCTCGCCTCGAGGTCGAGGTCGTCGGTAGCGACGATGGTGGCGGGGAGGCTCGCGATTGGTCTGTCATCGCCATCCTCCCCCCAACCCCCCCTCCCTTTAAAATTAATGGAAAATGTAAACCCAAACGTAGAGTCGGATTCGTAACCTCGAAGTTACAAGTCGATTCGCTCAACTATCAAGGGAGAGTAAACGCGGCGACTGTGGCGGCACTCGCCACCGATGCGAAGTCAGCATCACGAAGTTGGCGTTAAATTCGAACGTTTGAATCAGTTATGTTCTTTCCGGCCCTTTTCAGCCCTGAACCGTGGAAGCGCCGAATTTCGGGTTTCATTTTTAACGCGGCAGCTTATACCCCCCGAGCGTTAACGACCACTGCCGGTGGTGGTCGGTAACTTATCCTCCGCCGAGGTCGACGCGCGTTACCGATGCACACGTAAAAAAATTTTCGCGTATTTTTCGCGCGGTAAACCTTCGTCTCCGCGTCCTCCGTCCGACGAGCCTACTCTCGCCCGCACCCGTCGACCCGTTCTCGAGCTAGACGGCGAAAAAGAAACTTTGATTTTTCACTAATTTGACGTCATCGAGAAAGTTACGGCCAACTGGGAATTAAAGGTATATCGCCTTTCGGAATTTTCGGGGAGCCCGTCGGTCCTTCGGACCCGCTCGGCTCGGCTCGTCTCGAGGTCGAGGTCGTCGGTAGCGACGATGGTGGCGGGGAGGCTCGCGATTGGTCTGTCATCGCCATCCTCCCCCCAACCCCCCCTCCCTTTAAAATTAATGGAAAATGTAAACCCAAACGTAGAGTCGGATTCGTAACCTCGAAGTTACAAGTCGATTCGCTCAACTATCAAGGGAGAGTAAACGCGGCGACTGTGGCGGCACTCGCCACCGATGCGAAGTCAGCATCACGAAGTTGGCGTTAAATTCGAACGTTTGAATCAGTTATGTTCTTTCCGGCCCTTTTCAGCCCTGAACCGTGGAAGCGCCGAATTTCCGTTTCATTTTTAACGCGGCAGCTTATACCCCCCGAGCGTTAACGACCACTGCCGGTGGTGGTCGGTAAGTTATCCTCCGCCGAGGTCGACGCGCGTTACCGATGCACACGTAAAAAATTTTTCGCGAATTTTCGCGAATTTTTCGCGCGGTAAACCTTCGTCTCCGCGTCCTCCGTCCGACGAGCCTACTCTCGCCCGCACCCGTCGACCCGTTCTCGAGCTAGACGGCGAAAAAGAAACTTTGATTTTTCACTATTTTGACGTCATCGAGAAAGTTACGGCCAACTGGGAATTAAAGGTATATCGCCTTTCGGAATTTTCCGGGAGCCCGTCGGTCTTTCGGACCCGCTCGGCTCGGCTCGCCTCGAGGTCGAGGTCGTCGGTAGCGACGATGGTGGCGGGGAGGCTCGCGATTGGTCTGTCATCGCCATCCTCCCCCCAACCCCCCCTCCCTGTAAAATTAATGGAAAATGTAAACCCAAACGTAGAGTCGGATTCGTAACCTCGAAGTTACAAGTCGATTCGCTCAACTATCAAGGGAGAGTAAACGCGGCGACTGTGGCGGCACTCGCCACCGATGCGAAGTCAGCATCACGAAGTTGGCGTTAAATTCGAACGTTTGAATCAGTTATTTTCTTTCAGGCCCTTTTCAGCCATGAACCGTGGAAGCGCCGAAATTCGGGTTTCATTTTTAACGCGACAGCTTATACCCCCCGAGCGTTACCGACCACTGCCGGTGGTGGTCGGTAAGTTATCCTCCGCCGAGGTCGACGCGCGTTACCGATGCACACGTAAAAAATTTTTCGCGAATTTTTCGCGCGGTAAACCTTCGTCTCCGCGTCCTCCGTCCGACGAGCCTACTCTCGCCTGCACCCGTCGACCCGTTCTCGAGCTATACGGCGACAAAGAAACTTTGATTTTTCACTAATTTGACGTCATCGAGAAAGTTACGGCCAACTGGGAATTAAAGGTATATCGCCTTTCGGAATTTTCCGGGAGCCCGTCGGTCCTTCGGACCCGCTCGGCTCGGCTCGCCTCGAGGTCGAGTTCGTCGGTAGCGACGATGGTGGCAGGGAGGCTCGCGATTGGTCTGTCATCGCCATCCTCCCCCCAACCCTCCCTCCCTGTAAAATTAATGGAAAATGTAAACCCAAACGTAGAGTCGGATTCGTAACCTCGAAGTTACAAGTCGATTCGCTCAACTATCAAGGGAGAGTAAACGCGGCGACTGTGGCGGCACTCGCCACCGATGCGAAGTCAGCATCACGAAGTTGGCGTTAAATTCGAACGTTTGAATCAGTTATTTTCTTTCCGGCCCTTTTCAGCCCTGAACCGTGGAAGCGCCGAAATTCGGGTTTCATTTTTAACGCGGCAGCTTATACCCCCCGAGCGTTACCAACCACTGCCGGTGGTGGTCGGTAACTTATCCTCCGCCGAGGTCGACGCGCTTTACCGATGCACACGTAAAAAAATTTTCGCGAATTTTTCGCGCGGTAAACCTTCGTCTCCGCTTCCTCCGTCCGACGAGCCCACTCTCGCCCGCACCCGTCGACCCGTTCTCGAGCTATACGGCGACAAAGAAACTTTGATTTTTCACTAATTTGACGTCATCGAGAAAGTTACGGCCAACTGGGAATTAAAGGTATATCGCCTTTCGGAATTTTCCGGGAGCCCGTCGGGCCTTCGGCCCCGCTCGGCTCGGCTCGCCTCGAGGTCGAGGTCGTCGGTAGCGACGATGGTGGCGGGGAGGCTCGCGATTGGTCTGTCATCGCCATCCTCCCCCCAACCCCCCCTCCCTTTAAAATTAATGGAAAATGTAAACCCAAACGTAGAGTCGGATTCGTAACCTCGAAGTTACAAGTCGATTCGCTCAACTATCAAGGGAGAGTAAACGCGGCGACTGTGGCGGCACTCGCCACCGATGCGAAGTCAGCATCACGAAGTTGGCGTTAAATTCGAACGTTTGAATCAGTTATGTTCTTTCCGGCCCTTTTCAGCCCTGAACCGTGGAAGCGCCGAATTTCGGGTTTCATTTTTAACGCGGCAGCTTATACCCCCCGAGCGTTAACGACCACTGCCGGTGGTGGTCGGTAAGTTATCCTCCGCCGAGGTCGACGCGCGTTACCGATGCACACGTAAAAAAATTTTCGCGTATTTTTCGCGCGGTAAACCTTCGTCTCCGCGTCCTCCGTCCGACGAGCCTACTCTCGCCCGCACCCGTCGACCCGTTCTCGAGCTAGACGGCGAAAAAGAAACTTTGATTTTTCACTAATTTGACGTCATCGAGAAAGTTACGGCCAACTGGGAATTAAAGGTATATCGCCTTTCGGAATTTTCGGGGAGCCCGTCGGTCCTTCGGACCCGCTCGGCTCGGCTCGTCTCGAGGTCGAGGTCGTCGGTAGCGACGATGGTGGCGGGGAGGCTCGCGATTGGTCTGTCATCGCCATCCTCCCCCCAACCCCCCCTCCCTTTAAAATTAATGGAAAATGTAAACCCAAACGTAGAGTCGGATTCGTAACCTCGAAGTTACAAGTCGATTCGCTCAACTATCAAGGGAGAGTAAACGCGGCGACTGTGGCGGCACTCGCCACCGATGCGAAGTCAGCATCACGAAGTTGGCGTTAAATTCGAACGTTTGAATCAGTTATGTTCTTTCCGGCCCTTTTCAGCCCTGAACCGTGGAAGCGCCGAATTTCCGTTTCATTTTTAACGCGGCAGCTTATACCCCCCGAGCGTTAACGACCACTGCCGGTGGTGGTCGGTAAGTTATCCTCCGCCGAGGTCGACGCGCGTTACCGATGCACACGTAAAAAATTTTTCGCGAATTTTCGCGAATTTTTCGCGCGGTAAACCTTCGTCTCCGCGTCCTCCGTCCGACGAGCCTACTCTCGCCCGCACCCGTCGACCCGTTCTCGAGCTAGACGGCGAAAAAGAAACTTTGATTTTTCACTAATTTGACGTCATCGAGAAAGTTACGGCCAACTGGGAATTAAAGGTATATCGCCTTTCGGAATTTTCCGGGAGCCCGTCGGGCCTTCGGCCCCGCTCGGCTCGGCTCGCCTCGAGGTCGAGGTCGTCGGTAGCGACGATGGTGGCGGGGAGGCTCGCGATTGGTCTGTAATCGCCATCCTCCCCCCAACCCCCCCTCCCTTTAAAATTAATGGAAAATGTAAACCCAAACGTAGAGTCGGATTCGTAACCTCGAAGTTACAAGTCGATTCGCTCAACTATCAAGGGAGAGTAAACGCGGCGACTGTGGCGGCACTCGCCACCGATGCGAAGTCAGCATCACGAAGTTGGCGTTAAATTCGAACGTTTGAATCAGTTATGTTCTTTCCGGCCCTTTTCAGCCCTGAACCGTGGAAGCGCCGAATTTCCGTTTCATTTTTAACGCGGCAGCTTATACCCCCCGAGCGTTAACGACCACTGCCGGTGGTGGTCGGTAAGTTATCCTCCGCCGAGGTCGACGCGCGTTACCGATGCACACGTAAAAAATTTTTCGCGAATTTTCGCGAATTTTTCGCGCGGTAAACCTTCGTCTCCGCGTCCTCCGTCCGACGAGCCTACTCTCGCCCGCACCCGTCGACCCGTTCTCGAGCTAGACGGCGAAAAAGAAACTTTGATTTTTCACTAATTTGACGTCATCGAGAAAGTTACGGCCAACTGGGAATTAAAGGTATATCGCCTTTCGGAATTTTCGGGGAGCCCGTCGGTCCTTCGGACCCGCTCGGCTCGGCTCGTCTCAAGGTCGAGGTCGTCGGTAGCGACGATGGTGGCGGGGAGGCTCGCGATTGGTCTGTCATCGCCATCCTCCCCCCAACCCCCCTCCCTGTAAAATTAATGGAAAATGTAAACCCAAACGTAGAGTCGGATTCGTAACCTCGAAGTTACAAGTCGATTCGCTCAACTATCAAGGGAGCGTAAACGCGGCGACTGTGGCGGCACTCGCCACCGATGCGAAGTCAGCATCACGAAGTTGGCGTTAAATTCGAACGTTTGAATCAGTTATTTTCTTTCCGACCCTTTTCAGCCCTGAACCGTGGAAGCGCCGAAATTCGGGTTTCATTTTTAACGCGGCAGCTTATACCCCCCGAGCGTTACCGACCACTGCCGGTGGTGGTCGGTAACTTATCCTCCGCCGAGGTCGACGCGCGTTACCGATGCACACGTAAAAAAATTTTCGCGTATTTTTCGCGCGGTAAACCTTCGTCTCCGCGTCCTCCGTCCGACGAGCCTACTCTCGCCCGCACCCGTCGACCCGTTCTCGAGCTAGACGGCGAAAAAGAAACTTTGATTTTTCACTAATTTGACGTCATCGAGAAAGTTACGGCCAACTGGGAATTAAAGGTATATCGCCTTTCGGAATTTTCCGGGAGCCCGTCGGTCCTTCGGACCCGCTCGGCTCGGCTCGTCTCGAGGTCGAGGTCGTCGGTAGCGACGATGGTGGCGGGGAGGCTCGCGATTGGTCTGTCATCGCCATCCTCCCCCCAACCCCCCTCCCTTTAAAATTAATGGAAAATGTAAACCCAAACGTAGAGTCGGATTCGTAACCTCGAAGTTACAAGTCGATTCGCTCAACTATCAAGGGAGCGTAAACGCGGCGACTGTGGCGGCACTCGCCACCGATGCGAAGTCAGCATCACGAAGTTGGCGTTAAATTCGAACGTTTGAATCAGTTATGTTCTTTCCGGCCCTTTTCAGCCCTGAACCGTGGAAGCGCCGAATTTCGGGTTTCATTTTTAACGCGGCAGCTTATACCCCCCGAGCGTTAACGACCACTGCCGGTGGTGGTCGGTAAGTTATCCTCCGCCGAGGTCGACGCGCGTTACCGATGCACACGTAAAAAATTTTTCGCGAATTTTCGCGAATTTTTCGCGCGGTAAACTTTCGTCTCCGCGTCCTCCGTCCGACGAGCCTACTCTCGCCCGCACCCGTCGACCCGTTCTCGAGCTATACGGCGAAAAAGAAACTTTGATTTTTCACTATTTTGACGTCATCGAGAAAGTTACGGCCAACTGGGAATTAAAGGTATATCGCCTTTCGGAATTTTCCGGGAGCCCGTCGGTCTTTCGGACCCGCTCGGCTCGGCTCGCCTCGAGGTCGAGGTCGTCGGTAGCGACGATGGTGGCGGGGAGGCTCGCGATTGGTCTGTCATCGCCATCCTCCCCCCAAACCCCCCTCCCTGTAAAATTAATGGAAAATGTAAACCCAAACGTAGAGTCGGATTCGTAACCTCGAAGTTACAAGTCGATTCGCTCAACTATCAAGGGAGAGTAAACGCGGCGACTGTGGCGGCACTCGCCACCGATGCGAAGTCAGCATCACGAAGTTGGCGTTAAATTCGAACGTTTGAATCAGTTATTTTCTTTCAGGCCCTTTTCAGCCATGAACCGTGGAAGCGCCGAAATTCGGGTTTCATTTTTAACGCGACAGCTTATACCCCCCGAGCGTTACCGACCACTGCCGGTGGTGGTCGGTAAGTTATCCTCCGCCGAGGTCGACGCGCGTTACCGATGCACACGTAAAAAATTTTTCGCGAATTTTTCGCGCGGTAAACCTTCGTCTCCGCGTCCTCCGTCCGACGAGCCTACTCTCGCCTGCACCCGTCGACCCGTTCTCGAGCTATACGGCGACAAAGAAACTTTGATTTTTCACTAATTTGACGTCATCGAGAAAGTTACGGCCAACTGGGAATTAAAGGTATATCGCCTTTCGGAATTTTCCGGGAGCCCGTCGGTCCTTCGGACCCGCTCGGCTCGGCTCGCCTCGAGGTCGAGTTCGTCGGTAGCGACGATGGTGGCAGGGAGGCTCGCGATTGGTCTGTCATCGCCATCCTCCCCCCAACCCTCCCTCCCTGTAAAATTAATGGAAAATGTAAACCCAAACGTAGAGTCGGATTCGTAACCTCGAAGTTACAAGTCGATTCGCTCAACTATCAAGGGAGAGTATACGCGGCGACTGTGGCGGCACTCGCCACCGATGCGAAGTCAGCATCACGAAGTTGGCGTTAAATTCGAACGTTTGAATCAGTTATTTTCTTTCGGGCCCTTCTCAGCCCTGAACCGTGGAAGCGCCGAAATTCGGGTTTGATTTTTAACGCGGCAGTTTATACCCCCCGCGCATACCGACCACTGCCGCTGGTGGTCGGTAACTTATCCTCCGCCGAGGTCGACGCGCGTTACCGATGCACACGTAAAAACTTTTGCGCGAATCTTCGCGAATTTTTCGCGCGGTAAACCTTCGTCTCCGCGTCCTCCGTCCGACGAGCCTACTCTCGCCCGCACCCGTCGACCCGTTCTCGAGCTATACGGCGACAAAGAAATCGCAAAATTTCACTAATTTGACGTCACCGAAAAAGTTACGGCCAACTGGGAATTAAAGGTATATCGCCTTTCGGAATTTTCCGGGAGCCCGTCGGTCCTTCGGCCCCGCTCGGCTCGGCTCGGCTCGAGGTCGAAGTCGTCGGTAGCGACGATGGTGGCGGGGAGGCGCGCGATTGGTCTGTCATCGCCATCCTCCCCCCAACCCCCCTCCCTTTAAAATTAATGGAAAATGTAAACCCAAACGTAGAGTCGGATTCGTAACCTCGAAGTTACAGGTCGATTCGCTCAACTATCAAGGGAGAGTAAACGCGGCGACTGTGGCGGCACTCGCCACCTATGCGAAGTCAGCGTCGCGAAGTTGGCGTTAAATTCGAACGTTTGAATCAGTTATTTTCTTTCGGGCCCTTTTCAGCTCTGAACCGTGGAAGCGCCGAAATTCGGGTTTCATTTTTAACGCGGCAGTTTATACCCCCAGCGCATACCGACCACTGCCGCTGGTGGTCGGTAACTTATCCTCCGCCGAGGTCGACGCGCGTTACCGATGCACACGTAAAAACTTTTGCGCGAATCTTCGCGAATTTTTCGCGCGGTAAACCTTCGTCTCCGCGTCCTCCGTCCGACGAGCCTACTCTCGCCCGCACCCGTCGACCCGTTCTCGAGCTATACGGCGACAAAGAAACTTTGATTTTTCACTAATTTGACGTCATCGAGAAAGTTACGGCCAACTGGGTATTAAAGGCATATCGCCTTTCCGAATTTTCAGGGAGCCCGTCGGGCCTTCGGCCCCGCTCGGCTCGGCTCGGCTCGGCTCGAGGTCGAGGTCGTCGGTAGCGACGATGGTGGCGGGGAGGTGCGCAATTGGTCTGTCATCGCCATCCCCCAACCCCCCCTACCCCTTTAAAATTAATGGAAAATGTAAACCCAAACGTAGAGTCGGATTCGTAACCTCGAAGTTACAAGTCATTTCGCTCAACTATCAAGGGAGAGTAAACGCGGCGACTGTGGCGGCACTCGCCACCGATGCGAAGTCAGCATCACGAAGTTGGCGTTAAATTCGAACGTTTGAATCAGTTATTTTCTTTCCGGCCCTTTTCAGCCCTGAACCGTGGAAGCGCCGAAATTCGGGTTTCATTTTTAACGTGGCAGCTTATACCCCCCGAGCGTTACCGACCACTGCCGGTGGTGGTCGGTAAGTTATCCTCCGCCGAGGTCGACGCGCGTTACCGATGCACACGTAAAAAATTTTTCGCGAATTTTCGCGAATTTTTCGCGCGGTAAACCTTCGTCTCCGCGTCCTCCGTCCGACGAGCCTACTCTCGCCCGCACCCGTCGACCCGTTCTCGAGCTATACGGCGACAAAGAAACTTTGATTTTTCACTAATTTGACGTCATCGAGAAAGTTACGGCCAACTGGGAATTAAAGGTATATCGCCTTTCGGAATTTTCCGGGAGCCCGTCGGTGCTTCGGACCCGCTCGGCTCGGCTCGCCTCGAGGTCGAGGTCGTCGGTAGCGACGATGGTGGCGGGGAGGCTCGCGATTGGTCTGTCATCGCCATCCTCCCCCCAACCCCCCCCCCCCTGTAAAATTAATGGAAAATGTAAACCCAAACGTAGAGTCGGATTCGTAACCTCGAAGTTACAAGTCGATTCGCTCAACTATCAAGGGAGCGTAAACGCGGCGACTGTGGCGGCACTCGCCACCGATGCGAAGTCAGCATCACGAAGTTGGCGTTAAATTCGAACGTTTGAATCAGTTATTTTCTTTCCGACCCTTTTCAGCCCTGAACCGTGGAAGCGCCGAAATTCGGGTTTCATTTTTAACGCGGCAGCTTATACCCCCCGAGCGTTACCGACCACTGCCGGTGGTGGTCGGTAACTTATCCTCCGCCGAGGTCGACGCGCTTTACCGATGCACACGTAAAAAAATTTTCGCGAATTTTTCGCGCGGTAAACCTTCGTCTCCGCTTCCTCCGTCCGACGAGCTCACTCTCGCCCGCACCCGTCGACCCGTTCTCGAGCTATACGGCGACAAAGAAACTTTGATTTTTCACTAATTTGACGTCATCGAGAAAGTTACGGCCAACTGGGAATTAAAGGTATATCGCCTTTCGGAATTTTCCGGGAGCCCGTCGGTCCTTCGGACCCGCTCGGCTCGGCTCGTCTCGAGGTCGAGGTCGTCGGTAGCGACGATGGTGGCGGGGAGGCTCGCGATTGGTCTGTCATCGCCATCCTCCCCCCAACCCCCCCTCCCTGTAAAATTAATGGAAAATGTAAACCCAAACGTAGAGTCGGATTCGTAACCTCGAATTTACAAGTCGATTCGCTCAACTATCAAGGGAGAGTAAACGCGGCGACTGTGGCGGCACTCGCCACCGATGCGAAGTCAGCATCACGAAGTTGGCGTTAAATTCGAACGTTTGAATCAGTTATTTTCTTTCCGGCCCTTTTCAGCCATGAACCGTGGAAGCGCCGAAATTCGGGTTTCATTTTTAACGCGGCAGCTTATACCCCCCGAGCGTTAACGACCACTGCCGGTGGTGGTCGGTAAGTTATCCTCCGCCGAGGTCGACGCGCGTTACCGATGCACACGTAAAAAATTTTTCGCGAATTTTCGCGAATTTTTCGCGGGGTAAACCTTCGTCTCCGCGTCCTCCGTCCGACGAGCCTACTCTCGCCCGCACCCGTCGACCCGTTCTCGAGCTATACGGCGAAAAAGAAACTTTGATTTTTCACTGATTTGACGTCATCGAGAAAGTTACGGCCAACTGGGAATTAAAGGTATATCGCCTTTCGGAATTTTCCGGGAGCCCGTCGGTCCTTCGGACCCGCTCGGCTCGGCTCGTCTCGAGGTCGAGGTCGTCGGTAGCGACGATGGTGGCGGGGAGGCTCGCGATTGGTCTGTCATCGCCATCCTCCCCCCAACCCCCCTCCCTGTAAAATTAATGGAAAATGTAAACCCAAACGTAGAGTCGGATTCGTAACCTCGAAGTTACAAGTCGATTCGCTCAACTATCAAGGGAGCGTAAACGCGGCGACTGTGGCGGCACTCGCCACCGATGCGAAGTCAGCATCACGAAGTTGGCGTTAAATTCGAACGTTTGAATCAGTTATTTTCTTTCCGGCCCTTTTCAGCCCTGAACCGTGGAAGCGCCGAAATTCGGGTTTCATTTTTAACGCGGCAGCTTATACCCCCCGAGCGTTACCGACCACTGCCGGTGGTGGTCGGTAACTTATCCTCCGCCGAGGTCGACGCGCTTTACCGATGCACACGTAAAAAAATTTTCGCGAATTTTTCGCGCGGTAAACCTTCGTCTCCGCTTCCTCCGTCCGACGAGCCCACTCTCGCCCGCACCCGTCGACCCGTTCTCGAGCTATACGGCGACAAAGAAACTTTGATTTTTCACTAATTTGACGTCATCGAGAAAGTTACGGCCAACTGGGAATTAAAGGTATATCGCCTTTCGGAATTTTCCGGGAGCCCGTCGGGCCTTCGGCCCCGCTCGGCTCGGCTCGCCTCGAGGTCGAGGTCGTCGGTAGCGACGATGGTGGCGGGGAGGCTCGCGATTGGTCTGTCATCGCCATCCTCCCCCCAACCCCCCCTCCCTTTAAAATTAATGGAAAATGTAAACCCAAACGTAGAGTCGGATTCGTAACCTCGAAGTTACAAGTCGATTCGCTCAACTATCAAGGGAGAGTAAACGCGGCGACTGTGGCGGCACTCGCCACCGATGCGAAGTCAGCATCACGAAGTTGGCGTTAAATTCGAACGTTTGAATCAGTTATGTTCTTTCCGGCCCTTTTCAGCCCTGAACCGTGGAAGCGCCGAATTTCGGGTTTCATTTTTAACGCGGCAGCTTATACCCCCCGAGCGTTAACGACCACTGCCGGTGGTGGTCGGTAAGTTATCCTCCGCCGAGGTCGACGCGCGTTACCGATGCACACGTAAAAAATTTTTCGCGAATTTTCGCGAATTTTTCGCGCGGTAAACCTTCGTCTCCGCGTCCTCCGTCCGACGAGCCTACTCTCGCCCGCACCCGTTGACCCGTTCTCGAGCTATACGGCGAAAAAGAAACTTTGATTTTTCACTAATTTGTCGTCATCGAGAAAGTTACGGCCAACTGGGAATTAAAGGTATATCGCCTTTCGGAATTTTCCGGGAGCCCGTCGGTCCTTCGGACCCGCTCGGCTCAGCTCGCCTCGAGGTCGAGGTCGTCGGTAGCGACGATGGTGGCGGGGAGGCTCGCGATTGGTCTGTCATCGCCATCCTCCCCCCAACCCCCCCTCCCTGTAAAATTAATGGAAAATGTAAACCCAAACGTAGAGTCGGATTCGTAACCTCGAAGTTATAAGTCGATTCGCTCAACTATCAAGGGAGCGTAAACGCGGCGACTGTGGCGGCACTCGCCACCGATGCGAAGTCAGCATCACGAAGTTGGCGTTAAATTCGAACGTTTGAATCAGTTATGTTCTTTCCGGCCCTTTTCAGCCCTGAACCGTGGAAGCGCCGAATTTCGGGTTTCATTTTTAACGCGGCAGCTTATACCCCCCGAGCGTTAACGACCACTGCCGGTGGTGGTCGGTAAGTTATCCTCCGCCGAGGTCGACGCGCGTTACCGATGCACACGTAAAAAATTTTTCGCGAATTTTTCGCGCGGTAAATCTTCGTCTCCGCGTCCTCCGTCCGACGAGCCTACTCTCGCCCGCACCCGTCGACCCGTTCTCGAGCTATACGGCGACAAAGAAACTTTGATTTTTCACTATTTTGACGTCATCGAGAAAGTTACGGCCAACTGGGAATTAAAGGTATATCGCCTTCCGGAATTTTCCGGGAGCCCGTCGGTCCTTCGGACCCGCTCGGCTCGGCTCGCCTCGAGGTCGAGTTCGTCGGTAGCGACGATGGTGGCAGGGAGGCTCGCGATTGGTCTGTCATCGCCATCCTCCCCCCAACCCTCCCTCCCTGTAAAATTAATGGAAAATGTAAACCCAAACGTAGAGTCGGATTCGTAACCTCGAAGTTACAAGTCGATTCGCTCAACTATCAAGGGAGAGTAAACGCGGCGACTGTGGCGGCACTCGCCACCGATGCGAAGTCAGCATCACGAAGTTGGCGTTAAATTCGAACGTTTGAATCAGTTATTTTCTTTCCGGCCCTTTTCAGCCCTGAACCGTGGAAGCGCCGAAATTCGGGTTTCATTTTTAACGCGGCAGCTTATACCCCCCGAGCGTTACCGACCACTGCCGGTGGTGGTCGGTAACTTATCCTCCGCCGAGGTCGACGCGCTTTACCGATGCACACGTAAAAAAATTTTCGCGAATTTTTCGCGCGGTAAACCTTCGTCTCCGCTTCCTCCGTCCGACGAGCCCACTCTCGCCCGCACCCGTCGACCCGTTCTCGAGCTATACGGCGACAAAGAAACTTTGATTTTTCACTAATTTGACGTCATCGAGAAAGTTACGGCCAACTGGGAATTAAAGGAATATCGCCTTTCGGAATTTTCCGGGAGCCCGTCGGGCCTTCGGCCCCGCTCGGCTCGGCTCGCCTCGAGGTCGAGGTCGTCGGTAGCGACGATGGTGGCGGGGAGGCTCGCGATTGGTCTGTCATCGCCATCCTCCCCCCAACCCCCCCTCCCTTTAAAATTAATGGAAAATGTAAACCCAAACGTAGAGTCGGATTCGTAACCTCGAAGTTACAAGTCGATTCGCTCAACTATCAAGGGAGAGTAAACGCGGCGACTGTGGCGGCACTCGCCACCGATGCGAAGTCAGCATCACGAAGTTGGCGTTAAATTCGAACGTTTGAATCAGTTATGTTCTTTCCGGCCCTTTTCAGCCCTGAACCGTGGAAGCGCCGAATTTCGGGTTTCATTTTTAACGCGGCAGCTTATACCCCCCGAGCGTTAACGACCACTGCCGGTGGTGGTCGGTAAGTTATCCTCCGCCGAGGTCGACGCGCGTTACCGATGCACACGTAAAAAATTTTTCGCGAATTTTCGCGAATTTTTCGCGCGGTAAACCTTCGTCTCCGCGTCCTCCGTCCGACGAGCCTACTCTCGCCCGCACCCGTTGACCCGTTCTCGAGCTATACGGCGAAAAAGAAACTTTGATTTTTCACTAATTTGACGTCATCGAGAAAGTTACGGCCAACTGGGAATTAAAGGTATATCGCCTTTCGGAATTTTCCGGGAGCCCGTCGGTCCTTCGGACCCGCTCGGCTCGGCTCGCCTCGAGGTCGAGGTCGTCGGTAGCGACGATGGTGGCGGGGAGGCTCGCGATTGGTCTGTCATCGCCATCCTAGCCCCAACCCCCCCTCCCTGTAAAATTAATGGAAAATGTAAACCCAAACGTAGAGTCGGATTCGTAACCTCGAAGTTACAAGTCGATTCGCTCAACTATCAAGGGAGCGTAAACGCGGCGACTGTGGCGGCACTCGCCACCGATGCGAAGTCAGCATCACGAAGTTGGCGTTAAATTCGAACGTTTGAATCAGTTATGTTCTTTCCGGCCCTTTTCAGCCCTGAACCGTGGAAGCGCCGAAATTCGGGTTTCATTTTTAACGCGGCAGCTTATACCCCCCGAGCGTTACCGACCACTGCCGGTGGTGGTCGGTAACTTATCCTCCGCCGAGGTCGACGCGCTTTACCGATGCACACGTAAAAAAATTTTCGCGAATTTTTCGCGCGGTAAACCTTCGTCTCCGCTTCCTCCGTCCGACGAGCCCACTCTCGCCCGCACCCGTTGACCCGTTCTCGAGCTATACGGCGACAAAGAAACTTTGATTTTTCACTAATTTGACGTCATCGAGAAAGTTACGGCCAACTGGGAATTAAAGGTATATCGCCTTTCGGAATTTTCCGGGAGCCCGTCGGTCCTTCGGACCCGCTCGGCTCGGCTCGTCTCGAGGTCGAGGTCGTCGGTAGCGACGATGGTGGCGGGGAGGCTCGCGATTGGTCTGTCATCGCCATCCTCCCCCCAACCCCCCCTCCCTGTAAAATTAATGGAAAATGTAAACCCAAACGTAGAGTCGGATTCGTAACCTCGAATTTACAAGTCGATTCGCTCAACTATCAAGGGAGAGTAAACGCGGTGACTGTGGCGGCACTCGCCACCGATGCGAAGTCAGCATCACGAAGTTGGCGTTAAATTCGAACGTTTGAATCAGTTATTTTCTTTCCGGCCCTTTTCAGCCATGAACCGTGGAAGCGCCGAAATTCGGGTTTCATTTTTAACGCGGCAGCTTATACCCCCCGAGCGTTAACGACCACTGCCGGTGGTGGTCGGTAAGTTATCCTCCGCCGAGGTCGACGCGCGTTACCGATGCACACGTAAAAAATTTTTCGCGAATTTTCGCGAATTTTTCGCGGGGTAAACCTTCGTCTCCGCGTCCTCCGTCCGACAAGCCTACTCTCGCCCGCACCCGTCGACCCGTTCTCGAGATATACGGCGAAAAAGAAACTTTGATTTTTCACTAATTTGACGTCATCGAGAAAGTTACGGCCAACTGGGAATTAAAGGTATATCGCCTTTCGGAATTTTCCGGGAGCCCGTCGGTCCTTCGGACCCGCTCGGCTCGGCTCGTCTCGAGGTCGAGGTCGTCGGTAGCGACGATGGCGGCGGGGAGGCTCGCGATTGGTCTGTCATCGCCATCCTCCCCCCAACCCCCCTCCCTGTAAAATTAATGGAAAATGTAAACCCAAACGTAGAGTCGGATTCGTAACCTCGAAGTTACAAGTCGATTCGCTCAACTATCAAGGGAGCGTAAACGCGGCGACTGTGGCGGCACTCGCCACCGATGCGAAGTCAGCATCACGAAGTTGGCGTTAAATTCGAACGTTTGAATCAGTTATTTTCTTTCCGGCCCTTTTCAGCCCTGAACCGTGGAAGCGCCGAAATTCGGGTTTCATTTTTAACGCGGCAGCTTATACCCCCCGAGCGTTACCGACCACTGCCGGTGGTGGTCGGTAACTTATCCTCCGCCGAGGTCGACGCGCTTTACCGATGCACACGTAAAAAAATTTTCGCGAATTTTTCGCGCGGTAAACCTTCGTCTCCGCTTCCTCCGTCCGACGAGCCCACTCTCGCCCGCACCCGTCGACCCGTTCTCGAGCTATACGGCGACAAAGAAACTTTGATTTTTCACTAATTTGACGTCATCGAGAAAGTTACGGCCAACTGGGAATTAAAGGTATATCGCCTTTCGGAATTTTCCGGGAGCCCGTCGGGCCTTCGGCCCCGCTCGGCTCGGCTCGCCTCGAGGTCGAGGTCGTCGGTAGCGACGATGGTGGCGGGGAGGCTCGCGATTGGTCTGTCATCGCCATCCTCCCCCCAACCCCCCCTCCCTTTAAAATTAATGGAAAATGTAAACCCAAACGTAGAGTCGGATTCGTAACCTCGAAGTTACAAGTCGATTCGCTCAACTATCAAGGGAGAGTAAACGCGGCGACTGTGGCGGCACTCGCCACCGATGCGAAGTCAGCATCACGAAGTTGGCGTTAAATTCGAACGTTTGAATCAGTTATGTTCTTTCCGGCCCTTTTCAGCCCTGAACCGTGGAAGCGCCGAATTTCGGGTTTCATTTTTAACGCGGCAGCTTATACCCCCCGAGCGTTAACGACCACTGCCGGTGGTGGTCGGTAAGTTATCCTCCGCCGAGGTCGACGCGCGTTACCGATGCACACGTAAAAAATTTTTCGCGAATTTTCGCGAATTTTTCGCGCGGTAAACCTTCGTCTCCGCGTCCTCCGTCCGACGAGCCTACTCTCGCCCGCACCCGTTGACCCGTTCTCGAGCTATACGGCGAAAAAGAAACTTTGATTTTTCACTAATTTGACGTCATCGAGAAAGTTACGGCCAACTGGGAATTAAAGGTATATCGCCTTTCGGAATTTTCCGGGAGCCCGTCGGTCCTTCGGACCCGCTCGGCTCGGCTCGCCTCGAGGTCGAGGTCGTCGGTAGCGACGATGGTGGCGGGGAGGCTCGCGATTGGTCTGTCATCGCCATCCTCCCCCCAACCCCCCCTCCCTGTAAAATTAATGGAAAATGTAAACCCAAACGTAGAGTCGGATTCGTAACCTCGAAGTTACAAGTCGATTCGCTCAACTATCAAGGGAGCGTAAACGCGGCGACTGTGGCGGCACTCGCCACCGATGCGAAGTCAGCATCACGAAGTTGGCGTTAAATTCGAACGTTTGAATCAGTTATGTTCTTTCCGGCCCTTTTCAGCCCTGAACCGTGGAAGCGCCGAATTTCGGGTTTCATTTTTAACGCGGCAGCTTATACCCCCCGAGCGTTAACGACCACTGCCGGTGGTGGTCGGTAAGTTATCCTCCGCCGAGGTCGACGCGCGTTACCGATGCACACGTAAAAAATTTTTCGCGAATTTTCGCGAATTTTTCACGCGGTAAACCTTCGTCTCCGCGTCCTCCGTCCGACGAGCCTACTCTCGCCCGCACCCGTCGACCCGTTCTCGAGCTATACGGCGAAAAAGAAACTTTGATTTTTCACTAATTTGACGTCATCGAGAAAGTTACGGCCAACTGGGAATTAAAGGTATATCGCCTTTCGGAATTTTCCGGGAGCCCGTCGGTCCTTCGGACCCGCTCGGCTCGGCTCGCCTCGAGGTCGAGGTCGTCGGTAGCGACGATGGTGGCGGGGAGGCTCGCGATTGGTCTGTCATCGCCATCCTCCCCCCAACCCCCCCTCCCTGTAAAATTAATGGAAAATGTAAACCCAAACGTAGAGTCGGATTCGTAACCTCGAAGTTACAAGTCGATTCGCTCAACTATCAAGGGAGAGTAAACGCGGCGACTGTGGCGGCACTCGCCACCGATGCGAAGTCAGCATCACGAAGTTGGCGTTAAATTCGAACGTTTGAATCAGTTATTTTCTTTCCGGCCCTTTTCAGCCATGAACCGTGGAAGCGCCGAAATTCGGGTTTCATTTTTAACGCGACAGCTTATACCCCCCGAGCGTTACCGACCACTGCCGGTGGTGGTCGGTAAGTTATCCTCCGCCGAGGTCGACGCGCGTTACCGATGCACACGTAAAAAATTTTTCGCGAATTTTTCGCGCGGTAAACCTTCGTCTCCGCGTCCTCCGTCCGACGAGCCTACTCTCGCCCGCACCCGTCGACCCGTTCTCGAGCTATACGGCGACAAAGAAACTTTGATTTTTCACTAATTTGACGTCATCGAGAAAGTTACGGCCAACTGGGAATTAAAGGTATATCGCCTTCCGGAATTTTCCGGGAGCCCGTCGGTCCTTCGGACCCGCTCGGCTCGGCTCGCCTCGAGGTCGAGTTCGTCGGTAGCGACGATGGTGGCAGGGAGGCTCGCGATTGGTCTGTCATCGCCATCATCCCCCCAACCCTCCCTCCCTGTAAAATTAATGGAAAATGTAAATCCAAACGTAGAGTCGGATTCGTAACCTCGAAGTTACAAGTCGATTCGCTCAACTATCAAGGGAGAGTAAACGCGGCGACTGTGGCGGCACTCGCCACCGATGCGAAGTCAGCATCACGAAGTTGGCGTTAAATTCGAACGTTTGAATCAGTTATTTTCTTTCCGGTCCTTTTCAGCCCTGAACCGTGGAAGCGCCGAAATTCGGGTTTCATTTTTAACGCGGCAGCTTATACCCCCAGAGCGTTACCGACCACTGCCGGTGGTGGTCGGTAACTTATCCTCCGCCGAGGTCGACGCGCTTTACCGATGCACGCGTAAAAAAATTTTCGCGAATTTTTCGCGCGGTAAACCTTCGTCTCCGCTTCCTCCGTCCGACGAGCCCACTCTCGCCCGCACCCGTCGACCCGTTCTCGAGCTATACGGCGACAAAGAAACTTTGATTTTTCACTAATTTGACGTCATCGAGAAAGTTACGGCCAACTGGGAATTAAAGGTATATCGCCTTTCGGAATTTTCCGGGAGCCCGTCGGTCCTTCGGACCCGCTCGGCTCGGCTCGTCTCGAGGTCGAGGTCGTCGGTAGCGACGATGATGGCGGGGAGGCTCGCGATTGGTCTGTCATCGCCATCCTCCCCCCAACCTCCCCTCCCTGTAAAATTAATGGAAAATGTAAACCCAAACGTAGAGTCGGATTCGTAACCTCGAATTTACAAGTCGATTCGCTCAACTATCAAGGGAGAGTAAACGCGGCGACTGTGGCGGCACTCGCCACCGATGCGAAGTCAGCATCACGAAGTTGGCGTTAAATTCGAACGTTTGAATCAGTTATTTTCTTTCCGGCCCTTTTCAGCCATGAACCGTGGAAGCGCCGAAATTCGGGTTTCATTTTTAACGCGGCAGCTTATACCCCCCGAGCGTTAACGACCACTGCCGGTGGTGGTCGGTAAGTTATCCTCCGCCGAGGTCGACGCGCGTTACCGATGCACACGTAAAAAATTTTTCGCGAATTTTCGCGAATTTTTCGCGCGGTAAACCTTCGTCTCCGCGTCCTCCGTCCGACGAGCCTACTCTCGCCCGCACCCGTTGACCCGTTCTCGAGCTATACGGCGAAAAAGAAACTTTGATTTTTCACTAATTTGACGTCATCGAGAAAGTTACGGCCAACTGGGAATTAAAGGTATATCGCCTTTCGGAATTTTCCGGGAGCCCGTCGGTCCTTCGGACCCGCTCGGCTCGGCTCGCCTCGAGGTCGAGGTCGTCGGTAGCGACGATGGTGGCGGGGAGGCTCGCGATTGGTCTGTCATCGCCATCCTCCCCCCAACCCCCCCTCCCTGTAAAATTAATGGAAAATGTAAACCCAAACGTAGAGTCGGATTCGTAACCTCGAAGTTACAAGTCGATTCGCTCAACTATCAAGGGAGCGTAAACGCGGCGACTGTGGCGGCACTCGCCACCGATGCGAAGTCAGCATCACGAAGTTGGCGTTAAATTCGAACGTTTGAATCAGTTATGTTCTTTCCGGCCCTTTTCAGCCCTGAACCGTGGAAGCGCCGAATTTCGGGTTTAATTTTTAACGCGGCAGCTTATACCCCCCGAGCGTTAACGACCACTGCCGGTGGTGGTCGGTAAGTTATCCTCCGCCGAGGTCGACGCGCGTTACCGATGCACACGTAAAAAATTTTTCGCGAATTTTCGCGAATTTTTCACGCGGTAAACCTTCGTCTCCGCGTCCTCCGTCCGACGAGCCTACTCTCGCCCGCACCCGTCGACCCGTTCTCGAGCTATACGGCGAAAAAGAAACTTTGATTTTTCACTAATTTGACGTCATCGAGAAAGTTACGGCCAACTGGGAATTAAAGGTATATCGCCTTTCGGAATTTTCCGGGAGCCCGTCGGTCCTTCGGACCCGCTCGGCTCGGCTCGCCGCGAGGTCGAGGTCGTCGGTAGCGACGATGGTGGCGGGGAGGCTCGCGATTGGTCTGTCATCGCCATCCTCCCCCCAACCCCCCCTCCCTGTAAAATTAATGGAAAATGTAAACCCAAACGTAGAGTCGGATTCGTAACCTCGAAGTTACAAGTCGATTCGCTCAACTATCAAGGGAGAGTAAACGCGGCGACTGTGGCGGCACTCGCCACCGATGCGAAGTCAGCATCACGAAGTTGGCGTTAAATTCGAACGTTTGAATCAGTTATGTTCTTTCCGGCCCTTTTCAGCCCTGAACCGTGGAAGCGCCGAATTTCGGGTTTCATTTTTAACGCGGCAGCTTATACCCCCCGAGCGTTAACGACCACTGCCGCTGGTGGTCGGTAAGTTATCCTCCGCCGAGGTCGACGCGCGTTACCGATGCACACGTAAAAAATTTTTCGCGAATTTTCGCGAATTTTTCGCGCGGTAAACCTTCGTCTCCGCGTCCTCCGTCCGACGAGCCTACTCTCGCCCGCACCCGTCGACCCGTTATCGAGCTATACGGCGAAAAAGAAACTTTGATTTTTCACTAATTTGACGTCATCGAGAAAGTTACGGCCAACTGGGAATTAAAGGTATATCGCCTTTCGGAATTTTCCGGGAGCCCGTCGGTCCTTCGGACCCGCTCGGCTCGGCTCGCCTCGAGGTCGAGGTCGTCGGTAGCGACGATGGTGGCGGGGAGGCTCGCGATTGGTCTGTCATCGCCATCCTCCCCCCAACCCCCCCTCCCTGTAAAATTAATGGAAAATGTAAACCCAAACGTAGAGTCGGATTCGTAACCTCGAAGTTACAAGTCGATTCGCTCAACTATCAAGGGAGAGTAAACGCGGCGACTGTGGCGGCACTCGCCACCGATGCGAAGTCAGCATCACGAAGTTGGCGTTAAATTCGAACGTTTGAATCAGTTATTTTCTTTCCGGCCCTTTTCAGCCATGAACCGTGGAAGCGCCGAAATTCGGGTTTCATTTTTAACGCGACAGCTTATACCCCCCGAGCGTTACCGACCACTGCCGGTGGTGGTCGGTAAGTTATCCTCCGCCGAGGTCGACGCGCGTTACCGATGCACACGTAAAAAATTTTTCGCGAATTTTTCGCGCGGTAAACCTTCGTCTCCGCGTCCTCCGTCCGACGAGCCTACTCTCGCCCGCACCCGTCGGCCCGTTCTCGAGCTATACGGCGACAAAGAAACTTTGATTTTTCACTAATTTGACGTCATCGAGAAAGTTACGGCCAACTGGGAATTAAAGGTATATCGCCTTTCGGAATTTTCCGGGAGCCCGTCGGTCCTTCGGCCCCGCTCGGCTCGGCTCGCCTCGAGGTCGAGGTCGTCGGTAACGACGATGTTGGCGGGGAGGCTCGCGATTGGTCTGTCATCGCCATCCTCCCCCCAACCCCCCCTCCCTTTAAAATTAATGGAAAATGTAAACCCAAACGTAGAGTCGGATTCGTAACCTCGAAGTTACAAGTCGATTCGCTCAACTATCAAGGGAGAGTAAACGCGGCGACTGTGGCGGCACTCGCCACCGATGCGAAGTCAGCATCACGAAGTTGGCGTTAAATTCGAACGTTTGAATCAGTTATGTTCTTTCCGGCCCTTTTCAGCCCTGAACCGTGGAAGCGCCGAATTTCGGGTTTCATTTTTAACGCGGCAGCTTATACCCCCCGAGCGTTAACGACCACTGCCGTTGGTGGTCGGTAAGTTATCCTCCGCCGAGGTCGACGCGCGTTACCGATGCACACGTAAAAAATGTTTCGCGAATTTTCGCGAATTTTTCGCGCGGTAAACCTTCGTCTCCGCGTCCTCCGTCCGACGAGCCTACTCTCGCCCGCACCCGTCGACCCGTTCTCGAGCTATACGGCGAAAAAGAAACTTTGATTTTTCACTAATTTGACGTCATCGAGAAAGTTACGGCCAACTGGGAATTAAAGGTATATCGCCTTTCGGAATTTTCCGGGAGCCCGTCGGTCCTTCGGACCCGCTCGGCTCGGCTCGCCTCGAGGTCGAGGTCGTCGGTAGCGACGATGGTGGCGGGGAGGCTCGCGATTGGTCTGTCATCGCCATCCTCCCCCCAACCCCCCCTCCCTGTAAAATTAATGGAAAATGTAAACCCAAACGTAGAGTCGGATTCGTAACCTCGAAGTTACAAGTCGATTCGCTCAACTATCAAGGGAGAGTAAACGCGGCGACTGTGGCGGCACTCGCCACCGATGCGAAGTCAGCATCACGAAGTTGGCGTTAAATTCGAACGTTTGAATCAGTTATTTTCTTTCCGGCCCTTTTCAGCCATGAACCGTGGAAGCGCCGAAATTCGGGTTTCATTTTTAACGCGACAGCTTATACCCCCCGAGCGTTACCGACCACTGCCGGTGGTGGTCGGTAAGTTATCCTCCGCCGAGGTCGACGCGCGTTACCGATGCACACGTAAAAAATTTTTCGCGAATCTTCGCGAATTTTTCGCGCGGTAAACCTTCGTCTCCGCGTCCTCCGTCCGACGAGCCTACTCTCGCCCGCACCCGTCGACCCGTTCTCGAGCTATACGGCGACAAAGAAACTTTGATTTTTCACTAATTTGACGTCATCGAGAAAGTTACGGCCAACTGGGAATTAAAGGTATATCGTCTTTCGGAATTTTCCGGGAGCCCGTCGGGCCTTCGGCCCCGCTCGGCTCGGCTCGCCTCGAGGTCGAGGTCGTCGGTAGCGACGATGGTGGCGGGGAGGCTCGCGATTGGTCTGTCATCGCCATCCTCCCCCCAACCCCCCCTCCCTTTAAAATTAATGGAAAATGTAAACCCAAACGTAGAGTCGGATTCGTAACCTCGAAGTTACAAGTCGATTCGCTCAACTATCAAGGGAGAGTAAACGCGGCGACTGTGGCGGCACTCGCCACCGATGCGAAGTCAGCATCACGAAGTTGGCGTTAAATTCGAACGTTTGAATCAGTTATGTTCTTTCCGGCCCTTTTCAGCCCTGAACCGTGGAAGCGCCGAATTTCGGGTTTCATTTTTAACGCGGCAGCTTATACCCCCCGAGCGTTAACGACCACTGCCGGTGGTGGTCGGTAAGTTATCCTCCGCCGAGGTCGACGCGCGTTACCGATGCACACGTAAAAAATTTTTCGCGAATTTTCGCGAATTTTTCGCGCGGTAAACCTTCGTCTCCGCGTCCTCCGTCCGACGAGCCTACTCTCGCCCGCACCCGTTGACCCGTTCTCGAGCTATACGGCGAAAAAGAAACTTTGATTTTTCACTAATTTGACGTCATCGAGAAAGTTACGGCCAACTGGGAATTAAAGGTATATCGCCTTTCGGAATTTTCCGGGAGCCCGTCGGTCCTTCGGACCCGCTCGGCTCGGCTCGCCTCGAGGTCGAGGTCGTCGGTAGCGACGATGGTGGCGGGGAGGCTCGCGATTGGTCTGTCATCGCCATCCTCCCCCCAACCCCCCCTCCCTGTAAAATTAATGGAAAATGTAAACCCAAACGTAGAGTCGGATTCGTAACCTCGAAGTTACAAGTCGATTCGCTCAACTATCAAGGGAGAGTAAACGCGGCGACTGTGGCGGCACTCGCCACCGATGCGAAGTCAGCATCACGAAGTTGGCGTTAAATTCGAACGTTTGAATCAGTTATGTTCTTTCCGGCCCTTTTCAGCCCTGAACCGTGGAAGCGCCGAATTTCGGGTTTCATTTTTAACGCGGCAGCTTATACCCCCCGAGCGTTAACGACCACTGCCGTTGGTGGTCGGTAAGTTATCCTCCGCCGAGGTCGACGCGCGTTACCGATGCACACGTAAAAAATGTTTCGCGAATTTTCGCGAATTTTTCGCGCGGTAAACCTTCGTCTCCGCGTCCTCCGTCCGACGAGCCTACTCTCGCCCGCACCCGTCGACCCGTTCTCGAGCTATACGGCGAAAAAGAAACTTTGATTTTTCACTAATTTGACGTCATCGAGAAAGTTACGGCCAACTGGGAATTAAAGGTATATCGCCTTTCGGAATTTTCCGGGAGCCCGTCGGTCCTTCGGACCCGCTCGGCTCGGCTCGCCTCGAGGTCGAGGTCGTCGGTAGCGACGATGGTGGCGGGGAGGCTCGCGATTGGTCTGTCATCGCCATCCTCCCCCCAACCCCCCCTCCCTGTAAAATTAATGGAAAATGTAAACCCAAACGTAGAGTCGGATTCGTAACCTCGAAGTTACAAGTCGATTCGCTCAACTATCAAGGGAGAGTAAACGCGGCGACTGTGGCGGCACTCGCCACCGATGCGAAGTCAGCATCACGAAGTTGGCGTTAAATTCGAACGTTTGAATCAGTTATTTTCTTTCCGGCCCTTTTCAGCCATGAACCGTGGAAGCGCCGAAATTCGGGTTTCATTTTTAACGCGACAGCTTATACCCCCCGAGCGTTACCGACCACTGCCGGTGGTGGTCGGTAAGTTATCCTCCGCCGAGGTCGACGCGCGTTACCGATGCACACGTAAAAAATTTTTCGCGAATCTTCGCGAATTTTTCGCGCGGTAAACCTTCGTCTCCGCGTCCTCCGTCCGACGAGCCTACTCTCGCCCGCACCCGTCGACCCGTTCTCGAGCTATACGGCGACAAAGAAACTTTGATTTTTCACTAATTTGACGTCATCGAGAAAGTTACGGCCAACTGGGAATTAAAGGTATATCGTCTTTCGGAATTTTCCGGGAGCCCGTCGGTCCTTCGGACCCGCTCGGCTCGGCTCGCCTCGAGGTCGAGGTCGTCGGTAGCGACGATGGTGGCGGGGAGGCTCGCGATTGGTCTGTCATCGCCATCCTCCCCCCAACCCCCCCTCCCTTTAAAATTAATGGAAAATGTAAACCCAAACGTAGAGTCGGATTCGTAACCTCGAAGTTACAAGTCGATTCGCTCAACTATCAAGGGAGAGTAAACGCGGCGACTGTGGCGGCACTCGCCACCGATGCGAAGTCAGCATCACGAAGTTGGCGTTAAATTCGAACGTTTGAATCAGTTATGTTCTTTCCGGCCCTTTTCAGCCCTGAACCGTGGAAGCGCCGAAATTCGGGTTTCATTTTTAACGCGGCAGCTTATACCCCCCGAGCGTTACCGACCACTGCCGGTGGTGGTCGGTAACTTATCCTCCGCCGAGGTCGACGCGCTTTACCGATGCACACGTAAAAAAATTTTCGCGAATTTTTCGCGCGGTAAACCTTCGTCTCCGCTTCCTCCGTCCGACGAGCCCACTCTCGCCCGCACCCGTCGACCCGTTCTCGAGCTATACGGCGACAAAGAAACTTTGATTTTTCACTAATTTGACGTCATCGAGAAAGTTACGGCCAACTGGGAATTAAAGGTATATCGCCTTTCGGAATTTTCCGGGAGCCCGTCGGTCCTTCGGACCCGCTCGGCTCGGCTCGTCTCGAGGTCGAGGTCGTCGGTAGCGACGATGGTGGCGGGGAGGCTCGCGATTGGTCTGTCATCGCCATCCTCCCCCCAACCCCCCCTCCCTGTAAAATTAATGGAAAATGTAAACCCAAACGTAGAGTCGGATTCGTAACCTCGAATTTACAAGTCGATTCGCTCAACTATCAAGGGAGAGTAAACGCGGCGACTGTGGCGGCACTCGCCACCGATGCGAAGTCAGCATCACGAAGTTGGCGTTAAATTCGAACGTTTGAATCAGTTATTTTCTTTCCGGCCCTTTTCAGCCATGAACCGTGGAAGCGCCGAAATTCGGGTTTCATTTTTAACGCGGCAGCTTATACCCCCCGAGCGTTAACGACCACTGCCGGTGGTGGTCGGTAAGTTATCCTCCGCCGAGGTCGACGCGCGTTACCGATGCACACGTAAAAAATTTTTCGCGAATTTTCGCGAATTTTTCGCGGGGTAAACCTTCGTCTCCGCGTCCTCCGTCCGACAAGCCTACTCTCGCCCGCACCCGTCGACCCGTTCTCGAGATATACGGCGAAAAAGAAACTTTGATTTTTCACTAATTTGACGTCATCGAGAAAGTTACGGCCAACTGGGAATTAAAGGTATATCGCCTTTCGGAATTTTCCGGGAGCCCGTCGGTCCTTCGGACCCGCTCGGCTCGGCTCGTCTCGAGGTCGAGGTCGTCGGTAGCGACGATGGCGGCGGGGAGGCTCGCGATTGGTCTGTCATCGCCATCCTCCCCCCAACCCCCCTCCCTGTAAAATTAATGGAAAATGTAAACCCAAACGTAGAGTCGGATTCGTAACCTCGAAGTTACAAGTCGATTCGCTCAACTATCAAGGGAGCGTAAACGCGGCGACTGTGGCGGCACTCGCCACCGATGCGAAGTCAGCATCACGAAGTTGGCGTTAAATTCGAACGTTTGAATCAGTTATTTTCTTTCCGGCCCTTTTCAGCCCTGAACCGTGGAAGCGCCGAAATTCGGGTTTCATTTTTAACGCGGCAGCTTATACCCCCCGAGCGTTACCGACCACTGCCGGTGGTGGTCGGTAATTTATCCTCCGCCGAGGTCGACGCGCTTTACCGATGCACACGTAAAAAAATTTTCGCGAATTTTTCGCGCGGTAAACCTTCGTCTCCGCTTCCTCCGTCCGACGAGCCCACTCTCGCCCGCACCCGTCGACCCGTTCTCGAGCTATACGGCGACAAAGAAACTTTGATTTTTCACTAATTTGACGTCATCGAGAAAGTTACGGCCAACTGGGAATTAAAGGTATATCGCCTTTCGGAATTTTCCGGGAGCCCGTCGGGCCTTCGGCCCCGCTCGGCTCGGCTCGCCTCGAGGTCGAGGTCGTCGGTAGCGACGATGGTGGCGGGGAGGCTCGCGATTGGTCTGTCATCGCCATCCTCCCCCCAACCCCCCCTCCCTTTAAAATTAATGGAAAATGTAAACCCAAACGTAGAGTCGGATTCGTAACCTCGAAGTTACAAGTCGATTCGCTCAACTATCAAGGGAGAGTAAACGCGGCGACTGTGGCGGCACTCGCCACCGATGCGAAGTCAGCATCACGAAGTTGGCGTTAAATTCGAACGTTTGAATCAGTTATGTTCTTTCCGGCCCTTTTCAGCCCTGAACCGTGGAAGCGCCGAATTTCGGGTTTCATTTTTAACGCGGCAGCTTATACCCCCCGAGCGTTAACGACCACTGCCGGTGGTGGTCGGTAAGTTATCCTCCGCCGAGGTCGACGCGCGTTACCGATGCACACGTAAAAAATTTTTCGCGAATTTTCGCGAATTTTTCGCGCGGTAAACCTTCGTCTCCGCGTCCTCCGTCCGACGAGCCTACTCTCGCCCGCACCCGTTGACCCGTTCTCGAGCTATACGGCGAAAAAGAAACTTTGATTTTTCACTAATTTGACGTCATCGAGAAAGTTACGGCCAACTGGGAATTAAAGGTATATCGCCTTTCGGAATTTTCCGGGAGCCCGTCGGTCCTTCGGACCCGCTCGGCTCGGCTCGCCTCGAGGTCGAGGTCGTCGGTAGCGACGATGGTGGCGGGGAGGCTCGCGATTGGTCTGTCATCGCCATCCTCCCCCCAACCCCCCCTCCCTGTAAAATTAATGGAAAATGTAAACCCAAACGTAGAGTCGGATTCGTAACCTCGAAGTTACAAGTCGATTCGCTCAACTATCAAGGGAGCGTAAACGCGGCGACTGTGGCGGCACTCGCCACCGATGCGAAGTCAGCATCACGAAGTTGGCGTTAAATTCGAACGTTTGAATCAGTTATGTTCTTTCCGGCCCTTTTCAGCCCTGAACCGTGGAAGCGCCGAATTTCGGGTTTCATTTTTAACGCGGCAGCTTATACCCCCCGAGCGTTAACGACCACTGCCGGTGGTGGTCGGTAAGTTATCCTCCGCCGAGGTCGACGCGCGTTACCGATGCACACGTAAAAAATTTTTCGCGAATTTTCGCGAATTTTTCACGCGGTAAACCTTCGTCTCCGCGTCCTCCGTCCGACGAGCCTACTCTCGCCCGCACCCGTCGACCCGTTCTCGAGCTATACGGCGAAAAAGAAACTTTGATTTTTCACTAATTTGACGTCATCGAGAAAGTTACGGCCAACTGGGAATTAAAGGTATATCGCCTTTCGGAATTTTCCGGGAGCCCGTCGGTCCTTCGGACCCGCTCGGCTCGGCTCGCCTCGAGGTCGAGGTCGTCGGTAGCGACGATGGTGGCGGGGAGGCTCGCGATTGGTCTGTCATCGCCATCCTCCCCCCAACCCCCCCTCCCTGTAAAATTAATGGAAAATGTAAACCCAAACGTAGAGTCGGATTCGTAACCTCGAAGTTACAAGTCGATTCGCTCAACTATCAAGGGAGAGTAAACGCGGCGACTGTGGCGGCACTCGCCACCGATGCGAAGTCAGCATCACGAAGTTGGCGTTAAATTCGAACGTTGGAATCAGTTATTTTCTTTCCGGCCCTTTTCAGCCATGAACCGTGGAAGCGCCGAAATTCGGGTTTCATTTTTAACGCGACAGCTTATACCCCCCGAGCGTTACCGACCACTGCCGGTGGTGGTCGGTAAGTTATCCTCCGCCGAGGTCGACGCGCGTTACCGATGCACACGTAAAAAATTTTTCGCGAATTTTTCGCGCGGTAAACCTTCGTCTCCGCGTCCTCCGTCCGACGAGCCTACTCTCGCCCGCACCCGTCGACCCGTTCTCGAGCTATACGGCGACAAAGAAACTTTGATTTTTCACTAATTTGACGTCATCGAGAAAGTTACGGCCAACTGGGAATTAAAGGTATATCGCCTTCCGGAATTTTCCGGGAGCCCGTCGGTCCTTCGGACCCGCTCGGCTCGGCTCGCCTCGAGGTCGAGTTCGTCGGTAGCGACGATGGTGGCAGGGAGGCTCGCGATTGGTCTGTCATCGCCATCATCCCCCCAACCCTCCCTCCCTGTAAAATTAATGGAAAATGTAAACCCAAACGTAGAGTCGGATTCGTAACCTCGAAGTTACAAGTCGATTCGCTCAACTATCAAGGGAGAGTAAACGCGGCGACTGTGGCGGCACTCGCCACCGATGCGAAGTCAGCATCACGAAGTTGGCGTTAAATTCGAACGTTTGAATCAGTTATTTTCTTTCCGGTCCTTTTCAGCCCTGAACCGTGGAAGCGCCGAAATTCGGGTTTCATTTTTAACGCGGCAGCTTATACCCCCAGAGCGTTACCGACCACTGCCGGTGGTGGTCGGTAACTTATCCTCCGCCGAGGTCGACGCGCTTTACCGATGCACGCGTAAAAAAATTTTCGCGAATTTTTCGCGCGGTAAACCTTCGTCTCCGCTTCCTCCGTCCGACGAGCCCACTCTCGCCCGCACCCGTCGACCCGTTCTCGAGCTATACGGCGACAAAGAAACTTTGATTTTTCACTAATTTGACGTCATCGAGAAAGTTACGGCCAACTGGGAATTAAAGGTATATCGCCTTTCGGAATTTTCCGGGAGCCCGTCGGTCCTTCGGACCCGCTCGGCTCGGCTCGTCTCGAGGTCGAGGTCGTCGGTAGCGACGATGATGGCGGGGAGGCTCGCGATTGGTCTGTCACGCCATCCTCCCCCCAACCCCCCCTCCCTGTAAAATTAATGGAAAATGTAAACCCAAACGTAGAGTCGGATTCGTAACCTCGAATTTACAAGTCGATTCGCTCAACTATCAAGGGAGAGTAAACGCGGCGACTGTGGCGGCACTCGCCACCGATGCGAAGTCAGCATCACGAAGTTGGCGTTAAATTCGAACGTTTGAATCAGTTATTTTCTTTCCGGCCCTTTTCAGCCATGAACCGTGGAAGCGCCGAAATTCGGGTTTCATTTTTAACGCGGCAGCTTATACCCCCCGAGCGTTAACGACCACTGCCGGTGGTGGTCGGTAAGTTATCCTCCGCCGAGGTCGACGCGCGTTACCGATGCACACGTAAAAAATTTTTCGCGAATTTTCGCGAATTTTTCGCGCGGTAAACCTTCGTCTCCGCGTCCTCCGTCCGACGAGCCTACTCTCGCCCGCACCCGTTGACCCGTTCTCGAGCTATACGGCGAAAAAGAAACTTTGATTTTTCACTAATTTGACGTCATCGAGAAAGTTACGGCCAACTGGGAATTAAAGGTATATCGCCTTTCGGAATTTTCCGGGAGCCCGTCGGTCCTTCGGACCCGCTCGGCTCGGCTCGCCTCGAGGTCGAGGTCGTCGGTAGCGACGATGGTGGCGGGGAGGCTCGCGATTGGTCTGTCATCGCCATCCTCCCCCCAACCCCCCCTCCCTGTAAAATTAATGGAAAATGTAAACCCAAACGTAGAGTCGGATTCGTAACCTCGAAGTTACAAGTCGATTCGCTCAACTATCAAGGGAGCGTAAACGCGGCGACTGTGGCGGCACTCGCCACCGATGCGAAGTCAGCATCACGAAGTTGGCGTTAAATTCGAACGTTTGAATCAGTTATGTTCTTTCCGGCCCTTTTCAGCCCTGAACCGTGGAAGCGCCGAATTTCGGGTTTAATTTTTAACGCGGCAGCTTATACCCCCCGAGCGTTAACGACCACTGCCGGTGGTGGTCGGTAAGTTATCCTCCGCCGAGGTCGACGCGCGTTACCGATGCACACGTAAAAAATTTTTCGCGAATTTTCGCGAATTTTTCACGCGGTAAACCTTCGTCTCCGCGTCCTCCGTCCGACGAGCCTACTCTCGCCCGCAACCGTCGACCCGTTCTCGAGCTATACGGCGAAAAAGAAACTTTGATTTTTCACTAATTTGACGTCATCGAGAAAGTTACGGCCAACTGGGAATTAAAGGTATATCGCCTTTCGGAATTTTCCGGGAGCCCGTCGGTCCTTCGGACCCGCTCGGCTCGGCTCGCCTCGAGGTCGAGGTCGTCGGTAGCGACGATGGTGGCGGGGAGGCTCGCGATTGGTCTGTCATCGCCATCCTCCCCCCAACCCCCCCTCCCTGTAAAATTAATGGAAAATGTAAACCCAAACGTAGAGTCGGATTCGTAACCTCGAAGTTACAAGTCGATTCGCTCAACTATCAAGGGAGCGTAAACGCGGCGACTGTGGCGGCACTCGCCACCGATGCGAAGTCAGCATCACGAAGTTGGCGTTAAATTCGAACGTTTGAATCAGTTATGTTCTTTCCGGCCCTTTTCAGCCCTGAACCGTGGAAGCGCCGAATTTCGGGTTTCATTTTTAACGCGGCAGCTTATACCCCCCGAGCGTTAACGACCACTGCCGCTGGTGGTCGGTAAGTTATCCTCCGCCGAGGTCGACGCGCGTTACCGATGCACACGTAAAAAATTTTTCGCGAATTTTCGCGAATTTTTCGCGCGGTAAACCTTCGTCTCCGCGTCCTCCGTCCGACGAGCCTACTCTCGCCCGCACCCGTCGACCCGTTATCGAGCTATACGGCGAAAAAGAAACTTTGATTTTTCACTAATTTGACGTCATCGAGAAAGTTACGGCCAACTGGGAATTAAAGGTATATCGCCTTTCGGAATTTTCCGGGAGCCCGTCGGTCCTTCGGACCCGCTCGGCTCGGCTCGCCTCGAGGTCGAGGTCGTCGGTAGCGACGATGGTGGCGGGGAGGCTCGCGATTGGTCTGTCATCGCCATCCTCCCCCCAACCCCCCCCCTCCCTGTAAAATTAATGGAAAATGTAAACCCAAACGTAGAGTCGGATTCGTAACCTCGAAGTTACAAGTCGATTCGCTCAACTATCAAGGGAGAGTAAACGCGGCGACTGTGGCGGCACTCGCCACCGATGCGAAGTCAGCATCACGAAGTTGGCGTTAAATTCGAACGTTTGAATCAGTTATTTTCTTTCCGGCCCTTTTCAGCCATGAACCGTGGAAGCGCCGAAATTCGGGTTTCATTTTTAACGCGACAGCTTATACCCCCCGAGCGTTACCGACCACTGCCGGTGGTGGTCGGTAAGTTATCCTCCGCCGAGGTCGACGCGCGTTACCGATGCACACGTAAAAAATTTTTCGCGAATTTTTCGCGCGGTAAACCTTCGTCTCCGCGTCCTCCGTCCGACGAGCCTACTCTCGCCCGCACCCGTCGGCCCGTTCTCGAGCTATACGGCGACAAAGAAACTTTGATTTTTCACTAATTTGACGTCATCGAGAAAGTTACGGCCAACTGGGAATTAAAGGTATATCGCCTTTCGGAATTTTCCGGGAGCCCGTCGGTCCTTCGGCCCCGCTCGGCTCGGCTCGCCTCGAGGTCGAGGTCGTCGGTAACGACGATGTTGGCGGGGAGGCTCGCGATTGGTCTGTCATCGCCATCCTCCCCCCAACCCCCCCTCCCTTTAAAATTAATGGAAAATGTAAACCCAAACGTAGAGTCGGATTCGTAACCTCGAAGTTACAAGTCGATTCGCTCAACTATCAAGGGAGAGTAAACGCGGCGACTGTGGCGGCACTCGCCACCGATGCGAAGTCAGCATCACGAAGTTGGCGTTAAATTCGAACGTTTGAATCAGTTATGTTCTTTCCGGCCCTTTTCAGCCCTGAACCGTGGAAGCGCCGAATTTCGGGTTTCATTTTTAACGCGGCAGCTTATACCCCCCGAGCGTTAACGACCACTGCCGTTGGTGGTCGGTAAGTTATCCTCCGCCGAGGTCGACGCGCGTTACCGATGCACACGTAAAAAATTTTTCGCGAATTTTCGCGAATTTTTCGCGCGGTAAACCTTCGTCTCCGCGTCCTCCGTCCGACGAGCCTACTCTCGCCCGCACCCGTCGACCCGTTCTCGAGCTATACGGCGAAAAAGAAACTTTGATTTTTCACTAATTTGACGTCATCGAGAAAGTTACGGCCAACTGGGAATTAAAGGTATATCGCCTTTCGGAATTTTCCGGGAGCCCGTCGGTCCTTCGGACCCGCTCGGCTCGGCTCGCCTCGAGGTCGAGGTCGTCGGTAGCGACGATGGTGGCGGGGAGGCTCGCGATTGGTCTGTCATCGCCATCCTCCCCCCAACCCCCCCTCCCTGTAAAATTAATGGAAAATGTAAACCCAAACGTAGAGTCGGATTCGTAACCTCGAAGTTACAAGTCGATTCGCTCAACTATCAAGGGAGAGTAAACGCGGCGACTGTGGCGGCACTCGCCACCGATGCGAAGTCAGCATCACGAAGTTGGCGTTAAATTCGAACGTTTGAATCAGTTATTTTCTTTCCGGCCCTTTTCAGCCATGAACCGTGGAAGCGCCGAAATTCGGGTTTCATTTTTAACGCGACAGCTTATACCCCCCGAGCGTTACCGACCACTGCCGGTGGTGGTCGGTAAGTTATCCTCCGCCGAGGTCGACGCGCGTTACCGATGCACACGTAAAAAATTTTTCGCGAATCTTCGCGAATTTTTCGCGCGGTAAACCTTCGTCTCCGCGTCCTCCGTCCGACGAGCCTACTCTCGCCCGCACCCGTCGACCCGTTCTCGAGCTATACGGCGACAAAGAAACTTTGATTTTTCACTAATTTGACGTCATCGAGAAAGTTACGGCCAACTGGGAATTAAAGGTATATCGCCTTTCGGAATTTTCCGGGAGCCCGTCGGGCCTTCGGCCCCGCTCGGCTCGGCTCGCCTCGAGGTCGAGGTCGTCGGTAGCGACGATGGTGGCGGGGAGGCTCGCGATTGGTCTGTCATCGCCATCCTCCCCCCAACCCCCCCTCCCTTTAAAATTAATGGAAAATGTAAACCCAAACGTAGAGTCGGATTCGTAACCTCGAAGTTACAAGTCGATTCGCTCAACTATCAAGGGAGAGTAAACGCGGCGACTGTGGCGGCACTCGCCACCGATGCGAAGTCAGCATCACGAAGTTGGCGTTAAATTCGAACGTTTGAATCAGTTATGTTCTTTCCGGCCCTTTTCAGCCCTGAACCGTGGAAGCGCCGAATTTCGGGTTTCATTTTTAACGCGGCAGCTTATACCCCCCGAGCGTTAACGACCACTGCCGGTGGTGGTCGGTAAGTTATCCTCCGCCGAGGTCGACGCGCGTTACCGATGCACACGTAAAAAATTTTTCGCGAATTTTCGCGAATTTTTCGCGCGGTAAACCTTCGTCTCCGCGTCCTCCGTCCGACGAGCCTACTCTCGCCCGCACCCGTTGACCCGTTCTCGAGCTATACGGCGAAAAAGAAACTTTGATTTTTCACTAATTTGACGTCATCGAGAAAGTTACGGCCAACTGGGAATTAAAGGTATATCGCCTTTCGGAATTTTCCGGGAGCCCGTCGGTCCTTCGGACCCGCTCGGCTCGGCTCGCCTCGAGGTCGAGGTCGTCGGTAGCGACGATGGTGGCGGGGAGGCTCGCGATTGGTCTGTCATCGCCATCCTCCCCCCAACCCCCCCTCCCTGTAAAATTAATGGAAAATGTAAACCCAAACGTAGAGTCGGATTCGTAACCTCGAAGTTACAAGTCGATTCGCTCAACTATCAAGGGAGAGTAAACGCGGCGACTGTGGCGGCACTCGCCACCGATGCGAAGTCAGCATCACGAAGTTGGCGTTAAATTCGAACGTTTGAATCAGTTATGTTCTTTCCGGCCCTTTTCAGCCCTGAACCGTGGAAGCGCCGAATTTCGGGTTTCATTTTTAACGCGGCAGCTTATACCCCCCGAGCGTTAACGACCACTGCCGCTGGTGGTCGGTAAGTTATCCTCCGCCGAGGTCGACGCGCGTTACCGATGCACACGTAAAAAATTTTTCGCGAATTTTCGCGAATTTTTCGCGCGGTAAACCTTCGTCTCCGCGTCCTCCGTCCGACGAGCCTACTCTCGCCCGCACCCGTCGACCCGTTATCGAGCTATACGGCGAAAAAGAAACTTTGATTTTTCACTAATTTGACGTCATCGAGAAAGTTACGGCCAACTGGGAATTAAAGGTATATCGCCTTTCGGAATTTTCCGGGAGCCCGTCGGTCCTTCGGACCCGCTCGGCTCGGCTCGCCTCGAGGTCGAGGTCGTCGGTAGCGACGATGGTGGCGGGGAGGCTCGCGATTGGTCTGTCATCGCCATCCTCCTCCCAACCCCCCCTCCCTGTAAAATTAATGGAAAATGTAAACCCAAACGTAGAGTCGGATTCGTAACCTCGAAGTTACAAGTCGATTCGCTCAACTATCAAGGGAGAGTAAACGCGGCGACTGTGGCGGCACTCGCCACCGATGCGAAGTCAGCATCACGAAGTTGGCGTTAAATTCGAACGTTTGAATCAGTTATTTTCTTTCCGGCCCTTTTCAGCCATGAACCGTGGAAGCGCCGAAATTCGGGTTTCATTTTTAACGCGACAGCTTATACCCCCCGAGCGTTACCGACCACTGCCGGTGGTGGTCGGTAAGTTATCCTCCGCCGAGGTCGACGCGCGTTACCGATGCACACGTAAAAACTTTTTCGCGAATCTTCGCGTATTTTTCGCGCGGTAAACCTTCGTCTCCGCGTCCTCCGTACGACGAGCCTACTCTCGCCCGCACCCGTCGACCCGTTCTCGAGCTATACGGCGACAAAGAAATCGCAAAATTTCACTAATTTGACGTCACCGAAAAAGTTACGGCCAACTGGGAATTAAAGGTATATCGCCTTTCCGAATTTTCCGGGAGCCCGTCGGGCCATCGGCCCCGCTCGGCGCGGCTCGGCTCGGCTCGGCTCGAGGTCGAGGTCGTCGGTAGCGACGATGGTGGCGGGGAGGCGCGCGATTGGTCTGTCATCGCCATCCTCCCCCCAACCCCCCCTCCCTTTAAAATTAATGGAAAATGTAAACCCAAACGTAGAGTCGGATTCGTAACCTCGAAGTTACAAGTCAATTCGCTCAACTATCAAGGGAGAGTAAACGCGGCGACTGTGGCGGCACTCGCCACCGATGCGAAGTCAGCATCACGAAGTTGGCGTTAAATTCGAACGTTTGAATCAGTTATTTTCTTTCCGGCCCTTTTCAGCCCTGAACCGTGGAAGCGCCGAAATTCGGGTTTCATTTTTAACGCGGCAGCTTATACCCCCCGATCGTTACCGACCACTGCCGGTGGTGGTCGGTAAGTTATCCTCCGCCTAGGTCGACGCGCGTTACCGATGCACACGTAAAAAATTTTTCGCGAATTTTCGCGAATTTTTCGCGCGGTAAACCTTCGTCTCCGCGTCCTCCGTCCGACGAGCCTACTCTCGCCCGCACCCGTCGACCCGTTCTCGAGCTATACGCCGACAAAGAAACTTTGATTTTTCACTAATTTGACGTCATCGAGAAAGTTACGGCCAACTGGGAATTAAAGGTATATCGCCTTTCGGAATTTTCCGGGAGCCCGTCGGTCCTTCGGCCCCGCTCGGCTCGGCTCGGCTCGAGGTCGAAGTCGTCGGTAGCGACGATGGTGGCGGGGAGGCGCGCGATTGGTCTGTCATCGCCATCCTCCCCCCAACCCCCCCTCCCTTTAAAATTAATGGAAAATGTAAACCCAAACGTAGAGTCGGATTCGTAACCTCGAATTTACAAGTCGATTCGCTCAACTATCAAGGGAGAGTAAACGCGGCGACTGTGGCGGCACTCGCCACCGATGCGAAGTCAGCATCACGAAGATGGCGTTAAATTCGAACGTTTGAATCAGTTATTTTCTTTCCGGCCCTTTTCAGCCCTGAACCGTGGAAGCGCCGAATTTCGGGTTTCATTTTTAACGCGGCAGCTTATACCCCCCGAGCGTTAACGACCACTGCCGGTGGTGGTCGGTAAGTTATCCTCCGCCGAGGTCGACGCGCGTTACCGATGCACACGTAAAAAATTTTTCGCGAATTTTCGCGAATTTTTCGCGCGGTAAACCTTCGTCTCCGCGTCCTCCGTCCGACGAGCCTACTCTCGCCCGCACCCGTCGACCCGTTCTCGAGCTATACGGCGACAAAGAAACTTTGATTTTTCACTAATTTGACGTCATCGAGAAAGTTACGGCCAACTGGGAATTAAAGGTATATCGCCTTTCGGAATTTTCCGGGAGCCCGTCGGTCCTTCGGACCCGCTCGGCTCGGCTCGTCTCGAGGTCGAGGTCGTCGGTAGCGACGATGGTGGCGGGGAGGCTCGCGATTGGTCTGTCATCGCCATCCTCCCCCCAACCCCCCTCCCTTTAAAATTAATGGAAAATGTAAACCCAAACGTAGAGTCGGATTCGTAACCTCGAATTTACAAGTCGATTCGCTCAACTATCAAGGGAGAGTAAACGCGGCGACTGTGGCGGCACTCGCCACCGATGCGAAGTCAGCATCACGAAGTTGGCGTTAAATTCGAACGTTTGAATCAGTTATTTTCTTTCCGGCCCTTTTCAGCCATGAACCGTGGAAGCGCCGAAATTCGGGTTTCATTTTTAACGCGGCAGCTTATACCCCCCGAGCGTTAACGACCACTGCCGGTGGTGGTCGGTAAGTTATCCTCCGCCGAGGTCGACGCGCGTTACCGATGCACACGTAAAAAATTTTTCGTGAATTTTCGCGAATTTTTCGCGGGGCAAACCTTCGTCTCCGCGTCCTCCGTCCGACGAGCCTACTCTCGCCCGCACCCGTCGACCCGTTCTCGAGCTATACGGCGACAAAGAAACTTTGATTTTTCACTAATTTGACGTCATCGAGAAAGTTACGGCCAACTGGGAATTAAAGGTATATCGCCTTTCGGAATTTTCCGGGAGCCCGTCGGTGCTTCGGACCCGCTCGGCTCGGCTCGCCTCGAGGTCGAGGTCGTCGGTAGCGACGATGGTGGCGGGGAGGCTCGCGATTGGTCTGTCATCGCCATCCTCCCCCCAACCCCCCTGCCTGTAAAATTAATGGAAAATGTAAACCCAAACGTAGAGTCGGATTCGTAACCTCGAAGTTACAAGTCGATTCGCTCAACTATCAAGGGAGCGTAAACGCGGCGACTGTGGCGGCACTCGCCACCGATGCGATGTCAGCATCACGAAGTTGGCGTTAAATTCGAACGTTTGAATCAGTTATTTTCTTTCCGGCCCTTTTCAGCCCTGAACCGTGGAAGCGCCGAAATTCGGGTTTCATTTTTAACGCGGCAGCTTATACCCCCCGAGCGTTACCGACCACTGCCGGTGGTGGTCGGTAACTTATCCTCCGCCGAGGTCGACGCGCTTTACCGATGCACACGTAAAAAAATTTTCGCGAATTTTTCGCGCGGTAAACCTTCGTCTCCGCTTCCTCCGTCCGACGAGCCCACTCTCGCCCGCACCCGTCGACCCGTTCTCGAGCTATACGGCGACAAAGAAACTTTGATTTTTCACTAATTTGACATCATCGAGAAAGTTACGGCCAACTGGGAATTAAAGGTATATCGCCTTTCGGAATTTTCCGGGAGCCCGTCGGGCCTTCGGCCCCGCTCGGCTCGGCTCGCCTCGAGGTCGAGGTCGTCGGTAGCGACGATGTTGGCGGGGAGGCTCGCGATTGGTCTGTCATCGCCATCCTCCCCCCAACCCCCCCTCCCTTTAAAATTAATGGAAAATGTAAACCCAAACGTAGAGTCGGATTCGTAACCTCGAAGTTACAAGTCGATTCGCTCAACTATCAAGGGAGAGTAAACGCGGCGACTGTGGCGGCACTCGCCACCGATGCGAAGTCAGCATCACGAAGTTGGCGTTAAATTCGAACGTTTGAATCAGTTATGTTCTTTCCGGCCCTTTTCAGCCCTGAACAGTGGAAGCGCCGAATTTCGGGTTTCATTTTTAACGCGGCAGCTTATACCCCCCGAGCGTTAACGACCACTGCCGTTGGTGGTCGGTAAGTTATCCTCCGCCGAGGTCGACGCGCGTTACCGATGCACACGTAAAAACTTTTTCGCGAATCTTCGCGAATTTTTCGCGCGGTAAACCTTCGTCTCCGCGTCCTCCGTACGACGAGCCTACTCTCGCACGCACCCGTCGACCCGTTCTCGAGCTATACGGCGACAAAGAAATCGCAAAATTTCACTAATTTGACGTCACCGAAAAAGTTACGGCCAACTGGGAATTAAAGGTATATCGCCTTTCCGAATTTTCCGGGAGCCCGTCGGGCCGTCGGCCCCGCTCGGCGCGGCTCGGCTCGGCTCGGCTCGAGGTCGAGGTCGTCGGTAGCGACGATGGTGGCGGGGAGGCTCGCGATTGGTCTGTCATCGCCATCCTCCCCCCAACCCCCCCTCCCTGTAAAATTAATGGAAAATGTAAACCCAAACGTAGAGTCGGATTCGTAACCTCGAAGTTACAAGTCGATTCGCTCAACTATCAAGGGAGAGTAAACGCGGCGACTGTGGCGGCACTCGCCACCGATGCGAAGTCAGCATCACGAAGTTGGCGTTAAATTCGAACGTTTGAATCAGTTATGTTCTTTCCGGCCCTTTTCAGCCCTGAACCGTGGAAGCGCCGAATTTCGGGTTTCATTTTTAACGCGGCAGCTTATACCCCCCGAGCGTTAACGACCACTGCCGCTGGTGGTCGGTAAGTTATCCTCCGCCGAGGTCGACGCGCGTTACCGATGCACACGTAAAAAATTTTTCGCGAATTTTCGCGAATTTTTCGCGCGGTAAACCTTCGTCTCCGCGTCCTCCGTCCGACGAGCCTACTCTCGCCCGCACCCGTCGACCCGTTATCGAGCTATACGGCGAAAAAGAAACTTTGATTTTTCACTAATTTGACGTCATCGAGAAAGTTACGGCCAACTGGGAATTAAAGGTATATCGCCTTTCGGAATTTTCCGGGAGCCCGTCGGTCCTTCGGACCCGCTCGGCTCGGCTCGCCTCGAGGTCGAGGTCGTCGGTAGCGACGATGGTGGCGGGGAGGCTCGCGATTGGTCTGTCATCGCCATCCTCCCCCCAACCCCCCCTCCCTGTAAAATTAATGGAAAATGTAAACCCAAACGTAGAGTCGGATTCGTAACCTCGAAGTTACAAGTCGATTCGCTCAACTATCAAGGGAGAGTAAACGCGGCGACTGTGGCGGCACTCGCCACCGATGCGAAGTCAGCATCACGAAGTTGGCGTTAAATTCGAACGTTTGAATCAGTTATTTTCTTTCCGGCCCTTTTCAGCCATGAACCGTGGAAGCGCCGAAATTCGGGTTTCATTTTTAACGCGGCAGCTTATACCCCCCGAGCGTTACCGATCACTGCCGGTGGTGTTCGGTAAATTATCCTCCGCCGAGGTCGACGCGCGTTACCGATGCACACGTAAAAACTTTTTCGCGAATCTTCGCGTATTTTTCGCGCGGTAAACCTTCGTCTCCGCGTCCTCCGTACGACGAGCCTACTCTCGCCCGCACCCGTCGACCCGTTCTCGAGCTATACGGCGACAAAGAAATCGCAAAATTTCACTAATTTGACGTCACCGAAAAAGTTACGGCCAACTGGGAATTAAAGGTATATCGCCTTTCCGAATTTTCCGGGAGCCCGTCGGGCCATCGGCCCCGCTCGGCGCGGCTCGGCTCGGCTCGGCTCGAGGTCGAGGTCGTCGGTAGCGACGATGGTGGCGGGGAGGCGCGCGATTGGTCTGTCATCGCCATCCTCCCCCCAACCCCCCCTCCCTTTAAAATTAATGGAAAATGTAAACCCAAACGTAGAGTCGGATTCGTAACCTCGAAGTTACAAGTCAATTCGCTCAACTATCAAGGGAGAGTAAACGCGGCGACTGTGGCGGCACTCGCCACCGATGCGAAGTCAGCATCACGAAGTTGGCGTTAAATTCGAACGTTTGAATCAGTTATTTTCTTTCCGGCCCTTTTCAGCCCTGAACCGTGGAAGCGCCGAAATTCGGGTTTCATTTTTAACGCGGCAGCTTATACCCCCCGATCGTTACCGACCACTGCCGGTGGTGGTCGGTAAGTTATCCTCCGCCTAGGTCGACGCGCGTTACCGATGCACACGTAAAAAATTTTTCGCGAATTTTCGCGAATTTTTCGCGCGGTAAACCTTCGTCTCCGCGTCCTCCGTCCGACGAGCCTACTCTCGCCCGCACCCGTCGACCCGTTCTCGAGCTATACGCCGACAAAGAAACTTTGATTTTTCACTAATTTGACGTCATCGAGAAAGTTACGGCCAACTGGGAATTAAAGGTATATCGCCTTTCGGAATTTTCCGGGAGCCCGTCGGTCCTTCGGCCCCGCTCGGCTCGGCTCGGCTCGAGGTCGAAGTCGTCGGTAGCGACGATGGTGGCGGGGAGGCGCGCGATTGGTCTGTCATCGCCATCCTCCCCCCAACCCCCCCTCCCTTTAAAATTAATGGAAAATGTAAACCCAAACGTAGAGTCGGATTCGTAACCTCGAATTTACAAGTCGATTCGCTCAACTATCAAGGGAGAGTAAACGCGGCGACTGTGGCGGCACTCGCCACCGATGCGAAGTCAGCATCACGAAGATGGCGTTAAATTCGAACGTTTGAATCAGTTATTTTCTTTCCGGCCCTTTTCAGCCCTGAACCGTGGAAGCGCCGAATTTCGGGTTTCATTTTTAACGCGGCAGCTTATACCCCCCGAGCGTTAACGACCACTGCCGGTGGTGGTCGGTAAGTTATCCTCCGCCGAGGTCGACGCGCGTTACCGATGCACACGTAAAAAATTTTTCGCGAATTTTCGCGAATTTTTCGCGCGGTAAACCTTCGTCTCCGCGTCCTCCGTCCGACGAGCCTACTCTCGCCCGCACCCGTCGACCCGTTCTCGAGCTATACGGCGACAAAGAAACTTTGATTTTTCACTAATTTGACGTCATCGAGAAAGTTACGGCCAACTGGGAATTAAAGGTATATCGCCTTTCGGAATTTTCCGGGAGCCCGTCGGTCCTTCGGACCCGCTCGGCTCGGCTCGTCTCGAGGTCGAGGTCGTCGGTAGCGACGATGGTGGCGGGGAGGCTCGCGATTGGTCTGTCATCGCCATCCTCCCCCCAATCCCCCTCCCTTTAAAATTAATGGAAAATGTAAACCCAAACGTAGAGTCGGATTCGTAACCTCGAATTTACAAGTCGATTCGCTCAACTATCAAGGGAGAGTAAACGCGGCGACTGTGGCGGCACTCGCCACCGATGCGAAGTCAGCATCACGAAGTTGGCGTTAAATTCGAACGTTTGAATCAGTTATTTTCTTTCCGGCCCTTTTCAGCCATGAACCGTGGAAGCGCCGAAATTCGGGTTTCATTTTTAACGCGGCAGTTTATACCCCCCGAGCGTTAACGACCACTGCCGGTGGTGGTCGGTAAGTTATCCTCCGCCGAGGTCGACGCGCGTTACCGATGCACACGTAAAAAATTTTTCGCGAATTTTCGCGAATTTTTTGCGGGGCAAACCTTCGTCTCCGCGTCCTCCGTCCGACGAGCCTACTCTCGCCCGCACCCGTCGACCCGTTCTCGAGCTATACGGCGAAAAAGAAACTTTGATTTTTCACTAATTTGACGTCATCGAGAAAGTTACGGCCAACTGGGAATTAAAGGTATATCGCCTTTCGGAATTTTCCGGGAGCCCGTCGGTCCTTCGGACCCGCTCGGCTCGGCTCGCCTCGAGGTCGAGGTCGTCGGTAGCGACGATGGTGGCGGGGAGGCTCGCGATTGGTCTGTCATCGCCATCCTCCCCCCAACCCCCCCTCCCTGTAAAATTAATGGAAAATGTAAACCCAAACGTAGAGTCGGATTCGTAACCTCGAAGTTACAAGTCGATTCGCTCAACTATCAAGGGAGAGTAAACGCGGCGACTGTGGCGGCACTCGCCACCGATGCGAAGTCAGCATCACGAAGTTGGCGTTAAATTCGAACGTTTGAATCAGTTATTTTCTTTCCGGCCCTTTTCAGCCCTGAACCGTGGAAGCGCCGAAATTCGGGTTTCATTTTTAACGCGGCAGCTTATACCCCCCGAGCGTTACCGACCACTGCCGGTGGTGGTCGGTAACTTATCCTCCGCCGAGGTCGACGCGCTTTACCGATGCACACGTAAAAAAATTTTCGCGAATTTTTCGCGCGGTAAACCTTCGTCTCCGCTTCCTCCGTCCGACGAGCCCACTCTCGCCCGCACCCGTCGACCCGTTCTCGAGCTATACGGCGACAAAGAAACTTTGATTTTTCACTAATTTGACATCATCGAGAAAGTTACGGCCAACTGGGAATTAAAGGTATATCGCCTTTCGGAATTTTCCGGGAGCCCGTCGGGCCTTCGGCCCCGCTCGGCTCGGCTCGCCTCGAGGTCGAGGTCGTCGGTAGCGACGATGTTGGCGGGGAGGCTCGCGATTGGTCTGTCATCGCCATCCTCCCCCCAACCCCCCCTCCCTTTAAAATTAATGGAAAATGTAAACCCAAACGTAGAGTCGGATTCGTAACCTCGAAGTTACAAGTCGATTCGCTCAACTATCAAGGGAGAGTAAACGCGGCGACTGTGGCGGCACTCGCCACCGATGCGAAGTCAGCATCACGAAGTTGGCGTTAAATTCGAACGTTTGAATCAGTTATGTTCTTTCCGGCCCTTTTCAGCCCTGAACAGTGGAAGCGCCGAATTTCGGGTTTCATTTTTAACGCGGCAGCTTATACCCCCCGAGCGTTAACGACCACTGCCGTTGGTGGTCGGTAAGTTATCCTCCGCCGAGGTCGACGCGCGTTACCGATGCACACGTAAAAACTTTTTCGCGAATCTTCGCGAATTTTTCGCGCGGTAAACCTTCGTCTCCGCGTCCTCCGTATGACGAGCCTACTCTCGCACGCACCCGTCGACCCGTTCTCGAGCTATACGGCGACAAAGAAATCGCAAAATTTCACTAATTTGACGTCACCGAAAAAGTTACGGCCAACTGGGAATTAAAGGTATATCGCCTTTCCGAATTTTCCGGGAGCCCGTCGGGCCGTCGGCCCCGCTCGGCGCGGCTCGGCTCGGCTCGGCTCGAGGTCGAGGTCGTCGGTAGCGACGATGGTGGCGGGGAGGCGCGCGATTGGTCTGTCATCGGCATCCTCCCCCCAACCCCCCCTCCCTTTAAAATTAATGGAAAATGTAAACCCAAACGTAGAGTCGGATTCGTAACCTCGAAGTTACAAGTCAATTCGCTCAACTATCAAGGGAGAGTAAACGCGGCGACTGTGGCGGCACTCGCCACCGATGCGAAGTCAGCATCACGAAGTTGGCGTTAAATTCGAACGTTTGAATCAGTTATTTTCTTTCCGGCCCTTTTCAGCCCTGAACCGTGGAAGCGCCGAAATTCGGGTTTCATTTTTAACGCGGCAGCTTATACCCCCCGATCGTTACCGACCACTGCCGGTGGTGGTCGGTAAGTTATCCTCCGCCTAGGTCGACGCGCGTTACCGATGCACACGTAAAAAATTTTTCGCGAATTTTCGCGAATTTTTCGCGCGGTAAACCTTCGTCTCCGCGTCCTCCGTCCGACGAGCCTACTCTCGCCCGCACCCGTCGACCCGTTCTCGAGCTATACGCCGACAAAGAAACTTTGATTTTTCACTAATTTGACGTCATCGAGAAAGTTACGGCCAACTGGGAATTAAAGGTATATCGCCTTTCGGAATTTTCCGGGAGCCCGTCGGTCCTTCGGACCCGCTCGGCTCGGCTCGCCTCGAGGTCGAGGTCGTCGGTAGCGACGATGGTGGCGGGGAGGCTCGCGATTGGTCTGTCATCGCCATCCTCCCCCCAACCCCCCCTCCCTGTAAAATTAATGGAAAATGTAAACCCAAACGTAGAGTCGGATTCGTAACCTCGAAGTTACAAGTCGATTCGCTCAACTATCAAGGGAGAGTAAACGCGGCGACTGTGGCGGCACTCGCCACCGATGCGAAGTCAGCATCACGAAGTTGGCGTTAAATTCGAACGTTTGAATCAGTTATTTTCTTTCCGGCCCTTTTCAGCCATGAACCGTGGAAGCGCCGAAATTCGGGTTTCATTTTTAACGCGACAGCTTATACCCCCCGAGCGTTACCGACCACTGCCGGTGGTGGTCGGTAAGTTATTCTCCGCCGAGGTCGACGCGCGTTACCGATGCACACGTAAAAAATTTTTCGCGAATTTTTCGCGCGGTAAACCTTCGTCTCCGCGTCCTCCGTCCGACGAGCCTACTCTCGCCCGCACCCGTCGACCCGTTCTCGAGCTATACGGCGACAAAGAAACTTTGATTTTTCACTAATTTGACGTCATCGAGAAAGTTACGGCCAACTGGGAATTAAAGGTATATCGCCTTTCGGAATTTTCCGGGAGCCCGTCGGTCCTTCGGAACCGCTCGGCTCGGCTCGCCTCGAGGTCGAGGTCGTCGGTAGCGACGATGGTGGCGGGGAGGTTCGCGATTGGTCTGTCATCGCCATCCTCCCCCCAACCCTCCCTCCCTGTAAAATTAATGGAAAATGTAAACCCAAACGTAGAGTCGGATTCGTAACCTCGAAGTTACAAGTCGATTCGCTCAACTATCAAGGGAGAGCAAACGCGGCGACTGTGGCGGCACTCGCCACCGATGCGAAGTCAGCATCACGAAGTTGGCGTTAAATTCGAACGTTTGAATCAGTTATTTTCTTTCCGGCCCTTTTCAGCCATGAACCGTGGAAGCGCCGAAATTCGGGTTTCATATTTAACGCGACAGCTTATACCCCCCGAGCGTTACCGACCACTGCCGGTGGTGGTCGGTAAGTTATCCTCCGCCGAGGTCGACGCGGGTTACCGATGCACACGTAAAAAATTTTTCGCGAATTTTTCGCGCGGTAAACCTTCGTCTCCGCGTCCTCCGTCCGACGAGCCTACTCTCGCCCGCACCCGTAGACCCGTTCTCGAGCTATACGGAGACAAAGAAACTTTGATTTTTCACTAATTTGACGTCATCGAGAAAGTTACGGCCAACTGGGAATTAAAGGTATATCGCCTTTCGGAATTTTCCGGGAGCCCGTCGGTCCTTCGGACCCGCTCGGCTCGGCTCGCCTCGAGGTCGAGGTCGTCGGTAGCGACGATGGTGGCGGGGAGGTTCGCGATTGGTCTGTCATCGCCATCCTCCCCCCAACCCTCCCTCCCAGTAAAATTAATGGAAAATGTAAACCCAAACGTAGAGTCGGATTCGTAACCTCGAAGTTACAAGTCGATTCGCTCAACTATCAAGGGAGAGCAAACGCGGCGACTGTGGCGGCACTCGCCACCGATGCGAAGTCAGCATCACGAAGTTGGCGTTAAATTCGAACGTTTGAATCAGTTATTTTCTTTCCGGCCCTTTTCAGCCATGAACCGTGGAAGCGCCGAAATTCGGGTTTCATTTTTAACGCGGCAGCTTATACCCCCCGAGCGTTACCGACCACTGCCGGTGGTGTTCGGTAAATTATCCTCCGCCGAGGTCGACGCGCGTTACCGATGCACACGTAAAAACTTTTTCGCGAATCTTCGCGAATTTTTCGCGCGGTAAACCTTCGTCTCCGCGTCCTCCGTACGACGAGCCTACTCTCGCCCGCACCCGTCGACCCGTCCTCGAGCTATACGGCGACAAAGAAATCGCAAAATTTCACTAATTTGACGTCACCGAAAAAGTTACGGCCAACTGGGAATTAAAGGTATATCGCCTTTCCGAATTTTCCGGGAGCCCGTCGGGCCATCGGCCCCGCTCGGCGCGGCTCGGCTCGGCTCGGCTCGAGGTCGAGGTCGTCGGTAGCGACGATGGTGGCGGGGAGGCGCGCGATTGGTGTGTCATCGCCATCCTCCCCCCAACCCCCCCTCCCTTTAAAATTAATGGAAAATGTAAACCCAAACGTAGAGTCGGATTCGTAACCTCGAAGTTACAAGTCAATTCGCTCAACTATCAAGGGAGAGTAAACGCGGCGACTGTGGCGGCACTCGCCACCGATGCGAAGTCAGCATCACGAAGTTGGCGTTAAATTCGAACGTTTGAATCAGTTATTTTCTTTCCGGCCCTTTTCAGCCCTGAACCGTGGAAGCGCCGAAATTCGGGTTTCATTTTTAACGCGGCAGCTTATACCCCCCGATCGTTACCGACCACTGCCGGTGGTGGTCGGTAAGTTATCCTCCGCCTAGGTCGACGCGCGTTACCGATGCACACGTAAAAAAATTTTCGCGAATTTTCGCGAATTTTTCGCGCGGTAAACCTTCGTCTCCGCGTCCTCCGTCCGACGAGCCTACTCTCGCCCGCACCCGTCGACCCGTTCTCGAGCTATACGCCGACAAAGAAACTTTGATTTTTCACTAATTTGACGTCATCGAGAAAGTTACGGCCAACTGGGAATTAAAGGTATATCGCCTTTCGGAATTTTCCGGGAGCCCGTCGGTCCTTCGGCCCCGCTCGGCTCGGCTCGGCTCGAGGTCGAAGTCGTCGGTAGCGACGATGGTGGCGGGGAGGCGCGCGATTGGTCTGTCATCGCCATCCTCCCCCCAACCCCCCCTCCCTTTAAAATTAATGGAAAATGTAAACCCAAACGTAGAGTCGGATTCGTAACCTCGAATTTACAAGTCGATTCGCTCAACTATCAAGGGAGAGTAAACGCGGCGACTGTGGCGGCACTCGCCACCGATGCGAAGTCAGCATCACGAAGATGGCGTTAAATTCGAACGTTTGAATCAGTTATTTTCTTTCCGGCCCTTTTCAGCCCTGAACCGTGGAAGCGCCGAATTTCGGGTTTCATTTTTAGTGCGGCAGCTTATACCCCCCGAGCGTTAACGACCACTGCCGGTGGTGGTCGGTAAGTTATCCTCCGCCGAGGTCGACGCGCGTTACCGATGCACACGTAAAAAATTTTTCGCGAATTTTCGCGAATTTTTCGCGCGGTAAACCTTCGTCTCCGCGTCCTCCGTCCGACGAGCCTACTCTCGCCCGCACCCGTCGACCCGTTCTCGAGCTATACGGCGAAAACGAAACTTTGATTTTTCACTAATTTGACGTCATCGAGAAAGTTACGGCCAACTGGGAATTAAAGGTATATCGCCTTTCGGAATTTTCCGGGAGCCCGTCGGTCCTTCGGACCCGCTCGGCTCGGCTCGCCTCGAGGTCGAGGTCGTCGGTAGCGATGATGGTGGCGGGGAGGCTCGCGATTGGTCTGTCATCGCCATCCTCCCCCCAACCCCCCCTCCCTGTAAAATTAATGGAAAATGTAAACCCAAACGTAGAGTCGGATTCGTAACCTCGAAGTTACAAGTCGATTCGCTCAACTATCAAGGGAGAGTAAACGCGGCGACTGTGGCGGCACTCGCCACCGATGCGAAGTCAGCATCACGAAGTTGGCGTTAAATTCGAACGTTTGAATCAGTTATTTTCTTTCCCGCCCTTTTCAGCCATGAACCGTGGAAGCGCCGAAATTCGGGTTTCATTTTTAACGCGACAGCTTATACCCCCCGAGCGTTACCGACCACTGCCGGTGGTGGTCGGTAAGTTATCCTCCGCCGAGGTCGACGCGCGTTACCGATGCACACGTAAAAAATTTTTCGCGAATTTTTCGCGCGGTAAACCTTCGTCTCCGCGTCCTCCGTCCGACGAGCCTACTCTCGCCCGCACCCGTCGACCCGTTCTCGAGCTATACGGCGACAAAGAAACTTTGATTTTTCACTAATTTGACGTCATCGAGAAAGTTACGGCCAACTGGGAATTAAAGGTATATCGCCTTTCGGAATTTTCCGGGAGCCCGTCGGTCCTTCGGACCCGCTCGGCTCGGCTCGCCTCGAGGTCGAGGTCGTCGGTAGCGACGATGGTGGCGGGGAGGCTCGCGATTGGTCTGTCATCGCCATCCTCCCCCCAACCCCCCCTCCCTGTAAAATTAATGGAAAATGTAAACCCAAACGTAGAGTCGGATTCGTAACCTCGAAGTTACAAGTCGATTCGCTCAACTATCAAGGGAGAGTAAACGCGGCGACTGTGGCGGCACTCGCCACCGATGCGAAGTCAGCATCACGAAGTTGGCGTTAAATTCGAACGTTTGTATCAGTTATTTTCTTTCCGGCCCTTTTCAGCCATGAACCGTGGAAGCGCCGAATTTCGGCTTTCATTTTTAACGCGGCAGCTTATACCCCCCGAGCGTTAACGACCACTGCCGGTGGTGGTCGGTAAGTTATCCTCCGCCGAGGTCGACGCGCGTTACCGATGCACACGTAAAAAATTTTTCGCGAATTTTCGCGAATTTTTCGCGCGGTAAACCTTCGTCTCCGCGTCCTCCGTCCGACGAGCCTACTCTCGCCCGCACCCGTCGACCCGTTCTCGAGCTATACGGCGAAAACGAAACTTTGATTTTTCACTAATTTGACGTCATCGAGAAAGTTACGGCCAACTGGGAATTAAAGGTATATCGCCTTTCGGAATTTTCCGGGAGCCCGTCGGTCCTTCGGACCCGCTCGGCTCGGCTCGCCTCGAGGTCGAGGTCGTCGGTAGCGACGATGGTGGCGGGGAGGCTCGCGATTGGTCTGTCATCGCCATCCTCCCCCCAACCCCCCTCCCTTTAAAATTAATGGAAAATGTAAACCCAAACGTAGAGTCGGATTCGTAACCTCGAAGTTACAAGTCGATTCGCTCAACTATCAAGGGAGAGCAAACGCGGCGACTGTGGCGGCACTCGCCACCGATGCGAAGTCAGCATCACGAAGTTGGCGTTAAATTCGAACGTTTGAATCAGTTATTTTCTTTCCGGCCCTTTTCAGCCATGAACCGTGGAAGCGCCGAAATTCGGGTTTCATTTTTAACGCGACAGCTTATACCCCCCGAGCGTTACCGACCACTGCCGGTGGTGGTCGGTAAGTTATCCTCCGCCGAGGTCGACGCGCGTTACCGATGCACACGTAAAAAATTTTTCGCGAATTTTTCGCGCGGTAAACCTTCGTCTCCGCGTCCTCCGTCCGACGAGCCTACTCTCGCCCGCACCCGTAGACCCGTTCTCGAGCTATACGGCGACAAAGAAACTTTGATTTTTCACTAATTTGACGTCATCGAGAAAGTTACGGCCAACTGGGAATTAAAGGTATATCGCCTTTCGGAATTTTCCGGGAGCCCGTCGGTCCTTCGGACCCGCTCGGCTCGGCTCGCCTCGAGGTCGAGGCCGTCGGTAGCGACGATGGTGGCGGGGAGGTTCGCGATTGGTCTGTCATCGCCATCCTCCCCCCAACCCTCCCTCCCTGTAAAATTAATGGAAAATGTAAACCCAAACGTAGAGTCGGATTCGTAACCTCGAAGTTACAAGTCGATTCGCTCAACTATCAAGGGAGAGCAAACGCGGCGACTGTGGCGGCACTCGCCACCGATGCGAAGTCAGCATCACGAAGTTGGCGTTAAATTCGAACGTTTGAATCAGTTATTTTCTTTCCGGCCCTTTTCAGCCATGAACCGTGGAAGCGCCGAAATTCGGGTTTCATTTTTAACGCGGCAGCTTATACCCCCCGAGCGTTACCGACCACTGCCGGTGGTGTTCGGTAAATTATCCTCCGCCGAGGTCGACGCGCGTTACCGATGCACACGTAAAAACTTTTTCGCGAATCTTCGCGAATTTTTCGCGCGGTAAACCTTCGTCTCCGCGTCCTCCGTACGACGAGCCTACTCTCGCCCGCACCCGTTGACCCGTTCTCGAGCTATACGGCGAAAAAGAAACTTTGATTTTTCACTAATTTGACGTCATCGAGAAAGTTACGGCCAACTGGGAATTAAAGGTATATCGCCTTTCGGAATTTTCCGGGAGCCCGTCGGTCCTTCGGACCCGCTCGGCTCGGCTCGCCTCGAGGTCGAGGTCGTCGGTAGCGACGATGGTGGCGGGGAGGCTCGCGATTGGTCTGTCATCGCCATCCTCCCCCCAACCCCCCCTCCCTGTAAAATTAATGGAAAATGTAAACCCAAACGTAGAGTCGGATTCGTAACCTCGAAGTTACAAGTCGATTCGCTCAACTATCAAGGGAGAGTAAACGCGGCGACTGTGGCGGCACTCGCCACCGATGCGAAGTCAGCATCACGAAGTTGGCGTTAAATTCGAACGTTTGAATCAGTTATTTTCTTTCCGGCCCTTTTCAGCCATGAACCGTGGAAGCGCCGAAATTCGGGTTTCATTTTTAACGCGGCAGCTTATACCCCCCGAGCGTTACCGACCACTGCCGGTGGTGTTCGGTAAATTATCCTCCGCCGAGGTCGACGCGCGTTACCGATGCACACGTAAAAACTTTTTCGCGAATCTTCGCGAATTTTTCGCGCGGTAAACCTTCGTCTCCGCGTCCTCCGTACGACGAGCCTACTCTCGCCCGCACCCGTCGACCCGTTCTCGAGCTATACGGCGAAAAAGAAACTTTGATTTTTCACTAATTTGACGTCATCGAGAAAGTTACGGCCAACTGGGAATTAAAGGTATATCGCCTTTCGGAATTTTCCGGGAGCCCGTCGGTCCTTCGGACCCGCTCGGCTCGGCTCGCCTCGAGGTCGAGGTCGTCGGTAGCGACGATGGTGGCGGGGAGGCTCGCGATTGGTCTGTCATCGCCATCCTCCCCCCAACCCCCCCCTCCCTGTAAAATTAATGGAAAATGTAAACCCAAACGTAGAGTCGGATTCGTAACCTCGAAGTTACAAGTCGATTCGCTCAACTATCAAGGGAGAGTAAACGCGGCGACTGTGGCGGCACTCGCCACCGATGCGAAGTCAGCATCACGAAGTTGGCGTTAAATTCGAACGTTTGAATCAGTTATTTTCTTTCCGGCCCTTTTCAGCCATGAACCGTGGAAGCGCCGAAATTCGGGTTTCATTTTTAACGCGACAGCTTATACCCCCCGAGCGTTACCGACCACTGCCGGTGGTGGTCGGTAAGTTATCCTCCGCCGAGGTCGACGCGCGTTACCGATGCACACGTAAAAAATTTTTCGCGAATTTTTCGCGCGGTAAACCTTCGTCTCCGCGTCCTCCGTCCGACGAGCCTACTCTCGCCCGCACCCGTCGACCCGTTCTCGAGCTATACGGCGACAAAGAAACTTTGATTTTTCACTAATTTGACGTCATCGAGAAAGTTACGGCCAACTGGGAATTAAAGGTATATCGCCTTTCGGAATTTTCCGGGAGCCCGTCGGTCCTTCGGACCCGCTCGGCTCGGCTCGCCTCGAGGTCGAGGTCGTCGGTAGCGACGATGGTGGCGGGGAGGTTCGCGATTGGTCTGTCATCGCCATCCTCCCCCCAACCCTCCCTCCCTGTAAAATTAATGGAAAATGTAAACCCAAACGTAGAGTCGGATTCGTAACCTCGAAGTTACAAGTCGATTCGCTCAACTATCAAGGGAGAGCAAACGCGGCGACTGTGGCGGCACTCGCCACCGATGCGAAGTCAGCATCACGAAGTTGGCGTTAAATTCGAACGTTTGAATCAGTTATTTTCTTTCCGGCCCTTTTCAGCCATGAACCGTGGAAGCGCCGAAATTCGGGTTTCATTTTTAACGCGACAGCTTATACCCCCCGAGCGTTACCGACCACTGCCGGTGGTGGTCGGTAAGTTATCCTCCGCCGAGGTCGACGCGCGTTACCGATGCACACGTAAAAAATTTTTCGCGAATTTTTCGCGCGGTAAACCTTCGTCTCCGCGTCCTCCGTCCGACGAGCCTACTCTCGCCCGCACCCGTAGACCCGTTCTCGAGCTATACGGCGACAAAGAAACTTTGATTTTTCACTAATTTGACGTCATCGAGAAAGTTACGGCCAACTGGGAATTAAAGGTATATCGCCTTTCGGAATTTTCCGGGAGCCCGTCGGTCCTTCGGACCCGCTCGGCTCGGCTCGCCTCGAGGTCGAGGTCGTCGGTAGCGACGATGGTGGCGGGGAGGTTCGCGATTGGTCTGTCATCGCCATCCTCCCCCCAACCCTCCCTCCCTGTAAAATTAATGGAAAATGTAAACCCAAACGTAGAGTCGGATTCGTAACCTCGAAGTTACAAGTCGATTCGCTCAACTATCAAGGGAGAGCAAACGCGGCGACTGTGGCGGCACTCGCCACCGATGCGAAGTCAGCATCACGAAGTTGGCGTTAAATTCGAACGTTTGAATCAGTTATTTTCTTTCCGGCCCTTTTCAGCCATGAACCGTGGAAGCGCCGAAATTCGGGTTTCATTTTTAACGCGGCAGCTTATACCCCCCGAGCGTTACCGACCACTGCCGGTGGTGTTCGGTAAATTATCCTCCGCCGAGGTCGACGCGCGTTACCGATGCACACGTAAAAACTTTTTCGCGAATCTTCGCGAATTTTTCGCGCGGTAAACCTTCGTCTCCGCGTCCTCCGTACGACGAGCCTACTCTCGCCCGCACCCGTCGACCCGTTCTCGAGCTATACGGCGACAAAGAAACTTTGATTTTTCACTAATTTGACGTCATCGAGAAAGTTACGGCCAACTGGGAATTAAAGGTATATCGCCTTTCGGAATTTTCCGGGAGCCCGTCGGTCCTTCGGACCCGCTCGGCTCGGCTCGCCTCGAGGTCGAGGTCGTCGGTAGCGACGATGGTGGCGGGGAGGCTCGCGATTGGTCTGTCATCGCCATCCTCCCCCCAACCCCCCCTCCCTGTAAAATTAATGGAAAATGTAAACCCAAACGTAGAGTCGGATTCGTAACCTCGAAGTTACAAGTCGATTCGCTCAACTATCAAGGGAGAGCAAACGCGGCGACTGTGGCGGCACTCGCCACCGATGCGAAGTCAGCATCACGAAGTTGGCGTTAAATTCGAACGTTTGAATCAGTTATTTTCTTTCCGGCCCTTTTCAGCCATGAACCGTGGAAGCGCCGAAATTCGGGTTTCATTTTTAACGCGGCAGCTTATACCCCCCGAGCGTTACCGACCACTGCCGGTGGTGTTCGGTAAATTATCCTCCGCCGAGGTCGACGCGCGTTACCGATGCACACGTAAAAACTTTTTCGCGAATCTTCGCGAATTTTTCGCGCGGTAAACCTTCGTCTCCGCGTCCTCCGTACGACGAGCCTACTCTCGCCCGCACCCGTCGACCCGTTCTCGAGCTATACGGCGAAAAAGAAACTTTGATTTTTCACTAATTTGACGTCATCGAGAAAGTTACGGCCAACTGGGAATTAAAGGTATATCGCCTTTCGGAATTTTCCGGGAGCCCGTCGGTCCTTCGGACCCGCTCGGCTCGGCTCGCCTCGAGGTCGAGGTCGTCGGTAGCGACGATGGTGGCGGGGAGGTTCGCGATTGGTCTGTCATCGCCATCCTCCCCCCAACCCTCCCTCCCAGTAAAATTAATGGAAAATGTAAACCCAAACGTAGAGTCGGATTCGTAACCTCGAAGTTACAAGTCGATTCGCTCAACTATCAAGGGAGAGCAAACGCGGCGACTGTGGCGGCACTCGCCACCGATGCGAAGTCAGCATCACGAAGTTGGCGTTAAATTCGAACGTTTGAATCAGTTATTTTCTTTCCGGCCCTTTTCAGCCATGAACCGTGGAAGCGCCGAAATTCGGGTTTCATTTTTAACGCGGCAGCTTATACCCCCCGAGCGTTACCGACCACTGCCGGTGGTGTTCGGTAAATTATCCTCCGCCGAGGTCGACGCGCGTTACCGATGCACACGTAAAAACTTTTTCGCGAATCTTCGCGAATTTTTCGCGCGGTAAACCTTCGTCTCCGCGTCCTCCGTACGACGAGCCTACTCTCGCCCGCACCCGTCGACCCGTTCTCGAGCTATACGGCGAAAAAGAAACTTTGATTTTTCACTAATTTGACGTCATCGAGAAAGTTACGGCCAACTGGGAATTAAAGGTATATCGCCTTTCGGAATTTTCCGGGAGCCCGTCGGTCCTTCGGACCCGCTCGGCTCGGCTCGCCTCGAGGTCGAGGTCGTCGGTAGCGACGATGGTGGCGTGGAGGCTCGCGATTGGTCTGTCATCGCCATCCTCCCCCCAACCCCCCCTCCCTGTAAAATTAATGGAAAATGTAAACCCAAACGTAGAGTCGGATTCGTAACCTCGAAGTTACAAGTCGATTCGCTCAACTATCAAGGGAGAGTAAACGCGGCGACTGTGGCGGCACTCGCCACCGATGCGAAGTCAGCATCACGAAGTTGGCGTTAAATTCGAACGTTTGAATCAGTTATTTTCTTTCCGGCCCTTTTCAGCCATGAACCGTGGAAGCGCCGAATTTCGGGTTTCATTTTTAACGCGGCAGCTTATACCCCCCGAGCGTTAACGACCACTGCCGGTGGTGGTCGGTAAGTTATCCTCCGCCGAGGTCGACGCGCGTTACCGATGCACACGTAAAAAATTTTTCGCGAATTTTCGCGAATTTTTCGCGCGGTAAACCTTCGTCTCCGCGTCCTCCGTCCGACGAGCCTACTCTCGCCCGCACCCGTCGACCCGTTCTCGAGCTATACGGCGAAAACGAAACTTTGATTTTTCACTAATTTGACGTCATCGAGAAAGTTACGGCCAACTGGGAATTAAAGGTATATCGCCTTTCGGAATTTTCCGGGAGCCCGTCGGTCCTTCGGACCCGCTCGGCTCGGCTCGCCTCGAGGTCGAGGTCGTCGGTAGCGACGATGGTGGCGGGGAGGTTCGCGATTGGTCTGTCATCGCCATCCTCCCCCCAACCCTCCCTCGCTGTAAAATTAATGGAAAATGTAAACCCAAACGTAGAGTCGGATTCGTAACCTCGAAGTTACAAGTCGATTCGCTCAACTATCAAGGGAGAGCAAACGCGGCGACTGTGGCGGCACTCGCCACCGATGCGAAGTCAGCATCACGAAGTTGGCGTTAAATTCGAACGTTTGAATCAGTTATTTTCTTTCCGGCCCTTTTCAGCCATGAACCGTGGAAGCGCCGAAATTCGGGTTTCATTTTTAACGCGGCAGCTTATACCCCCCGAGCGTTACCGACCACTGCCGGTGGTGTTCGGTAAATTATCCTCCGCCGAGGTCGACGCGCGTTACCGATGCACACGTAAAAACTTTTTCGCGAATCTTCGCGAATTTTTCGCGCGGTAAACCTTCGTCTCCGCGTCCTCCGTCCGACGAGCCTACTCTCGCCCGCACCCGTCGACCCGTTCTCGAGCTATACGGCGAAAACGAAACTTTGATTTTTCACTAATTTGACGTCATCGAGAAAGTTACGGCCAACTGGGAATTAAAGGTATATCGCCTTTCGGAATTTTCCGGGAGCCCGTCGGTCCTTCGGACCCGCTCGGCTCGGCTCGCCTCGAGGTCGAGGTCGTCGGTAGCGATGATGGTGGCGGGGAGGCTCGCGATTGGTCTGTCATCGCCATCCTCCCCCCAACCCCCCCTCCCTGTAAAATTAATGGAAAATGTAAACCCAAACGTAGAGTCGGATTCGTAACCTCGAAGTTACAAGTCGATTCGCTCAACTATCAAGGGAGAGTAAACGCGGCGACTGTGGCGGCACTCGCCACCGATGCGAAGTCAGCATCACGAAGTTGGCGTTAAATTCGAACGTTTGAATCAGTTATTTTCTTTCCCGCCCTTTTCAGCCATGAACCGTGGAAGCGCCGAAATTCGGGTTTCATTTTTAACGCGACAGCTTATACCCCCCGAGCGTTACCGACCACTGCCGGTGGTGGTCGGTAAGTTATCCTCCGCCGAGGTCGACGCGCGTTACCGATGCACACGTAAAAAATTTTTCGCGAATTTTTCGCGCGGTAAACCTTCGTCTCCGCGTCCTCCGTCCGACGAGCCTACTCTCGCCCGCACCCGTCGACCCGTTCTCGAGCTATACGGCGACAAAGAAACTTTGATTTTTCACTAATTTGACGTCATCGAGAAAGTTACGGCCAACTGGGAATTAAAGGTATATCGCCTTTCGGAATTTTCCGGGAGCCCGTCGGTCCTTCGGACCCGCTCGGCTCGGCTCGCCTCGAGGTCGAGGTCGTCGGTAGCGACGATGGTGGCGGGGAGGCTCGCGATTGGTCTGTCATCGCCATCCTCCCCCCAACCCCCCCTCCCTGTAAAATTAATGGAAAATGTAAACCCAAACGTAGAGTCGGATTCGTAACCTCGAAGTTACAAGTCGATTCGCTCAACTATCAAGGGAGAGTAAACGCGGCGACTGTGGCGGCACTCGCCACCGATGCGAAGTCAGCATCACGAAGTTGGCGTTAAATTCGAACGTTTGTATCAGTTATTTTCTTTCCGGCCCTTTTCAGCCATGAACCGTGGAAGCGCCGAATTTCGGCTTTCATTTTTAACGCGGCAGCTTATACCCCCCGAGCGTTAACGACCACTGCCGGTGGTGGTCGGTAAGTTATCCTCCGCCGAGGTCGACGCGCGTTACCGATGCACACGTAAAAAATTTTTCGCGAATTTTCGCGAATTTTTCGCGCGGTAAACCTTCGTCTCCGCGTCCTCCGTCCGACGAGCCTACTCTCGCCCGCACCCGTCGACCCGTTCTCGAGCTATACGGCGAAAACGAAACTTTGATTTTTCACTAATTTGACGTCATCGAGAAAGTTACGGCCAACTGGGAATTAAAGGTATATCGCCTTTCGGAATTTTCCGGGAGCCCGTCGGTCCTTCGGACCCGCTCGGCTCGGCTCGCCTCGAGGTCGAGGTCGTCGGTAGCGACGATGGTGGCGGGGAGGCTCGCGATTGGTCTGTCATCGCCATCCTCCCCCCAACCCCCCTCCCTTTAAAATTAATGGAAAATGTAAACCCAAACGTAGAGTCGGATTCGTAACCTCGAAGTTACAAGTCGATTCGCTCAACTATCAAGGGAGAGCAAACGCGGCGACTGTGGCGGCACTCGCCACCGATGCGAAGTCAGCATCACGAAGTTGGCGTTAAATTCGAACGTTTGAATCAGTTATTTTCTTTCCGGCCCTTTTCAGCCATGAACCGTGGAAGCGCCGAAATTCGGGTTTCATTTTTAACGCGACAGCTTATACCCCCCGAGCGTTACCGACCACTGCCGGTGGTGGTCGGTAAGTTATCCTCCGCCGAGGTCGACGCGCGTTACCGATGCACACGTAAAAAATTTTTCGCGAATTTTTCGCGCGGTAAACCTTCGTCTCCGCGTCCTCCGTCCGACGAGCCTACTCTCGCCCGCACCCGTAGACCCGTTCTCGAGCTATACGGCGACAAAGAAACTTTGATTTTTCACTAATTTGACGTCATCGAGAAAGTTACGGCCAACTGGGAATTAAAGGTATATCGCCTTTCGGAATTTTCCGGGAGCCCGTCGGTCCTTCGGACCCGCTCGGCTCGGCTCGCCTCGAGGTCGAGGCCGTCGGTAGCGACGATGGTGGCGGGGAGGTTCGCGATTGGTCTGTCATCGCCATCCTCCCCCCAACCCTCCCTCCCTGTAAAATTAATGGAAAATGTAAACCCAAACGTAGAGTCGGATTCGTAACCTCGAAGTTACAAGTCGATTCGCTCAACTATCAAGGGAGAGCAAACGCGGCGACTGTGGCGGCACTCGCCACCGATGCGAAGTCAGCATCACGAAGTTGGCGTTAAATTCGAACGTTTGAATCAGTTATTTTCTTTCCGGCCCTTTTCAGCCATGAACCGTGGAAGCGCCGAAATTCGGGTTTCATTTTTAACGCGGCAGCTTATACCCCCCGAGCGTTACCGACCACTGCCGGTGGTGTTCGGTAAATTATCCTCCGCCGAGGTCGACGCGCGTTACCGATGCACACGTAAAAACTTTTTCGCGAATCTTCGCGAATTTTTCGCGCGGTAAACCTTCGTCTCCGCGTCCTCCGTACGACGAGCCTACTCTCGCCCGCACCCGTTGACCCGTTCTCGAGCTATACGGCGAAAAAGAAACTTTGATTTTTCACTAATTTGACGTCATCGAGAAAGTTACGGCCAACTGGGAATTAAAGGTATATCGCCTTTCGGAATTTTCCGGGAGCCCGTCGGTCCTTCGGACCCGCTCGGCTCGGCTCGCCTCGAGGTCGAGGTCGTCGGTAGCGACGATGGTGGCGGGGAGGCTCGCGATTGGTCTGTCATCGCCATCCTCCCCCCAACCCCCCCTCCCTGTAAAATTAATGGAAAATGTAAACCCAAACGTAGAGTCGGATTCGTAACCTCGAAGTTACAAGTCGATTCGCTCAACTATCAAGGGAGAGTAAACGCGGCGACTGTGGCGGCACTCGCCACCGATGCGAAGTCAGCATCACGAAGTTGGCGTTAAATTCGAACGTTTGAATCAGTTATTTTCTTTCCGGCCCTTTTCAGCCATGAACCGTGGAAGCGCCGAAATTCGGGTTTCATTTTTAACGCGGCAGCTTATACCCCCCGAGCGTTACCGACCACTGCCGGTGGTGTTCGGTAAATTATCCTCCGCCGAGGTCGACGCGCGTTACCGATGCACACGTAAAAACTTTTTCGCGAATCTTCGCGAATTTTTCGCGCGGTAAACCTTCGTCTCCGCGTCCTCCGTACGACGAGCCTACTCTCGCCCGCACCCGTCGACCCGTTCTCGAGCTATACGGCGAAAAAGAAACTTTGATTTTTCACTAATTTGACGTCATCGAGAAAGTTACGGCCAACTGGGAATTAAAGGTATATCGCCTTTCGGAATTTTCCGGGAGCCCGTCGGTCCTTCGGACCCGCTCGGCTCGGCTCGCCTCGAGGTCGAGGTCGTCGGTAGCGACGATGGTGGCGGGGAGGCTCGCGATTGGTCTGTCATCGCCATCCTCCCCCCAACCCCCCCCTCCCTGTAAAATTAATGGAAAATGTAAACCCAAACGTAGAGTCGGATTCGTAACCTCGAAGTTACAAGTCGATTCGCTCAACTATCAAGGGAGAGTAAACGCGGCGACTGTGGCGGCACTCGCCACCGATGCGAAGTCAGCATCACGAAGTTGGCGTTAAATTCGAACGTTTGAATCAGTTATTTTCTTTCCGGCCCTTTTCAGCCATGAACCGTGGAAGCGCCGAAATTCGGGTTTCATTTTTAACGCGACAGCTTATACCCCCCGAGCGTTACCGACCACTGCCGGTGGTGGTCGGTAAGTTATCCTCCGCCGAGGTCGACGCGCGTTACCGATGCACACGTAAAAAATTTTTCGCGAATTTTTCGCGCGGTAAACCTTCGTCTCCGCGTCCTCCGTCCGACGAGCCTACTCTCGCCCGCACCCGTCGACCCGTTCTCGAGCTATACGGCGACAAAGAAACTTTGATTTTTCACTAATTTGACGTCATCGAGAAAGTTACGGCCAACTGGGAATTAAAGGTATATCGCCTTTCGGAATTTTCCGGGAGCCCGTCGGTCCTTCGGACCCGCTCGGCTCGGCTCGCCTCGAGGTCGAGGTCGTCGGTAGCGACGATGGTGGCGGGGAGGTTCGCGATTGGTCTGTCATCGCCATCCTCCCCCCAACCCTCCCTCCCTGTAAAATTAATGGAAAATGTAAACCCAAACGTAGAGTCGGATTCGTAACCTCGAAGTTACAAGTCGATTCGCTCAACTATCAAGGGAGAGCAAACGCGGCGACTGTGGCGGCACTCGCCACCGATGCGAAGTCAGCATCACGAAGTTGGCGTTAAATTCGAACGTTTGAATCAGTTATTTTCTTTCCGGCCCTTTTCAGCCATGAACCGTGGAAGCGCCGAAATTCGGGTTTCATTTTTAACGCGACAGCTTATACCCCCCGAGCGTTACCGACCACTGCCGGTGGTGGTCGGTAAGTTATCCTCCGCCGAGGTCGACGCGCGTTACCGATGCACACGTAAAAAATTTTTCGCGAATTTTTCGCGCGGTAAACCTTCGTCTCCGCGTCCTCCGTCCGACGAGCCTACTCTCGCCCGCACCCGTAGACCCGTTCTCGAGCTATACGGCGACAAAGAAACTTTGATTTTTCACTAATTTGACGTCATCGAGAAAGTTACGGCCAACTGGGAATTAAAGGTATATCGCCTTTCGGAATTTTCCGGGAGCCCGTCGGTCCTTCGGACCCGCTCGGCTCGGCTCGCCTCGAGGTCGAGGTCGTCGGTAGCGACGATGGTGGCGGGGAGGTTCGCGATTGGTCTGTCATCGCCATCCTCCCCCCAACCCTCCCTCCCTGTAAAATTAATGGAAAATGTAAACCCAAACGTAGAGTCGGATTCGTAACCTCGAAGTTACAAGTCGATTCGCTCAACTATCAAGGGAGAGCAAACGCGGCGACTGTGGCGGCACTCGCCACCGATGCGAAGTCAGCATCACGAAGTTGGCGTTAAATTCGAACGTTTGAATCAGTTATTTTCTTTCCGGCCCTTTTCAGCCATGAACCGTGGAAGCGCCGAAATTCGGGTTTCATTTTTAACGCGGCAGCTTATACCCCCCGAGCGTTACCGACCACTGCCGGTGGTGTTCGGTAAATTATCCTCCGCCGAGGTCGACGCGCGTTACCGATGCACACGTAAAAACTTTTTCGCGAATCTTCGCGAATTTTTCGCGCGGTAAACCTTCGTCTCCGCGTCCTCCGTACGACGAGCCTACTCTCGCCCGCACCCGTCGACCCGTTCTCGAGCTATACGGCGACAAAGAAACTTTGATTTTTCACTAATTTGACGTCATCGAGAAAGTTACGGCCAACTGGGAATTAAAGGTATATCGCCTTTCGGAATTTTCCGGGAGCCCGTCGGTCCTTCGGACCCGCTCGGCTCGGCTCGCCTCGAGGTCGAGGTCGTCGGTAGCGACGATGGTGGCGGGGAGGCTCGCGATTGGTCTGTCATCGCCATCCTCCCCCCAACCCCCCCTCCCTGTAAAATTAATGGAAAATGTAAACCCAAACGTAGAGTCGGATTCGTAACCTCGAAGTTACAAGTCGATTCGCTCAACTATCAAGGGAGAGCAAACGCGGCGACTGTGGCGGCACTCGCCACCGATGCGAAGTCAGCATCACGAAGTTGGCGTTAAATTCGAACGTTTGAATCAGTTATTTTCTTTCCGGCCCTTTTCAGCCATGAACCGTGGAAGCGCCGAAATTCGGGTTTCATTTTTAACGCGGCAGCTTATACCCCCCGAGCGTTACCGACCACTGCCGGTGGTGTTCGGTAAATTATCCTCCGCCGAGGTCGACGCGCGTTACCGATGCACACGTAAAAACTTTTTCGCGAATCTTCGCGAATTTTTCGCGCGGTAAACCTTCGTCTCCGCGTCCTCCGTACGACGAGCCTACTCTCGCCCGCACCCGTCGACCCGTTCTCGAGCTATACGGCGAAAAAGAAACTTTGATTTTTCACTAATTTGACGTCATCGAGAAAGTTACGGCCAACTGGGAATTAAAGGTATATCGCCTTTCGGAATTTTCCGGGAGCCCGTCGGTCCTTCGGACCCGCTCGGCTCGGCTCGCCTCGAGGTCGAGGTCGTCGGTAGCGACGATGGTGGCGGGGAGGTTCGCGATTGGTCTGTCATCGCCATCCTCCCCCCAACCCTCCCTCCCAGTAAAATTAATGGAAAATGTAAACCCAAACGTAGAGTCGGATTCGTAACCTCGAAGTTACAAGTCGATTCGCTCAACTATCAAGGGAGAGCAAACGCGGCGACTGTGGCGGCACTCGCCACCGATGCGAAGTCAGCATCACGAAGTTGGCGTTAAATTCGAACGTTTGAATCAGTTATTTTCTTTCCGGCCCTTTTCAGCCATGAACCGTGGAAGCGCCGAAATTCGGGTTTCATTTTTAACGCGGCAGCTTATACCCCCCGAGCGTTACCGACCACTGCCGGTGGTGTTCGGTAAATTATCCTCCGCCGAGGTCGACGCGCGTTACCGATGCACACGTAAAAACTTTTTCGCGAATCTTCGCGAATTTTTCGCGCGGTAAACCTTCGTCTCCGCGTCCTCCGTACGACGAGCCTACTCTCGCCCGCACCCGTCGACCCGTTCTCGAGCTATACGGCGAAAAAGAAACTTTGATTTTTCACTAATTTGACGTCATCGAGAAAGTTACGGCCAACTGGGAATTAAAGGTATATCGCCTTTCGGAATTTTCCGGGAGCCCGTCGGTCCTTCGGACCCGCTCGGCTCGGCTCGCCTCGAGGTCGAGGTCGTCGGTAGCGACGATGGTGGCGTGGAGGCTCGCGATTGGTCTGTCATCGCCATCCTCCCCCCAACCCCCCCTCCCTGTAAAATTAATGGAAAATGTAAACCCAAACGTAGAGTCTGATTCGTAACCTCGAAGTTACAAGTCGATTCGCTCAACTATCAAGGGAGAGTAAACGCGGCGACTGTGGCGGCACTCGCCACCGATGCGAAGTCAGCATCACGAAGTTGGCGTTAAATTCGAACGTTTGAATCAGTTATTTTCTTTCCGGCCCTTTTCAGCCATGAACCGTGGAAGCGCCGAATTTCGGGTTTCATTTTTAACGCGGCAGCTTATACCCCCCGAGCGTTAACGACCACTGCCGGTGGTGGTCGGTAAGTTATCCTCCGCCGAGGTCGACGCGCGTTACCGATGCACACGTAAAAAATTTTTCGCGAATTTTCGCGAATTTTTCGCGCGGTAAACCTTCGTCTCCGCGTCCTCCGTCCGACGAGCCTACTCTCGCCCGCACCCGTCGACCCGTTCTCGAGCTATACGGCGAAAACGAAACTTTGATTTTTCACTAATTTGACGTCATCGAGAAAGTTACGGCCAACTGGGAATTAAAGGTATATCGCCTTTCGGAATTTTCCGGGAGCCCGTCGGTCCTTCGGACCCGCTCGGCTCGGCTCGCCTCGAGGTCGAGGTCGTCGGTAGCGACGATGGTGGCGGGGAGGTTCGCGATTGGTCTGTCATCGCCATCCTCCCCCCAACCCTCCCTCGCTGTAAAATTAATGGAAAATGTAAACCCAAACGTAGAGTCGGATTCGTAACCTCGAAGTTACAAGTCGATTCGCTCAACTATCAAGGGAGAGCAAACGCGGCGACTGTGGCGGCACTCGCCACCGATGCGAAGTCAGCATCACGAAGTTGGCGTTAAATTCGAACGTTTGAATCAGTTATTTTCTTTCCGGCCCTTTTCAGCCATGAACCGTGGAAGCGCCGAAATTCGGGTTTCATTTTTAACGCGGCAGCTTATACCCCCCGAGCGTTACCGACCACTGCCGGTGGTGTTCGGTAAATTATCCTCCGCCGAGGTCGACGCGCGTTACCGATGCACACGTAAAAACTTTTTCGCGAATCTTCGCGAATTTTTCGCGCGGTAAACCTTCGTCTCCGCGTCCTCCGTACGACGAGCCTACTCTCGCCCGCACCCGTCGACCCGTTCTCGAGCTATACGGCGAAAAAGAAACTTTGATTTTTCACTAATTTGACGTCATCGAGAAAGTTACGGCCAACTGGGAATTAAAGGTATATCGCCTTTCGGAATTTTCCGGGAGCCCGTCGGTCCTTCGGACCCGCTCGGCTCGGCTCGCCTCGAGGTCGAGGTCGTCGGTAGCGACGATGGTGGCGGGGAGGCTCGCGATTGGTCTGTCATCGCCATCCTCCCCCCAACCCCCCCTCCCTGTAAAATTAATGGAAAATGTAAACCCAAACGTAGAGTCGGATTCGTAACCTCGAAGTTACAAGTCGATTCGCTCAACTATCAAGGGAGAGTAAACGCGGCGACTGTGGCGGCACTCGCCACCGATGCGAAGTCAGCATCACGAAGTTGGCGTTAAATTCGAACGTTTGAATCAGTTATTTTCTTTCCGGCCCTTTTCAGCCATGAACCGTGGAAGCGCCGAAATTCGGGTTTCATTTTTAACGCGACAGCTTATACCCCCCGAGCGTTACCGACCACTGCCGGTGGTGGTCGGTAAGTTATCCTCCGCCGAGGTCGACGCGCGTTACCGATGCACACGTAAAAAATTTTTCGCGAATTTTTCGCGCGGTAAACCTTCGTCTCCGCGTCCTCCGTCCGACGAGCCTACTCTCGCCCGCACCCGTCGACCCGTTCTCGAGCTATACGGCGACAAAGAAACTTTTATTTTTCACTAATTTGACGTCATCGAGAAAGTTACGGCCAACTGGGAATTAAAGGTATATCGCCTTTCGGAATTTTCCGGGAGCCCGTCGGTCCTTCGGACCCGCTCGGCTCGGCTCGCCTCGAGGTCGAGGTCGTCGGTAGCGACGATGGTGGCGGGGAGGTTCGCGATTGGTCTGTCATCGCCATCCTCCCCCCAACCCTCCCTCCCTGTAAAATTAATGGAAAATGTAAACCCAAACGTAGAGTCGGATTCGTAACCTCGAAGTTACAAGTCGATTCGCTCAACTATCAAGGGAGAGCAAACGCGGCGACTGTGGCGGCACTCGCCACCGATGCGAAGTCAGCATCACGAAGTTGGCGTTAAATTCGAACGTTTGAATCAGTTATTTTCTTTCCGGCCCTTTTCAGCCATGAACCGTGGAAGCGCCGAAATTCGGGTTTCATTTTTAACGCGACAGCTTATACCCCCCGAGCGTTACCGACCACTGCCGGTGGTGGTCGGTAAGTTATCCTCCGCCGAGGTCGACGCGCGTTACCGATGCACACGTAAAAAATTTTTCGCGTATTTTTCGCGCGGTAAACCTTCGTCTCCGCGTCCTCCGTCCGACGAGCCTACTCTCGCCCGCACCCGTAGACCCGTTCTCGAGCTATACGGCGACAAAGAAACTTTGATTTTTCACTAATTTGACGTCATCGAGAAAGTTACGGCCAACTGGGAATTAAAGGTATATCGCCTTTCGGAATTTTCCGGGAGCCCGTCGGTCCTTCGGACCCGCTCGGCTCGGCTCGCCTCGAGGTCGAGGTCGTCGGTAGCGACGATGGTGGCGGGGAGGTTCGCGATTGGTCTGTCATCGCCATCCTCCCCCCAACCCTCCCTCCCTGTAAAATTAATGGAAAATGTAAACCCAAACGTAGAGTCGGATTCGTAACCTCGAAGTTACAAGTCGATTCGCTCAACTATCAAGGGAGAGCAAACGCGGCGACTGTGGCGGCACTCGCCACCGATGCGAAGTCAGCATCACGAAGTTGGCGTTAAATTCGAACGTTTGAATCAGTTATTTTCTTTCCGGCCCTTTTCAGCCATGAACCGTGGAAGCGCCGAAATTCGGGTTTCATTTTTAACGCGGCAGCTTATACCCCCCGAGCGTTACCGACCACTGCCGGTGGTGTTCGGTAAATTATCCTCCGCCGAGGTCGACGCGCGTTACCGATGCACACGTAAAAACTTTTTCGCGAATCTTCGCGAATTTTTCGCGCGGTAAACCTTCGTCTCCGCGTCCTCCGTACGACGAGCCTACTCTCGCCCGCACCCGTCGACCCGTTCTCGAGCTATACGGCGAAAAAGAAACTTTGATTTTTCACTAATTTGACGTCATCGAGAAAGTTACGGCCAACTGGGAATTAAAGGTATATCGCCTTTCGGAATTTTCCGGGAGCCCGTCGGTCCTTCGGACCCGCTCGGCTCGGCTCGCCTCGAGGTCGAGGTCGTCGGTAGCGACGATGGTGGCGGGGAGGCTCGCGATTGGTCTGTCATCGCCATCCTCCCCCCAACCCCCCCTCCCTGTAAAATTAATGGAAAATGTAAACCCAAACGTAGAGTCGGATTCGTAACCTCGAAGTTACAAGTCGATTCGCTCAACTATCAAGGGAGAGTAAACGCGGCGACTGTGGCGGCACTCGCCACCGATGCGAAGTCAGCATCACGAAGTTGGCGTTAAATTCGAACCTTTGAATCAGTTATTTTCTTTCCGGCCCTTTTCAGCCATGAACAGTGGAAGCGCCGAATTTCGGGTTTCATTTTTAACGCGGCAGCTTATACCCCCCGAGCGTTAACGACCACTGCCGGTGGTGGTCGGTAAGTTATCCTCCGCCGAGGTCGACGCGCGTTACCGATGCACACGTAAAAAATTTTTCGCGAATTTTCGCGAATTTTTCGCGCGGTAAACCTTCGTCTCCGCGTCCTCCGTCCGACGAGCCTACTCTCGCCCGCACCCGTCGACCCGTTCTCGAGCTATACGGCGAAAACGAAACTTTGATTTTTCACTAATTTGACGTCATCGAGAAAGTTACGGCCAACTGGGAATTAAAGGTATATCGCCTTTCGGAATTTTCCGGGAGCCCGTCGGTCCTTCGGACCCGCTCGGCTCGGCTCGCCTCGAGGTCGAGGTCGTCGGTAGCGACGATGGTGGCGGGGAGGTTCGCGATTGGTCTGTCATCGCCATCCTCCCCCCAACCCTCCCTCCCTGTAAAATTAATGGAAAATGTAAACCCAAACGTAGAGTCGGATTCGTAACCTCGAAGTTACAAGTCGATTCGCTCAACTATCAAGGGAGAGCAAACGCGGCGACTGTGGCGGCACTCGCCACCGATGCGAAGTCAGCATCACGAAGTTGGCGTTAAATTCGAACGTTTGAATCAGTTATTTTCTTTCCGGCCCTTTTCAGCCATGAACCGTGGAAGCGCCGAAATTCGGGTTTCATTTTTAACGCGGCAGCTTATACCCCCCGAGCGTTACCGACCACTGCCGGTGGTGTTCGGTAAATTATCCTCCGCCGAGGTCGACGCGCGTTACCGATGCACACGTAAAAACTTTTTCGCGAATCTTCGCGAATTTTTCGCGCGGTAAACCTTCGTCTCCGCGTCCTCCGTACGACGAGCCTACTCTCGCCCGCACCCGTCGACCCGTTCTCGAGCTATACGGCGAAAAAGAAACTTTGATTTTTCACTAATTTGACGTCATCGAGAAAGTTACGGCCAACTGGGAATTAAAGGTATATCGCCTTTCGGAATTTTCCGGGAGCCCGTCGGTCCTTCGGACCCGCTCGGCTCGGCTCGCCTCGAGGTCGAGGTCGTCGGTAGCGACGATGGTGGCGGGGAGGCTCGCGATTGGTCTGTCATCGCCATCCTCCCCCCAACCCCCCCTCCCTGTAAAATTAATGGAAAATGTAAACCCAAACGTAGAGTCGGATTCGTAACCTCGAAGTTACAAGTCGATTCGCTCAACTATCAAGGGAGAGTAAACGCGGCGACTGTGGCGGCACTCGCCACCGATGCGAAGTCAGCATCACGAAGTTGGCGTTAAATTCGAACGTTTGAATCAGTTATTTTCTTTCCGGCCCTTTTCAGCCATGAACCGTGGAAGCGCCGAAATTCGGGTTTCATTTTTAACGCGACAGCTTATACCCCCCGAGCGTTACCGACCACTGCCGGTGGTGGTCGGTAAGTTATCCTCCGCCGAGGTCGACGCGCGTTACCGATGCACACGTAAAAAATTTTTCGCGAATTTTTCGCGCGGTAAACCTTCGTCTCCGCGTCCTCCGTCCGACGAGCCTACTCTCGCCCGCACCCGTCGACCCGTTCTCGAGCTATACGGCGACAAAGAAACTTTGATTTTTCACTAATTTGACGTCATCGAGAAAGTTACGGCCAACTGGGAATTAAAGGTATATCGCCTTTCGGAATTTTCCGGGAGCCCGTCGGTCCTTCGGACCCGCTCGGCTCGGCTCGCCTCGAGGTCGAGGTCGTCGGTAGCGACGATGGTGGCGGGGAGGTTCGCGATTGGTCTGTCATCGCCATCCTCCCCCCAACCCTCCCTCCCTGTAAAATTAATGGAAAATGTAAACCCAAACGTAGAGTCGGATTCGTAACCTCGAAGTTACAAGTCGATTCGCTCAACTATCAAGGGAGAGCAAACGCGGCGACTGTGGCGGCACTCGCCACCGATGCGAAGTCAGCATCACGAAGTTGGCGTTAAATTCGAACGTTTGAATCAGTTATTATCTTTCCGGCCCTTTTCAGCCATGAACCGTGGAAGCGCCGAAATTCGGGTTTCATTTTTAACGCGACAGCTTATACCCCCCGAGCGTTACCGACCACTGCCGGTGGTGTTCGGTAAATTATCCTCCGCCGAGGTCGACGCGCGTTACCGATGCACACGTAAAAACTTTTTCGCGAATCTTCGCGAATTTTTCGCGCGGTAAACCTTCGTCTCCGCGTCCTCCGTACGACGAGCCTACTCTCGCCCGCACCCGTCGACCCGTTCTCGAGCTATACGGCGACAAAGAAATCGCAAAATTTCACTAATTTGACGTCACCGAAAAAGTTACGGCCAACTGGGAATTAAAGGTATATCGCCTTTCCGAATTTTCCGGGAGCCCGTCGGGCCAGCGGCCCCGCTCGGCGCGGCTCGGCTCGGCTCGGCTCGAGGTCGAGGTCGTCGGTAGCGACGATGGTGGCGGGGAGGCGCGCGATTGGTGTGTCATCGCCATCCTCCCCCCAACCCCCCCTCCCTTTAAAATTAATGGAAAATGTAAACCCAAACGTAGAGTCGGATTCGTAACCTCGAAGTTACAAGTCAATTCGCTCAACTATCAAGGGAGAGTAAACGCGGCGACTGTGGCGGCACTCGCCACCGATGCGAAGTCAGCATCACGAAGTTGGCGTTAAATTCGAACGTTTGAATCAGTTATTTTCTTTCCGGCCCTTTTCAGCCCTGAACCGTGGAAGCGCCGAAATTCGGGTTTCATTTTTAACGCGGCAGCTTATACCCCCCGATCGTTACCGACCACTGCCGGTGGTGGTCGGTAAGTTATCCTCCGCCTAGGTCGACGCGCGTTACCGATGCACACGTAAAAAATTTTTCGCGAATTTTCGCGAATTTTTCGCGCGGTAAACCTTCGTCTCCGCGTCCTCCGTCCGACGAGCCTACTCTCGCCCGCACCCGTCGACCCGTTCTCGAGCTATACGGCGAAAACGAAACTTTGATTTTTCACTAATTTGACGTCATCGAGAAAGTTACGGCCAACTGGGAATTAAAGGTATATCGCCTTTCGGAATTTTCCGGGAGCCCGCCGGTCCTTCGGACCCGCTCGGCTCGGCTCGCCTCGAGGTCGAGGTCGTCGGTAGCGACGATGGTGGCGGGGAGGCTCGCGATTGGTCTGTCATCGCCATCCTCCCCCCAACCCCCCCTCCCTGTAAAATTAATGGAAAATGTAAACCCAAACGTAGAGTCGGATTCGTAACCTCGAAGTTACAAGTCGATCCGCTCAACTATCAAGGGAGAGTAAACGCGGCGACTGTGGCGGCACTCGCCACCGATGCGAAGTCAGCATCACGAAGTTGGCGTTAAATTCGAACGTTTGAATCAGTTATTTTCTTTCCGGCCCTTTTCAGCCATGAACCGTGGAAGCGCCGAAATTCGGGTTTCATTTTTAACGCGACAGCTTATACCCCCCGAGCGTTACCGACCACTGCCGGTGGTGGTCGGTAAGTTATCCTCCGCCGAGGTCGACGCGCGTTACCGATGCACACGTAAAAAATTTTTCGCGAATTTTTCGCGCGGTAAACCTTCGTCTCCGCGTCCTCCGTCCGACGAGCCTACTCTCGCCCGCACCCGTCGACCCGTTCTCGAGCTATACGGCGACAAAGAAACTTTGATTTTTCACTAATTTGACGTCATCGAGAAAGTTACGGCCAACTGGGAATTAAAGGTATATCGCCTTTCGGAATTTTCCGGGAGCCCGTCGGGCCTTCGGCCCCGCTCGGCTCGGCTCGCCTCGAGGTCGAGGTCGAGGTCGTCGGTAGCGACGATGTTGGCGGGGAGGCTCGCGATTGGTCTGTCATCGCCATCCTCCCCCCAACCCCCCCTCCCTTTAAAATTAATGGAAAATGTAAACCCAAACGTAGAGTCGGATTCGTAACCTCGAAGTTACAAGTCGATTCGCTCAACTATCAAGGGAGAGTAAACGCGGCGACTGTGGCGGCACTCGCCACCGATGCGAAGTCAGCATCACGAAGTTGGCGTTAAATTCGAACGTTTGAATCAGTTATGTTCTTTCCGGCCCTTTTCAGCCCTGAACCGTGGAAGCGCCGAAATTCGGGTTTCATTTTTAACGCGGCAGCTTATACCCCCCGAGCGTTACCGACCACTGCCGGTGGTGTTCGGTAAATTATCCTCCGCCGAGGTCGACGCGCGTTACCGATGCACACGTAAAAACTTTTTCGCGAATCTTCGCGAATTTTTCGCGCGGTAAACCTTCGTCTCCGCGTCCTCCGTACGACGAGCCTACTCTCGCCCGCACCCGTCGACCCGTTCTCGAGCTATACGGCGAAAAAGAAACTTTGATTTTTCACTAATTTGACGTCATCGAGAAAGTTACGGCCAACTGGGAATTAAAGGTATATCGCCTTTCGGAATTTTCCGGGAGCCCGTCGGTCCTTCGGACCCGCTCGGCTCGGCTCGCCTCGAGGTCGAGGTCGTCGGTAGCGACGATGGTGGCGGGGAGGCTCGCGATTGGTCTGTCATCGCCATCCTCCCCCCAACCCCCCCTCCCTGTAAAATTAATGGAAAATGTAAACCCAAACGTAGAGTCGGATTCGTAACCTCGAAGTTACAAGTCGATTCGCTCAACTATCAAGGGAGAGTAAACGCGGCGACTGTGGCGGCACTCGCCACCGATGCGAAGTCAGCATCACGAAGTTGGCGTTAAATTCGAACGTTTGAATCAGTTATTTTCTTTCCGGCCCTTTTCAGCCATGAACCGTGGAAGCGCCGAAATTCGGGTTTCATTTTTAACGCGACAGCTTATACCCCCCGAGCGTTACCGACCACTGCCGGTGGTGGTCGGTAAGTTATCCTCCGCCGAGGTCGACGCGCGTTACCGATGCACACGTAAAAAATTTTTCGCGAATTTTTCGCGCGGTAAACCTTCGTCTCCGCGTCCTCCGTCCGACGAGCCTACTCTCGCCCGCACCCGTCGACCCGTTCTCGAGCTATACGGCGACAAAGAAACTTTGATTTTTCACTAATTTGACGTCATCGAGAAAGTTACGGCCAACTGGGAATTAAAGGTATATCGCCTTTCGGAATTTTCCGGGAGCCCGTCGGTCCTTCGGACCCGCTCGGCTCGGCTCGCCTCGAGGTCGAGGTCGTCGGTAGCGACGATGGTGGCGGGGAGGTTCGCGATTGGTCTGTCATCGCCATCCTCCCCCCAACCCTCCCTCCCTGTAAAATTAATGGAAAATGTAAACCCAAACGTAGAGTCGGATTCGTAACCTCGAAGTTACAAGTCGATTCGCTCAACTATCAAGGGAGAGCAAACGCGGCGACTGTGGCGGCACTCGCCACCGATGCGAAGTCAGCATCACGAAGTTGGCGTTAAATTCGAACGTTTGAATCAGTTATTATCTTTCCGGCCCTTTTCAGCCATGAACCGTGGAAGCGCCGAAATTCGGGTTTCATTTTTAACGCGACAGCTTATACCCCCCGAGCGTTACCGACCACTGCCGGTGGTGGTCGGTAAGTTATCCTCCGCCGAGGTCGACGCGCGTTACCGATGCACACGTAAAAAATTTTTCGCGAATTTTTCGCGCGGTAAACCTTCGTCTCCGCGTCCTCCGTCCGACGAGCCTACTCTCGCCCGCACCCGTCGACCCGTTCTCGAGCTATACGGCGAAAACGAAACTTTGATTTTTCACTAATTTGACGTCATCGAGAAAGTTACGGCCAACTGGGAATTAAAGGTATATCGCCTTTCGGAATTTTCCGGGAGCCCGTCGGTCCTTCGGACCCGCTCGGCTCGGCTCGCCTCGAGGTCGAGGTCGTCGGTAGCGACGATGGTGGCGGGGAGGCTCGCGATTGGTCTGTCATCGCCATCCTCCCCCCAACCCCCCCTCCCTGTAAAATTAATGGAAAATGTAAACCCAAACGTAGAGTCGGATTCGTAACCTCGAAGTTACAAGTCGATCCGCTCAACTATCAAGGGAGAGTAAACGCGGCGACTGTGGCGGCACTCGCCACCGATGCGAAGTCAGCATCACGAAGTTGGCGTTAAATTCGAACGTTTGAATCAGTTATTTTCTTTCCGGCCCTTTTCAGCCATGAACCGTGGAAGCGCCGAAATTCGGGTTTCATTTTTAACGCGACAGCTTATACCCCCCGAGCGTTACCGACCACTGCCGGTGGTGGTCGGTAAGTTATCCTCCGCCGAGGTCGACGCGCGTTACCGATGCACACGTAAAAAATTTTTCGCGAATTTTTCGCTTGGTAAACCTTCGTCTCCGCGTCCTCCGTCCGACGAGCCTACTCTCGCCCGCACCCGTCGACCCGTTCTCGAGCTATACGGCGACAAAGAAACTTTGATTTTTCACTAATTTGACGTCATCGAGAAAGTTACGGCCAACTGGGAATTAAAGGTATATCGCCTTTCGGAATTTTCCGGGAGCCCGTCGGGCCTTCGGCCCCGCTCGGCTCGGCTCGCCTCGAGGTCGAGGTCGAGGTCGTCGGTAGCGACGATGTTGGCGGGGAGGCTCGCGATTGGTCTGTCATCGCCATCCTCCCCCCAACCCCCCCTCCCTTTAAAATTAATGGAAAATGTAAACCCAAACGTAGAGTCGGATTCGTAACCTCGAAGTTACAAGTCGATTCGCTCAACTATCAAGGGAGAGTAAACGCGGCGACTGTGGCGGCACTCGCCACCGATGCGAAGTCAGCATCACGAAGTTGGCGTTAAATTCGAACGTTTGAATCAGTTATGTTCTTTCCGGCCCTTTTCAGCCCTGAACCGTGGAAGCGCCGAATTTCGGGATTCATTTTTAACGCGGCAGCTTATACCCCCCGAGCGTTAACGACCACTGCCGTTGGTGGTCGGTAAGTTATCCTCCGCCGAGGTCGACGCGCGTTACCGATGCACACGTAAAAAATTTTTCGCGAATTTTCGCGAATTTTTCGCGCGGTAAACCTTCGTCTCCGCGTCCTCCGTCCGACGAGCCTACTCTCGCCCGCACCCGTCGACCCGTTCTCGAGCTATACGGCGAAAAAGAAACTTTGATTTTTCACTAATTTGACGTCATCGAGAAAGTTACGGCCAACTGGGAATTAAAGGTATATCGCCTTTCGGAATTTTCCGGGAGCCCGTCGGTCATTCGGACCAGCTCGGCTCGGCTCGCCTCGAGGTCGAGGTCGTCGGTAGCGACGATGGTGGTGGGGAGGCTCGCGATTGGTCTGTCATCGCCATCCTCCCCCCAACCCCCCCTCCCTGTAAAATTAATGGAAAATGTAAACCCAAACGTAGAGTCGGATTCGTAACCTCGAAGTTACAAGTCGATTCGCTCAACTATCAAGGGAGAGTAAACGCGGCGACTGTGGCGGCACTCGCCACCGATGCGAAGTCAGCATCACGAAGTTGGCGTTAAATTCGAACGTTTGAATCAGTTATTTTCTTTCCGGCCCTTTTCAGCCATGAACCGTGGAAGCGCCGAAATTCGGGTTTCATTTTTAACGCGACAGCTTATACCCCCCGAGCGTTACCGACCACTGCCGGTGGTGGTCGGTAAGTTATCCTCCGCCGAGGTCGACGCGCGTTACCGATGCACACGTAAAAAATTTTTCGCGAATTTTTCGCGCGGTAAACCTTCGTCTCCGCGTCCTCCGTCCGACGAGCCTACTCTCGCCCGCACCCGTCGACCCGTTCTCGAGCTATACGGCGACAAAGAAACTTTGATTTTTCACTAATTTGACGTCATCGAGAAAGTTACGGCCAACTGGGAATTAAAGGTATATCGCCTTTCGGAATTTTCCGGGAGCCCGTCGGTCCTTCGGACCCGCTCGGCTCGGCTCGCCTCGAGGTCGAGGTCGTCGGTAGCGACGATGGTGGCGGGGAGGCTCGCGATTGGTCTGTCATCGCCATCCTCCCCCCAACCCTCCCTCCCTGTAAAATTAATGGAAAATGTAAACCCAAACGTAGAGTCGGATTCGTAACCTCGAAGTTACAAGTCGATTCGCTCAACTATCAAGGGAGAGCAAACGCGGCGACTGTGGCGGCACTCGCCACCGATGCGAAGTCAGCATCACGAAGTTGGCGTTAAATTCGAATGTTTGAATCAGTTATTTTCTTTCCGGCCCTTTTCAGCCATGAACCGTGGAAGCGCCGAAATTCGGGTTTCATTTTTAACGCGGCAGCTTATACCCCCCGAGCGTTACCGACCACTGCCGGTGGTGTTCGGTAAATTATCCTCCGCCGAGGTCGACGCGCGTTACCGATGCACACGTAAAAACTTTTTCGCGAATCTTCGCGAATTTTTCGCGCGGTAAACCTTCGTCTCCGCGTCCTCCGTCCGACGAGCCTACTCTCGCCCGCACCCGTCGACCCGTTCTCGAGCTATACGGCGACAAAGAAATCGCAAAATTTCACTAATTTGACGTCACCGAAAAAGTTACGGCCAACTGGGAATTAAAGGTATATCGCCTTTCCGAATTTTCCGGGAGCCCGTCGGGCCATCGGCCCCGCTCGGCGCGGCTCGGCTCGGCTCGGCTCGAGGTCGAGGTCGTCGGTAGCGACGATGGTGGCGGGGAGGCGCGCGATTGGTCTGTCATCGCCATCCTCCCCCAACCCCCCCTCCCTTTAAAATTAATGGAAAATGTAAACCCAAACGTAGAGTCGGATTCGTAACCTCGAAGTTACAAGTCAATTCGCTCAACTATCAAGGGAGAGTAAACGCGGCGACTGTGGCGGCACTCGCCACCGATGCGAAGTCAGCATCACGAAGTTGGCGTTAAATTCGAACGTTTGAATCAGTTATTTTCTTTCCGGCCCTTTTCAGCCCTGAACCGTGGAAGCGCCGAAATTCGGGTTTCATTTTTAACGCGGCAGCTTATACCCCCCGAGCGTTAACGACCACTGCCGGTGGTGGTCGGTAAGTTATCCTCCGCCGAGGTCGACGCGCGTTACCGATGCACACGTAAAAAATTTTTCGCGAATTTTCGCGAATTTTTCGCGCGGTAAACCTTCGTCTCCGCGACCTCCGTCCGACGAGCCTACTCTCGCCCGCACCCGTCGACCCGTTCTCGAGCTATACGGCGAAAACGAAACTTTGATTTTTCACTAATTTGACGTCATCGAGAAAGTTACGGCCAACTGGGAATTAAAGGTATATCGCCTTTCGGAATTTTCCGGGAGCCCGTCGGTCCTTCGGACCCGCTCGGCTCGGCTCGCCTCGAGGTCGAGGTCGTCGGTAGCGACGATGGTGGCGGGGAGGCGCGCGATTGGTCTGTCATCGCCATCCTCCCCCAACCCCCCCTCCCTTTAAAATTAATGGAAAATGTAAACCCAAACGTAGAGTCGGATTCGTAACCTCGAAGTTACAAGTCGATTCGCTCAACTATCAAGGGAGAGTAAACGCGGCGACTGTGGCGGCACTCGCCACCGATGCGAAGTCAGCATCACGAAGTTGGCGTTAAATTCGAACGTTTGAATCAGTTATGTTCTTTCCGGCCCTTTTCAGCCCTGAACCGTGGAAGCGCCGAATTTCGGGTTTCATTTTTAACGCGGCAGCTTATACCCCCCGAGCGTTAACGACCACTGCCGTTGGTGGTCGGTAAGTTATCCTCCGCCGGTGTCGACGCGCGTTACCGATGCACACGTAAAAAATTTTTCGCGAATTTTCGCGAATTTTTCGCGCGGTAAACCTTCGTCTCCGCGTCCTCCGTCCGACGAGCCTACTCTCGCCCGCACCCGTCGACCCGTTCTCGAGCTATACGGCGAAAAAGAAACTTTGATTTTTCACTAATTTGACGTCATCGAGAAAGTTACGGCCAACTGGGAATTAAAGGTATATCGCCTTTCGGAATTTTCCGGGAGCCCGTCGGTCCTTCGGACCCGCTCGGCTCGGCTCGCCTCGAGGTCGAGGTCGTCGGTAGCGACGATGGTGGTGGGGAGGCTCGCGATTGGTCTGTCATCGCCATCCTCCCCCCAACCCCCCCTCCCTGTAAAATTAATGGAAATTGTAAACCCAAACGTAGAGTCGGATTCGTAACCTCGAAGTTACAAGTCGATTCGCTCAACTATCAAGGGAGAGTAAACGCGGCGACTGTGGCGGCACTCGCCACCGATGCGAAGTCAGCATCACGAAGTTGGCGTTAAATTCGAACGTTTGAATCAGTTATTTTCTTTCCGGCCCTTTTCAGCCATGAACCGTGGAAGCGCCGAAATTCGGGTTTCATTTTTAACGCGACAGCTTATACCCCCCGAGCGTTACCGACCACTGCCGGTGGTGGTCGGTAAGTTATCCTCCGCCGAGGTCGACGCGCGTTACCGATGCACACGTAAAAAATTTTTCGCGAATTTTTCGCGCGGTAAACCTTCGTCTCCGCGTCCTCCGTCCGACGAGCCTACTCTCGCCCGCACCCGTCGACCCGTTCTCGAGCTATACGGCGACAAAGAAACTTTGATTTTTCACTAATTTGACGTCATCGAGAAAGTTACGGCCAACTGGGAATTAAAGGTATATCGCCTTTCGGAATTTTCCGGGAGCCCGTCGGTCCTTCGGACCCGCTCGGCTCGGCTCGCCTCGAGGTCGAGGTCGTCGGTAGCGACGATGGTGGCGGGGAGGCTCGCGATTGGTCTGTCATCGCCATCCTCCCCCCAACCCTCCCTCCCTGTAAAATTAATGGAAAATGTAAACCCAAACGTAGAGTCGGATTCGTAACCTCGAAGTTACAAGTCGATTCGCTCAACTATCAAGGGAGAGCAAACGCGGCGACTGTGGCGGCACTCGCCACCGATGCGAAGTCAGCATTACGAAGTTGGCGTTAAATTCGAACGTTTGAATCAGTTATTTTCTTTCCGGCCCTTTTCAGCCATGAACCGTGGAAGCGCCGAAATTCGGGTTTCATTTTTAACGCGGCAGCTTATACCCCCCGAGCGTTACCGACCACTGCCGGTGGTGTTCGGTAAATTATCCTCCGCCGAGGTCGACGCGCGTTACCGATGCACACGTAAAAACTTTTTCGCGAATCTTCGCGAATTTTTCGCGCGGTAAACCTTCGTCTCCGCGTCCTCCGTCCGACGAGCCTACTCTCGCCCGCACCCGTCGACCCGTTCTCGAGCTATACGGCGACAAAGAAATCGCAAAATTTCACTAATTTGACGTCACCGAAAAAGTTACGGCCAACTGGGAATTAAAGGTATATCGCCTTTCCGAATTTTCCGGGAGCCCGTCGGGCCATCGGCCCCGCTCGGCGCGGCTCGGCTCGGCTCGGCTCGAGGTCGAGGTCGTCGGTAGCGACGATGGTGGCGGGGAGGCGCGCGATTGGTCTGTCATCGCCATCCTCCCCCAACCCCCCCCCTCCCTTTAAAATTAATGGAAAATGTAAACCCAAACGTAGAGTCGGATTCGTAACCTCGAAGTTACAAGTCAATTCGCTCAACTATCAAGGGAGAGTAAACGCGGCGACTGTGGCGGCACTCGCCACCGATGCGAAGTCAGCATCACGAAGTTGGCGTTAAATTCGAACGTTTGAATCAGTTATTTTCTTTCCGGCCCTTTTCAGCCCTGAACCGTGGAAGCGCCGAAATTCGGGTTTCATTTTTAACGCGGCAGCTTATACCCCCCGAGCGTTAACGACCACTGCCGTTGGTGGTCGGTAAGTTATCCTCCGCCGAGGTCGACGCGCGTTACCGATGCACACGTAAAAAATTTTTCGCGAATTTTCGCGAATTTTTCGCGCGGTAAACCTTCGTCTCCGCGTCCTCCGTCCGACGAGCCTACTCTCGCCCGCACCCGTCGACCCGTTCTCGAGCTATACGGCGAAAAAGAAACTTTGATTTTTCACTAATTTGACGTCATCGAGAAAGTTACGGCCAACTGGGAATTAAAGGTATATCGCCTTTCGGAATTTTCCGGGAGCCCGTCGGTCATTCGGACCAGCTCGGCTCGGCTCGCCTCGAGGTCGAGGTCGTCGGTAGCGACGATGGTGGTGGGGAGGCTCGCGATTGGTCTGTCATCGCCATCCTCCCCCCAACCCCCCCTCCCTGTAAAATTAATGGAAAATGTAAACCCAAACGTAGAGTCGGATTCGTAACCTCGAAGTTACAAGTCGATTCGCTCAACTATCAAGGGAGAGTAAACGCGGCGACTGTGGCGGCACTCGCCACCGATGCGAAGTCAGCATCACGAAGTTGGCGTTAAATTCGAACGTTTGAATCAGTTATTTTCTTTCCGGCCCTTTTCAGCCATGAACCGTGGAAGCGCCGAAATTCGGGTTTCATTTTTAACGCGACAGCTTATACCCCCCGAGCGTTACCGACCACTGCCGGTGGTGGTCGGTAAGTTATCCTCCGCCGAGGTCGACGCGCGTTACCGATGCACACGTAAAAAATTTTTCGCGAATTTTTCGCGCGGTAAACCTTCGTCTCCGCGTCCTCCGTCCGACGAGCCTACTCTCGCCCGCACCCGTCGACCCGTTCTCGAGCTATACGGCGACAAAGAAACTTTGATTTTTCACTAATTTGACGTCATCGAGAAAGTTACGGCCAACTGGGAATTAAAGGTATATCGCCTTTCGGAATTTTCCGGGAGCCCGTCGGTCCTTCGGACCCGCTCGGCTCGGCTCGCCTCGAGGTCGAGGTCGTCGGTAGCGACGATGGTGGCGGGGAGGCTCGCGATTGGTCTGTCATCGCCATCCTCCCCCCAACCCTCCCTCCCTGTAAAATTAATGGAAAATGTAAACCCAAACGTAGAGTCGGATTCGTAACCTCGAAGTTACAAGTCGATTCGCTCAACTATCAAGGGAGAGCAAACGCGGCGACTGTGGCGGCACTCGCCACCGATGCGAAGTCAGCATTACGAAGTTGGCGTTAAATTCGAACGTTTGAATCAGTTATTTTCTTTCCGGCCCTTTTCAGCCATGAACCGTGGAAGCGCCGAAATTCGGGTTTCATTTTTAACGCGGCAGCTTATACCCCCCGAGCGTTACCGACCACTGCCGGTGGTGTTCGGTAAATTATCCTCCGCCGAGGTCGACGCGCGTTACCGATGCACACGTAAAAACTTTTTCGCGAATCTTCGCGAATTTTTCGCGCGGTAAACCTTCGTCTCCGCGTCCTCCGTCCGACGAGCCTACTCTCGCCCGCACCCGTCGACCCGTTCTCGAGCTATACGGCGACAAAGAAATCGCAAAATTTCACTAATTTGACGTCACCGAAAAAGTTACGGCCAACTGGGAATTAAAGGTATATCGCCTTTCCGAATTTTCCGGGAGCCCGTCGGGCCATCGGCCCCGCTCGGCGCGGCTCGGCTCGGCTCGGCTCGAGGTCGAGGTCGTCGGTAGCGACGATGGTGGCGGGGAGGCGCGCGATTGGTCTGTCATCGCCATCCTCCCCCAACCCCCCCTCCCTTTAAAATTAATGGAAAATGTAAACCCAAACGTAGAGTCGGATTCGTAACCTCGAAGTTACAAGTCAATTCGCTCAACTATCAAGGGAGAGTAAACGCGGCGACTGTGGCGGCACTCGCCACCGATGCGAAGTCAGCATCACGAAGTTGGCGTTAAATTCGAACGTTTGAATCAGTTATTTTCTTTCCGGCCCTTTTCAGCCCTGAACCGTGGAAGCGCCGAAATTCGGGTTTCATTTTTAACGCGGCAGCTTATACCCCCCGAGCGTTAACGACCACTGCCGGTGGTGGTCGGTAAGTTATCCTCCGCCGAGGTCGACGCGCGTTACCGATGCACACGTAAAAAATTTTTCGCGAATTTTCGCGAATTTTTCGCGCGGTAAACCTTCGTCTCCGCGTCCTCCGTCCGACGAGCCTACTCTCGCCCGCACCCGTCGACCCGTTCTCGAGCTATACGGCGAAAAAGAAACTTTGATTTTTCACTAATTTGACGTCATCGAGAAAGTTACGGCCAACTGGGAATTAAAGGTATATCGCCTTTCGGAATTTTCCGGGAGCCCGTCGGTCCTTCGGACCCGCTCGGCTCGGCTCGCCTCGAGGTCGAGGTCGTCGGTAGCGACGATGGTGGTGGGGAGGCTCGCGATTGGTCTGTCATCGCCATCCTCCCCCCAACCCCCCCTCCCTGTAAAATTAATGGAAATTGTAAACCCAAACGTAGAGTCGGATTCGTAACCTCGAAGTTACAAGTCGATTCGCTCAACTATCAAGGGAGAGTAAACGCGGCGACTGTGGCGGCACTCGCCACCGATGCGAAGTCAGCATCACGAAGTTGGCGTTAAATTCGAACGTTTGAATCAGTTATTTTCTTTCCGGCCCTTTTCAGCCATGAACCGTGGAAGCGCCGAAATTCGGGTTTCATTTTTAACGCGACAGCTTATACCCCCCGAGCGTTACCGACCACTGCCGGTGGTGGTCGGTAAGTTATCCTCCGCCGAGGTCGACGCGCGTTACCGATGCACACGTAAAAAATTTTTCGCGAATTTTTCGCGCGGTAAACCTTCGTCTCCGCGTCCTCCGTCCGACGAGCCTACTCTCGCCCGCACCCGTCGACCCGTTCTCGAGCTATACGGCGACAAAGAAACTTTGATTTTTCACTAATTTGACGTCATCGAGAAAGTTACGGCCAACTGGGAATTAAAGGTATATCGCCTTTCGGAATTTTCCGGGAGCCCGTCGGTCCTTCGGACCCGCTCGGCTCGGCTCGCCTCGAGGTCGAGGTCGTCGGTAGCGACGATGGTGGCGGGGAGGCTCGCGATTGGTCTGTCATCGCCATCCTCCCCCCAACCCTCCCTCCCTGTAAAATTAATGGAAAATGTAAACCCAAACGTAGAGTCGGATTCGTAACCTCGAAGTTACAAGTCGATTCGCTCAACTATCAAGGGAGAGCAAACGCGGCGACTGTGGCGGCACTCGCCACCGATGCGAAGTCAGCATTACGAAGTTGGCGTTAAATTCGAACGTTTGAATCAGTTATTTTCTTTCCGGCCCTTTTCAGCCATGAACCGTGGAAGCGCCGAAATTCGGGTTTCATTTTTAACGCGGCAGCTTATACCCCCCGAGCGTTACCGACCACTGCCGGTGGTGTTCGGTAAATTATCCTCCGCCGAGGTCGACGCGCGTTACCGATGCACACGTAAAAACTTTTTCGCGAATCTTCGCGAATTTTTCGCGCGGTAAACCTTCGTCTCCGCGTCCTCCGTCCGACGAGCCTACTCTCGCCCGCACCCGTCGACCCGTTCTCGAGCTATACGGCGACAAAGAAATCGCAAAATTTCACTAATTTGACGTCACCGAAAAAGTTACGGCCAACTGGGAATTAAAGGTATATCGCCTTTCCGAATTTTCCGGGAGCCCGTCGGGCCATCGGCCCCGCTCGGCGCGGCTCGGCTCGGCTCGGCTCGAGGTCGAGGTCGTCGGTAGCGACGATGGTGGCGGGGAGGCGCGCGATTGGTCTGTCATCGCCATCCTCCCCCAACCCCCCCCTCCCTTTAAAATTAATGGAAAATGTAAACCCAAACGTAGAGTCGGATTCGTAACCTCGAAGTTACAAGTCAATTCGCTCAACTATCAAGGGAGAGTAAACGCGGCGACTGTGGCGGCACTCGCCACCGATGCGAAGTCAGCATCACGAAGTTGGCGTTAAATTCGAACGTTTGAATCAGTTATTTTCTTTCCGGCCCTTTTCAGCCCTGAACCGTGGAAGCGCCGAAATTCGGGTTTCATTTTTAACGCGGCAGCTTATACCCCCCGAGCGTTAACGACCACTGCCGGTGGTGGTCGGTAAGTTATCCTCCGCCGAGGTCGACGCGCGTTACCGATGCACACGTAAAAAATTTTTCGCGAATTTTCGCGAATTTTTCGCGCGGTAAACCTTCGTCTCCGCGACCTCCGTCCGACGAGCCTACTCTCGCCCGCACCCGTCGACCCGTTCTCGAGCTATACGGCGAAAACGAAACTTTGATTTTTCACTAATTTGACGTCATCGAGAAAGTTACGGCCAACTGGGAATTAAAGGTATATCGCCTTTCGGAATTTTCCGGGAGCCCGTCGGTCCTTCGGACCCGCTCGGCTCGGCTCGCCTCGAGGTCGAGGTCGTCGGTAGCGACGATGGTGACGGGGAGGCGCGCGATTGGTCTGTCATCGCCATCCTCCCCCAACCCCCCCTCCCTTTAAAATTAATGGAAAATGTAAACCCAAACGTAGAGTCGGATTCGTAACCTCGAAGTTACAAGTCAATTCGCTCAACTATCAAGGGAGAGTAAACGCGGCGACTGTGGCGGCACTCGCCACCGATGCGAAGTCAGCATCACGAAGTTGGCGTTAAATTCGAACGTTTGAATCAGTTATTTTCTTTCCGGCCCTTTTCAGCCCTGAACCGTGGAAGCGCCGAAATTCGGGTTTCATTTTTAACGCGGCAGCTTATACCCCCCGATCGTTACCGACCACTGCCGGTGGTGGTCGGTAAGTTATCCTCCGCCTAGGTCGACGCGCGTTACCGATGCACACGTAAAAAATTTTTCGCGAATTTTCGCGAATTTTTCGCGCGGTAGACCTTCGTCTCCGCGTCGTCCGTCCGACGAGCCTACTCTCGCCCGCACCCGTCGACCCGTTCTCGAGCTATACGCCGACAAAGAAACTTTGATTTTTCACTAATTTGACGTCATCGAGAAAGTTACGGCCAACTGGGAATTAAAGGTATATCGCCTTTCGGAATTTTCCGGGAGCCCGTCGGTCCTTCGGCCCCGCTCGGCTCGGCTCGGCTCGAGGTCGAAGTCGTCGGTAGCGACGATGGTGGCGGGGAGGCGCGCGATTGGTCTGTCATCGCCATCCTCCCCCCAACCCCCCCTCCCTTTAAAATTAATGGAAAATGTAAACCCAAACGTAGAGTCGGATTCGTAACCTCGAATTTACAAGTCGATTCGCTCAACTATCAAGGGAGAGTAAACGCGGCGACTGTGGCGGCACTCGCCACCGATGCGAAGTCAGCATCACGAAGATGGCGTTAAATTCGAACGTTTGAATCAGTTATTTTCTTTCCGGCCCTTTTCAGCCCTGAACCGTGGAAGCGCCGAATTTCGGGTTTCATTTTTAACGCGGCAGCTTATACCCCCCGAGCGTTAACGACCACTGCCGGTGGTGGTCGGTAAGTTATCCTCCGCCGAGGTCGACGCGCGTTACCGATGCACACGTAAAAAATTTTTCGCGAATTTTCGCGAATTTTTCGCGCGGTAAACCTTCGTCTCCGCGTCCTCCGTCCGACGAGCCTACTCTCGCCCGCACCCGTCGACCCGTTCTCGAGCTATACGGCGACAAAGAAACTTTGATTTTTCACTAATTTGACGTCATCGAGAAAGTTACGGCCAACTGGGAATTAAAGGTATATCGCCTTTCGGAATTTTCCGGGAGCCCGTCGGGCCTTCGGCCCCGCTCGGCTCGGCTCGCCTCGAGGTCGAGGTCGTCGGTAGCGACGATGTTGGCGGGGAGGCTCGCGATTGGTCTGTCATCGCCATCCTCCCCCCAACCCCCCCTCCCTTTAAAATTAATGGAAAATGTAAACCCAAACGTAGAGTCGGATTCGTAACCTCGAAGTTACAAGTCGATTCGCTCAACTATCAAGGGAGAGTAAACGCGGCGACTGTGGCGGCACTCGCCACCGATGCGAAGTCAGCATCACGAAGTTGGCGTTAAATTCGAACGTTTGAATCAGTTATGTTCTTTCCGGCCCTTTTCAGCCCTGAACCGTGGAAGCGCCGAATTTCGGGTTTCATTTTTAACGCGGCAGCTTATACCCCCCGAGCGTTAACGACCACTGCCGTTGGTGGTCGGTAAGTTATCCTCCGCCGAGGTCGACGCGCGTTACCGATGCACACGTAAAAAATTTTTCGCGAATTTTCGCGAATTTTTCGCGCGGTAAACCTTCGTCTCCGGGTCCTCCGTCCGACGAGCCTACTCTCGCCCGCACCCGTCGACCCGTTCTCGAGCTATACGGCGAAAAAGAAACTTTGATTTTTCACTAATTTGACGTCATCGAGAAAGTTACGGCCAACTGGGAATTAAAGGTATATCGCCTGTCGGAATTTTCCGGGAGCCCGTCGGTCTTTCGGACCCGCTCGGCTCGGCTCACCTCGAGGTCGAGGTCGTCGGTAGCGACGATGGTGGCGGGGAGGCTCGCGATTGGTCTGTCATCGCCATCCTCCCCCCAACCCCCCCTCCCTGTAAAGTTAATGGAAAATGTAAACCCAAACGTAGAGTCGGATTCGTAACCTCGAAGTTACAAGTCGATTCGCTCAACTATCAAGGGAGAGTAAACGCGGCGACTGTGGCGGCACTCGCCACCGATGCGAAGTCAGCATCACGAAGTTGGCGTTAAATTCGAACGTTTGAATCAGTTATTTTCTTTCCGGCCCTTTTCAGCCATGAACCGTGGAAGCGCCGAAATTCGGGTTTCATTTTTAACGCGGCAGCTTATACCCCCCGAGCGTTACCGACCACTGCCGGTGGTGTTCGGTAAATTATCCTCCGCCGAGGTCGACGCGCGTTACCGATGCACACGTAAAAACTTTTTCGCGAATCTTCGCGAATTTTTCGCGCGGTAAACCTTCGTCTCCGCGTCCTCCGTCCGACGAGCCTACTCTCGCCCGCACCCGTCGACCCGTTCTCGAGCTATACGGCGACAAAGAAATCGCAAAATTTCAGTAATTTGACGTCACCGAAAAAGTTACGGCCAACTGGGAATTAAAGGTATATCGCCTTTCCGAATTTTCCGGGAGCCCGTCGGGCCTTCGGCCCCGCTCGGCGCGGCTCGGCTCGGCTCGAGGTCGAGGTCGTCGGTAGCGACGATAGTGGCGGTGAGGCGCGCGATTGGTCTGTCATCACCATCCCACCAACCCCCCCTCCCCCTTTAAAATTAATGGAAAATGTAAACCCAAACATAGAGTCGGATTCGTAACCTCGGAGTTACAAGTCAATTCGCTCAACTATCAAGGGAGAGAAAAAGCGGCGACTGTGGCGGCACTCGCCACCGATGCGAAGTCAGCATCACGAAGTTGGCGTTAAATTCGAACGTTTGAATCAGTTATTTTCTTTCCGGCCCTTTTCAGCCATGAACCGTGGAAGCGCCGAAATTCGGGTTTCATTTTTAACGCGACAGCTTATACCCCCCGAGCGTTACCGACCACTGCCGGTGGTGGTCGGTAAATTATCCTCCGCCGAGGTCGACGCGCGTTACCGATGCACACGTAAAAACTTTTTCGCGAATCTTCGCGAATTTTTCGCGCGGTAAACCTTCGTCTCCGCGTCCTCCGTCCGACGAGCCTACTCTCGCCCGCACCCGTCGACCCGTTCTCGAGCTATACGGCGACAAAGAAACTTTGATTTTTCACTAATTTGACGTCATCGAGAAAGTTACGGCCAACTGGGAATTAAAGGTATATCGCCTTTCGGAATTTTCCGGGAGCCCGTCGGTCCTTCGGACCCGCTCGGCTCGGCTCGCCTCGAGGTCGAGGTCGTCGGTAGCGACGATGGTGGCGGGGAGGTGCGCAATTGGTCTGTCATCGCCATCCTCCCCCCAACCCCCCTCCCTTTAAAATTAATGGAAAATGTAAACCCAAACGTAGAGTCGGATTCGTAACCTCGAAGTTACAAGTCGATTCGCTCAACTATCAAGGGAGAGTAAACGCGGCGACTGTGGCGGCACTCGCCACCGATGCGAAGTCAGCATCACGAAGATGGCGTTAAATTCGAACGTTTGAATCAGTTATTTTCTTTCCGGCCCTTTTCAGCCCTGAACCGTGGAAGCGCCGAATTTCGGGTTTCATTTTTAACGCGGCAGCTTATACCCCCCGAGCGTTAACGACCACTGCCGGTGGTGGTCGGTAAGTTATCCTCCGCCGAGGTCGACGCGCGTTACCGATGCACACGTAAAAAATTTTTCGCGAATTTTCGCGAATTTTTCGCGCGGTAAACCTTCGTCTCCGGGTCCTCCGTCCGACGAGCCTACTCTCGCCCGCACCCGTCGACCCGTTCTCGAGCTATACGGCGACAAAGAAACTTTGATTTTTCACTAATTTGACGTCATCGAGAAAGTTACGGCCAACTGGGAATTAAAGGTATATCGCCTTTCCGAATTTTCCGGGAGCCCGTCGGGCCTTCGGCCCCGCTCGGCGCGGCACTGCTCGGCTCGAGGTCGAGGTCGTCGGTAACGACGATGGTGGCGGGGAGGTGCGCGATTGGTCTGTCATCGCTATCCTCCCCCCAACCCCCCCTCCCCATTTAAAATTAATGGAAAATGTAAACCTAAACATAGAGTGGGATTCGTAACCTCGAAGTTACAAGTCCATTCGCTCAACTATCAAGGGAGAGTAAACGCGGTGACTGTGGCGGCACTCGCCACCGATGCGAAGTCAGCATCACGAAGTTGGCGTTAAATTCGAACGTTTGAATCAGTTATTTTCTTTCCGGCCCTTTTCAGCCCTGAACCGTGGAAGCGCCGAAATTCGGGTTTCATTTTTAACGCGGCAGCTTATACCCCCCGAGCGTTACCGACCACTGCCGGTGGTGGTCGGTAAGTTATCCTCCGCCGAGGTCGACGCGCGTTACCGATGCACACGTAAAAAATTTTTCGCGAATTTTCGCGAATTTTTCGCGCGGTAAACCTTCGTCTCCGCGTCCTCCGTCCGACGAGCCTACTCTCGCCCGCACCCGTTGACCCGTTCTCGAGCTATACGGCGACAAAGAAACTTTGATTTTTCACTAATTTGACGTCATCGAGAAAGTTACGGCCAACTGGGAATTAAAGGTATATCGCCTTTCCGAGTTTTCCGGGAGCCCGTCGGGCCTTCGGCCCTGCTCGGCTCGGCTCGGCTCGGCCCGAGGTCGAGGTCGTCGGTAGCGACGATGGTGGCGGGGAGGTGCGCGATTGGTCTGTCATCGCCATCTCCCCAACCCCCCTCCCTTTTAAAATTAATGGAAAATGTAAACCCAAACGTAGATTCGGATTCGTAACCTCGAAGTTACAAGTCCATTCGCTCAACTATCAAGGGAGAGTAAACGCGGTGACTGTGGCGGCACTCGCCACCGATGCGAAGTCAGCATCACGAAGTTGGCGTTAAATTCGAACGTTTGAATCAGTTATTTTCTTTCCGGCCCTTTTCAGCCCTGAACCGTGGAAGCGCCGAAATTCGGGTTCCATTTTTAACGCGGCAGCTTATACCCCCCGAGCGTTACCGACCACTGCCGGTGGTGGTCGGTAAGTTATCCTCCGCCGAGGTCGACGCGCGTTACCGATGCACACGTAAAAAATTTTTCGCGAATTTTCGCGAATTTTTCGCGCGGTAAACCTTCGTCTCCGCGTCCTCCGTCCGACGAGCCTACTCTCGCCCGCACCCGTCGACCCGTTCTCGAGCTATACGGCGACAAAGAAACTTTGATTTTTCACTAATTTGACGTCATCGAGAAAGTTACGGCCAACTGGGAATTAAAGGTATATCGCCTTTCCGAATTTTCCGGGAGCCCGTCGGGCCTTCGGCCCCGCTCGGCGCGGCACTGCTCGGCTCGAGGTCGAGGTCGTCGGTAACGACGATGGTGGCGGGGAGGTGCGCGATTGGTCTGTCATCGCTATCCTCCCCCCAACCCCCTCTCCCCATTTAAAATTAATGGAAAATGTAAACCTAAACATAGAGTGGGATTCGTAACCTCGAAGTTACAAGTCCATTCGCTCAACTATCAAGGGAGAGTAAACGCGGTGACTGTGGCGGCACTCGCCACCGATGCGAAGTCAGCATCACGAAGTTGGCGTTAAATTCGAACGTTTGAATCAGTTATTTTCTTTCCGGCCCTTTTCAGCCCTGAACCGTGGAAGCGCCGAAATTCGGGTTTCATTTTTAACGCGGCAGCTTATACCCCCCGAGCGTTACCGACCACTGCCGGTGGTGGTCGGTAAGTTATCCTCCGCCGAGGTCGACGCGCGTTACCGATGCACACGTAAAAAATTTTTCGCGAATTTTCGCGAATTTTTCGCGCGGTAAACCTTCGTCTCCGCGTCCTCCGTCCGACGAGCCTACTCTCGCCCGCACCCGTTGACCCGTTCTCGAGCTATACGGCGACAAAGAAACTTTGATTTTTCACTAATTTGACGTCATCGAGAAAGTTACGGCCAACTGGGAATTAAAGGTATATCGCCTTTCCGAGTTTTCCGGGAGCCCGTCGGGCCTTCGGCCCTGCTCGGCTCGAGGTCGAGGTCGTCGGTAGCGACGATGGTGGCGGGGAGGTGCGCGATTGGTCTGTCATCGCCATCTCCCCAACCCCCCTCCCTTTTAAAATTAATGGAAAATGTAAACCCAAACGTAGATTCGGATTCGTAACCTCGAAGTTACAAGTCCATTCGCTCAACTATCAAGGGAGAGTAAACGCGGTGACTGTGGCGGCACTCGCCACCGATGCGAAGTCAGCATCACGAAGTTGGCGTTAAATTCGAACGTTTGAATCAGTTATTTTCTTTCCGGCCCTTTTCAGCCCTGAACCGTGGAAGCGCCGAAATTCGGGTTTCATTTTTAACGCGGCAGCTTATACCCCCCGAGCGTTACCGACCACTGCCGGTGGTGGTCGGTAAGTTATCCTCCGCCGAGGTCGACGCGCGTTACCGATGCACACGTAAAAAATTTTTCGCGAATTTTCGCGAATTTTTCGCGCGGTAAACCTTCGTCTCCGCGTCCTCCGTCCGACGAGCCTACTCTCGCCCGCACCCGTTGACCCGTTCTCGAGCTATACGGCGACAAAGAAACTTTGATTTTTCACTAATTTGACGTCATCGAGAAAGTTACGGCCAACTGGGAATTAAAGGTATATCGCCTTTCCGAGTTTTCCGGGAGCCCGTCGGGCCTTCGGCCCTGCTCGGCTCGAGGTCGAGGTCGTCGGTAGCGACGATGGTGGCGGGGAGGTGCGCGATTGGTCTGTCATCGCCATCTCCCCAACCCCCCTCCCTTTTAAAATTAATGGAAAATGTAAACCCAAACGTAGATTCGGATTCGTAACCTCGAAGTTACAAGTCCATTCGCTCAACTATCAAGGGAGAGTAAACGCGGTGACTGTGGCGGCACTCGCCACCGATGCGAAGTCAGCATCACGAAGTTGGCGTTAAATTCGAACGTTTGAATCAGTTATTTTCTTTCCGGCCCTTTTCAGCCCTGAACCGTGGAAGCGCCGAAATTCGGGTTTCATTTTTAACGCGGCAGCTTATACCCCCCGAGCGTTACCGACCACTGCCGGTGGTGGTCGGTAAGTTATCCTCCGCCGAGGTCGACGCGCGTTACCGATGCACACGTAAAAAATTTTTCGCGAATTTTCGCGAATTTTTGGCGCGGTAAACCTTCGTCTCCGCGTCCTCCGTCCGACGAGCCTACTCTCGCCCGCACCCGTCGACCCGTTCTCGAGCTATACGGCGACAAAGAAACTTTGATTTTTCAATAATTTGACGTCATCGAGAAAGTTACGGCCAACTGGGAATTAAAGGTATATCGCCTTTCCGAATTTTCCGGGAGCCCGTCGGGCCTTCGGCCCCGCTCGACGCGGCACTGCTCGGCTCGAGGTCGAGGTCGTCGGTAGCGACGATGGTGGCGGGGAGGTGCGCGATTGGTCTGTCATCGCTATCCTCCCCCCCAACCCCCCCTCCCCCTTTAAAATTAATGGAAAATGTAAACCTAAACGTAGAGTGGGATTCGTAACCTCGAAGTTACAAGTCCATTCGCTCAACTATCAAGGGAGAGTAAACGCGGTGACTGCGGCGGCACTCGCCACCGATGCGAAGTCAGCATCACGAAGTTGGCGTTAAATTCGAACGTTTGAATCAGTTATTTTCTTTCCGGCCCTTTTCAGCCCTGAACCGTGGAAGCGCCGAAATTCGGGTTTCATTTTTAACGCGGCAGCTTATACCCCCCGAGCGTTACCGACCACTGCCGGTGGTGGTCGGTAAGTTATCCTCCGCCGAGGTCGACGCGCGTTACCGATGCACACGTAAAAAATTTTTCGCGAATTTTCGCGAATTTTTCGCGCGGTAAACCTTCGTCTCCGCGTCCTCCGTCCGACGAGCCTACTCTCGCCCGCACCCGTCGACCCGTTCTCGAGCTATACGGCGACAAAGAAACTTTGATTTTTCACTAATTTGACGTCATCGAGAAAGTTACGGCCAACTGGGAATTAAAGGTATATCGCCTTTCCGAATTTTCCGGGAGCCCGTCGGGCCTTCGGCCCCGCTCGGCGCGGCACTGCTCGGCTCGAGGTCGAGGTCGTCGGTAACGACGATGGTGGCGGGGAGGTGCGCGATTGGTCTGTCATCGCTATCCTCCCCCCCAACCCCCCCTCCCCATTTAAAATTAATGGAAAATGTAAACCTAAACATAGAGTGGGATTCGTAACCTCGAAGTTACAAGTCCATTCGCTCAACTATCAAGGGAGAGTAAACGCGGTGACTGTGGCGGCACTCGCCACCGATGCGAAGTCAGCATCACGAAGTTGGCGTTAAATTCGAACGTTTGAATCAGTTATTTTCTTTCCGGCCCTTTTCAGCCCTGAACCGTGGAAGCGCCGAAATTCGGGTTTCATTTTTAACGCGGCAGCTTATACCCCCCGAGCGTTACCGACCACTGCCGGTGGTGGTCGGTAAGTTATCCTCCGCCGAGGTCGACGCGCGTTACCGATGCACACGTAAAAAATTTTTCGCGAATTTTCGCGAATTTTTCGCGCGGTAAACCTTCGTCTCCGCGTCCTCCGTCCGACGAGCCTACTCTCGCCCGCACCCGTTGACCCGTTCTCGAGCTATACGGCGACAAAGAAACTTTGATTTTTCACTAATTTGACGTCATCGAGAAAGTTACGGCCAACTGGGAATTAAAGGTATATCGCCTTTCCGAGTTTTCCGGGAGCCCGTCGGGCCTTCGGCCCTGCTCGGCTCGGCTCGGCTCGGCTCGGCTCGAGGTCGAGGTCGTCGGTAGCGACGATGGTGGCGGGGAGGTGCGCAATTGGTCTGTCATCGCCATCTCCCCAACCCCCCTCCCTTTTAAAATTAATGGAAAATGTAAACCCAAACGTAGATTCGGATTCGTAACCTCGAAGTTACAAGTCCATTCGCTCAACTATCAAGGGAGAGTAAACGCGGTGACTGTGGCGGCACTCGCCACCGATGCGAAGTCAGCATCACGAAGTTGGCGTTAAATTCGAACGTTTGAATCAGTTATTTTCTTTCCGGCCCTTTTCAGCCCTGAACCGTGGAAGCGCCGAAATTCGGGTTTCATTTTTAACGCGGCAGCTTATACCCCCCGAGCGTTACCGACCACTGCCGGTGGTGGTCGGTAAGTTATCCTCCGCCGAGGTCGACGCGCGTTACCGATGCACACGTAAAAAATTTTTCGCGAATTTTCGCGAATTTTTCGCGCGGTAAGCCTTCGTTTCCGCGTGCTCCGTCCGACGAGCCTACTCTCGCCAGCACCCGTCGACCCGTTCTCGAGCTATACGGCGACAAAGAAACTTTGATTTTTCACTAATTTGACGTCATCGAGAAAGTTACGGCCAACTGGGAATTAAAGGTATATCGCCTTTCCGAGTTTTCCGGGAGCCCGTCGGGCCTTCGGCCCCCCTCGGCTCGGCTCCGCTCTGCTCGGCTCGAGGTCGAGGTCGTCTGTAGCGACGATGGTGGCGGGGAGGTGCGCAATTGGTCTGTCATCGCCATCTCCCCAACCCCCCCTCCCCTTTAAAATTAATGGAAAATGTAAACCCAAACGTAGAGTCGGATTCGTAACCTCGAAGTTACAAGTCGATTCGCTCAACTATCAAGGGAGAGAAAACGCGGCGACTGTGGCGGCACTCGCCACGGATGCGAAGTCAGCATCACGAAGTTGGCGTTAAATTAGAACGTTTGAATCAGTTATTTTCTTTCCGGCCCTTTTCAGCCCTGAACCGTGGAAGCGCCGAAATTCGGGTTTCATTTTTAACGCGGCAGCTTATACCCCCCGAGCGTTAACGACCACTGCCGGTGGTGGTCGGTAAGTTATCCTCCGCCGAGGTCGACGCGCGTTACCGATGCACACGTAAAAAATTTTTCGCGAATTTTCGCGAATTTTTCGCGCGGTAAACCTTCGTCTCCGCGTCCTCCGTCCGACGAGCCTACTCTCGCCCGCACCCGTCGACCCGTTCTCGAGCTATACGGCGACAAAGAAACTTTGATTTTTCACTAATTTGACGTCATCGAGAAAGTTACGGCCAACTGGGAATTAAAGGTATATCGCCTTTCCGAATTTTCCGGGAGCCCGTCGGGCCTTCGGCCCCGCTCGGCGCGGCACTGCTCGGCTCGAGGTCGAGGTCGTCGGTAACGACGATGGTGGCGGGGAGGTGCGCGATTGGTCTGTCATCGCTATCCTCCCCCCAACCCCCCCTCCCCATTTAAAATTAATGGAAAATGTAAACCTAAACATAGAGTGGGATTCGTAACCTCGAAGTTACAAGTCCATTCGCTCAACTATCAAGGGAGAGTAAACGCGGTGACTGTGGCGGCACTCGCCACCGATGCGAAGTCAGCATCACGAAGTTGGCGTTAAATTCGAACGTTTGAATCAGTTATTTTCTTTCCGGCCCTTTTCAGCCCTGAACCGTGGAAGCGCCGAAATTCGGGTTTCATTTTTAACGCGGCAGCTTATACCCCCCGAGCGTTACCGACCACTGCCGGTGGTGGTCGGTAAGTTATCCTCCGCCGAGGTCGACGCGCGTTACCGATGCACACGTAAAAAATTTTTCGCGAATTTTCGCGAATTTTTCGCGCGGTAAACCTTCGTCTCCGCGTCCTCCGTCCGACGAGCCTACTCTCGCCCGCACCCGTTGACCCGTTCTCGAGCTATACGGCGACAAAGAAACTTTGATTTTTCACTAATTTGACGTCATCGAGAAAGTTACGGCCAACTGGGAATTAAAGGTATATCGCCTTTCCGAGTTTTCCGGGAGCCCGTCGGGCCTTCGGCCCTGCTCGGCTCGGCTCGGCTCGGCTCGAGGTCGAGGTCGTCGGTAGCGACGATGGTGGCGGGGAGGTGCGCGATTGGTCTGTCATCGCCATCTCCCCAACCCCCCTCCCTTTTAAAATTAATGGAAAATGTAAACCCAAACGTAGATTCGGATTCGTAACCTCGAAGTTACAAGTCCATTCGCTCAACTATCAAGGGAGAGTAAACGCGGTGACTGTGGCGGCACTCGCCACCGATGCGAAGTCAGCATCACGAAGTTGGCGTTAAATTCGAACGTTTGAATCAGTTATTTTCTTTCCGGCCCTTTTCAGCCCTGAACCGTGGAAGCGCCGAAATTCGGGTTTCATTTTTAACGCGGCAGCTTATACCCCCCGAGCGTTACCGACCACTGCCGGTGGTGGTCGGTAAGTTATCCTCCGCCGAGGTCGACGCGCGTTACCGATGCACACGTAAAAAATTTTTCGCGAATTTTCGCGAATTTTTGGCGCGGTAAACCTTCGTCTCCGCGTCCTCCGTCCGACGAGCCTACTCTCGCCCGCACCCGTCGACCCGTTCTCGAGCTATACGGCGACAAAGAAACTTTGATTTTTCACTAATTTGACGTCATCGAGAAAGTTACGGCCAACTGGGAATTAAAGGTATATCGCCTTTCCGAATTTTCCGGGAGCCCGTCGGGCCTTCGGCCCCGCTCGGCGCGGCACTGCTCGGCTCGAGGTCGAGGTCGTCGGTAGCGACGATGGTGGCGGGGAGGTGCGCGATTGGTCTGTCATCGCTATCCTCCCCCCCAACCCCCCCACCCCCTTTAAAATTAATGGAAAATGTAAACCTAAACGTAGAGTGGGATTCGTAACCTCGAAGTTACAAGTCCATTCGCTCAACTATCAAGGGAGAGTAAACGCGGTGACTGCGGCGGCACTCGCCACCGATGCGAAGTCAGCATCACGAAGTTGGCGTTAAATTCGAACGTTTGAATCAGTTATTTTCTTTCCGGCCCTTTTCAGCCCTGAACCGTGGAAGCGCCGAAATTCGGGTTTCATTTTTAACGCGGCAGCTTATACCCCCCGAGCGTTACCGACCACTGCCGGTGGTGGTCGGTAAGTTATCCTCCGCCGAGGTCGACGCGCGTTACCGATGCACACGTAAAAAAATTTTCGCGAATTTTTCGCGCGGTAAACCTTCGTCTCCGCTTCCTCCGTCCGACGAGCCCACTCTCGCCCGCACCCGTCGACCCGTTCTCGAGCTATACGGCGACAAAGAAATCGCAAAATTTCACTAATTTGACGTCACCGAAAAAGTTACGGCCAACTGGGAATTAAAGGTATATCGCCTTTCCGAATTTTCCGGGAGCCCGTCGGGCCTTCGGCCCCGCTCGGCGCGGCTCGGCTCGGCTCGAGGTCGAGGTCGTCGGTAGCGACGATAGTGGCGGTGAGGCGCGCGATTGGTCTGTCATCACCATCCCCCCAACCCCCCCTCCCCCTTTAAAATTAATGGAAAATGTAAACCCAAACATAGAGTCGGATTCGTAACCTCGGAGTTACAAGTCAATTCGCTCAACTATCAAGGGAGAGAAAAAGCGGCGACTGTGGCGGCACTCGCCACCGATGCGAAGTCAGCATCACGAAGTTGGCGTTAAATTCGAACGTTTGAATCAGTTATTTTCTTTCCGGCCCTTTTCAGCCATGAACCGTGGAAGCGCCGAAATTCGGGTTTCATTTTTAACGCGACAGCTTATACCCCCCGAGCGTTACCGACCACTGCCGGTGGTGGTCGGTAAATTATCCTCCGCCGAGGTCGACGCGCGTTACCGATGCACACGTAAAAACTTTTTCGCGAATCTTCGCGAATTTTTCGCGCGGTAAACCTTCGTCTCCGCGTCCTCCGTCCGACGAGCCTACTCTCGCCCGCACCCGTCGACCCGTTCTCGAGCTATACGGCGACAAAGAAACTTTGATTTTTCACTAATTTGACGTCATCGAGAAAGTTACGGCCAACTGGGAATTAAAGGTATATCGCCTTTCGGAATTTTCCGGGAGCCCGTCGGTCCTTCGGACCCGCTCGGCTCGGCTCGCCTCGAGGTCGAGGTCGTCGGTAGCGACGATGGTGGCGGGGAGGTGCGCAATTGGTCTGTCATCGCCATCCTCCCCCCAACCCCCCTCCCTTTAAAATTAATGGAAAATGTAAACCCAAACGTAGAGTCGGATTCGTAACCTCGAAGTTACAAGTCGATTCGCTCAACTATCAAGGGAGAGTAAACGCGGCGACTGTGGCGGCACTCGCCACCGATGCGAAGTCAGCATCACGAAGATGGCGTTAAATTCGAACGTTTGAATCAGTTATTTTCTTTCCGGCCCTTTTCAGCCCTGAACCGTGGAAGCGCCGAAATTCGGGTTTCATTTTTAACGCGGCAGCTTATACCCCCCGAGCGTTACCGACCACTGCCGGTGGTGGTCGGTAAGTTATCCTCCGCCGAGGTCGACGCGCGTTACCGATGCACACGTAAAAAATTTTTCGCGAATTTTCGCGAATTTTTGGAGCGGTAAACCTTCGTCTCCGCGTCCTCCGTCCGACGAGCCTACTCTCGCCCGCACCCGTCGACCCGTTCTCGAGCTATACGGCGACAAAGAAACTTTGATTTTTCACTAATTTGACGTCATCGAGAAAGTTACGGCCAACTGGGAATTAAAGGTATATCGCCTTTCCGAATTTTCCGGGAGCCCGTCGGGCCTTCGGCCCCGCTCGGCGCGGCACTGCTCGGCTCGAGGTCGAGGTCGTCGGTAGCGACGATGGTGGCGGGGAGGTGCGCGATTGGTCTGTCATCGCTATCCTCCCCCCCAACCCCCCCACCCCCTTTAAAATTAATGGAAAATGTAAACCTAAACGTAGAGTGGGATTCGTAACCTCGAAGTTACAAGTCCATTCGCTCAACTATCAAGGGAGAGTAAACGCGGTGACTGCGGCGGCACTCGCCACCGATGCGAAGTCAGCATCACGAAGTTGGCGTTAAATTCGAACGTTTGAATCAGTTATTTTCTTTCCGGCCCTTTTCAGCCCTGAACCGTGGAAGCGCCGAAATTCGGGTTTCATTTTTAACGCGGCAGCTTATACCCCCCGAGCGTTACCGACCACTGCCGGTGGTGGTCGGTAAGTTATCCTCCGCCGAGGTCGACGCGCGTTACCGATGCACACGTAAAAAAATTTTCGCGAATTTTTCGCGCGGTAAACCTTCGTCTCCGCTTCCTCCGTCCGACGAGCCCACTCTCGCCCGCACCCGTCGACCCGTTCTCGAGCTATACGGCGACAAAGAAATCGCAAAATTTCACTAATTTGACGTCACCGAAAAAGTTACGGCCAACTGGGAATTAAAGGTATATCGCCTTTCCGAATTTTCCGGGAGCCCGTCGGGCCTTCGGCCCCGCTCGGCGCGGCTCGGCTCGGCTCGAGGTCGAGGTCGTCGGTAGCGACGATAGTGGCGGTGAGGCGCGCGATTGGTCTGTCATCACCATCCCCCCAACCCCCCCTCCCCCTTTAAAATTAATGGAAAATGTAAACCCAAACATAGAGTCGGATTCGTAACCTCGGAGTTACAAGTCAATTCGCTCAACTATCAAGGGAGAGAAAAAGCGGCGACTGTGGCGGCACTCGCCACCGATGCGAAGTCAGCATCACGAAGTTGGCGTTAAATTCGAACGTTTGAATCAGTTATTTTCTTTCCGGCCCTTTTCAGCCATGAACCGTGGAAGCGCCGAAATTCGGGTTTCATTTTTAACGCGACAGCTTATACCCCCCGAGCGTTACCGACCACTGCCGGTGGTGGTCGGTAAATTATCCTCCGCCGAGGTCGACGCGCGTTACCGATGCACACGTAAAAACTTTTTCGCGAATCTTCGCGAATTTTTCGCGCGGTAAACCTTCGTCTCCGCGTCCTCCGTCCGACGAGCCTACTCTCGCCCGCACCCGTCGACCCGTTCTCGAGCTATACGGCGACAAAGAAACTTTGATTTTTCACTAATTTGACGTCATCGAGAAAGTTACGGCCAACTGGGAATTAAAGGTATATCGCCTGTCGGAATTTTCCGGGAGCCCGTCGGTCTTTCGGACCCGCTCGGCTCGGCTCACCTCGAGGTCGAGGTCGTCGGTAGCGACGATGGTGGCGGGGAGGCTCGCGATTGGTCTGTCATCGCCATCCTCCCCCCAACCCCCCCTCCCTGTAAAGTTAATGGAAAATGTAAACCCAAACGTAGAGTCGGATTCGTAACCTCGAAGTTACAAGTCGATTCGCTCAACTATCAAGGGAGAGTAAACGCGGCGACTGTGGCGGCACTCGCCACCGATGCGAAGTCAGCATCACGAAGTTGGCGTTAAATTCGAACGTTTGAATCAGTTATTTTCTTTCCGGCCCTTTTCAGCCATGAACCGTGGAAGCGCCGAAAATCGGGTTTCATTTTTAACGCGACAGCTTATACCCCCCGAGCGTTACCGACCACTGCCGGTGGTGGTCGGTAAGTTATCCTCCGCCGAGGTCGACGCGCGTTACCGATGCACACGTAAAAAAATTTTCGCGAATTTTTCGCGCGGTAAACCTTCGTCTCCGCTTCCTCCGTCCGACGAGCCCACTCTCGCCCGCACCCGTCGACCCGTTCTCGAGCTATACGGCGACAAAGAAATCGCAAAATTTCACTAATTTGACGTCACCGAAAAAGTTACGGCCAACTGGGAATTAAAGGTATATCGCCTTTCCGAATTTTCCGGGAGCCCGTCGGGCCTTCGGCCCCGCTCGGCGCGGCTCGGCTCGGCTCGAGGTCGAGGTCGTCGGTAGCGACGATAGTGGCGGTGAGGCGCGCGATTGGTCTGTCATCACCATCCCCCCAACCCCCCCTCCCCCTTTAAAATTAATGGAAAATGTAAACCCAAACATAGAGTCGGATTCGTAACCTCGGAGTTACAAGTCAATTCGCTCAACTATCAAGGGAGAGAAAAAGCGGCGACTGTGGCGGCACTCGCCACCGATGCGAAGTCAGCATCACGAAGTTGGCGTTAAATTCGAACGTTTGAATCAGTTATTTTCTTTCCGGCCCTTTTCAGCCATGAACCGTGGAAGCGCCGAAATTCGGGTTTCATTTTTAACGCGACAGCTTATACCCCCCGAGCGTTACCGACCACTGCCTGTGGTGTTCGGTAAATTATCCTCCGCCGAGGTCGACGCGCGTTACCGATGCACACGTAAAAGCTTTTTCGCGAATCTTCGCGAATTTTTCGCGCGGTAAACCTTCGTCTCCGCGTCCTCCGTCCGACGAGCCTACTCTCGCCCGCACCCGTCGACCCGTTCTCGAGCTATACGGCGACAAAGAAATCGCAAAATTTCACTAATTTGACGTCACCGAAAAAGTTACGGCCAACTGGGAATTAAAGGTATATCGCCTTTCCGAATTTTCCGGGAGCCCGTCGGGCCATCGGCCCCGCTCGGCGCGGCTCGGCTCGGCTCGGCTCGAGGTCGAGGTCGTCGGTAGCGACGATGGTGGCGGGGAGGCGCGCGATTGGTCTGTCATCGCCATCCTCCCCCCAACCCCCCCTCCCTTTAAAATTAATGGAAAATGTAAACCCAAACGTAGAGTCGGATTCGTAACCTCGAAGTTACAAGTCAATTCGCTCAACTATCAAGGGAGAGTAAACGCGGCGACTGTGGCGGCACTCGCCACCGATGCGAAGTCAGCATCACGAAGTTGGCGTTAAATTCGAACGTTTGAATCAGTTATTTTCTTTCCGGCCCTCTTCAGCCCTGAACCGTGGAAGCGCCGAAATTCGGGTTTCATTTTTAACGCGGCAGCTTATACCCCCCGAGCGTTAACGACCACTGCCGGTGGTGGTCGGTAAGTTATCCTCCGCCGAGGTCGACGCGCTTTACCGATGCACACGTAAAAAAATTTTCGCGAATTTTTCGCGCGGTAAACCTTCGTCTCCGCTTCCTCCGTCCGACGAGCCCACTCTCGCCCGCACCCGTCGACCCGTTCTCGAGCTATACGGCGACAAAGAAATCGCAAAATTTCACTAATTTGACGTCACCGAAAAAGTTACGGCCAACTGGGAATTAAAGGTATATCGCCTTTCCGAATTTTCCGGGAGCCCGTCGGGCCTTCGGCCCCGCTCGGCGCGGCTCGGCTCGGCTCGAGGTCGAGGTCGTCGGTAGCGACGATAGTGGCGGTGAGGCGCGCGATTGGTCTGTCATCACCATCCCCCCAACCCCCCCTCCCCCTTTAAAATTAATGGAAAATGTAAACCCAAACATAGAGTCGGATTCGTAACCTCGGAGTTACAAGTCAATTCGCTCAACTATCAAGGGAGAGAAAAAGCGGCGACTGTGGCGGCACTCGCCACCGATGCGAAGTCAGCATCACGAAGATGGCGTTAAATTCGAACGTTTGAATCAGTTATTTTCTTTCCGGCCCTTTTCAGCCCTGAACCGTGGAAGCGCCGAATTTCGGGTTTCATTTTTAACGCGGCAGCTTATACCCCCCGAGTGTTAACGACCACTGCCGGTGGTGGTCGGTAAGTTATCCTCCGCCGAGGTCGACGCGCGTTACCGATGCACACGTAAAAAATTTTTCGCGAATTTTCGCGAATTTTTCGCGCGGTAAACCTTCGTCTCCGGGTCCTCCGTCCGACGAGCCTACTCTCGCCCGCACCCGTCGACCCGTTCTCGAGCTATACGGCGACAAAGAAACTTTGATTTTTCACTAATTTGACGTCATCGAGAAAGTTACGGCCAACTGGGAATTAAAGGTATATCGCCTTTCCGAATTTTCCGGGAGCCCGTCGGGCCTTCGGCCCCGCTCGGCGCGGCACTGCTCGGCTCGAGGTCGAGGTCGTCGGTAACGACGATGGTGGCGGGGAGGTGCGCGATTGGTCTGTCATCGCTATCCTCCCCCCAACCCCCCCTCCCCATTTAAAATTAATGGAAAATGTAAACCTAAACATAGAGTGGGATTCGTAACCTCGAAGTTACAAGTCCATTCGCTCAACTATCAAGGGAGAGTAAACGCGGTGACTGTGGCGGCACTCGCCACCGATGCGAAGTCAGCATCACGAAGTTGGCGTTAAATTCGAACGTTTGAATCAGTTATTTTCTTTCCGGCCCTTTTCAGCCCTGAACCGTGGAAGCGCCGAAATTCGGGTTTCATTTTTAACGCGGCAGCTTATACCCCCCGAGCGTTACCGACCACTGCCGGTGGTGGTCGGTAAGTTATCCTCCGCCGAGGTCGACGCGCGTTACCGATGCACACGTAAAAAATTTTTCGCGAATTTTCGCGAATTTTTCGCGCGGTAAACCTTCGTCTCCGCGTCCTCCGTCCGACGAGCCTACTCTCGCCCGCACCCGTTGACCCGTTCTCGAGCTATACGGCGACAAAGAAACTTTGATTTTTCACTAATTTGACGTCATCGAGAAAGTTACGGCCAACTGGGAATTAAAGGTATATCGCCTTTCCGAGTTTTCCGGGAGCCCGTCGGGCCTTCGGCCCTGCTCGGCTCGGCTCGGCTCGGCTCGAGGTCGAGGTCGTCGGTAGCGACGATGGTGGCGGGGAGGTGCGCGATTGGTCTGTCATCGCCATCTCCCCAACCCCCCTCCCTTTTAAAATTAATGGAAAATGTAAACCCAAACGTAGATTCGGATTCGTAACCTCGAAGTTACAAGTCCATTCGCTCAACTATCAAGGGAGAGTAAACGCGGTGACTGTGGCGGCACTCGCCACCGATGCGAAGTCAGCATCACGAAGTTGGCGTTAAATTCGAACGTTTGAATCAGTTATTTTCTTTCCGGCCCTTTTCAGCCCTGAACCGTGGAAGCGCCGAAATTCGGGTTTCATTTTTAACGCGGCAGCTTATACCCCCCGAGCGTTACCGACCACTGCCGGTGGTGGTCGGTAAGTTATCCTCCGCCGAGGTCGACGCGCGTTACCGATGCACACGTAAAAAATTTTTCGCGAATTTTCGCGAATTTTTGGCGCGGTAAACCTTCGTCTCCGCGTCCTCCGTCCGACGAGCCTACTCTCGCCCGCACCCGTCGACCCGTTCTCGAGCTATACGGCGACAAAGAAACTTTGATTTTTCAATAATTTGACGTCATCGAGAAAGTTACGGCCACCTGGGAATTAAAGGTATATCGCCTTTCCGAATTTTCCGGGAGCCCGTCGGGCCTTCGGCCCCGCTCGGCGCGGCACTGCTCGGCTCGAGGTCGAGGTCGTCGGTAGCGACGATGGTGGCGGGGAGGTGCGCGATTGGTCTGTCATCGCTATCCTCCCCCCCAACCCCCCCTCCCCATTTAAAATTAATGGAAAATGTAAACCTAAACATAGAGTGGGATTCGTAACCTCGAAGTTACAAGTCCATTCGCTCAACTATCAAGGGAGAGTAAACGCGGTGACTGTGGCGGCACTCGCCACCGATGCGAAGTCAGCATCACGAAGTTGGCGTTAAATTCGAACGTTTGAATCAGTTATTTTCTTTCCGGCCCTTTTCAGCCCTGAACCGTGGAAGCGCCGAAATTCGGGTTTCATTTTTAACGCGGCAGCTTATAACCCCCGAGCGTTACCGACCACTGCCGGTGGTGGTCGGTAAGTTATCCTCCGCCGAGGTCGACGCGCGTTACCGATGCACACGTAAAAAATTTTTCGCGAATTTTCGCGAATTTTTCGCGCGGTAAACCTTCGTCTCCGCGTCCTCCGTCCGACGAGCCTACTCTCGCCCGCACCCGTTGACCCGTTCTCGAGCTATACGGCGACAAAGAAACTTTGATTTTTCACTAATTTGACGTCATCGAGAAAGTTACGGCCAACTGGGAATTAAAGGTATATCGCCTTTCCGAGTTTTCCGGGAGCCCGTCGGGCCTTCGGCCCTGCTCGGCTCGGCTCGGCTCGGCTCGAGGTCGAGGTCGTCGGTAGCGACGATGGTGGCGGGGAGGTGCGCGATTGGTCTGTCATCGCCATCTCCCCAACCCCCCTCCCTTTTAAAATTAATGGAAAATGTAAACCCAAACGTAGATTCGGATTCGTAACCTCGAAGTTACAAGTCCATTCGCTCAACTATCAAGGGAGAGTAAACGCGGTGACTGTGGCGGCACTCGCCACCGATGCGAAGTCAGCATCACGAAGTTGGCGTTAAATTCGAACGTTTGAATCAGTTATTTTCTTTCCGGCCCTTTTCAGCCCTGAACCGTGGAAGCGCCGAAATTCGGGTTTCATTTTTAACGCGGCAGCTTATACCCCCCGAGCGTTACCGACCACTGCCGGTGGTGGTCGGTAAGTTATCCTCCGCCGAGGTCGACGCGCGTTACCGATGCACACGTAAAAAATTTTTCGCGAATTTTCGCGAATTTTTGGCGCGGTAAACCTTCGTCTCCGCGTCCTCCGTCCGACGAGCCTACTCTCGCCCGCACCCGTCGACCCGTTCTCGAGCTATACGGCGACAAAGAAACTTTGATTTTTCAATAATTTGACGTCATCGAGAAAGTTACGGCCAACTGGGAATTAAAGGTATATCGCCTTTCCGAATTTTCCGGGAGCCCGTCGGGCCTTCGGCCCCGCTCGGCGCGGCACTGCTCGGCTCGAGGTCGAGGTCGTCGGTAGCGACGATGGTGGCGGGGAGGTGCGCGATTGGTCTGTCATCGCTATCCTCCCCCCAACCCCCCCTCCCCATTTAAAATTAATGGAAAATGTAAACCTAAACATAGAGTGGGATTCGTAACCTCGAAGTTACAAGTCCATTCGCTCAACTATCAAGGGAGAGTAAACGCGGTGACTGTGGCGGCACTCGCCACCGATGCGAAGTCAGCATCACGAAGTTGGCGTTAAATTCGAACGTTTGAATCAGTAATTTTCTTTCCGGCCCTTTTCAGCCCTGAACCGTGGAAGCGCCGAAATTCGGGTTTCATTTTTAACGCGGCAGCTTATACCCCCCGAGCGTTACCGACCACTGCCGGTGGTGGTCGGTAAGTTATCCTCCGCCGAGGTCGACGCGCGTTACCGATGCACACGTAAAAAATTTTTCGCGAATTTTCGCGAATTTTTCGCGCGGTAAACCTTCGTCTCCGCGTCCTCCGTCCGACGAGCCTACTCTCGCCCGCACCCGTTGACCCGTTCTCGAGCTATACGGCGACAAAGAAACTTTGATTTTTCACTAATTTGACGTCATCGAGAAAGTTACGGCCAACTGGGAATTAAAGGTATATCGCCTTTCCGAGTTTTCCGGGAGCCCGTCGGGCCTTCGGCCCTGCTCGGCTCGGCTCGGCTCGGCTCGAGGTCGAGGTCGTCGGTAGCGACGATGGTGGCGGGGAGGTGCGCGATTGGTCTGTCATCGCCATCTCCCCAACCCCCCTCCCTTTTAAAATTAATGGAAAATGTAAACCCAAACGTAGATTCGGATTCGTAACCTCGAAGTTACAAGTCCATTCGCTCAACTATCAAGGGAGAGTAAACGCGGTGACTGTGGCGGCACTCGCCACCGATGCGAAGTCAGCATCACGAAGTTGGCGTTAAATTCGAACGTTTGAATCAGTTATTTTCTTTCCGGCCCTTTTCAGCCCTGAACCGTGGAAGCGCCGAAATTCGGGTTTCATTTTTAACGCGGCAGCTTATACCCCCCGAGCGTTACCGACCACTGCCGGTGGTGGTCGGTAAGTTATCCTCCGCCGAGGTCGACGCGCGTTACCGATGCACACGTAAAAAATTTTTCGCGAATTTTCGCGAATTTTTGGCGCGGTAAACCTTCGTCTCCGCGTCCTCCGTCCGACGAGCCTACTCTCGCCCGCACCCGTCGACCCGTTCTCGAGCTATACGGCGACAAAGAAACTTTGATTTTTCAATAATTTGACGTCATCGAGAAAGTTACGGCCAACTGGGAATTAAAGGTATATCGCCTTTCCGAATTTTCCGGGAGCCCGTCGGGCCTTCGGCCCCGCTCGGCGCGGCACTGCTCGGCTCGAGGTCGAGGTCGTCGGTAGCGACGATGGTGGCGGGGAGGTGCGCGATTGGTCTGTCATCGCTATCCTCCCCCCAACCCCCCCTCCCCATTTAAAATTAATGGAAAATGTAAACCTAAACATAGAGTGGGATTCGTAACCTCGAAGTTACAAGTCCATTCGCTCAACTATCAAGGGAGAGTAAACGCGGTGACTGTGGCGGCACTCGCCACCGATGCGAAGTCAGCATCACGAAGTTGGCGTTAAATTCGAACGTTTGAATCAGTAATTTTCTTTCCGGCCCTTTTCAGCCCTGAACCGTGGAAGCGCCGAAATTCGGGTTTCATTTTTAACGCGGCAGCTTATACCCCCCGAGCGTTACCGACCACTGCCGGTGGTGGTCGGTAAGTTATCCTCCGCCGAGGTCGACGCGCGTTACCGATGCACACGTAAAAAATTTTTCGCGAATTTTCGCGAATTTTTCGCGCGGTAAACCTTCGTCTCCGCGTCCTCCGTCCGACGAGCCTACTCTCGCCCGCACCCGTTGACCCGTTCTCGAGCTATACGGCGACAAAGAAACTTTGATTTTTCACTAATTTGACGTCATCGAGAAAGTTACGGCCAACTGGGAATTAAAGGTATATCGCCTTTCCGAGTTTTCCGGGAGCCCGTCGGGCCTTCGGCCCTGCTCGGCTCGGCTCGGCTCGGCTCGAGGTCGAGGTCGTCGGTAGCGACGATGGTGGCGGGGAGGTGCGCGATTGGTCTGTCATCGCCATCTCCCCAACCCCCCTCCCTTTTAAAATTAATGGAAAATGTAAACCCAAACGTAGATTCGGATTCGTAACCTCGAAGTTACAAGTCCATTCGCTCAACTATCAAGGGAGAGTAAACGCGGTGACTGTGGCGGCACTCGCCACCGATGCGAAGTCAGCATCACGAAGTTGGCGTTAAATTCGAACGTTTGAATCAGTTATTTTCTTTCCGGCCCTTTTCAGCCCTGAACCGTGGAAGCGCCGAAATTCGGGTTCCATTTTTAACGCGGCAGCTTATACCCCCCGAGCGTTACCGACCACTGCCGGTGGTGGTCGGTAAGTTATCCTCCGCCGAGGTCGACGCGCGTTACCGATGCACACGTAAAAAATTTTTCGCGAATTTTCGCGAATTTTTCGCGCGGTAAACCTTCGTCTCCGCGTCCTCCGTCCGACGAGCCTACTCTCGCCCGCACCCGTCGACCCGTTCTCGAGCTATACGGCGACAAAGAAACTTTGATTTTTCACTAATTTGACGTCATCGAGAAAGTTACGGCCAACTGGGAATTAAAGGTATATCGCCTTTCCGAATTTTCCGGGAGCCCGTCGGGCCTTCGGCCCCGCTCGGCGCGGCACTGCTCGGCTCGAGGTCGAGGTCGTCGGTAACGACGATGGTGGCGGGGAGGTGCGCGATTGGTCTGTCATCGCTATCCTCCCCCCAACCCCCTCTCCCCATTTAAAATTAATGGAAAATGTAAACCTAAACATAGAGTGGGATTCGTAACCTCGAAGTTACAAGTCCATTCGCTCAACTATCAAGGGAGAGTAAACGCGGTGACTGTGGCGGCACTCGCCACCGATGCGAAGTCAGCATCACGAAGTTGGCGTTAAATTCGAACGTTTGAATCAGTTATTTTCTTTCCGGCCCTTTTCAGCCCTGAACCGTGGAAGCGCCGGAATTCGGGTTTCATTTTTAACGCGGCAGCTTATACCCCCCGAGCGTTACCGACCACTGCCGGTGGTGGTCGGTAAGTTATCCTCCGCCGAGGTCGACGCGCGTTACCGATGCACACGTAAAAAATTTTTCGCGAATTTTCGCGAATTTTTCGCGCGGTAAACCTTCGTCTCCGCGTCCTCCGTCCGACGAGCCTACTCTCGCCCGCACCCGTTGACCCGTTCTCGAGCTATACGGCGACAAAGAAACTTTGATTTTTCACTAATTTGACGTCATCGAGAAAGTTACGGCCAACTGGGAATTAAAGGTATATCGCCTTTCCGAGTTTTCCGGGAGCCCGTCGGGCCTTCGGCCCTGCTCGGCTCGAGGTCGAGGTCGTCGGTAGCGACGATGGTGGCGGGGAGGTGCGCGATTGGTCTGTCATCGCCATCTCCCCAACCCCCCTCCCTTTTAAAATTAATGGAAAATGTAAACCCAAACGTAGATTCGGATTCGTAACCTCGAAGTTACAAGTCCATTCGCTCAACTATCAAGGGAGAGTAAACGCGGTGACTGTGGCGGCACTCGCCACCGATGCGAAGTCAGCATCACGAAGTTGGCGTTAAATTCGAACGTTTGAATCAGTTATTTTCTTTCCGGCCCTTTTCAGCCCTGAACCGTGGAAGCGCCGAAATTCGGGTTTCATTTTTAACGCGGCAGCTTATACCCCCCGAGCGTTACCGACCACTGCCGGTGGTGGTCGGTAAGTTATCCTCCGCCGAGGTCGACGCGCGTTACCGATGCACACGTAAAAAATTTTTCGCGAATTTTCGCGAATTTTTGGCGCGGTAAACCTTCGTCTCCGCGTCCTCCGTCCGACGAGCCTACTCTCGCCCGCACCCGTCGACCCGTTCTCGAGCTATACGGCGACAAAGAAACTTTGATTTTTCAATAATTTGACGTCATCGAGAAAGTTACGGCCAACTGGGAATTAAAGGTATATCGCCTTTCCGAATTTTCCGGGAGCCCGTCGGGCCTTCGGCCCCGCTCGACGCGGCACTGCTCGGCTCGAGGTCGAGGTCGTCGGTAGCGACGATGGTGGCGGGGAGGTGCGCGATTGGTCTGTCATCGCTATCCTCCCCCCCAACCCCCCCTCCCCCTTTAAAATTAATGGAAAATGTAAACCTAAACGTAGAGTGGGATTCGTAACCTCGAAGTTACAAGTCCATTCGCTCAACTATCAAGGGAGAGTAAACGCGGTGACTGCGGCGGCACTCGCCACCGATGCGAAGTCAGCATCACGAAGTTGGAGTTAAATTCGAACGTTTGAATCAGTTATTTTCTTTCCGGCCCTTTTCAGCCCTGAACCGTGGAAGCGCCGAAATTCGGGTTTCATTTTTAACGCGGCAGCTTATACCCCCCGAGCGTTACCGACCACTGCCGGTGGTGGTCGGTAAGTTATCCTCCGCCGAGGTCGACGCGCGTTACCGATGCACACGTAAAAAATTTTTCGCGAATTTTCGCGAATTTTTCGCGCGGTAAACCTTCGTCTCCGCGTCCTCCGTCCGACGAGCCTACTCTCGCCCGCACCCGTCGACCCGTTCTCGAGCTATACGGCGACAAAGAAACTTTGATTTTTCACTAATTTGACGTCATCGAGAAAGTTACGGCCAACTGGGAATTAAAGGTATATCGCCTTTCCGAATTTTCCGGGAGCCCGTCGGGCCTTCGGCCCCGCTCGGCGCGGCACTGCTCGGCTCGAGGTCGAGGTCGTCGGTAACGACGATGGTGGCGGGGAGGTGCGCGATTGGTCTGTCATCGCTATCCTCCCCCCCAACCCCCCCTCCCCATTTAAAATTAATGGAAAATGTAAACCTAAACATAGAGTGGGATTCGTAACCTCGAAGTTACAAGTCCATTCGCTCAACTATCAAGGGAGAGTAAACGCGGTGACTGTGGCGGCACTCGCCACCGATGCGAAGTCAGCATCACGAAGTTGGCGTTAAATTCGAACGTTTGAATCAGTTATTTTCTTTCCGGCCCTTTTCAGCCCTGAACCGTGGAAGCGCCGAAATTCGGGTTTCATTTTTAACGCGGCAGCTTATACCCCCCGAGCGTTACCGACCACTGCCGGTGGTGGTCGGTAAGTTATCCTCCGCCGAGGTCGACGCGCGTTACCGATGCACACGTAAAAAAATTTTCGCGAATTTTTCGCGCGGTAAACCTTCGTCTCCGCTTCCTCCGTCCGACGAGCCCACTCTCGCCCGCACCCGTCGACCCGTTCTCGAGCTATACGGCGACAAAGAAATCGCAAAATTTCACTAATTTGACGTCACCGAAAAAGTTACGGCCAACTGGGAATTAAAGGTATATCGCCTTTCCGAATTTTCCGGGAGCCCGTCGGGCCTTCGGCCCCGCTCGGCGCGGCTCGGCTCGGCTCGAGGTCGAGGTCGTCGGTAGCGACGATAGTGGCGGTGAGGCGCGCGATTGGTCTGTCATCACCATCCCCCCAACCCCCCCTCCCCCTTTAAAATTAATGGAAAATGTAAACCCAAACATAGAGTCGGATTCGTAACCTCGGAGTTACAAGTCAATTCGCTCAACTATCAAGGGAGAGAAAAAGCGGCGACTGTGGCGGCACTCGCCACCGATGCGAAGTCAGCATCACGAAGTTGGCGTTAAATTCGAACGTTTGAATCAGTTATTTTCTTTCCGGCCCTTTTCAGCCATGAACCGTGGAAGCGCCGAAATTCGGGTTTCATTTTTAACGCGACAGCTTATACCCCCCGAGCGTTACCGACCACTGCCGGTGGTGGTCGGTAAATTATCCTCCGCCGAGGTCGACGCGCGTTACCGATGCACACGTAAAAACTTTTTCGCGAATCTTCGCGAATTTTTCGCGCGGTAAACCTTCGTCTCCGCGTCCTCCGTCCGACGAGCCTACTCTCGCCCGCACCCGTCGACCCGTTCTCGAGCTATACGGCGACAAAGAAACTTTGATTTTTCACTAATTTGACGTCATCGAGAAAGTTACGGCCAACTGGGAATTAAAGGTATATCGCCTTTCGGAATTTTCCGGGAGCCCGTCGGTCCTTCGGACCCGCTCGGCTCGGCTCGCCTCGAGGTCGAGGTCGTCGGTAGCGACGATGGTGGCGGGGAGGTGCGCAATTGGTCTGTCATCGCCATCCTCCCCCCAACCCCCCTCCCTTTAAAATTAATGGAAAATGTAAACCCAAACGTAGAGTCGGATTCGTAACCTCGAAGTTACAAGTCGATTCGCTCAACTATCAAGGGAGAGTAAACGCGGCGACTGTGGCGGCACTCGCCACCGATGCGAAGTCAGCATCACGAAGATGGCGTTAAATTCGAACGTTTGAATCAGTTATTTTCTTTCCGGCCCTTTTCAGCCCTGAACCGTGGAAGCGCCGAATTTCGGGTTTCATTTTTAACGCGGCAGCTTATACCCCCCGAGCGTTAACGACCACTGCCGGTGGTGGTCGGTAAGTTATCCTCCGCCGAGGTCGACGCGCGTTACCGATGCACACGTAAAAAATTTTTCGCGAATTTTCGCGAATTTTTCGCGCGGTAAACCTTCGTCTCCGGGTCCTCCGTCCGACGAGCCTACTCTCGCCCGCACCCGTCGACCCGTTCTCGAGCTATACGGCGAAAAAGAAACTTTGATTTTTCACTAATTTGACGTCATCGAGAAAGTTACGGCCAACTGGGAATTAAAGGTATATCGCCTTTCGGAATTTTCCGGGAGCCCGTCGGTCCTCCGGACCCGCTCGGCTCGGCTCGCCTCGAGGTCGAGGTCGTCGGTAGCGACGATGGTGGCGGGGAGGTGCGCGATTGGTCTGTCATCGCTATCCTCCCCCCCAACCCCCCCTCCCCATTTAAAATTAATGGAAAATGTAAACCTAAACATAGAGTGGGATTCGTAACCTCGAAGTTACAAGTCCATTCGCTCAACTATCAAGGGAGAGTAAACGCGGTGACTGTGGCGGCACTCGCCACCGATGCGAAGTCAGCATCACGAAGTTGGCGTTAAATTCGAACGTTTGAATCAGTTATTTTCTTTCCGGCCCTTTTCAGCCCTGAACCGTGGAAGCGCCGAAATTCGGGTTTCATTTTTAACGCGGCAGCTTATACCCCCCGAGCGTTACCGACCACTGCCGGTGGTGGTCGGTAAGTTATCCTCCGCCGAGGTCGACGCGCGTTACCGATGCACACGTAAAAAATTTTTCGCGAATTTTCGCGAATTTTTGGCGCGGTAAACCTTCGTCTCCGCGTCCTCCGTCCGACGAGCCTACTCTCGCCCGCACCCGTCGACCCGTTCTCGAGCTATACGGCGACAAAGAAACTTTGATTTTTCACTAATTTGACGTCATCGAGAAAGTTACGGCCAACTGGGAATTAAAGGTATATCGCCTTTCCGAATTTTCCGGGAGCCCGTCGGGCCTTCGGCCCCGCTCGGCGCGGCACTGCTCGGCTCGAGGTCGAGGTCGTCGGTAACGACGATGGTGGCGGGGAGGTGCGCGATTGGTCTGTCATCGCTATCCTCCCCCCCAACCCCCCCTCCCCATTTAAAATTAATGGAAAATGTAAACCTAAACATAGAGTGGGATTCGTAACCTCGAAGTTACAAGTCCATTCGCTCAACTATCAAGGGAGAGTAAACGCGGTGACTGTGGCGGCACTCGCCACCGATGCGAAGTCAGCATCACGAAGTTGGCGTTAAATTCGAACGTTTGAATCAGTTATTTTCTTTCCGGCCCTTTTCAGCCCTGAACCGTGGAAGCGCCGAAATTCGGGTTTCATTTTTAACGCGGCAGCTTATACCCCCCGAGCGTTACCGACCACTGCCGGTGGTGGTCGGTAAGTTATCCTCCGCCGAGGTCGACGCGCGTTACCGATGCACACGTAAAAAATTTTTCGCGAATTTTCGCGAATTTTTCGCGCGGTAAACCTTCGTCTCCGCGTCCTCCGTCCGACGAGCCTACTCTCGCCCGCACCCGTTGACCCGTTCTCGAGCTATACGGCGACAAAGAAACTTTGATTTTTCACTAATTTGACGTCATCGAGAAAGTTACGGCCAACTGGGAATTAAAGGTATATCGCCTTTCCGAGTTTTCCGGGAGCCCGTCGTGCCTTCGGCCCTGCTCGGCTCGGCTCGGCTCGGCTCGGCTCGAGGTCGAGGTCGTCGGTAGCGACGATGGTGGCGGGGAGGTGCGCAATTGGTCTGTCATCGCCATCTCCCCAACCCCCCTCCCTTTTAAAATTAATGGAAAATGTAAACCCAAACGTAGATTCGGATTCGTAACCTCGAAGTTACAAGTCCATTCGCTCAACTATCAAGGGAGAGTAAACGCGGTGACTGTGGCGGCACTCGCCACCGATGCGAAGTCAGCATCACGAAGTTGGCGTTAAATTCGAACGTTTGAATCAGTTATTCTCTTTCCGGCCCTTTTCAGCCCTGAACCGTGGAAGCGCCGAAATTCGGGTTTCATTTTTAACGCGGCAGCTTATACCCCCCGAGCGTTACCGACCACTGCCGGTGGTGGTCGGTAAGTTATCCTCCGCCGAGGTCGACGCGCGTTACCGATGCACACGTAAAAAATTTTTCGCGAATTTTCGCGAATTTTTGGCGCGGTAAACCTTCGTCTCCGCGTCCTCCGTCCGACGAGCCTACTCTCGCCCGCACCCGTCGACCCGTTCTCGAGCTATACGGCGACAAAGAAACTTTGATTTTTCACTAATTTGACGTCATCGAGAAAGTTACGGCCAACTGGGAATTAAAGGTATATCGCCTTTCCGAATTTTCCGGGAGCCCGTCGGGCCTTCGGCCCCGCTCGGCGCGGCACTGCTCGGCTCGAGGTCGAGGTCGTCGGTAGCGACGATGGTGGCGGGGAGGTGCGCGATTGGTCTGTCATCGCTATCCTCCCCCCCAACCCCCCCTCCCCATTTAAAATTAATGGAAAATGTAAACCTAAACATAGAGTGGGATTCGTAACCTCGAAGTTACAAGTCCATTCGCTCAACTATCAAGGGAGAGTAAACGCGGTGACTGTGGCGGCACTCGCCACCGATGCGAAGTCAGCATCACGAAGTTGGCGTTAAATTCGAACGTTTGAATCAGTTATTTTCTTTCCGGCCCTTTTCAGCCCTGAACCGTGGAAGCGCCGAAATTCGGGTTTCATTTTTAACGCGGCAGCTTATACCCCCCGAGCGTTACCGACCACTGCCGGTGGTGGTCGGTAACTTATCCTCCGCCGAGGTCGACGCGCGTTACCGTTGCACACGTAAAAAATTTTTCGCGAATTTTTCGCGCGGTAAACCTTCGTCTCCGCGTCCTCCGTCCGACGAGCCTACTCTCGCCCGCACCCGTTGACCCGTTCTCGAGCTATACGGCGACAAAGAAACTTTGATTTTTCACTAATTTGACGTCATCGAGAAAGTTACGGCCAACTGGGAATTAAAGGTATATCGCCTTTCCGAGTTTTCCGGGAGCCCGTCGGGCCTTCGGCCCCGCTCGGCTCGGCTCGGCTCGAGGTCGAGGTCGTCGGTAGCGACGATGGTGGCGGGGAGGTGCGCAATTGGTCTGTCATCGCCATCTCCCCAACCCCCGCACCCCTTTAAAATTAAAGGAAAATGTAAACCCAAACGTAGAGTCGGATTCGTAACCTCGAAGTTACATGTCGATTCGCTCAACTATCAAGGGAGAGAAAACGCGGCGACTGTGGCGGCACTCGCCACGGATGCGAAGTCAGCATCACGAAGTTGGCGTTAAATTCGAACGTTTGAATCAGTTATTTTCTTTCCGGCCCTTTTCAGCCCTGAACCGTGGAAGCGCCGAAATTCGGGTTTCATTTGTAACGCGGCAGCTTATACCCCCCGAGCGTTACCGACCACTGCCGGTGGTGGTCGGTAAGTTATCCTCCGCCGAGGTCGACGCGCGTTACCGATGCACACGTAAAAAATTTTTCGCGAATTTTCGCGAATTTTTGTCGCGGTAAACCTTCGTCTCCGCGTCCTTCGTCCGACGAGCCTACTCTCGCCCGCACCCGTCGACCCGTTCTCGAGCTATACGGCGACAAAGAAACTTTGATTTTTCACTGATTTGACGTCATCGAGAAAGTTACGGCCAACTGGGAATTAAAGGTATATCGCCTTTCCGAATTTTCCGGGAGCCCGTCGGGCCTTCGGCCCCGCTCGGCGCGGCACTGCTCGGCTCGAGGTCGAGGTCGTCGGTAGCGACGATGGTGGCGGGGAGGTGCGCGATTGGTCTGTCATCGCTATCCTCCCCCCCAACCCCCCCTCCCCCTTTAAAATTAATGGAAAATGTAAACCTAAACGTAGAGTGGGATTCGTAACCTCGAAGTTACAAGTCCATTCGCTCAACTATCAAGGGAGAGTAAACGCGGTGACTGCGGCGGCACTCGCCACCGATGCGAAGTCAGCATCACGAAGTTGGCGTTAAATTCGAACGTTTGAATCAGTTATTTTCTTTCCGGCCCTTTTCAGCCCTGAACCGTGGAAGCGCCGAAATTCGGGTTTCATTTTTAACGCGGCAGCTTATACCCCCCGAGCGTTACCGACCACTGCCGGTGGTGGTCGGTAAGTTATCCTCCGCCGAGGTCGACGCGCGTTACCGATGCACACGTAAAAAATTTTTCGCGAATTTTCGCGAATTTTTGGCGCGGTAAACCTTCGTCTCCGCGTCCTCCGTCCGACGATCCTACTCTCGCCCGCACCCGTCGACCCGTTCTCGAGCTATACGGCGACAAAGAAACTTTGATTTTTCACTAATTTGACGTCATCGAGAAAGTTACGGCCAACTGGGAATTAAAGGTATATCGCCTTTCCGAATTTTCCGGGAGCCCGTCGGGCCTTCGGCCCCGCTCGGCGCGGCACTGCTCGGCTCGAGGTCGAGGTCGTCGGTAACGACGATGGTGGCGGGGAGGTGCGCGATTGGTCTGTCATCGCTATCCTCCCCCCCAACCCCCCCTCCCCATTTAAAATTAATGGAAAATGTAAACCTAAACATAGAGTGGGATTCGTAACCTCGAAGTTACAAGTCCATTCGCTCAACTATCAAGGGAGAGTAAACGCGGTGACTGTGGCGGCACTCGCCACCGATGCGAAGTCAGCATCACGAAGTTGGCGTTAAATTCGAACGTTTGAATCAGTTATTTTCTTTCCGGCCCTTTTCAGCCCTGAACCGTGGAAGCGCCGAAATTCGGGTTTCATTTTTAACGCGGCAGCTTATACCCCCCGAGCGTTACCGACCACTGCCGGTGGTGGTCGGTAAGTTATCCTCCGCCGAGGTCGACGCGCGTTACCGATGCACACGTAAAAAATTTTTCGCGAATTTTCGCGAATTTTTCGCGCGGTAAACCTTCGTCTCCGCGTCCTCCGTCCGACGAGCCTACTCTCGCCCGCACCCGTTGACCCGTTCTCGAGCTATACGGCGACAAAGAAACTTTGATTTTTCACTAATTTGACGTCATCGAGAAAGTTACGGCCAACTGGGAATTAAAGGTATATCGCCTTTCCGAGTTTTCCGGGAGCCCGTCGTGCCTTCGGCCCTGCTCGGCTCGGCTCGGCTCGGCTCGGCTCGAGGTCGAGGTCGTCGGTAGCGACGATGGTGGCGGGGAGGTGCGCAATTGGTCTGTCATCGCCATCTCCCCAACCCCCCTCCCTTTTAAAATTAATGGAAAATGTAAACCCAAACGTAGATTCGGATTCGTAACCTCGAAGTTACAAGTCCATTCGCTCAACTATCAAGGGAGAGTAAACGCGGTGACTGTGGCGGCACTCGCCACCGATGCGAAGTCAGCATCACGAAGTTGGCGTTAAATTCGAACGTTTGAATCAGTTATTCTCTTTCCGGCCCTTTTCAGCCCTGAACCGTGGAAGCGCCGAAATTCGGGTTTCATTTTTAACGCGGCAGCTTATACCCCCCGAGCGTTACCGACCACTGCCGGTGGTGGTCGGTAAGTTATCCTCCGCCGAGGTCGACGCGCGTTACCGATGCACACGTAAAAAATTTTTCGCGAATTTTCGCGAATTTTTGGCGCGGTAAACCTTCGTCTCCGCGTCCTCCGTCCGACGAGCCTACTCTCGCCCGCACCCGTCGACCCGTTCTCGAGCTATACGGCGACAAAGAAACTTTGATTTTTCACTAATTTGACGTCATCGAGAAAGTTACGGCCAACTGGGAATTAAAGGTATATCGCCTTTCCGAATTTTCCGGGAGCCCGTCGGGCCTTCGGCCCCGCTCGGCGCGGCACTGCTCGGCTCGAGGTCGAGGTCGTCGGTAGCGACGATGGTGGCGGGGAGGTGCGCGATTGGTCTGTCATCGCTATCCTCCCCCCCAACCCCCCCTCCCCATTTAAAATTAATGGAAAATGTAAACCTAAACATAGAGTGGGATTCGTAACCTCGAAGTTACAAGTCCATTCGCTCAACTATCAAGGGAGAGTAAACGCGGTGACTGTGGCGGCACTCGCCACCGATGCGAAGTCAGCATCACGAAGTTGGCGTTAAATTCGAACGTTTGAATCAGTTATTTTCTTTCCGGCCCTTTTCAGCCCTGAACCGTGGAAGCGCCGAAATTCGGGTTTCATTTTTAACGCGGCAGCTTATACCCCCCGAGCGTTACCGACCACTGCCGGTGGTGGTCGGTAAGTTATCCTCCGCCGAGGTCGACGCGCGTTACCGATGCACACGTAAAAAATTTTTCGCGAATTTTCGCGAATTTTTCGCGCGGTAAACCTTCGTCTCCGCGTCCTCCGTCCGACGAGCCTACTCTCGCCCGCACCCGTTGACCCGTTCTCGAGCTATACGGCGACAAAGAAACTTTGATTTTTCACTAATTTGACGTCATCGAGAAAGTTACGGCCAACTGGGAATTAAAGGTATATCGCCTTTCCGAGTTTTCCGGGAGCCCGTCGGGCCTTCGGCCCTGCTCGGCTCGGCTCGGCTCGGCTCGGCTCGGCTCGAGGTCGAGGTCGTCGGTAGCGACGATGGTGGCGGGGAGGTGCGCGATTGGTCTGTCATCGCCATCTCCCCAACCCCCCTCCCTTTTAAAATTAATGGAAAATGTAAACCCAAACGTAGATTCGGATTCGTAACCTCGAAGTTACAAGTCCATTCGCTCAACTATCAAGGGAGAGTAAACGCGGTGACTGTGGCGGCACTCGCCACCGATGCGAAGTCAGCATCACGAAGTTGGCGTTAAATTCGAACGTTTGAATCAGTTATTTTCTTTCCGGCCCTTTTCAGCCCTGAACCGTGGAAGCGCCGAAATTCGGGTTTCATTTTTAACGCGGCAGCTTATACCCCCCGAGCGTTACCGACCACTGTAGGTGGTGGTCGGTAAGTTATCCTCCGCCGAGGTCGACGCGCGTTACCGATGCACACGTAAAAAATTTTTCGCAAATTTTCGCGAATTTTTCGCGCGGTAAACCTTCGTCTCCGCGTGCTCCGTCCGACGAGCCTACTCTCGCCCGCACCCGTCGACCCGTTCTCGAGCTATACGGCGACAAAGAAATCGCAAAATTTCACTAATTTGACGTCACCGAAAAAGTTACGGCCAACTGGGAATTAAAGGTATATCGCCTTCCCGAATTTTCCGGGAGCCCATCGGGCCTTCGGCCCCGCTCGGCACGGCTCGGCTCGGCTCGGCTCGAGGTCGAGGTCGTCGATAGCGACGATGGTGGCGGGGAGGCGCGCGATTGGTCTGTCAACGCCATCCTCCCCCCAACCCCCCCTCCTTTTAAAATTAATGGAAAATGTAAACCTAAAAGTAGAGTCGGATTCGTAACCTCAAAGTTACAAGTCAATTCGCTCAACTATCAAGGGAGAGTAAACGCGGCGACTGTGGCGGCACTCGCCACCGATGCGAAGTCAGCGTCGCGAAGTTGGCGTTAAATTCGAACGTTTGAATCAGTTATTTTCTTTAGGGCCCTTTTCAGCCCTGAACCGTGGAAGCGCCGAAATTCGGGTTTCATTTTTAACGTGGCAGCTTGTACCCCCCGAGCGTTACCGACCACTGCCGGTGGTTGTCGGTAACTTATCCTCCGCCGAGGTCGACGCGCGTTACCGATGCACACGTAAAAAATTTTTCGCGAATTTTCGCGAATTTTTCGCGCGGTAAACCTTCGTCTCCGCGTCCTCCGTCCGACGAGCCTACTCTCGCCCGCACCCGTCGACCCGTTCTCGAGCTATACGGCGACAAAGAAACTTTGATTTTTCACTAATTTGACGTCATCGACAAAGTTACGGCCAACTGGGAATTAAAGGTTTATCGCCTTTCCGAGTTTTCCGGGAGCCCGTCGGGCCTTCGGCCCCGCTCGGCGCGGCAGTGCTCGGCTCGAGGTCGAGGTCGTCGGTAGCGACGATGGTGGCGGGGAGGTGCGCGATTGGTCTGTCATCGCTATCCTCCCCCCCAACCACCCCTCCCCCTTTAAAATTAATGGAAAATGTAAACCTAAACGTAGAATCGGATTCGTAACCTCGTAGTTACAAGTCGATTCGCTCAACTATCAAGGGAGAGTAAACGGGGCGACTGTGGCGGCACTCGCCACCGATGCGAAGTCAGCATCACGAAGTTGGCGTTAAATTCGAACGTTTGAATCAGTTATTTTCTTTCCGGCCCTTTTCAGCCCTGAACCGTGGAAGCGCCGAAATTCGGGTTTCATTTTTAACGCGGCAGCTTATATCCCCCGAGCGTTACCGACCACTGTAGGTGGTGGTCGGTAAGTTATCCTCCGCCGAGGTCGACGCGCGTTACCGATGCACACGTAAAAAATTTTTCGCAAATTTTCGCGAATTTTTCGCACGGTAAACCTTCGTCTCCGCGTGCTCCGTCCGACGAGCCTACTCTCGCCCGCACCCGTCGACCCGTTCTCGAGCTATACGGCGACAAAGAAATCGCAAAATTTCACTAATTTGACGTCACCGAAAAAGTTACGGCCAACTGGGAATTAAAGGTATATCGCCTTCCCGAATTTTCCGGGGGCTCATCGGGCCTTCGGCCCCGCTCGGCGCGGCACTGCTCGGCTCGAGGTCGAGGTCGTCGGTAGCGACGATGGTGGCGGGGAGGTGCGCAATTGGTCTGTCATCGCCATCTCCCCAACCCCCCTCCCTTTTAAAATTAATGGAAAATGTAAACCCAAACGTAGATTCGGATTCGTAACCTCGAAGTTACAAGTCCATTCGCTCAACTATCAAGGGAGAGTAAACGCGGTGACTGTGGCGGCACTCGCCACCGATGCGAAGTCAGCATCACGAAGTTGGCGTTAAATTCGAACGTTTGAATCAGTTATTTTCTTTCCGGCCCTTTTCAGCCCTGAACCGTGGAAGCGCCGAAATTCGGGTTTCATTTTTAACGCGGCAGCTTATACCCCCCGAGCGTTACCGACCACTGCCGGTGGTGGTCGGTAAGTTATCCTCCGCCGAGGTCGACGCGCGTTACCGATGCACACGTAAAAAATTTTTCGCGAATTTTCGCGAATTTTTCGCGCGGTAAGCCTTCGTTTCCGCGTGCTCCGTCCGACGAGCCTACTCTCGCCAGCACCCGTCGACCCGTTCTCGAGCTATACGGCGACAAAGAAACTTTGATTTTTCACTAATTTGACGTCATCGAGAAAGTTACGGCCAACTGGGAATTAAAGGTATATCGCCTTTCCGAGTTTTCCGGGAGCCCGTCGGGCCTTCGGCCCCCCTCGGCTCGGCTCCGCTCGGCTCGGCTCGAGGTCGAGGTCGTCTGTAGCGACGATGGTGGCGGGGAGGTGCGCAATTGGTCTGTCATCGCCATCTCCCCAACCCCCCCTCCCCTTTAAAATTAATGGAAAATGTAAACCCAAACGTAGAGTCGGATTCGTAACCTCGAAGTTACAAGTCGATTCGCTCAACTATCAAGGGAGAGAAAACGCGGCGACTGTGGCGGCACTCGCCACGGATGCGAAGTCAGCATCACGAAGTTGGCGTTAAATTCGAACGTTTGAATCAGTTATTTTCTTTCCGGCCCTTTTCAGCCCTGAACCGTGGAAGCGCCGAAATTCGGGTTTCATTTTTAACGCGGCAGCTTATACCCCCCGAGCGTTACCGACCACTGCCGGTGGTGGTCGGTAAGTTATCCTCCGCCGAGGCCGACGCGCGTTACCGATGCACACGTAAAAAATTTTTCGCGAATTTTCGCGAATTTTTCGCGCGGTAAACCTTCGTCTCCGCGTCCTCCGTCCGACGAGCCTACTCTCGCCCGCACCCGTTGACCCGTTCTCGAGCTATACGGCGACAAAGAAACTTTGATTTTTCACTAATTTGACGTCATCGAGAAAGTTACGGCCAACTGGGAATTAAAGGTATATCGCCTTTCCGAATTTTCCGGGAGCCCGTCGGGCCTTCGGCCCCGCTCGGCGCGGCACTGCTCGGCTCGAGGTCGAGGTCGTCGGTAGCGACGATGGTGGCGGGGAGGTGCGCGATTGGTCTGTCATCGCTATCCTCCCCACCCAACCCCCCCTCCCCCTTTAAAATTAATGGAAAATGTAAACCTAAACGTAGAGTGGGATTCGTAACCTCGAAGTTACAAGTCCATTCGCTCAACTATCAAGGGAGAGTAAACGCGGTGACTGTGGCGGCACTCGCCACCGAAGCGGAGTCAGCGTCGCGAATTTGGCGTTAAATTCGAACGTTTGAATCAGTTATTTTCTTTAGGGCCCTTTTCAGCCCTGAACCGTGGAAGCGCCGAAATTCGGGTTTCATTTTTAACGCGGCAGCTTATATCCCCCGAGCGTTACCGACCACTGTAGGTGGTGGTCGGTAAGTTATCCTCCGCCGAGGTCGACGCGCGTTACCGATGCACACGTAAAAAATTTTTCGCAAATTTTCGCGAATTTTTCGCACGGTAAACCTTCGTCTCCGCGTGCTCCGTCCGACGAGCCTACTCTCGCCCGCACCCGTCGACCCGTTCTCGAGCTATACGGCGACAAAGAAATTGCAAAATTTCACTAATTTGACGTCACCGAAAAAGTTACGGCCAACTGGGAATTAAAGGTATATCGCCTTCCCGAATTTTCCGGGGGCTCATCGGGCCTTCGGCCCCGCTCGGCACGGCTCGGCTCGGCTCGGCTCGGCTCGAGGTCGAGGTCGTCGATAGCGACGATGGTGGCGGGGAGGTGCGCGATTGGTCTGTCATCGCTATCCTCCCCCCCAACCACCCCTCCCCCTTTAAAATTAATGGAAAATGTAAACCTAAACGTAGAATCGGATTCGTAACCTCGTAGTTACAAGTCGATTCGCTCAACTATCAAGGGAGAGTAAACGGGGCGACTGTGGCGGCACTCGCCACCGATGCGAAGTCAGCATCACGAAGTTGGCGTTAAATTCGAACGTTTGAATCAGTTATTTTCTTTCCGGCCCTTTTCAGCCCTGAACCGTGGAAGCGCCGAAATTCGGGTTTCATTTTTAACGCGGCAGCTTATACCCCCCGAGCGTTACCGACCACTGCCGGTGGTGGTCGGTAAGTTATCCTCCGCCGAGGTCGACGCGCGTTACCGATGCACACGTAAAAAAATTTTCGCGAATTTTCGCGAATTTTTCGCGCGGTAAAACTTCGTCTCCGCGTCCTCCGTCCGACGAGCCTACTGTCGCCCGCACCCGTCGACCCGTTCTCGAGCTATACGGCGACAAAGAAATCGCAAAATTTCACTAATTTGACGTCACCGAAAAAGTTACGGCCAACTGGGAATTAAAGGTATATCGCCTTTCCGAATTTTCCGGGAGCCCGTCGGGCCTTCGGCCCCGCTCGGCGCGGCACTGCTCGGCTCGAGGTCGAGGTCGTCGGTAGCGACGATGGTGGCGGGGAGGTGCGCGATTGGTCTGTCATCGCTATCCTCCCCCCCAACCCCCCCTCCACCTTTAAAATTAATGGAAAATGTAAACCTAAACGTAGAGTGGGATTCGTAACCTCGAAGTTACAAGTCCATTCGCTCAACTATCAAGGGAGAGTAAACGCGGTGACTGTGGCGGCACTCGCCACCGATGCGAAGTCAGCATCACGAAGTTGGCGTTAAATTCGAACGTTTGAATCAGTTATTTTCTTTCCGGCCCTTTTCAGCCCTGAACCGTGGAAGCGCCGAAATTCGGGTTTCATTTTTAACGCGGCAGCTTATACCCCCCGAGCGTTACCGACCACTGCCGGTGGTGGTCGGTAAGTTATCCTCCGCCGAGGTCGACGCGCGTTACCGATGCACACGTAAAAAATTTTTCGCGAATTTTCGCGAATTTTTCGCGCGGTAAACCTTCGTCTCCGCGTCCTCCGTCCGACGAGCCTACTCTCGCCCGCACCCGTCGACCCGTTCTCGAGCTATACGGCGACAAAGAAACTTTGATTTTTCACTAATTTGACGTCATCGAGCAAGTTACGGCCAACTGGGAATTAAAGGTATATCGCCTTTCCGAATTTTCCGGGAGCCCGTCGGGCCTTCGGCCCCGCTCGGCGCGGCACTGCTCGGCTCGAGGTCGAGGTCGTCGGTAGCGACGATGGTGGCGGGGAGGTGCGCGTTTGGTCTGTCATCGCTATCCTCCCCCCCAACCCCCCCCTCCCCATTTAAAATTAATGGAAAATGTAAACCTAAACATAGAGTGGGATTCGTAACCTCGAAGTTACAAGTCGATTCGCTCAACTATCAAGGGAGGGTAAACGCGGTGACTGTGGCGGCACTCGCCACCGATGCGAAGTCAGCATCACGAAGTTGGCGTTAAATTCGAACGTTTGAATCAGTTATTTTCTTTCCGGCCCTTTTCAGCCCTGAACCGTGGAAGCGCCGAAATTCGGGTTTCATTTTTAACGCGGCAGCTTATACCCCCCGAGCGTTACCGACCACTGCCGGTGGTGGTCGGTAAGTTATCCTCCGCCGAGGTCGACGCGCGTTACCGATGCACACGTAAAAAATTTTTTGCGAATTTTCGCGAATTTTTCGCGCGGTAAACCTTCGTCTCCGCGTCCTCCGTCCGACGAGCCTACTCTCGCCCGCACCCGTTGACCCGTTCTCGAGCTATACGGCGACAAAGAAACTTTGATTTTTCACTAATTTGACGTCATCGAGAAAGTTACGGCCAACTGGGAATTAAAGGTATATCGCCTTTCCGAGTTTTCCGGGAGCCCGTCGGGCCTTCGGCCCTGCTCGGCTCGGCTCGGCTCGGCTCGGCTCGAGGTCGAGGTCGTCGGTAGCGACGATGGTGGCGGGGAGGTGCGCAATTGGTCTGTCATCGCCATCTCCCCAACCCCCCCTCCCTTTTAAAATTAATGGAAAATGTAAACCCAAACGTAGAGTCGGATTCGTAACCTCGAAGTTACAAGTCCATTCGCTCAACTATCAAGGGAGAGTAAACGCGGTGACTGTGGCGGCAATCGCCACCGATGCGAAGTCAGCATCACGAAGTTGGCGTTAAATTCGAACGTTTGAATCAGTTATCTTCTTTCCGGCCCTTTTCAGCCCTGAACCGTGGAAGCGCCGAAATTCGGGTTTCATTTTTAACGCGGCAGCTTATACCCCCCGAGCGTTACCGACCACTGCCGGTGGTGGTCGGTAAGTTATCCTCCGCCGAGGTCGACGCGCGTTACCGATGCACACGTAAAAAATTTTTCGCGAATTTTCGCGAATTTTTCGCGCGGTAAACCTTCGTCTCCGCGTCCTCCGTCCGACGAGCCTACTCTCGCCCGCACCCGTCGACCCATTCTCGAGCTATACGGCGACAAAGAAACTTTGATTTTTCACTAATTTGACGTCATCGAGAAAGTTACGGCCAACTGGGAATTAAAGGTATATCGCCTTTCCGAATTTTCCGGGAGCCCGTCGGGCCTTCGGCCCCGCTCGGCGCGGCACTGCTCGGCTCGAGGTCGAGGTCGTCGGTAGCGACGATGGTGGCGGGGAGGTGCGCGATTGGTCTGTCATCGCTATCCTCCCCCCCAACCCCCCCTCCCCATTTAAAATTAATGGAAAATGTAAACCTAAACATAGAGTGGGATTCGTAACCTCGAAGTTACAAGTCCATTCGCTCAACTATCAAGGGAGAGTAAACGCGGTGACTGTGGCGGCACTCGCCACCGATGCGAAGTCAGCATCACGAAGTTGGCGTTAAATTCGAACGTTTGAATCAGTTATTTTCTTTCCGGCCCTTTTCAGCCCTGAACCGTGGAAGCGCCGAAATTCGGGTTTCATTTTTAACGCGGCAGCTTATACCCCCCGAGCGTTACCGACCACTGCCGGTGGTGGTCGGTAAGTTATCCTCCGCCGAGGTCGACGCGCGTTACCGATGCACACGTAAAAAATTTTTCGCGAATTTTCGCGAATTTTTCGCGCGGTAAACCTTCGTCTCCGCGTCCTCCGTCCGACAAGCCTACTCTCGCCCGCACCCGTTGACCCGTTCTCGAGCTATACGGCGACAAAGAAACTTTGATTTTTCACTAATTTGACGTCATCGAGAAAGTTACGGCCAACTGGGAATTAAAGGTATATCGCCTTTCCGAGTTTTCCGGGAGCCCGTCGGGCCTTCGGCCCTGCTCGGCTCGGCTCGGCTCGGCTCGGCTCGAGGTCGAGGTCGTCGGTAGCGACGATGGTGGCGGGGAGGTGCGCAGTTGGTCTGTCATCGCCATCTCCCCAACCCCCCCTCCCTTTTAAAATTAATGGAAAATGTAAACCCAAACGTAGATTCGGATTCGTAAACTCGAAGTTACAAGTCCATTCGCTCAACTATCAAGGGAGAGTAAACGCGGTGACTGTGGCGGCACTCGCCACCGATGCGAAGTCAGCATCACGAAGTTGGCGTTAAATTCGAACGTTTGAATCAGTTATTTTCTTTCCGGCCCTTTTCAGCCCTGAACCGTGGAAGCGCCGAAATTCGGGTTTCATTTTTAACGCGGCAGCTTATACCCCCCGAGCGTTACCGACCACTGCCGGTGGTGGTCGGTAAGTTATCCTCCGCCGAGGTCGACGCGCGTTACCGATGCACACGTAAAAAATTTTTCGCGAATTTTTCGCGCGGTAAGCCTTCGTCTCCGCGTGCTCCGTCCGACGAGCCTACTCTCGCCAGCACCCGTCGACCCGTTCTCGAGCTATACGGCGACAAAGAAACTTTGATTTTTCACTAATTTGACGTCACCGAAAAAGTTACGGCCAACTGGGAATTAAAGGTATATCGCCTTCCCGAATTTTCCGGGAGCCCATCGGGCCTTCGGCCCCGCTCGGCATGGCTCGGCTCGGCTCGGCTCGGCTCGAGGTCGAGGTCGTCGATAGCGACGATGGTGGCGGGGAGGCGCGTGATTGGTCTGTCATCGCCATCCTCCCCCCAACCCCCCCTCCTTTTAAAATTAATGGAAAATGTAAACCTAAAAGTAGAGTCGGATTCGTAACCTCAAAGTTACAAGTCAATTCGCTCAACTATCAAGGGAGAGTAAACGCGGCGACTGTGGCGGCACTCGCCACCGATGCGAAGTCAGCGTCGCGAAGTTGGCGTTAAATTCGAACGTTTGAATCAGTTATTTTCTTTAGGGCCCTTTTCAGCCCTGAACCGTGGAAGCGCCGAAATTCGGGTTTCATTTTTAACGCGGCAGCTTATACCCCCGAGCGTTACCGACCACTGCCGGTGGTGGTCGGTAAGTTATCCTCCGCCGAGGTCGACGCGCGTTACCGTTGCACACGTAAAAAATTTTTCGCGAATTTTCGCGAATTTTTCGCGCGGTAAACCTTCGTCTCCGCGTCCTCCGTCCGACGAGCCTACTCTCGCCCGCACCCGTTGACCCGTTCTCGAGCTATACGGCGACAAAGAAACTTTGATTTTTCACTAATTTGACGTCATCGAGAAAGTTACGGCCAACTGGGAATTAAAGGTATATTGCCTTTCTGAGTTTTCCGGGAGCCCGTCGGGCCTTCGGCCCCGCTCGGCTCGGCTCGGCTCGGCTCGGCTCGAGGTCGAGGTCGTCTGTAGCGACGATGGTGGCGGGGAGGTGCGCAATTGGTCTGTCATCGCCATCTCCCCAACCCCCCCTCCCCTTTAAAATTAATGGAAAATGTAAACCCAAACGTAGAGTCGGATTCGTAACCTCGAAGTTACAAGTCGATTCGCTCAACTATCAAGGGAGAGAAAACGCGGCGACTGTGGCGGCACTCGCCACGGATGCGAAGTCAGCATCACGAAGTTGGCGTTAAATTCGAACGTTTGAATCAGTTATTTTCTTTCCGGCCCTTTTCAGCCCTGAACCGTGGAAGCGCCGAAATTCGGGTTTCATTTTTAACGCGGCAGCTTATACCCCCCGAGCGTTACCGACCACTGCCGGTGGTGGTCGGTAAGTTATCCTCCGCCGAGGTCGACGCGCGTTACCGATGCACACGTAAAAAATTTTTCGCGAATTTTCGCGAATTTTTCGCGCGGTAAGCCTTCGTCTCCGCGTGCTCCGTCCGACGAGCCTACTCTCGCCAGCACCCGTCGACCCGTTCTCGAGCTATACGGCGACAAAGAAACTTTGATTTTTCACTAATTTGACGTCACCGAAAAAGTTACGGCCAACTGGGAATTAAAGGTATATCGCCTTCCCGAATTTTCCGGGAGCCCATCGGGCCTTCGGCCCCGCTCGGCATGGCTCGGCTCGGCTCGGCTCGGCTCGAGGTCGAGGTCGTCGATAGCGACGATGGTGGCGGGGAGGCGCGTGATTGGTCTGTCATCGCCATCCTCCCCCCAACCCCCCCTCCTTTTAAAATTAATGGAAAATGTAAACCTAAAAGTAGAGTCGGATTCGTAACCTCAAAGTTACAAGTCAATTCGCTCAACTATCAAGGGAGAGTAAACGCGGCGACTGTGGCGGCACTCGCCACCGATGCGAAGTCAGCGTCGCGAAGTTGGCGTTAAATTCGAACGTTTGAATCAGTTATTTTCTTTAGGGCCCTTTTCAGCCCTGAACCGTGGAAGCGCCGAAATTCGGGTTTCATTTTTAACGCGGCAGCTTATACCCCCCGAGCGTTACCGACCACTGCCGGTGGTGGTCGGTAAGTTATCCTCCGCCGAGGTCGACGCGCGTTACCGTTGCACACGTAAAAAATTTTTCGCGAATTTTCGCGAATTTTTCGCGCGGTAAACCTTCGTCTCCGCGTCCTCCGTCCGACGAGCCTACTCTCGCCCGCACCCGTTGACCCGTTCTCGAGCTATACGGCGACAAAGAAACTTTGATTTTTCACTAATTTGACGTCATCAAGAAAGTTACGGCCAACTGGGAATTAAAGGTATATCGCCTTTCCGAGTTTTCCGGGAGCCCGTCGGGCCTTCGGCCCTGCTCGGCTCGGCTCGGCTCGGCTCGGCTCGAGGTCGAGGTCGTCGGTAGCGACGATGGTGGCGGGGAGGTGCGCAGTTGGTCTGTCATCGCCATCTCCCCAACCCCCCCTCCCTTTTAAAATTAATGGAAAATGTAAACCCAAACGTAGATTCGGATTCGTAAACTCGAAGTTACAAGTCGATTCGCTCAACTATCAAGGGAGAGTAAACGCGGTGACTGTGGCGGCACTCGCCACCGATGCGAAGTCAGCATCACGAAGTTGGCGTTAAATTCGAACGTTTGAATCAGTTATTTTCTTTCCGGCCCTTTTCAGCCCTGAACCGTGGAAGCGCCGAAATTCGGGTTTCATTTTTAACGCGGCAGCTTATACCCCCCGAGCGTTACCGACCACTGCCGGTGGTGGTCGGTAAGTTATCCTCCGCCGAGGTCGACGCGCGTTACCGATGCACACGTAAAAAATTTTTTGCGAATTTTCGTGAATTTTTCGCGCGGTAAACCTTCGTCTCCGCGTCCTCCGTCCGACGAGCCTACTCTCGCCCGCACCCGTTGACCCGTTCTCGAGCTATACGGCGACAAAGAAACTTTGATTTTTCACTAATTTGACGTCATCGAGAAAGTTACGGCCAACTGGGAATTAAAGGTATATCGCCTTTCCGAGTTTTCCGGAAGCCCGTCGGGCCTTCGGCCCTGCTCGGCTCGGCTCGGCTCGGCTCGGCTCGGCTCGAGGTCGAGGTCGTCGGTAGCGACGATGGTGGCGGGGAGGTGCGCAATTGGTCTGTCATCGCCATCTCCCCAACCCCCCCTCCCTTTTAAAATTAATGGAAAATGTAAACCCAAACGTAGAGTCGGATTCGTAACCTCGAAGTTACAAGTCCATTCGCTCAACTATCAAGGGAGAGTAAACGCGGTGACTGTGGCGGCACTCGCCACCGATGCGAAGTCAGCATCACGAAGTTGGCGTTAAATTCGAACGTTTGAATCAGTTATCTTCTTTCCGGCCCTTTTCAGCCCTGAACCGTGGAAGCGCCGAAATTCGGGTTTCATTTTTAACGCGGCAGCTTATACCCCCCGAGCGTTACCGACCACTGCCGGTGGTGGTCGGTAAGTTATCCTCCGCCGAGGTCGACGCGCGTTACCGATGCACACGTAAAAAATTTTTCGCGAATTTTCGCGAATTTTTCGCGCGGTAAACCTTCGTCTCCGCGTCCTCCGTCCGACGAGCCTACTCTCGCCCGCACCCGTCGACCCGTTCTCGAGCTATACGGCGACAAAGAAACTTTGATTTTTCACTAATTTGACGTCATCGAGAAAGTTACGGCCAACTGGGAATTAAAGGTATATCGCCTTTCCGAATTTTCCGGGAGCCCGTCGGGCCTTCGGCCCCGCTCGGCGCGGCACTGCTCGGCTCGAGGTCGAGGTCGTCGGTAGCGACGATGGTGGCGGGGAGGTGCGCGATTGGTCTGTCATCGCTATCCTCCCCCCCAACCCCCCCTCCCCATTTAAAATTAATGGAAAATGTAAACCTAAACATAGAGTGGGATTCGTAACCTCGAAGTTACAAGTCCATTCGCTCAACTATCAAGGGAGAGTAAACGCGGTGACTGTGGCGGCACTCGCCACCGATGCGAAGTCAGCATCACGAAGTTGGCGTTAAATTCGAACGTTTGAATCAGTTATTTTCTTTCCGGCCCTTTTCACCCCTGAACCGTGGAAGCGCCGAAATTCGGGTTTCATTTTTAACGCGGCAGCTTATACCCCCCGAGCGTTACCGACCACTGCCGGTGGTGGTCGGTAAGTTATCCTCCGCCGAGGTCGACGCGCGTTACCGATGCACACGTAAAAAATTTTTCGCGAATTTTCGCGAATTTTTCGCGCGGTAAACCTTCGTCTCCGCGTCCTCCGTCCGACGAGCCTACTCTCGCCCGCACCCGTTGACCCGTTCTCGAGCTATACGGCGACAAAGAAACTTTGATTTTTCACTAATTTGACGTCATCGAGAAAGTTACGGCCAACTGGGAATTAAAGGTATATCGCCTTTCCGAGTTTTCCGGGAGCCCGTCGGGCCTTCGGCCCTGCTCGGCTCGGCTCGGCTCGGCTCGGCTCGAGGTCGAGGTCGTCGGTAGCGACGATGGTGGCGGGGAGGTGCGCAGTTGGTCTGTCATCGCCATCTCCCCAACCCCCCCTACCTTTTAAAATTAATGGAAAATGTAAACCCAAACGTAGATTCGGATTCGTAAACTCGAAGTTACAAGTCCATTCGCTCAACTATCAAGGGAGAGTAAACGCGGTGACTGTGGCGGCACTCGCCACCGATGCGAAGTCAGCATCACGAAGTTGGCGTTAAATTCGAACGTTTGAATCAGTTATTTTCTTTCCGGCCCTTTTCAGCCCTGAACCGTGGAAGCGCCGAAATTCGGGTTTCATTTTTAACGCGGCAGCTTATACCCCCCGAGCGTTACCGACCACTGCCGGTGGTGGTCGGTAAGTTATCCTCCGCCGAGGTCGACGCGCGTTACCGATGCACACGTAAAAAATTTTTCGCGAATTTTCGCGAATTTTTCGCGCGGTAAACCTTCGTCTCCGCGTCCTCCGTCCGACGAGCCTACTCTCGCCCGCACCCGTCGACCCGTTCTCGAGCTATACGGCGACAAAGAAATCGCAAAATTTCACTAATTTGACGTCACCGAAAAAGTTACGGCCAACTGGGAATTAAAGGTATATCGCCTTCCCGAATTTTCCGGGAGCCCATCGGGCCTTCGGCCCCGCTCGGCACGGCTCGGCTCGGCTCGGCTCGAGGTCGAGGTCGTCGATAGCGACGATGGTGGCGGGGAGGCGCGCGATTGGTCTGTCAACGCCATCCTCCCCCCAACCCCCCCTCCTTTTAAAATTAATGGAAAATGTAAACCTAAAAGTAGAGTCGGATTCGTAACCTCAAAGTTACAAGTCAATTCGCTCAACTATCAAGGGAGAGTAAACGCGGCGACTGTGGCGGCACTCGCCACCGATGCGAAGTCAGCGTCGCGAAGTTGGCGTTAAATTCGAACGTTTGAATCAGTTATTTTCTTTAGGGCCCTTTTCAGCCCTGAACCGTGGAAGCGCCGAAATTCGGGTTTCATTTTTAACGTGGCAGCTTGTACCCCCCGAGCGTTACCGACCACTGCCGGTGGTTGTCGGTAACTTATCCTCCGCCGAGGTCGACGCGCGTTACCGATGCACACGTAAAAAATTTTTCGCGAATTTTCGCGAATTTTTCGCGCGGTAAACCTTCGTCTCCGCGTCCTCCGTCCGACGAGCCTACTCTCGCCCGCACCCGTCGACCCGTTCTCGAGCTATACGGCGACAAAGAAACTTTGATTCTTCACTAATTTGACGTCATCGACAAAGTTACGGCCAACTGGGAATTAAAGGTTTATCGCCTTTCCGAGTTTTCCGGGAGCCCGTCGGGCCTTCGGCCCCGCTCGGCGCGGCAGTGCTCGGCTCGAGGTCGAGGTCGTCGGTAGCGACGATGGTGGCGGGGAGGTGCGCGATTGGTCTGTCATCGCTATCCTCCCCCCCAACCACCCCTCCCCCTTTAAAATTAATGGAAAATGTAAACCTAAACGTAGAATCGGATTCGTAACCTCGTAGTTACAAGTCGATTCGCTCAACTATCAAGGGAGAGTAAACGGGGCGACTGTGGCGGCACTCGCCACCGATGCGAAGTCAGCATCACGAAGTTGGCGTTAAATTCGAACGTTTGAATCAGTTATTTTCTTTCCGGCCCTTTTCAGCCCTGAACCGTGGAAGCGCCGAAATTCGGGTTTCATTTTTAACGCGGCAGCTTATATCCCCCGAGCGTTACCGACCACTGTAGGTGGTGGTCGGTAAGTTATCCTCCGCCGAGGTCGACGCGCGTTACCGATGCACACGTAAAAAATTTTTCGCAAATTTTCGCGAATTTTTCGCACGGTAAACCTTCGTCTCCGCGTGCTCCGTCCGACGAGCCTACTCTCGCCCGCACCCGTCGACCCGTTCTCGAGCTATACGGCGACAAAGAAATCGCAAAATTTCACTAATTTGACGTCACCGAAAAAGTTACGGCCAACTGGGAATTAAAGGTATATCGCCTTCCCGAATTTTCCGGGGGCTCATCGGGCCTTCGGCCCCGCTCGGCACGGCTCGGCTCGGCTCGGCTCGGCTCGAGGTCGAGGTCGTCGATAGCGACGATGGTGGCGGGGAGGTGCGCGATTGGTCTGTCATCGCTATCCTCCCCCCCAACCACCCCTCCCCCTTTAAAATTAATGGAAAATGTAAACCTAAACGTAGAATCGGATTCGTAACCTCGTAGTTACAAGTCGATTCGCTCAACTATCAAGGGAGAGTAAACGGGGCGACTGTGGCGGCACTCGCCACCGATGCGAAGTCAGCATCACGAAGTTGGCGTTAAATTCGAACGTTTGAATCAGTTATTTTCTTTCCGGCCCTTTTCAGCCCTGAACCGTGGAAGCGCCGAAATTCGGGTTTCATTTTTAACGCGGCAGCTTATACCCCCCGAGCGTTACCGACCACTGCCGGTGGTGGTCGGTAAGTTATCCTCCGCCGAGGTCGACGCGCGTTACCGATGCACACGTAAAAAATTTTTCGCGAATTTTCGCGAATTTTTCGCGCGGTAAACCTTCGTCTCCGCGTCCTCCGTCCGACGAGCCTACTCTCGCCCGCACCCGTTGACCCGTTCTCGAGCTATACGGCGACAAAGAAACTTTGATTTTTCACTAATTTGACGTAATCGAGAAAGTTACGGCCAACTGGGAATTAAAGGTATATCGCCTTTCCGAATTTTCCGGGAGCCCGTCGGGCCTTCGGCCCCGCTCGGCGCGGCACTGCTCGGCTCGAGGTCGAGGTCGTCGGTAGCGACGATGGTGGCGGGGAGGTGCGCGATTGGTCTGTCATCGCTATCCTCCCCCCCAACCCCCCCTCCACCTTTAAAATTAATGGAAAATGTAAACCTAAACGTAGAGTGGGATTCGTAACCTCGAAGTTACAAGTCCATTCGCTCAACTATCAAGGGAGAGTAAACGCGGTGACTGTGGCTGCACTCGCCACCGATGCGAAGTCAGCATCACGAAGTTGGCGTTAAATTCGAACGTTTGAATCAGTTATTTTCTTTCCGGCCCTTTTCAGCCCTGAACCGTGGAAGCGCCGAAATTCGGGTTTCATTTTTAACGCGGCAGCTTATACCCCCCGAGCGTTACCGACCACTGCCGGTGGTGGTCGGTAAGTTATCCTCCGCCGAGGTCGACGCGCGTTACCGATGCACACGTAAAAAATTTTTTGCGAATTTTCGCGAATTTTTCGCGCGGTAAACCTTCGTCTCCGCGTCCTCCGTCCGACGAGCCTACTCTCGCCCGCACCCGTTGACCCGTTCTCGAGCTATACGGCGACAAAGAAACTTTGATTTTTCACTAATTTGACGTCATCGAGAAAGTTACGGCCAACTGGGAATTAAAGGTATATCGCCTTTCCGAGTTTTCCGGGAGCCCGTCGGGCCTTCGGCCCTGCTCGGCTCGGCTCGGCTCGGCTCGGCTCGAGGTCGAGGTCGTCGGTAGCGACGATGGTGGCGGGGAGGTGCGCAATTGGTCTGTCATCGCCATCTCCCCAACCCCCCCTCCCTTTTAAAATTAATGGAAAATGTAAACCCAAACGTAGAGTCGGATTCGTAACCTCGAAGTTACAAGTCCATTCGCTCAACTATCAAGGGAGAGTAAACGCGGTGACTGTGGCGGCAATCGCCACCGATGCGAAGTCAGCATCACGAAGTTGGCGTTAAATTCGAACGTTTGAATCAGTTATCTTCTTTCCGGCCCTTTTCAGCCCTGAACCGTGGAAGCGCCGAAATTCGGGTTTCATTTTTAACGCGGCAGCTTATACCCCCCGAGCGTTACCGACCACTGCCGGTGGTGGTCGGTAAGTTATCCTCCGCCGAGGTCGACGCGCGTTACCGATGCACACGTAAAAAATTTTTCGCGAATTTTCGCGAATTTTTCGCGCGGTAAACCTTCGTCTCCGCGTCCTCCGTCCGACGAGCCTACTCTCGCCCGCACCCGTCGACCCATTCTCGAGCTATACGGCGACAAAGAAACTTTGATTTTTCACTAATTTGACGTCATCGAGAAAGTTACGGCCAACTGGGAATTAAAGGTATATCGCCTTTCCGAATTTTCCGGGAGCCCGTCGGGCCTTCGGCCCCGCTCGGCGCGGCACTGCTCGGCTCGAGGTCGAGGTCGTCGGTAGCGACGATGGTGGCGGGGAGGTGCGCGATTGGTCTGTCATCGCTATCCTCCCCCCCAACCCCCCCACCCCATTTAAAATTAATGGAAAATGTAAACCTAAACATAGAGTGGGATTCGTAACCTCGAAGTTACAAGTCCATTCGCTCAACTATCAAGGGAGAGTAAACGCGGTGACTGTGGCGGCACTCGCCACCGATGCGAAGTCAGCATCACGAAGTTGGCGTTAAATTCGAACGTTTGAATCAGTTATTTTCTTTCCGGCCCTTTTCAGCCCTGAACCGTGGAAGCGCCGAAATTCGGGTTTCATTTTTAACGCGGCAGCTTATACCCCCCGAGCGTTACCGACCACTGCCGGTGGTGGTCGGTAAGTTATCCTCCGCCGAGGTCGACGCGCGTTACCGATGCACACGTAAAAAATTTTTCGCGAATTTTCGCGAATTTTTCGCGCGGTAAACCTTCGTCTCCGCGTCCTCCGTCCGACGAGACTACTCTCGCCCGCACCCGTTGACCCGTTCTCGAGCTATACGGCGACAAAGAAACTTTGATTTTTCACTAATTTGACGTCATCGAGAAAGTTACGGCCAACTGGGAATTAAAGGTATATCGCCTTTCCGAGTTTTCCGGGAGCCCGTCGGGCCTTCGGCCCTGCTCGGCTCGGCTCGGCTCGGCTCGGCTCGAGGTCGAGGTCGTCGGTAGCGACGATGGTGGCGGGGAGGTGCGCAGTTGGTCTGTCATCGCCATCTCCCCAACCCCCCCTCCCTTTTAAAATTAATGGAAAATGTAAACCCAAACGTAGATTCGGATTCGTAAACTCGAAGTTACAAGTCCATTCGCTCAACTATCAAGGGAGAGTAAACGCGGTGACTGTGGCGGCACTCGCCACCGATGCGAAGTCAGCATCACGAAGTTGGCGTTAAATTCGAACGTTTGAATCAGTTATTTTCTTTCCGGCCCTTTTCAGCCCTGAACCGTGGAAGCGCCGAAATTCGGGTTTCATTTTTAACGCGGCACCTTATACCCCCCGAGCGTTACCGACCACTGCCGGTGGTGGTCGGTAAGTTATCCTCCGCCGAGGTCGACGCGCGTTACCGATGCACACGTAAAAAATTTTTCGCGAATTTTCGCGAATTTTTCGCGCGGTAAGCCTTCGTCTCCGCGTGCTCCGTCCGACGAGCCTACTCTCGCCAGCACCCGTCGACCCGTTCTCGAGCTATACGGCGACAAAGAAACTTTGATTTTTCACTAATTTGACGTCACCGAAAAAGTTACGGCCAACTGGGAATTAAAGGTATATCGCCTTCCCGAATTTTCCGGGAGCCCATCGGGCCTTCGGCCCCGCTCGGCATGGCTCGGCTCGGCTCGGCTCGGCTCGAGGTCGAGGTCGTCGATAGCGACGATGGTGGCGGGGAGGCGCGTGATTGGTCTGTCATCGCCATCCTCCCCCCAACCCCCCCTCCTTTTAAAATTAATGGAAAATGTAAACCTAAAAGTAGAGTCGGATTCGTAACCTCAAAGTTACAAGTCAATTCGCTCAACTATCAAGGGAGAGTAAACGCGGCGACTGTGGCGGCACTCGCCACCGATGCGAAGTCAGCGTCGCGAAGTTGGCGTTAAATTCGAACGTTTGAATCAGTTATTTTCTTTAGGGCCCTTTTCAGCCCTGAACCGTGGAAGCGCCGAAATTCGGGTTTCATTTTTAACGCGGCAGCTTATACCCCCGAGCGTTACCGACCACTGCCGGTGGTGGTCGGTAAGTTATCCTCCGCCGAGGTCGACGCGCGTTACCGTTGCACACGTAAAAAATTTTTCGCGAATTTTCGCGAATTTTTCGCGCGGTAAACCTTCGTCTCCGCGTCCTCCGTCCGACGAGCCTACTCTCGCCCGCACCCGTTGACCCGTTCTCGAGCTATACGGCGACAAAGAAACTTTGATTTTTCACTAATTTGACGTCATCGAGAAAGTTACGGCCAACTGGGAATTAAAGGTATATTGCCTTTCTGAGTTTTCCGGGAGCCCGTCGGGCCTTCGGCCCCGCTCGGCTCGGCTCGGCTCGGCTCGGCTCGAGGTCGAGGTCGTCTGTAGCGACGATGGTGGCGGGGAGGTGCGCAATTGGTCTGTCATCGCCATCTCCCCAACCCCCCCTCCCCTTTAAAATTAATGGAAAATGTAAACCCAAACGTAGAGTCGGATTCGTAACCTCGAAGTTACAAGTCGATTCGCTCAACTATCAAGGGAGAGAAAACGCGGCGACTGTGGCGGCACTCGCCACGGATGCGAAGTCAGCATCACGAAGTTGGCGTTAAATTCGAACGTTTGAATCAGTTATTTTCTTTCCGGCCCTTTTCAGCCCTGAACCGTGGAAGCGCCGAAATTCGGGTTTCATTTTTAACGCGGCAGCTTATACCCCCCGAGCGTTACCGACCACTGCCGGTGGTGGTCGGTAAGTTATCCTCCGCCGAGGTCGACGCGCGTTACCGATGCACACGTAAAAAATTTTTCGCGAATTTTCGCGAATTTTTGGCGCGGTACACCTTCGTCCCCCGCGTCCTCCGTCCGACGAGCCTACTCTCGCCCGCACCCGTCGACCCGTTCTCGAGCTATACGGCGACAAAGAAACTTTGATTTTTCACTAATTTGACGTCATCGAGAAAGTTACGGCCAACTGGGAATTAAAGGTATATCGCCTTTCCGAATTTTCCGGGAGCCCGTCGGGCCTTCGGCCCCGCTCGGCGCGGCACTGCTCGGCTCGAGGTCGAGGTCGTCGGTAGCGACGATGGTGGCGGGGAGGTGCGCGATTGGTCTGTCATCGCTATCCTCCCCCCCAACCCCCCCTCCCCATTTAAAATTAATGGAAAATGTAAACCTAAACATAGAGTGGGATTCGTAACCTCGAAGTTACAAGTCGATTCGCTCAACTATCAAGGGAGAGTAAACGCGGTGACTGTGGCGGCACTCGCCACCGATGCGAAGTCAGCATCACGAAGTTGGCGTTAAATTCGAACGTTTGAATCAGTTATTTTCTTTCCGGCCCTTTTCAGCCCTGAACCGTGGAAGCGCCGAAATTCGGGTTTCATTTTTAACGCGGCAGCTTATACCCCCCGAGCGTTACCGACCACTGCCGGTGGTGGTCGGTAAGTTATCCTCCGCCGAGGTCGACGCGCGTTACCGATGCAAACGTAAAAAATTTTTTGCGAATTTTCGCGAATTTTTCGCGCGGTAAACCTTCGTCTCCGCGTCCTCCGTCCGACGAGCCTACTCTCGCCCGCACCCGTTGACCCGTTCTCGAGCTATACGGCGACAAAGAAACTTTGATTTTTCACTAATTTGACGTCATCGAGAAAGTTACGGCCAACTGGGAATTAAAGGTATATCGCCTTTCCGAGTTTTCCGGGAGCCCGTCGGGCCTTCGGCCCTGCTCGGCTCGGCTCGGCTCGGCTCGGCTCGAGGTCGAGGTCGTCGGTAGCGACGATGGTGGCGGGGAGGTGCGCTATTGGTCTGTCATCGCCATCTCCCCAACCCCCCCTCCCTTTTAAAATTAATGGAAAATGTAAACCCAAACGTAGAGTCGGATTCGTAACCTCGAAGTTACAAGTCCATTCGCTCAACTATCAAGGGAGAGTAAACGCGGTGACTGTGGCGGCACTCGCCACCGATGCGAAGTCAGCATCACGAAGTTGGCGTTAAATTCGAACGTTTGAATCAGTTATCTTCTTTCCGGCCCTTTTCAGCCCTGAACCGTGGAAGCGCCGAAATTCGGGTTTCATTTTTAACGCGGCAGCTTATACCCCCCGAGCGTTACCGACCACTGCCGGTGGTGGTCGGTAAGTTATCCTCCGCCGAGGTCGACGCGCGTTACCGATGCACACGTAAAAAATTTTTCGCGAATTTTCGCGAATTTTTCGCGCGGTAAACCTTCGTCTCCGCGTCCTCCGTCCGACGAGCCTACTCTCGCCCGCACCCGTCGACCCGTTCTCGAGCTATACGGCGACAAAGAAACTTTGATTTTTCACTAATTTGACGTCATCGAGAAAGTTACGGCCAACTGGGAATTAAAGGTATATCGCCTTTCCGAATTTTCCGGGAGCCCGTCGGGCCTTCGGCCCCGCTCGGCGCGGCACTGCTCGGCTCGAGGTCGAGGTCGTCGGTAGCGACGATGGTGGCGGGGAGGTGCGCGATTGGTCTGTCATCGCTATCCTCCCCCCCAACCCCGCCTCCCCATTTAAAATTAATGGAAAATGTAAACCTAAACATAGAGTGGGATTCGTAACCTCGAAGTTACAAGTCCATTCGCTCAACTATCAAGGGAGAGTAAACGCGGTGACTGTGGCGGCACTCGCCACCGATGCGAAGTCAGCATCACGAAGTTGGCGTTAAATTCGAACGTTTGAATCAGTTATTTTCTTTCTGGCCCTTTTCACCCCTGAACCGTGGAAGCGCCGAAATTCGGGTTTCATTTTTAACGCGGCAGCTTATACCCCCCGAGCGTTACCGACCACTGCCGGTGGTGGTCGGTAAGTTATCCTCCGCCGAGGTCGACGCGCGTTACCGATGCACACGTAAAAAATTTTTCGCGAATTTTCGCGAATTTTTCGCGCGGTAAACCTTCGTCTCCGCGTCCTCCGTCCGACGAGCCTACTCTCGCCCGCACCCGTTGACCCGTTCTCGAGCTATACGGCGACAAAGAAACTTTGATTTTTCACTAATTTGACGTCATCGGGAAAGTTACGGCCAACTGGGAATTAAAGGTATATCGCCTTTCCGAGTTTTCCGGGAGCCCGTCGGGCCTTCGGCCCTGCTCGGCTCGGCTCGGCTCGGCTCGGCTCGAGGTCGAGGTCGTCGGTAGCGACGATGGTGGCGGGGAGGTGCGCAGTTGGTCTGTCATCGCCATCTCCCCAACCCCCCCTACCTTTTAAAATTAATGGAAAATGTAAACCCAAACGTAGATTCGGATTCGTAAACTCGAAGTTACAAGTCCATTCGCTCAACTATCAAGGGAGAGTAAACGCGGTGACTGTGGCGGCACTCGCCACCGATGCGAAGTCAGCATCACGAAGTTGGCGTTAAATTCGAACGTTTGAATCAGTTATTTTCTTTCCGGCCCTTTTCAGCCCTGAACCATGGAAGCGCCGAAATTCGGGTTTCATTTTTAACGCGGCAGCTTATACCCCCCGAGCGTTACCGACCACTGCCGGTGGTGGTCGGTAAGTTATCCTCCGCCGAGGTCGACGCGCGTTACCGATGCACACGTAAAAAATTTTTCGCGAATTTTCGCGAATTTTTCGCGCGGTAAACCTTCGTCTCCGCGTCCTCCGTCCGACGAGCCTACTCTCGCCCGCACCCGTCGACCCGTTCTCGAGCTATACGGCGACAAAGAAATCGCAAAATTTGACTAATTTGACGTCACCGAAAAAGTTACGGCCAACTGGGAATTAAAGGTATATCGCCTTCCCGAATTTTCCGGGAGCCCATCGGGCCTTCGGCCCCGCTCGGCACGGCTCGGCTCGGCTCGGCTCGAGGTCGAGGTCGTCGATAGCGACGATGGTGGCGGGGAGGCGCGCGATTGGTCTGTCAACGCCATCCTCCCCCCAACCCCCCCTCCTTTTAAAATTAATGGAAAATGTAAACCTAAAAGTAGAGTCGGATTCGTAACCTCAAAGTTACAAGTCAATTCGCTCAACTATCAAGGGAGAGTAAACGCGGCGACTGTGGCGGCACTCGCCACCGATGCGAAGTCAGCGTCGCGAAGTTGGCGTTAAATTCGAACGTTTGAATCAGTTATTTTCTTTAGGGCCCTTTTCAGCCCTGAACCGTGGAAGCGCCGAAATTCGGGTTTCATTTTTAACGTGGCAGCTTGTACCCCCCGAGCGTTACCGACCACTGCCGGTGGTTGTCGGTAACTTATCCTCCGCCGAGGTCGACGCGCGTTACCGATGCACACGTAAAAAATTTTTCGCGAATTTTCGCGAATTTTTCGCGCGGTAAACCTTCGTCTCCGCGTCCTCCGTCCGACGAGCCTACTCTCGCCCGCACCCGTCGACCCGTTCTCGAGCTATACGGCGACAAAGAAACTTTGATTTTTCACTAATTTGACGTCATCGACAAAGTTACGGCCAACTGGGAATTAAAGGTTTATCGCCTTTCCGAGTTTTCCGGGAGCCCGTCGGGCCTTCGGCCCCGCTCGGCGCGGCAGTGCTCGGCTCGAGGTCGAGGTCGTCGGTAGCGACGATGGTGGCGGGGAGGTGCGCGATTGGTCTGTCATCGCTATCCTCCCCCCCAACCACCCCTCCCCCTTTAAAATTAATGGAAAATGTAAACCTAAACGTAGAATCGGATTCGTAACCTCGTAGTTACAAGTCGATTCGCTCAACTATCAAGGGAGAGTAAACGGGGCGACTGTGGCGGCACTCGCCACCGATGCGAAGTCAGCATCACGAAGTTGGCGTTAAATTCGAACGTTTGAATCAGTTATTTTCTTTCCGGCCCTTTTCAGCCCTGAACCGTGGAAGCGCCGAAATTCGGGTTTCATTTTTAACGCGGCAGCTTATATCCCCCGAGCGTTACCGACCACTGTAGGTGGTGGTCGGTAAGTTAACCTCCGCCGAGGTCGACGCGCGTTACCGATGCACACGTAAAAAATTTTTCGCAAATTTTCGCGAATTTTTCGCACGGTAAACCTTCGTCTCCGCGTGCTCCGTCCGACGAGCCTACTCTCGCCCGCACCCGTCGACCCGTTCTCGAGCTATACGGCGACAAAGAAATCGCAAAATTTCACTAATTTGACGTCACCGAAAAAGTTACGGCCAACTGGGAATTAAAGGTATATCGCCTTCCCGAATTTTCCGGGGGCTCATCGGGCCTTCGGCCCCGCTCGGCACGGCTCGGCTCGGCTCGGCTCGGCTCGAGGTCGAGGTCGTCGATAGCGACGATGGTGGCGGGGAGGTGCGCGATTGGTCTGTCATCGCTATCCTCCCCCCCAACCACCCCTCCCCCTTTAAAATTAATGGAAAATGTAAACCTAAACGTAGAATCGGATTCGTAACCTCGTAGTTACAAGTCGATTCGCTCAACTATCAAGGGAGAGTAAACGGGGCGACTGTGGCGGCACTCGCCACCGATGCGAAGTCAGCATCACGAAGTTGGCGTTAAATTCGAACGTTTGAATCAGTTATTTTCTTTCCGGCCCTTTTCAGCCCTGAACCGTGGAAGCGCCGAAATTCGGGTTTCATTTTTAACGCGGCAGCTTATACCCCCCGAGCGTTACCGACCACTGCCGGTGGTGGTCGGTAAGTTATCCTCCGCCGAGGTCGACGCGCGTTACCGATGCACACGTAAAAAATTTTTCGCGAATTTTCGCGAATTTTTCGCGCGGTAAACCTTCGTCTCCGCGTCCTCCGTCCGACGAGCCTACTCTCGCCCGCACCCGTTGACCCGTTCTCGAGCTATACGGCGACAAAGAAACTTTGATTTTTCACTAATTTGACGTCATCGACAAAGTTACGGCCAACTGGGAATTAAAGGTTTATCGCCTTTCCGAGTTTTCCGGGAGCCCGTCGGGCCTTCGGCCCCGCTCGGCGCGGCAGTGCTCGGCTCGAGGTCGAGGTCGTCGGTAGCGACGATGGTGGCGGGGAGGTGCGCGATTGGTCTGTCATCGCTATCCTCCCCCCCAACCACCCCTCCCCCTTTAAAATTAATGGAAAATGTAAACCTAAACGTAGAATCGGATTCGTAACCTCGTAGTTACAAGTCGATTCGCTCAACTATCAAGGGAGAGTAAACGGGGCGACTGTGGCGGCACTCGCCACCGATGCGAAGTCAGCATCACGAAGTTGGCGTTAAATTCGAACGTTTGAATCAGTTATTTTCTTTCCGGCCCTTTTCAGCCCTGAACCGTGGAAGCGCCGAAATTCGGGTTTCATTTTTAACGCGGCAGCTTATATCCCCCGAGCGTTACCGACCACTGTAGGTGGTGGTCGGTAAGTTATCCTCCGCCGAGGTCGACGCGCGTTACCGATGCACACGTAAAAAATTTTTCGCAAATTTTCGCGAATTTTTCGCACGGTAAACCTTCGTCTCCGCGTGCTCCGTCCGACGAGCCTACTCTCGCCCGCACCCGTCGACCCGTTCTCGAGCTATACGGCGACAAAGAAATCGCAAAATTTCACTAATTTGACGTCACCGAAAAAGTTACGGCCAACTGGGAATTAAAGGTATATCGCCTTCCCGAATTTTCCGGGGGCTCATCGGGCCTTCGGCCCCGCTCGGCACGGCTCGGCTCGGCTCGGCTCGGCTCGAGGTCGAGGTCGTCGATAGCGACGATGGTGGCGGGGAGGTGCGCGATTGGTCTGTCATCGCTATCCTCCCCCCCAACCACCCCTCCCCCTTTAAAATTAATGGAAAATGTAAACCTAAACGTAGAATCGGATTCGTAACCTCGTAGTTACAAGTCGATTCGCTCAACTATCAAGGGAGAGTAAACGGGGCGACTGTGGCGGCACTCGCCACCGATGCGAAGTCAGCATCACGAAGTTGGCGTTAAATTCGAACGTTTGAATCAGTTATTTTCTTTCCGGCCCTTTTCAGCCCTGAACCGTGGAAGCGCCGAAATTCGGGTTTCATTTTTAACGCGGCAGCTTATACCCCCCGAGCGTTACCGACCACTGCCGGTGGTGGTCGGTAAGTTATCCTCCGCCGAGGTCGACGCGCGTTACCGATGCACACGTAAAAAAATTTTCGCGAATTTTCGCGAATTTTTCGCGCGGTAAAACTTCGTCTCCGCGTCCTCCGTCCGACGAGCCTACTGTCGCCCGCACCCGTCGACCCGTTCTCGAGCTATACGGCGACAAAGAAATCGCAAAATTTCACTAATTTGACGTCACCGAAAAAGTTACGGCCAACTGGGAATTAAAGGTATATCGCCTTCCCGAATTTTCCGGGGGCTCATCGGGCCTTCGGCCCCGCTCGGCACGGCTCGGCTCGGCTCGGCTCGGCTCGAGGTCGAGGTCGTCGATAGCGACGATGGTGGCGGGGAGGTGCGCGATTGGTCTGTCATCGCTATCCTCCCCCCCAACCACCCCTCCCCCTTTAAAATTAATGGAAAATGTAAACCTAAACGTAGAATCGGATTCGTAACCTCGTAGTTACAAGTCAATTCGCTCAACTATCAAGGGAGAGTAAACGGGGCGACTGTGGCGGCACTCGCCACCGATGCGAAGTCAGCATCACGAAGTTGGCGTTAAATTCGAACGTTTGAATCAGTTATTTTCTTTCCGGCCCTTTTCAGCCCTGAACCGTGGAAGCGCCGAAATTCGGGTTTCATTTTTAACGCGGCAGCTTATACCCCCCGAGCGTTACCGACCACTGCCGGTGGTGGTCGGTAAGTTATCCTCCGCCGAGGTCGACGCGCGTTACCGATGCACACGTAAAAAAATTTTCGCGAATTTTCGCGAATTTTTCGCGCGGTAAAAGTTCGTCTCCGCGTCCTCCGTCCGACGAGCCTACTGTCGCCCGCACCCGTCGACCCGTTCTCGAGCTATACGGCGACAAAGAAATCGCAAAATTTCACTAATTTGACGTCACCGAAAAAGTTACGGCCAACTGGGAATTAAAGGTATATCGCCTTCCCGAATTTTCCGCGAGTCCATCGGGCCTTCGGCCACGCTCGGCACGGCTCGGCTCGGCTCGGCTCGGCTCTAGGTCGAGGTCGTCGGTAGCGACGATGGTGGCGGGGAGGTGCGCAATTTATCTGTCATCGCCATCTCCCCAACCCCCCCACCCCTTTAAAATTAATGGAAAATGTAAACCCAAACGTAGAGTCGGATTCGTAACCTCGAAGTTACAAGTCGACTCGCTCAACTATCAAGGGAGAGAAAACGCGGCGACTGTGGCGGCACTCGCCACGGATGCGAAGTCAGCATCACGAAGTTGGCGTTAAATTCGAACGTTTGAATCAGTTATTTTCTTTCCGGCCCTTTTCAGCCCTGAACCGTGGAAGCGCCGAAATTCGGGTTTCATTTGTAACGCGGCAGCTTATACCCCCCGAGCGTTACCGACCACTGCCGGTGGTGGTCGGTAAGTTATCCTCCGCCGAGGTCGACGCGCGTTACCGATGCACACGTAAAAAATTTTTCGCGAATTTTCGCGAATTTTTGGCGCGGTAAACCTTCGTCTCCGCGTCCTCCGTCCGACGAGCCTACTCTCGCCCGCACCCGTCGACCCGTTCTCGAGCTATACGGCGACAAAGAAACTTTGATTTTTCACTAATTTGACGTAATCGAGAAAGTTACGGCCAACTGGGAATTAAAGGTATATCGCCTTTCCGAATTTTCCGGGAGCCCGCCGGGCCTTCGGCCCCGCTCGGCGCGGCACTGCTCGGCTCGAGGTCGAGGTCGTCGGTAGCGACGATGGTGGCGGGGAGGTGCGCGATTGGTCTGTCATCGCTATCCTCCCCCCCAACCCCCCCTCCACCTTTAAAATTAATGGAAAATGTAAACCTAAACGTAGAGTGGGATTCGTAACCTCGAAGTTACAAGTCCATTCGCTCAACTATCAAGGGAGAGTAAACGCGGTGACTGTGGCGGCACTCGCCACCGATGCGAAGTCAGCATCACGAAGTTGGCGTTAAATTCGAACGTTTGAATCAGTTATTTTCTTTCCGGCCCTTTTCAGCCCTGAACCGTGGAAGCGCCGAAATTCGGGTTTCATTTTTAACGCGGCAGCTTATACCCCCCGAGCGTTACCGACCACTGCCGGTGGTGGTCGGTAAGTTATCCTCCGCCGAGGTCGACGCGCGTTACCGATGCACACGTAAAAAATTTTTCGCGAATTTTCGCGAATTTTTCGCGCGGTAAACCTTCGTCTCCGCGTCCTCCGTCCGACGAGCCTACTCTCGCCCGCACCCGTCGACCCGTTCTCGAGCTATACGGCGACAAAGAAACTTTGATTTTTCACTAATTTGACGTCATCGAGAAAGTTACGGCCAACTGGGAATTAAAGGTATATCGCCTTTCCGAATTTTCCGGGAGCCCGTCGGGCCTTCGGCCCCGCTCGGCGCGGCACTGCTCGGCTCGAGGTCGAGGTCGTCGGTAGCGACGATGGTGGCGGGGAGGTGCGCGATTGGTCTGTCATCGCTATCCTCCCCCCCAACCCCCCCCCCCCTCCCCATTTAAAATTAATGGAAAATGTAAACCTAAACATAGAGTGGGATTCGTAACCTCGAAGTTACAAGTCGATTCGCTCAACTATCAAGGGAGAGTAAACGCGGTGACTGTGGCGGCACTCGCCACCGATGCGAAGTCAGCATCACGAAGTTGGCGTTAAATTCGAACGTTTGAATCAGTTATTTTCTTTCCGGCCCTTTTCAGCCCTGAACCGTGGAAGCGCCGAAATTCGGGTTTCATTTTTAACGCGGCAGCTTATACCCCCCGAGCGTTACCGACCACTGCCGGTGGTGGTCGGTAAGTTATCCTCCGCCGAGGTCGACGCGCGTTACCGATGCACACGTAAAAAATTTTTTGCGAATTTTCGCGAATTTTTCGCGCGGTAAACCTTCGTCTCCGCGTCCTCCGTCCGACGAGCCTACTCTCGCCCGCACCCGTTGACCCGTTCTCGAGCTATACGGCGACAAAGAAACTTTGATTTTTCACTAATTTGACGTCATCGAGAAAGTTACGGCCAACTGGGAATTAAAGGTATATCGCCTTTCCGAGTTTTCCGGGAGCCCGTCGGGCCTTCGGCCCTGCTCGGCTCGGCTCGGCTCGGCTCGGCTCGAGGTCGAGGTCGTCGGTAGCGACGATGGTGGCGGGGAGGTGCGCAATTGGTCTGTCATCGCCATCTCCCCAACCCCCCCTCCCTTTTAAAATTAATGGAAAATGTAAACCCAAACGTAGAGTCGGATTCGTAACCTCGAAGTTACAAGTCCATTCGCTCAACTATCAAGGGAGAGTAAACGCGGTGACTGTGGCGGCAATCGCCACCGATGCGAAGTCAGCATCACGAAGTTGGCGTTAAATTCGAACGTTTGAATCAGTTATCTTCTTTCCGGCCCTTTTCAGCCCTGAACCGTGGAAGCGCCGAAATTCGGGTTTCATTTTTAACGCGGCAGCTTATACCCCCCGAGCGTTACCGACCACTGCCGGTGGTGGTCGGTAAGTTATCCTCCGCCGAGGTCGACGCGCGTTACCGATGCACACGTAAAAAATTTTTCGCGAATTTTCGCGAATTTTTCGCGCGGTAAACCTTCGTCTCCGCGTCCTCCGTCCGACGAGCCTACTCTCGCCCGCACCCGTCGACCCATTCTCGAGCTATACGGCGACAAAGAAACTTTGATTTTTCACTAATTTGACGTCATCGAGAAAGTTACGGCCAACTGGGAATTAAAGGTATATCGCCTTTCCGAATTTTCCGGGAGCCCGTCGGGCCTTCGGCCCCGCTCGGCGCGGCACTGCTCGGCTCGAGGTCGAGGTCGTCGGTAGCGACGATGGTGGCGGGGAGGTGCGCGATTGGTCTGTCATCGCTATCCTCCCCCCCAACCCCCCCTCCCCATTTAAAATTAATGGAAAATGTAAACCTAAACATAGAGTGGGATTCGTAACCTCGAAGTTACAAGTCCATTCGCTCAACTATCAAGGGAGAGTAAACGCGGTGACTGTGGCGGCACTCGCCACCGATGCGAAGTCAGCATCACGAAGTTGGCGTTAAATTCGAACGTTTGAATCAGTTATTTTCTTTCCGGCCCTTTTCAGCCCTGAACCGTGGAAGCGCCGAAATTCGGGTTTCATTTTTAACGCGGCAGCTTATACCCCCCGAGCGTTACCGACCACTGCCGGTGGTGGTCGGTAAGTTATCCTCCGCCGAGGTCGACGCGCGTTACCGATGCACACGTAAAAAATTTTTCGCGAATTTTCGCGAATTTTTCGCGCGGTAAACCTTCGTCTCCGCGTCCTCCGTCCGACGAGCCTACTCTCGCCCGCACCCGTTGACCCGTTCTCGAGCTATACGGCGACAAAGAAACTTTGATTTTTCACTAATTTGACGTCATCAAGAAAGTTACGGCCAACTGGGAATTAAAGGTATATCGCCTTTCCGAGTTTTCCGGGAGCCCGTCGGGCCTTCGGCCCTGCTCGGCTCGGCTCGGCTCGGCTCGGCTCGAGGTCGAGGTCGTCGGTAGCGACGATGGTGGCGGGGAGGTGCGCAGTTGGTCTGTCATCGCCATCTCCCCAACCCCCCCTCCCTTTTAAAATTAATGGAAAATGTAAACCCAAACGTAGATTCGGATTCGTAAACTCGAAGTTACAAGTCCATTCGCTCAACTATCAAGGGAGAGTAAACGCGGTGACTGTGGCGGCACTCGCCACCGATGCGAAGTCAGCATCACGAAGTTGGCGTTAAATTCGAACGTTTGAATCAGTTATTTTCTTTCCGGCCCTTTTCAGCCCTGAACCGTGGAAGCGCCGAAATTCGGGTTTCATTTTTAACGCGGCAGCTTATACCCCCCGAGCGTTACCGACCACTGCCGGTGGTGGTCGGTAAGTTATCCTCCGCCGAGGTCGACGCGCGTTACCGATGCACACGTAAAAAATTTTTCGCGAATTTTCGCGAATTTTTCGCGCGGTAAGCCTTCGTCTCCGCGTGCTCCGTCCGACGAGCCTACTCTCGCCAGCACCCGTCGACCCGTTCTCGAGCTATACGGCGACAAAGAAACTTTGATTTTTCACTAATTTGACGTCACCGAAAAAGTTACGGCCAACTGGGAATTAAAGGTATATCGCCTTCCCGAATTTTCCGGGAGCCCATCGGGCCTTCGGCCCCGCTCGGCATGGCTCGGCTCGGCTCGGCTCGGCTCGAGGTCGAGGTCGTCGATAGCGACGATGGTGGCGGGGAGGCGCGTGATTGGTCTGTCATCGCCATCCTCCCCCCAACCCCCCCTCCTTTTAAAATTAATGGAAAATGTAAACCTAAAAGTAGAGTCGGATTCGTAACCTCAAAGTTACAAGTCAATTCGCTCAACTATCAAGGGAGAGTAAACGCGGCGACTGTGGCGGCACTCGCCACCGATGCGAAGTCAGCGTCGCGAAGTTGGCGTTAAATTCGAACGTTTGAATCAGTTATTTTCTTTAGGGCCCTTTTCAGCCCTGAACCGTGGAAGCGCCGAAATTCGGGTTTCATTTTTAACGCGGCAGCTTATACCCCCGAGCGTTACCGACCACTGCCGGTGGTGGTCGGTAAGTTATCCTCCGCCGAGGTCGACGCGCGTTACCGTTGCACACGTAAAAAATTTTTCGCGAATTTTCGCGAATTTTTCGCGCGGTAAACCTTCGTCTCCGCGTCCTCCGTCCGACGAGCCTACTCTCGCCCGCACCCGTTGACCCGTTCTCGAGCTATACGGCGACAAAGAAACTTTGATTTTTCACTAATTTGACGTCATCGAGAAAGTTACGGCCAACTGGGAATTAAAGGTATATTGCCTCTCTGAGTTTTCCGGGAGCCCGTCGGGCCTTCGGCCCCGCTCGGCTCGGCTCGGCTCGGCTCGGCTCGAGGTCGAGGTCGTCTGTAGCGACGATGGTGGCGGGGAGGTGCGCAATTGGTCTGTCATCGCCATCTCCCCAACCCCCCCTCCCCTTTAAAATTAATGGAAAATGTAAACCCAAACGTAGAGTCGGATTCGTAACCTCGAAGTTACAAGTCGATTCGCTCAACTATCAAGGGAGAGAAAACGCGGCGACTGTGGCGGCACTCGCCACGGATGCGAAGTCAGCATCACGAAGTTGGCGTTAAATTCGAACGTTTGAATCAGTTATTTTCTTTCCGGCCCTTTTCAGCCCTGAACCGTGGAAGCGCCGAAATTCGGGTTTCATTTTTAACGCAGCAGCTTATACCCCCCGAGCGTTACCGACCACTGCCGGTGGTGGTCGGTAAGTTATCCTCCGCCGAGGTCGACGCGCGTTACCGATGCACACGTAAAAAATTTTTCGCGAATTTTCGCGAATTTTTGGCGCGGTACACCTTCGTCCCCCGCGTCCTCCGTCCGACGAGCCTACTCTCGCCCGCACCCGTCGACCCGTTCTCGAGCTATACGGCGACAAAGAAACTTTGATTTTTCACTAATTTGACGTCATCGAGAAAGTTACGGCCAACTGGGAATTAAAGGTATATCGCCTTTCCGAATTTTCCGGGAGCCCGTCGGGCCTTCGGCCCCGCTCGGCGCGGCACTGCTCGGCTCGAGGTCGAGGTCGTCGGTAGCGACGATGGTGGCGGGGAGGTGCGCGATTGGTCTGTCATCGCTATCCTCCCCCCCAACCCCCCCTCCCCATTTAAAATTAATGGAAAATGTAAACCTAAACATAGAGTGGGATTCGTAACCTCGAAGTTACAAGTCGATTCGCTCAACTATCAAGGGAGAGTAAACGCGGTGACTGTGGCGGCACTCGCCACCGATGCGAAGTCAGCATCACGAAGTTGGCGTTAAATTCGAACGTTTGAATCAGTTATTTTCTTTCCGGCCCTTTTCAGCCCTGAACCGTGGAAGCGCCGAAATTCGGGTTTCATTTTTAACGCGGCAGCTTATACCCCCCGAGCGTTACCGACCACTGCCGGTGGTGGTCGGTAAGTTATCCTCCGCCGAGGTCGACGCGCGTTACCGATGCACACGTAAAAAATTTTTTGCGAATTTTCGCGAATTTTTCGCGCGGTAAACCTTCGTCTCCGCGTCCTCCGTCCGACGAGCCTACTCTCGCCCGCACCCGTTGACCCGTTCTCGAGCTATACGGCGACAAAGAAACTTTGATTTTTCACTAATTTGACGTCATCGAGAAAGTTACGGCCAACTGGGAATTAAAGGTATATCGCCTTTCCGAGTTTTCCGGGAGCCCGTCGGGCCTTCGGCCCTGCTCGGCTCGGCTCGGCTCGGCTCGGCTCGAGGTCGAGGTCGTCGGTAGCGACGATGGTGGCGGGGAGGTGCGCAATTGGTCTGTCATCGCCATCTCCCCAACCCCCCCTCCCTTTTAAAATTAATGGAAAATGTAAACCCAAACGTAGAGTCGGATTCGTAACCTCGAAGTTACAAGTCCATTCGCTCAACTATCAAGGGAGAGTAAACGCGGTGACTGTGGCGGCAATCGCCACCGATGCGAAGTCAGCATCACGAAGTTGGCGTTAAATTCGAACGTTTGAATCAGTTATCTTCTTTCCGGCCCTTTTCAGCCCTGAACCGTGGAAGCGCCGAAATTCGGGTTTCATTTTTAACGCGGCAGCTTATACCCCCCGAGCGTTACCGACCACTGCCGGTGGTGGTCGGTAAGTTATCCTCCGCCGAGGTCGACGCGCGTTACCGATGCACACGTAAAAAATTTTTCGCGAATTTTCGCGAATTTTTCGCGCGGTAAACCTTCGTCTCCGCGTCCTCCGTCCGACGAGCCTACTCTCGCCCGCACCCGTCGACCCATTCTCGAGCTATACGGCGACAAAGAAACTTTGATTTTTCACTAATTTGACGTCATCGAGAAAGTTACGGCCAACTGGGAATTAAAGGTATATCGCCTTTCCGAATTTTCCGGGAGCCCGTCGGGCCTTCGGCCCCGCTCGGCGCGGCACTGCTCGGCTCGAGGTCGAGGTCGTCGGTAGCGACGATGGTGGCGGGGAGGTGCGCGATTGGTCTGTCATCGCTATCCTCCCCCCCAACCCCCCCTCCCCATTTAAAATTAATGGAAAATGTAAACCTAAACATAGAGTGGGATTCGTAACCTCGAAGTTACAAGTCCATTCGCTCAACTATCAAGGGAGAGTAAACGCGGTGACTGTGGCGGCACTCGCCACCGATGCGAAGTCAGCATCACGAAGTTGGCGTTAAATTCGAACGTTTGAATCAGTTATTTTCTTTCCGGCCCTTTTCAGCCCTGAACCGTGGAAGCGCCGAAATTCGGGTTTCATTTTTAACGCGGCAGCTTATACCCCCCGAGCGTTACCGACCACTGCCGGTGGTGGTCGGTAAGTTATCCTCCGCCGAGGTCGACGCGCGTTACCGATGCACACGTAAAAAATTTTTCGCGAATTTTCGCGAATTTTTCGCGCGGTAAACCTTCGTCTCCGCGTCCTCCGTCCGACGAGCCTACTCTCGCCCGCACCCGTTGACCCGTTCTCGAGCTATACGGCGACAAAGAAACTTTGATTTTTCACTAATTTGACGTCATCAAGAAAGTTACGGCCAACTGGGAATTAAAGGTATATCGCCTTTCCGAGTTTTCCGGGAGCCCGTCGGGCCTTCGGCCCTGCTCGGCTCGGCTCGGCTCGGCTCGGCTCGAGGTCGAGGTCGTCGGTAGCGACGATGGTGGCGGGGAGGTGCGCAGTTGGTCTGTCATCGCCATCTCCCCAACCCCCCCTCCCTTTTAAAATTAATGGAAAATGTAAACCCAAACGTAGATTCGGATTCGTAAACTCGAAGTTACAAGTCCATTCGCTCAACTATCAAGGGAGAGTAAACGCGGTGACTGTGGCGGCACTCGCCACCGATGCGAAGTCAGCATCACGAAGTTGGCGTTAAATTCGAACGTTTGAATCAGTTATTTTCTTTCCGGCCCTTTTCAGCCCTGAACCGTGGAAGCGCCGAAATTCGGGTTTCATTTTTAACGCGGCAGCTTATACCCCCCGAGCGTTACCGACCACTGCCGGTGGTGGTCGGTAAGTTATCCTCCGCCGAGGTCGACGCGCGTTACCGATGCACACGTAAAAAATTTTTCGCGAATTTTCGCGAATTTTTCGCGCGGTAAGCCTTCGTCTCCGCGTGCTCCGTCCGACGAGCCTACTCTCGCCAGCACCCGTCGACCCGTTCTCGAGCTATACGGCGACAAAGAAACTTTGATTTTTCACTAATTTGACGTCACCGAAAAAGTTACGGCCAACTGGGAATTAAAGGTATATCGCCTTCCCGAATTTTCCGGGAGCCCATCGGGCCTTCGGCCCCGCTCGGCATGGCTCGGCTCGGCTCGGCTCGGCTCGAGGTCGAGGTCGTCGATAGCGACGATGGTGGCGGGGAGGCGCGTGATTGGTCTGTCATCGCCATCCTCCCCCCAACCCCCCCTCCTTTTAAAATTAATGGAAAATGTAAACCTAAAAGTAGAGTCGGATTCGTAACCTCAAAGTTACAAGTCAATTCGCTCAACTATCAAGGGAGAGTAAACGCGGCGACTGTGGCGGCACTCGCCACCGATGCGAAGTCAGCGTCGCGAAGTTGGCGTTAAATTCGAACGTTTGAATCAGTTATTTTCTTTAGGGCCCTTTTCAGCCCTGAACCGTGGAAGCGCCGAAATTCGGGTTTCATTTTTAACTCGGCAGCTTATACCCCCGAGCGTTACCGACCACTGCCGGTGGTGGTCGGTAAGTTATCCTCCGCCGAGGTCGACGCGCGTTACCGTTGCACACGTAAAAAATTTTTCGCGAATTTTCGCGAATTTTTCGCGCGGTAAACCTTCGTCTCCGCGTCCTCCGTCCGACGAGCCTACTCTCGCCCGCACCCGTTGACCCGTTCTCGAGCTATACGGCGACAAAGAAACTTTGATTTTTCACTAATTTGACGTCATCGAGAAAGTTACGGCCAACTGGGAATTAAAGGTATATTGCCTCTCTGAGTTTTCCGGGAGCCCGTCGGGCCTTCGGCCCCGCTCGGCTCGGCTCGGCTCGGCTCGGCTCGAGGTCGAGGTCGTCTGTAGCGACGATGGTGGCGGGGAGGTGCGCAATTGGTCTGTCATCGCCATCTCCCCAACCCCCCCTCCCCTTTAAAATTAATGGAAAATGTAAACCCAAACGTAGAGTCGGATTCGTAACCTCGAAGTTACAAGTCGATTCGCTCAACTATCAAGGGAGAGAAAACGCGGCGACTGTGGCGGCACTCGCCACGGATGCGAAGTCAGCATCACGAAGTTGGCGTTAAATTCGAACGTTTGAATCAGTTATTTTCTTTCCGGCCCTTTTCAGCCCTGAACCGTGGAAGCGCCGAAATTCGGGTTTCATTTTTAACGCAGCAGCTTATACCCCCCGAGCGTTACCGACCACTGCCGGTGGTGGTCGGTAAGTTATCCTCCGCCGAGGTCGACGCGCGTTACCGATGCACACGTAAAAAATTTTTCGCGAATTTTCGCGAATTTTTGGCGCGGTACACCTTCGTCCCCCGCGTCCTCCGTCCGACGAGCCTACTCTCGCCCGCACCCGTCGACCCGTTCTCGAGCTATACGGCGACAAAGAAACTTTGATTTTTCACTAATTTGACGTCATCGAGAAAGTTACGGCCAACTGGGAATTAAAGGTATATCGCCTTTCCGAATTTTCCGGGAGCCCGTCGGGCCTTCGGCCCCGCTCGGCGCGGCACTGCTCGGCTCGAGGTCGAGGTCGTCGGTAGCGACGATGGTGGCGGGGAGGTGCGCGATTGGTCTGTCATCGCTATCCTCCCCCCCAACCCCCCCTCCCCATTTAAAATTAATGGAAAATGTAAACCTAAACATAGAGTGGGATTCGTAACCTCGAAGTTACAAGTCGATTCGCTCAACTATCAAGGGAGAGTAAACGCGGTGACTGTGGCGGCACTCGCCACCGATGCGAAGTCAGCATCACGAAGTTGGCGTTAAATTCGAACGTTTGAATCAGTTATTTTCTTTCCGGCCCTTTTCAGCCCTGAACCGTGGAAGCGCCGAAATTCGGGTTTCATTTTTAACGCGGCAGCTTATACCCCCCGAGCGTTACCGACCACTGCCGGTGGTGGTCGGTAAGTTATCCTCCGCCGAGGTCGACGCGCGTTACCGATGCACACGTAAAAAATTTTTTGCGAATTTTCGCGAATTTTTCGCGCGGTAAACCTTCGTCTCCGCGTCCTCCGTCCGACGAGCCTACTCTCGCCCGCACCCGTTGACCCGTTCTCGAGCTATACGGCGACAAAGAAACTTTGATTTTTCACTAATTTGACGTCATCGAGAAAGTTACGGCCAACTGGGAATTAAAGGTATATCGCCTTTCCGAGTTTTCCGGGAGCCCGTCGGGCCTTCGGCCCTGCTCGGCTCGGCTCGGCTCGGCTCGGCTCGAGGTCGAGGTCGTCGGTAGCGACGATGGTGGCGGGGAGGTGCGCAATTGGTCTGTCATCGCCATCTCCCCAACCCCCCCTCCCTTTTAAAATTAATGGAAAATGTAAACCCAAACGTAGAGTCGGATTCGTAACCTCGAAGTTACAAGTCCATTCGCTCAACTATCAAGGGAGAGTAAACGCGGTGACTGTGGCGGCACTCGCCACCGATGCGAAGTCAGCATCACGAAGTTGGCGTTAAATTCGAACGTTTGAATCAGTTATCTTCTTTCCGGCCCTTTTCAGCCCTGAACCGTGGAAGCGCCGAAATTCGGGTTTCATTTTTAACGCGGCAGCTTATACCCCCCGAGCGTTACCGACCACTGCCGGTGGTGGTCGGTAAGTTATCCTCCGCCGAGGTCGACGCGCGTTACCGATGCACACGTAAAAAATTTTTCGCGAATTTTCGCGAATTTTTCGCGCGGTAAACCTTCGTCTCCGCGTCCTCCGTCCGACGAGCCTACTCTCGCCCGCACCCGTCGACCCGTTCTCGAGCTATACGGCGACAAAGAAACTTTGATTTTTCACTAATTTGACGTCATCGAGAAAGTTACGGCCAACTGGGAATTAAAGGTATATCGCCTTTCCGAATTTTCCGGGAGCCCGTCGGGCCTTCGGCCCCGCTCGGCGCGGCACTGCTCGGCTCGAGGTCGAGGTCGTCGGTAGCGACGATGGTGGCGGGGAGGTGCGCGATTGGTCTGTCATCGCTATCCTCCCCCCCAACCCCCCCTCCCCATTTAAAATTAATGGAAAATGTAAACCTAAACATAGAGTGGGATTCGTAACCTCGAAGTTACAAGTCCATTCGCTCAACTATCAAGGGAGAGTAAACGCGGTGACTGTGGCGGCACTCGCCACCGATGCGAAGTCAGCATCACGAAGTTGGCGTTAAATTCGAACGTTTGAATCAGTTATTTTCTTTCCGGCCCTTTTCAGCCCTGAACCGTGGAAGCGCCGAAATTCGGGTTTCATTTTTAACGCGGCAGCTTATACCCCCCGAGCGTTACCGACCACTGCCGGTGGTGGTCGGTAAGTTATCCTCCGCCGAGGTCGACGCGCGTTACCGATGCACACGTAAAAAATTTTTCGCGAATTTTCGCGAATTTTTCGCGCGGTAAACCTTCGTCTCCGCGTCCTCCGTCCGACGAGCCTACTCTCGCCCGCACACCCGTTGACCCGTTCTCGAGCTATACGGCGACAAAGAAACTTTGATTTTTCACTAATTTGACGTCATCGAGAAAGTTACGGCCCAACTGGGAATTAAAGGTATATCGCCTTTCCGAGTTTTCCGGGAGCCCGTCGGGCCTTCGGCCCTGCTCGTCTCGGCTCGGCTCGGCTCGGCTCGAGGTCGAGGTCGTCGGTAGCGACGATGGTGGCGGGGAGGTGCGCAGTTGGTCTGTCATCGCCATCTCCCAACCCCCCCTACCTTTTAAAATTAATGGAAAATGTAAACCCAAACGTAGATTCGGATTCGTAAACTCGAAGTTACAAGTCCATTCGCTCAACTATCAAGGGAGAGTAAACGCGGTGACTGTGGCGGCACTCGCCACCGATGCGAAGTCAGCATCACGAAGTTGGCGTTAAATTCGAACGTTTGAATCAGTTATTTCTTTCCGGCCCTTTTCACCCTGAACCGTGGAAGCGCCGAAATTCGGGTTTCATTGTTTAACGCGGCAGCTTATACCCCCCGAGCGTTACCGACCACTGCCGGTGGTGGTCGGTAAGTTATCCTCCGCCGAGGTCGACGCGCGTTACCGATGCACACGTAAAAAATTTTTCGCGAATTTTCGCGAATTTTTCGCGCGGTAAACCTTCGTCTCCGCGTCCTCCGTCCGACGAGCCTACTCTCGCCCGCACCCGTTGACCCGTTCTCGAGCTATACGGCGACAAAGAAACTTTTATTTTTCACTAATTTGACGTCATCGAGAAAGTTACGGCCAACTGGGAATTAAAGGTATATCGCCTTTCCGAGTTTTCCGGGAGCCCGTCGGGCCTTCGGCCCTGCTCGGCTCGGCTCGGCTCGGCTCGGCTCGAGGTCGAGGTCGTCGATAGCGACGATGGTGGCGGGGAGGCGCGTGATTGGTCTGTCATCGCCATCCTCCCCCCAACCCCCCCTCCTTTTAAAATTAATGGAAAATGTAAACCTAAAAGTAGAGTCGGATTCGTAACCTCAAAGTTACAAGTCAATTCGCTCAACTATCAAGGGAGAGTAAACGCGGCGACTGTGGCGGCACTCGCCACCGATGCGAAGTCAGCGTCGCGAAGTTGGCGTTAAATTCGAACGTTTGAATCAGTTATTTTCTTTAGGGCCCTTTTCAGCCCTGAACCGTGGAAGCGCCGAAATTCGGGTTTCATTTTTAACGCGGCAGCTTGTACCCCCCGAGCGTTACCGACCCCTGCCGGTGGTGGTCGGTAACTTATCCTCCGCCGAGGTCGACGCGCGTTACCGTTGCACACGTAAAAAATTTTTCGCGAATTTTCGCGAATTTTTCGCGCGGTAAACCTTCGTCTCCGCGTCCTCCGTCCGACGAGCCTACTCTCGCCCGCACCCGTTGACCCGTTCTCGAGCTATACGGCGACAAAGAAACTTTGATTTTTCACTAATTTGACGTCATCGAGAAAGTTACGGCCAACTGGGAATTAAAGGTATATTGCCTTTCCGAGTTTTCCGGGAGCCCGTCGGGCCTTCGGCCCCGCTCGGCTCGGCTCGAGGTCGAGGTCGTCTGTAGCGACGATGGTGGCGGGGAGGTGCGCAATTGGTCTGTCATCGCCATCTCCCCAACCCCCCCTCCCCTTTAAAATTAATGGAAAATGTAAACCCAAACGTAGAGTCGGATTCGTAACCTCGAAGTTACAAGTCGATTCGCTCAACTATCAAGGGAGAGAAAACGCGGCGACTGTGGCGGCACTCGCCACGGATGCGAAGTCAGCATCACGAAGTTGGCGTTAAATTCGAACGTTTGAATCAGTTATTTTCTTTCCGGCCCTTTTCAGCCCTGAACCGTGGAAGCGCCGAAATTCGGGTTTCATTTTTAACGCGGCAGCTTGTACCCCCCGAGCGTTACCGACCACTGCCGGTGGTGGTCGGTAACTTATCCTCCGCCGAGGTCGACGCGCGTTACCGTTGCACACGTAAAAAATTTTTCGCGAATTTTCGCGAATTTTTCGCGCGGTAAACCTTCGTCTCCGCGTGCTCCGTCCGACGAGCCTACTCTCGCCAGCACCCGTCGACCCGTTCTCGAGCTATACGGCGACAAAGAAACTTTGATTTTTCACTAATTTGACGTCACCGAAAAAGTTACGGCCAACTGGGAATTAAAGGTATATCGCCTTCCCGAATTTTCCGGGAGCCCATCGGGCCTTCGGCCCCGCTCGGCATGGCTCGGCTCGGCTCGGCTCGGCTCGAGGTCGAGGTCGTCGATAGCGACGATGGTGGCGGGGAGGCGCGTGATTGGTCTGTCATCGCCATCCTCCCCCCAACCCCCCCTCCTTTTAAAATTAATGGAAAATGTAAACCTAAAAGTAGAGTCGGATTCGTAACCTCAAAGTTACAAGTCAATTCGCTCAACTATCAAGGGAGAGTAAACGCGGCGACTGTGGCGGCACTCGCCACCGATGCGAAGTCAGCGTCGCGAAGTTGGCGTTAAATTCGAACGTTTGAATCAGTTATTTTCTTTAGGGCCCTTTTCAGCCCTGAACCGTGGAAGCGCCGAAATTCGGGTTTCATTTTTAACGCGGCAGCTTATACCCCCGAGCGTTACCGACCACTGCCGGTGGTGGTCGGTAAGTTATCCTCCGCCGAGGTCGACGCGCGTTACCGTTGCACACGTAAAAAATTTTTCGCGAATTTTCGCGAATTTTTCGCGCGGTAAACCTTCGTCTCCGCGTCCTCCGTCCGACGAGCCTACTCTCGCCCGCACCCGTTGACCCGTTCTCGAGCTATACGGCGACAAAGAAACTTTGATTTTTCACTAATTTGACGTCATCGAGAAAGTTACGGCCAACTGGGAATTAAAGGTATATTGCCTTTCTGAGTTTTCCGGGAGCCCGTCGGGCCTTCGGCCCCGCTCGGCTCGGCTCGAGGTCGAGGTCGTCTGTAGCGACGATGGTGGCGGGGAGGTGCGCAATTGGTCTGTCATCGCCATCTCCCCAATCCCCCCACCCCTTTAAAATTAATGGAAAATGTAAACCCAAACGTAGAGTCGGATTCGTAACCTCGAAGTTACAAGTCGATTCGCTCAACTATCAAGGGAGAGAAAACGCGGCGACTGTGGCGGCACTCGCCACGGATGCGAAGTCAGCATCACGAAGTTGGCGTTAAATTCGAACGTTTGAATCAGTTATTTTCTTTCCGGCCCTTTTCAGCCCTGAACCGTGGAAGCGCCGAAATTCGGGTTTCATTTTTAACGCGGCAGCTTATACCCCCCGAGCGTTACCGACCACTGCCGGTGGTGGTCGGTAAGTTATCCTCCGCCGAGGTCGACGCGCGTTACCGATGCACACGTAAAAAATTTTTCGCGAATTTTCGCGAATTTTTGGCGCGGTACACCTTCGTCCCCCGCGTCCTCCGTCCGACGAGCCTACTCTCGCCCGCACCCGTTGACCCGTTCTCGAGCTATACGGCGACAAAGAAACTTTGATTTTTCACTAATTTGACGTCATCGAGAAAGTTACGGCCAACTGGGAATTAAAGGTATATCGCCTTTCCGAGTTTTCCGGGAGCCCGTCGGGCCTTCGGCCCTGCTCGGCTCGGCTCGGCTCGGCTCGGCTCGAGGTCGAGGTCGTCGGTAGCGACGATGGTGGCGGGGAGGTGCGCAATTGGTCTGTCATCGCCATCTCCCCAACCCCCCCTCCCTTTTAAAATTAATGGAAAATGTAAACCCAAACGTAGAGTCGGATTCGTAACCTCGAAGTTACAAGTCCATTCGCTCAACTATCAAGGGAGAGTAAACGCGGTGACTGTGGCGGCACTCGCCACCGATGCGAAGTCAGCATCACGAAGTTGGCGTTAAATTCGAACGTTTGAATCAGTTATCTTCTTTCCGGCCCTTTTCAGCCCTGAACCGTGGAAGCGCCGAAATTCGGGTTTCATTTTTAACGCGGCAGCTTATACCCCCCGAGCGTTACCGACCACTGCCGGTGGTGGTCGGTAAGTTATCCTCCGCCGAGGTCGACGCGCGTTACCGATGCACACGTAAAAAATTTTTCGCGAATTTTCGCGAATTTTTCGCGCGGTAAACCTTCGTCTCCGCGTCCTCCGTCCGACGAGCCTACTCTCGCCCGCACCCGTCGACCCGTTCTCGAGCTATACGGCGACAAAGAAACTTTGATTTTTCACTAATTTGACGTCATCGAGAAAGTTACGGCCAACTGGGAATTAAAGGTATATCGCCTTTCCGAATTTTCCGGGAGCCCGTCGGGCCTTCGGCCCCGCTCAGCGCGGCACTGCTCGGCTCGAGGTCGAGGTCGTCGGTAGCGACGATGGTGGCGGGGAGGTGCGCGATTGGTCTGTCATCGCTATCCTCCCCCCCAACCCCCCCTCCCCATTTAAAATTAATGGAAAATGTAAACCTAAACATAGAGTGGGATTCGTAACCTCGAAGTTACAAGTCCATTCGCTCAACTATCAAGGGAGAGTAAACGCGGTGACTGTGGCGGCACTCGCCACCGATGCGAAGTCAGCATCACGAAGTTGGCGTTAAATTCGAACGTTTGAATCAGTTATTTTCTTTCCGGCCCTTTTCACCCCTGAACCGTGGAAGCGCCGAAATTCGGGTTTCATTTTTAACGCGGCAGCTTATACCCCCCGAGCGTTACCGACCACTGCCGGTGGTGGTCGGTAAGTTATCCTCCGCCGAGGTCGACGCGCGTTACCGATGCACACGTAAAAAATTTTTCGCGAATTTTCGCGAATTTTTCGCGCGGTAAACCTTCGTCTCCGCGTCCTCCGTCCGACGAGCCTACTCTCGCCCGCACCCGTTGACCCGTTCTCGAGCTATACGGCGACAAAGAAACTTTGATTTTTCACTAATTTGACGTCATCGAGAAAGTTACGGCCAACTGGGAATTAAAGGTATATCGCCTTTCCGAGTTTTCCGGGAGCCCGTCGGGCCTTCGGCCCTGCTCGGCTCGGCTCGGCTCGGCTCGGCTCGAGGTCGAGGTCGTCGGTAGCGACGATGGTGGCGGGGAGGTGCGCAGTTGGTCTGTCATCGCCATCTCCCCAACCCCCCCTACCTTTTAAAATTAATGGAAAATGTAAACCCAAACGTAGATTCGGATTCGTAAACTCGAAGTTACAAGTCCATTCGCTCAACTATCAAGGGAGAGTAAACGCGGTGACTGTGGCGGCACTCGCCACCGATGCGAAGTCAGCATCACGAAGTTGGCGTTAAATTCGAACGTTTGAATCAGTTATTTTCTTTCCGGCCCTTTTCAGCCCTGAACCGTGGAAGCGCCGAAATTCGGGTTTCATTTTTAACGCGGCAGCTTATACCCCCCGAGCGTTACCGACCACTGCCGGTGGTGGTCGGTAAGTTATCCTCCACCGAGGTCGACGCGCGTTACCGATGCACACGTAAAAAATTTTTCGCGAATTTTCGAGAATTTTTCGCGCGGTAAACCTTCGTCTCCGCGTCCTCCGTCCGACGAGCCTACTCTCGCCCGCACCCGTTGACCCGTTCTCGAGCTATACGGCGACAAAGAAACTTTTATTTTTCACTAATTTGACGTCATCGAGAAAGTTACGGCCAACTGGGAATTAAAGGTATATCGCCTTTCCGAGTTTTCCGGGAGCCCGTCGGGCCTTCGGCCCTGCTCGGCTCGGCTCGGCTCGGCTCGGCTCGAGGTCGAGGTCGTCGATAGCGACGATGGTGGCGGGGAGGCGCGTGATTGGTCTGTCATCGCCATCCTCCCCCCAACCCCCCCTCCTTTTAAAATTAATGGAAAATGTAAACCTAAAAGTAGAGTCGGATTCGTAACCTCAAAGTTACAAGTCAATTCGCTCAACTATCAAGGGAGAGTAAACGCGGCGACTGTGGCGGCACTCGCCACCGATGCGAAGTCAGCGTCGCGAAGTTGGCGTTAAATTCGAACGTTTGAATCAGTTATTTTCTTTAGGGCCCTTTTCAGCCCTGAACCGTGGAAGCGCCGAAATTCGGGTTTCATTTTTAACGCGGCAGCTTGTACCCCCCGAGCGTTACCGACCACTGCCGGTGGTGGTCGGTAACTTATCCTCCGCCGAGGTCGACGCGCGTTACCGTTGCACACGTAAAAAATTTTTCGCGAATTTTCGCGAATTTTTCGCGCGGTAAACCTTCGTCTCCGCGTCCTCCGTCCGACGAGCCTACTCTCGCCCGCACCCGTTGACCCGTTCTCGAGCTATACGGCGACAAAGAAACTTTGATTTTTCACTAATTTGACGTCATCGAGAAAGTTACGGCCAACTGGGAATTAAAGGTATATTGCCTTTCCGAGTTTTCCGGGAGCCCGTCGGGCCTTCGGCCCCGCTCGGCTCGGCTCGAGGTCGAGGTCGTCTGTAGCGACGATGGTGGCGGGGAGGTGCGCAATTGGTCTGTCATCGCCATCTCCCCAACCCCCCCCACCCCTTTAAAATTAATGGAAAATGTAAACCCAAACGTAGAGTCGGATTCGTAACCTCGAAGTTACAAGTCGATTCGCTCAACTATCAAGGGAGAGAAAACGCGGCGACTGTGGCGGCACTCGCCACGGATGCGAAGTCAGCATCACGAAGTTGGCGTTAAATTCGAACGTTTGAATCAGTTATTTTCTTTCCGGCCCTTTTCAGCCCTGAACCGTGGAAGCGCCGAAATTCGGGTTTCATTTTTAACGCGGCAGCTTATACCCCCCGAGCGTTACCGACCACTGCCGGTGGTGGTCGGTAAGTTATCCTCCGCCGAGGTCGACGCGCGTTACCGATGCACACGTAAAAAATTTTTCGCGAATTTTCGCGAATTTTTCGCGCGGTAAGCCTTCGTCTCCGCGTGCTCCGTCCGACGAGCCTACTCTCGCCAGCACCCGTCGACCCGTTCTCGAGCTATACGGCGACAAAGAAACTTTGATTTTTCACTAATTTGACGTCACCGAAAAAGTTACGGCCAACTGGGAATTAAAGGTATATCGCCTTCCCGAATTTTCCGGGAGCCCATCGGGCCTTCGGCCCCGCTCGGCATGGCTCGGCTCGGCTCGGCTCGGCTCGAGGTCGAGGTCGTCGATAGCGACGATGGTGGCGGGGAGGCGCGTGATTGGTCTGTCATCGCCATCCTCCCCCCAACCCCCCCTCCTTTTAAAATTAATGGAAAATGTAAACCTAAAAGTAGAGTCGGATTCGTAACCTCAAAGTTACAAGTCAATTCGCTCAACTATCAAGGGAGAGTAAACGCGGCGACTGTGGCGGCACTCGCCACCGATGCGAAGTCAGCGTCGCGAAGTTGGCGTTAAATTCGAACGTTTGAATCAGTTATTTTCTTTAGGGCCCTTTTCAGCCCTGAACCGTGGAAGCGCCGAAATTCGGGTTTCATTTTTAACGCGGCAGCTTGTACCCCCCGAGCGTTACCGACCACTGCCGGTGGTGGTCGGTAACTTATCCTCCGCCGAGGTCGACGCGCGTTACCGTTGCACACGTAAAAAATTTTTCGCGAATTTTCGCGAATTTTTCGCGCGGTAAACCTTCGTCTCCGCGTCCTCCGTCCGACGAGCCTACTCTCGCCCGCACCCGTCGACCCGTTCTCGAGCTATACGGCGACAAAGAAACTTTGATTTTTCACTAATTTGACGTCATCGAGAAAGTTACGGCCAACTGGGAATTAAAGGTATATTGCCTTTCCGAGTTTTCCGGGAGCCCGTCGGGCCTTCGGCCCCGCTCGGCTCGGCTCGGCTCGGCTCGGCTCGAGGTCGAGGTCGTCTGTAGCGACGATGGTGGCGGGGAGGTGCGCAATTGGTCTGTCATCGCCATCTCCCCAACCCCCCCTCCCCTTTAAAATTAATGGAAAATGTAAACCCAAACGTAGAGTCGGATTCGTAACCTCGAAGTTACAAGTCGATTCGCTCAACTATCAAGGGAGAGAAAACGCGGCGACTGTGGCGGCAAAGAAACTTTGATTTTTCACTAATTTGACGTCATCGAGAAAGTTACGGCCAACTGGGAATTAAAGGTATATCGCCTTTCCGAATTTTCCGGGAGCCCGTCGGGCCTTCGGCCCCGCTCGGCGCGGCACTGCTCGGCTCGAGGTCGAGGTCGTCGGTAGCGACGATGGTGGCGGGGAGGTGCGCGATTGGTCTGTCATCGCTATCCTCCCCCCCAACCCCCCCTCCCCATTTAAAATTAATGGAAAATGTAAACCTAAACATAGAGTGGGATTCGTAACCTCGAAGTTACAAGTCGATTCGCTCAACTATCAAGGGAGAGTAAACGCGGTGACTGTGGCGGCACGAAGTTGGCGTTAAATTCGAACGTTTGAATCAGTTATTTTCTTTCCGGCCCTTTTCAGCCCTGAACCGTGGAAGCGCCGAAATTCGGGTTTCATTTTTAACGCGGCAGCTTATACCCCCCGAGCGTTATCGACCACTGCCGGTGGTGGTCGGTAAGTTATCCTCCGCCGAGGTCGACGCGCGTTACCGATGCACACGTAAAAAATTTTTTGCGAATTTTCGCGAATTTTTCGCGCGGTAAACCTTCGTCTCCGCGTCCTCCGTCCGACGAGCCTACACTCGCCCGCACCCGTTGACCCGTTCTCGAGCTATACGGCGACAAAGAAACTTTGATTTTTCACTAATTTGACGTCATCGAGAAAGTTACGGCCAACTGGGAATTAAAGGTATATCGCCTTTCCGAGTTTTCCGGGAGCCCGTCGGGCCTTCGGCCCTGCTCGGCTCGGCTCGGCTCGGCTCGGCTCGAGGTCGAGGTCGTCGGTAGCGACGATGGTGGCGGGGAGGTGCGCAATTGGTCTGTCATCGCCATCTCCCCAACCCCCCCCTCCCTTTTAAAATTAATGGGAAATGTAAACCCAAACGTAGAGTCGGATTCGTAACCTCGAAGTTACAAGTCCATTCGCTCAACTATCAAGGGAGAGTAAACGCGGTGACTGTGGCGGCACTCGCCACCGATGCGAAGTCAGCATCACGAAGTTGGCGTTAAATTCGAACGTTTGAATCAGTTATCTTCTTTCCGGCCCTTTTCAGCCCTGAACCGTGGAAGCGCCGAAATTCGGGTTTCATTTTTAACGCGGCAGCTTATACCCCCCGAGCGTTACCGACCACTGCCGGTGGTGGTCGGTAAGTTATCCTCCGCCGAGGTCGACGCGCGTTACCGATGCACACGTAAAAAATTTTTCGCGAATTTTCGCGAATTTTTCGCGCGGTAAACCTTCGTCTCCGCGTCCTCCGTCCGACGAGCCTACTCTCGCCCGCACCCGTCGACCCGTTCTCGAGCTATACGGCGACAAAGAAACTTTGATTTTTCACTAATTTGACGTCATCGAGAAAGTTACGGCCAACTGGGAATTAAAGGTATATCGCCTTTCCGAATTTTCCGGGAGCCCGTCGGGCCTTCGGCCCCGCTCGGCGCGGCACTGCTCGGCTCGAGGTCGAGGTCGTCGGTAGCGACGACGGTGGCGGGGAGGTGCGCGATTGGTCTGTCATCGCTATCCTCCCCCCCAACCCCCCCTCCCCATTTAAAATTAATGGAAAATGTAAACCTAAACATAGAGTGGGATTCGTAACCTCGAAGTTACAAGTCCATTCGCTCAACTATCAAGGGAGAGTAAACGCGGTGACTGTGGCGGCACTCGCCACCGATGCGAAGTCAGCATCACGAAGTTGGCGTTAAATTCGAACGTTTGAATCAGTTATTTTCTTTCCGGCCCTTTTCACCCCTGAACCGTGGAAGCGCCGAAATTCGGGTTTCATTTTTAACGCGGCAGCTTATACCCCCCGAGCGTTACCGACCACTGCCGGTGGTGGTCGGTATGTTATCCTCCGCCGAGGTCGACGCGCGTTACCGATGCACACGTAAAAAATTTTTCGCGAATTTTCGCGAATTTTTCGCGCGGTAAACCTTCGTCTCCGCGTCCTCCGTCCGACGAGCCTACTCTCGCCCGCACCCGTTGACCCGTTCTCGAGCTATACGGCGACAAAGAAACTTTGATTTTTCACTAATTTGACGTCATCGAGAAAGTTACGGCCAACTGGGAATTAAAGGTATATCGCCTTTCCGAGTTTTCCGGGAGCCCGTCGGGCCTTCGGCCCTGCTCGGCTCGGCTCGGCTCGGCTCGGCTCGGCTCGAGGTCGAGGTCGTCGGTAGCGACGATGGTGGCGGGGAGGTGCGCAGTTGGTCTGTCATCGCCATCTCCCCAACCCCCCCTCCCTTTTAAAATTAATGGAAAATGTAAACCCAAACGTAGATTCGGATTCGTAAACTCGAAGTTACAAGTCCATTCGCTCAACTATCAAGGGAGAGTAAACGCGGTGACTGTGGCGGCACTCGCCACCGATGCGAAGTCAGCATCACGAAGTTGGCGTTAAATTCGAACGTTTGAATCAGTTATTTTCTTTCCGGCCCTTTTCACCCCTGAACCGTGGAAGCGCCGAAATTCGGGTTTCATTTTTAACGCGGCAGCTTATACCCCCCGAGCGTTACCGACCACTGCCGGTGGTGGTCGGTAAGTTATCCTCCGCCGAGGTCGACGCGCGTTACCGATGTACACGTAAAAAATTTTTCGCGAATTTTCGCGAATTTTTCGCGCGGTAAACCTTCGTCTCCGCGTCCTCCGTCCGACGAGCCTACTCTCGCCCGCACCCGTTGACCCGTTCTCGAGCTATACGGCGACAAAGAAACTTTTATTTTTCACTAATTTGACGTCATCGAGAAAGTTACGGCCAACTGGGAATTAAAGGTATATCGCCTTTCCGAGTTTTCCGGGAGCCCGTCGGGCCTTCGGCCCTGCTCGGCTCGGCTCGGCTCGGCTCGGCTCGGCTCGAGGTCGAGGTCGTCGATAGCGACGATGGTGGCGGGGAGGCGTGTGATTGGTCTGTCATCGCCATCCTCCCCCCAACCCCCCCTCCTTTTAAAATTAATGGAAAATGTAAACCTAAAAGTAGAGTCGGATTCGTAACCTCAAAGTTACAAGTCAATTCGCTCAACTATCAAGGGAGAGTAAACGCGGCGACTGTGGCGGCACTCGCCACCGATGCGAAGTCAGCGTCGCGAAGTTGGCGTTAAATTCGAACGTTTGAATCAGTTATTTTCTTTAGGGCCCTTTTCAGCCCTGAACCGTGGAAGCGCCGAAATTCGGGTTTCATTTTTAACGCGGCAGCTTATACCCCCAAGCGTTACCGACCACTGCCGGTGGTGGTCGGTAAGTTATCCTCCGCCGAGGTCGACGCGCGTTACCGTTGCACACGTAAAAAATTTTTCGCGAATTTTCGCGAATTTTTCGCGCGGTAAACCTTCGTCTCCGCGTCCTCCGTCCGACGAGCCTACTCTCGCCCGCACCCGTTGACCCGTTCTCGAGCTATACGGCGACAAAGAAACTTTGATTTTTCACTAATTTGACGTCATCGAGAAAGTTACGGCCAACTGGGAATTAAAGGTATATTGCCTTTCTGAGTTTTCCGGGAGCCCGTCGGGCCTTCGGCCCCGCTCGGCTCGGCTCGGCTCGGCTCGGCTCGGCTCGAGGTCGAGGTCGTCTGTAGCGACGATGGTGGCGGGGAGGTGCGCGATTGGTCTGTCATCGCTATCCTCCCCCCAACCACCCCTCCCCCTTTAAAATTAATGGAAAATGTAAACCTAAACGTAGAATCGGATTCGTAACCTCGTAGTTACAAGTCGATTCGCTCAACTATCAAGGGAGAGTAAACGCGGTGACTGTGGCGGCACTCGCCACCGATGCGAAGTCAGCATCACGAAGTTGGCGTTAAATTCGAACGTTTGAATCAGTTATTTTCTTTCCGGCCCTTTTCAGCCCTGAACCGTGGAAGCGCCGAAATTCGGGTTTCATTTTTAACGCGGCAGCTTATACCCCCCGAGCGTTACCGACCACTGCCGGTGGTGGTCGGTAAGTTATCCTCCGCCGAGGTCGACGCGCGTTACCGATGCACACGTAAAAAATTTTTCGCGAATTTTCGCGAATTTTTCGCGCGGTAAACCTTCGTCTCCGCGTCCTCCGTCCGACGAGCCTACTCTCGCCCGCACCCGTTGACCCGTTCTCGAGCTATACGGCGACAAAGAAACTTTGATTTTTCACTAATTTGACGTCATCGAGAAAGTTACGGCCAACTGGGAATTAAAGGTATATCGCCTTTCCGAGTTTTCCGGGAGCCCGTCGGGCCTTCGGCCCTGCTCGGCTCGGCTCGGCTCGGCTCGGCTCGAGGTCGAGGTCGTCGGTAGCGACGATGGTGGCGGGGAGGTGCGCAGTTGGTCTGTCATCGCCATCTCCCCAACCCCCCCTACCTTTTAAAATTAATGGAAAATGTAAACCCAAACGTAGATTCGGATTCGTAAACTCGAAGTTACAAGTCCATTCGCTCAACTATCAAGGGAGAGTAAACGCGGTGACTGTGGCGGCACTCGCCACCGATGCGAAGTCAGCATCACGAAGTTGGCGTTAAATTCGAACGTTTGAATCAGTTATTTTCTTTCCGGCCCTTTTCACCCCTGAACCGTGGAAGCGCCGAAATTCGGGTTTCATTTTTAACGCGGCAGCTTATACCCCCCGAGCGTTACCGACCACTGCCGGTGGTGGTCGGTAAGTTATCCTCCGCCGAGGTCGACGCGCGTTACCGATGCACACGTAAAAAATTTTTCGCGAATTTTCGCGAATTTTTCGCGCGGTAAACCTTCGTCTCCGCGTCCTCCGTCCGACGAGCCTACTCTCGCCCGCACCCGTTGACCCGTTCTCGAGCTATACGGCGACAAAGAAACTTTTATTTTTCACTAATTTGACGTCATCGAGAAAGTTACGGCCAACTGGGAATTAAAGGTATATCGCCTTTCCGAGTTTTCCGGGAGCCCGTCGGGCCTTCGGCCCTGCTCGGCTCGGCTCGGCTCGGCTCGGCTCGAGGTCGAGGTCGTCGATAGCGACGATGGTGGCGGGGAGGCGCGTGATTGGTCTGTCATCGCCATCCTCCCCCCAACCCCCCCTCCTTTTAAAATTAATGGAAAATGTAAACCTAAAAGTAGAGTCGGATTCGTAACCTCAAAGTTACAAGTCAATTCGCTCAACTATCAAGGGAGAGTAAACGCGGCGACTGTGGCGGCACTCGCCACCGATGCGAAGTCAGCGTCGCGAAGTTGGCGTTAAATTCGAACGTTTGAATCAGTTATTTTCTTTAGGGCCCTTTTCAGCCCTGAACCGTGGAAGCGCCGAAATTCGGGGTTTCATTTTTAACGCGGCAGCTTGTACCCCCCCGAGCGTTACCGACCACTGCCGGTGGTGGTCGGTAACTTATCCTCCGCCGAGGTCGACGCGCGTTACCGTTGCACACGTAAAAAATTTTTCGCGAATTTTCGCGAATTTTTCGCGCGGTAAACCTTCGTCTCCGAGTCCTCCGTCCGACGAGCCTACTCTCGCCCGCACCCCGTTGACCCGTTCTCGAGCTATACGGCGACAAAGAAACTTTGATTTTTCACTAATTTGACGTCATCGAGAAAGTTACGGCCAACTGGGAATTAAAGGTATATTGCCTTTCCGAGTTTTCCGGGAGCCCGTCGGGCCTTCGGCCCCGCTCGGCTCGGCTCGAGGTCGAGGTCGTCTGTAGCGACGATGGTGGCGGGGAGGTGCGCAATTGGTCTGTCATCGCCATCTCCCCAACCCCCCCTCCCCTTTAAAATTAATGGAAAATGTAAACCCAAACGTAGAGTCGGATTCGTAACCTCGAAGTTACAAGTCGATTCGCTCAACTATCAAGGGAGAGAAAACGCGGCGACTGTGGCGGCACTCGCCACGGATGCGAAGTCAGCATCACGAAGTTGGCGTTAAATTCGAACGTTTGAATCAGTTATTTTCTTTCCCGGCCCTTTTCAGCCCTGAACCGTGGAAGCGCCGAAATTCGGGTTTCATTTTTTAACGCGGCAGCTTATACCCCCCGAGCGTTACCGACCACTGCCGGTGGTGGTCGGTAAGTTATCCTCCGCCGAGGTCGAACGCGCGTTACCGATGCACACGTAAAAAATTTTTCGCGAATTTTCGCGAATTTTTTCGCGCGGTAAGCCTTCGTCTCCGCGTGCTCCGTCCGACGAGCCTACTCTCGCCAGCACCCGTCGACCCGTTCTCGAGCTATACGGCGACAAAGAAACTTTGATTTTTCACTAATTTGACGTCACCGAAAAAGTTACGGCCAACTGGGAATTAAAGGTATATCGCCTTCCCGAATTTTCCGGGAGCCCATCGGGCCTTCGGCCCCGCTCGGCATGGCTCGGCTCGGCTCGGCTCGGCTCGAGGTCGAGGTCGTCGATAGCGACGATGGTGGCGGGGAGGCGCGTGATTGGTCTGTCATCGCCATCCTCCCCCCCAACCCCCCCTCCTTTTAAAATTAATGGAAAATGTAAACCTAAAAGTAGAGTCGGATTCGTAACCTCAAAGTTACAAGTCAATTCGCTCAACTATCAAGGGAGAGTAAACGCGGGCGACTGTGGCGGCACTCGCCACCGATGCGAAGTCAGCGTCGCGAAGTTGGCGTTAAATTCGAACGTTTGAATCAGTTATTTTCTTTAGGGCCCTTTTCAGCCCTGAACCGTGGAAGCGCCGAAATTCGGGTTTCATTTTTAACGCGGCAGCTTGTACCCCCCCGAGCGTTACCGACCACTGCCGGTGGTGGTCGGTAACTTATCCTCCGCCGAGGTCGACGCGCGTTACCGTTGCACACGTAAAAAATTTTTCGCGAATTTTCGCGAATTTTTCGCGCGGTAAACCTTCGTCTCCGCGTCCTCCGTCCGACGAGCCTACTCTCGCCCGCACCCGTCGACCCGTTCTCGAGCTATACGGCGACAAAGAAACTTTGATTTTTCACTAATTTGAACGTCATCGAGAAAGTTACGGCCAACTGGGAATTAAAGGTATATTGCCTTTCCGAGTTTTTCCCGGGAGCCCGTCGGGCCTTCGGCCCCGCTCGGCTCGGCCCGGCTCGGCTCGGCTCGAGGTCGAGGTCGTCTGTAGCGACGATGGTGGCGGGGAGGTGCGCAATTGGTCTGTCATCGCCATCTCCCCAACCCCCCCTCCCCTTTAAAATTAATGGAAAATGTAAACCCAAACGTAGAGTCGGATTCGTAACCTCGAAGTTACAAGTCGATTCGCTCAACTATCAAGGGAGAGAAAACGCGGCGACTGTGGCGGCACTCGCCACGGATGCGAAGTCAGCATCACGAAGTTGGCGTTAAATTCGAACGTTTGAATCAGTTATTTTCTTTCGGCCCTTTTCAGCCCTGAACCGTGGACGCGCCGAAATTCGGGTTTCATTTTAACGCGGCAGCTTATACCCCCCGAGCGTTACCGACCACTGCCGGTGGTGGTCGGTAAGTTATCCTCCGCCGAGGTCGACGCGCGTTACCGATGCACACGTAAAAAATTTTTCGCGAATTTTCGCGAATTTTTGGCGCGGTACACCTTCGTCCCCCGCGTCCTCCGTCCGACGAGCCTACTCTCGCCCGCACCCGTCGACCCGTTCTCGAGCTATACGGCGACAAAGAAACTTTGATTTTTCACTAATTTGACGTCATCGAGAAAGTTACGGCCAACTGGGAATTAAAGGTATATCGCCTTTCCGAATTTTCCGGGAGCCCGTCGGGCCTTCGGCCCCGCTCGGCGCGGCACTGCTCGGCTCGAGGTCGAGGTCGTCGGTAGCGACGATGGTGGCGGGGAGGTGCGCGATTGGTCTGTCATCGCTATCCTCCCCCCCCAACCCCCCCTCCCCATTTAAAATTAATGGAAAATGTAAACCTAAACATAGAGTGGGGATTCGTAACCTCGAAGTTACAAGTCGATTCGCTCAACTATCAAGGGAGAGTAAACGCGGTGACTGTGGCGGCACTCGCCACCGATGCGAAGTCAGCATCACGAAGTTGGCGTTAAATTCGAACGTTTGAATCAGTTATTTTCTTTCCGGCCCTTTTCAGCCCTGAACCGTGGAAGCGCCGAAATTCGGGTTTCATTTTTAACGCGGCAGCTTATACCCCCCGAGCGTTATCGACCACTGCCGGTGGTGGTCGGTAAGTTATCCTCCGCCGAGGTCGACGCGCGTTACCGATGCACACGTAAAAAATTTTTTGCGAATTTTCGCGAATTTTTCGCGCGGTAAACCTTCGTCTCCGCGTCCTCCGTCCGACGAGCCTACACTCGCCCGCACCCGTTGACCCGTTCTCGAGCTATACGGCGACAAAGAAACTCTGATTTTTCACTAATTTGACGTCATCGAGAAAGTTACGGCCAACTGGGAATTAAAGGTATATCGCCTTTCCGAGTTTTCCGGGAGCCCGTCGGGCCTTCGGCCCTGCTCGGCTCGGCTCGGCTCGGCTCGGCTCGAGGTCGAGGTCGTCGGTAGCGACGATGGTGGCGGGGAGGTGCGCAATTGGTCTGTCATCGCCATCTCCCCAACCCCCCCCTCCCTTTTAAAATTAATGGGAAATGTAAACCCAAACGTAGAGTCGGATTCGTAACCTCGAAGTTACAAGTCCATTCGCTCAACTATCAAGGGAGAGTAAACGCGGTGACTGTGGCGGCACTCGCCACCGATGCGAAGTCAGCATCACGAAGTTGGCGTTAAATTCGAACGTTTGAATCAGTTATCTTCTTTCCGGCCCTTTTCAGCCCTGAACCGTGGAAGCGCCGAAATTCGGGTTTCATTTTTAACGCGGCAGCTTATACCCCCCGAGCGTTACCGACCACTGCCGGTGGTGGTCGGTAAGTTATCCTCCGCCGAGGTCGACGCGCGTTACCGATGCACACGTAAAAAATTTTTCGCGAATTTTCGCGAATTTTTCGCGCGGTAAACCTTCGTCTCCGCGTCCTCCGTCCGACGAGCCTACTCTCGCCCGCACCCGTCGACCCGTTCTCGAGCTATACGGCGACAAAGAAACTTTGATTTTTCACTAATTTGACGTCATCGAGAAAGTTACGGCCAACTGGGAATTAAAGGTATATCGCCTTTCCGAATTTTCCGGGAGCCCGTCGGGCCTTCGGCCCCGCTCGGCGCGGCACTGCTCGGCTCGAGGTCGAGGTCGTCGGTAGCGACGACGGTGGCGGGGAGGTGCGCGATTGGTCTGTCATCGCTATCCTCCCCCCCAACCCCCCCTCCCCATTTAAAATTAATGGAAAATGTAAACCTAAACGTAGATTCGGATTCGTAAACTCGAAGTTACAAGTCCATTCGCTCAACTATCAAGGGAGAGTAAACGCGGTGACTGTGGCGGCACTCGCCACCGATGCGAAGTCAGCATCACGAAGTTGGCGTTAAATTCGAACGTTTGAATCAGTTATTTTCTTTCCGGCCCTTTTCACCCCTGAACCGTGGAAGCGCCGAAATTCGGGTTTCATTTTTAACGCGGCAGCTTATACCCCCCGAGCGTTACCGACCACTGCCGGTGGTGGTCGGTAAGTTATCCTCCGCCGAGGTCGACGCGCGTTACCGATGTACACGTAAAAAATTTTTCGCGAATTTTCGCGAATTTTTCGCGCGGTAAACCTTCGTCTCCGCGTCCTCCGTCCGACGAGCCTACTCTCGCCCGCACCCGTTGACCCGTTCTCGAGCTATACGGCGACAAAGAAACTTTTATTTTTCACTAATTTGACGTCATCGAGAAAGTTACGGCCAACTGGGAATTAAAGGTATATCGCCTTTCCGAGTTTTCCGGGAGCCCGTCGGGCCTTCGGCCCTGCTCGGCTCGGCTCGGCTCGGCTCGGCTCGAGGTCGAGGTCGTCGGTAGCGACGATGGTGGCGGGGAGGTGCGCGATTGGTCTGTCATCGCTATCCTCCCCCCCAACCCCCCCTCCCCATTTAAAATTAATGGAAAATGTAAACCTAAACATAGAGTGGGATTCGTAACCTCAAAGTTACAAGTCGATTCGCTCAACTATCAAGGGAGAGTAAACGCGGTGACTGTGGCGGCACTCGCCACCGATGCGAAGTCAGCATCACGAAGTTGGCGTTAAATTCGAACGTTTGAATCAGTTATTTTCTTTCCGGCCCTTTTCAGCCCTGAACCGTGGAAGCGCCGAAATTCGGGTTTCATTTTTAACGCGGCAGCTTATACCCCCCGAGCGTTATCGACCACTGCCGGTGGTGGTCGGTAAGTTATCCTCCGCCGAGGTCGACGCGCGTTACCGATGCACACGTAAAAAATTTTTTGCGAATTTTCGCGAATTTTTCGCGCGGTAAACCTTCGTCTCCGCGTCCTCCGTCCGACGAGCCTACTCTCGCCCGCACCCGTTGACCCGTTCTCGAGCTATACGGCGACAAAGAAACTTTGATTTTTCACTAATTTGACGTCATCGAGAAAGTTACGGCCAACTGGGAATTAAAGGTATATCGCCTTTCCGAGTTTTCCGGGAGCCCGTCGGGCCTTCGGCCCTGCTCGGCTCGGCTCGGCTCGGCTCGGCTCGAGGTCGAGGTCGTCGGTAGCGACGATGGTGGCGGGGAGGTGCGCAATTGGTCTGTCATCGCCATCTCCCCAACCCCCCCCCTCCCTTTTAAAATTAATGGGAAATGTAAACCCAAACGTAGAGTCGGATTCGTAACCTCGAAGTTACAAGTCCATTCGCTCAACTATCAAGGGAGAGTAAACGCGGTGACTGTGGCGGCACTCGCCACCGATGCGAAGTCAGCATCACGAAGTTGGCGTTAAATTCGAACGTTTGAATCAGTTATCTTCTTTCCGGCCCTTTTCAGCCCTGAACCGTGGAAGCGCCGAAATTCGGGTTTCATTTTTAACGCGGCAGCTTATACCCCCCGAGCGTTACCGACCACTGCCGGTGGTGGTCGGTAAGTTATCCTCCGCCGAGGTCGACGCGCGTTACCGATGCACACGTAAAAAATTTTTCGCGAATTTTCGCGAATTTTTCGCGCGGTAAACCTTCGTCTCCGCGTCCTCCGTCCGACGAGCCTACTCTCGCCCGCACCCGTCGACCCGTTCTCGAGCTATACGGCGACAAAGAAACTTTGATTTTTCACTAATTTGACGTCATCGAGAAAGTTACGGCCAACTGGGAATTAAAGGTATATCGCCTTTCCGAATTTTCCGGGAGCCCGTCGGGCCTTCGGCCCCGCTCGGCGCGGCACTGCTCGGCTCGAGGTCGAGGTCGTCGGTAGCGACGACGGTGGCGGGGAGGTGCGCGATTGGTCTGTCATCGCTATCCTCCCCCCCAACCCCCCCTCCCCATTTAAAATTAATGGAAAATGTAAACCTAAACATAGAGTGGGATTCGTAACCTCGAAGTTACAAGTCCATTCGCTCAACTATCAAGGGAGAGTAAACGCGGTGACTGTGGCGGCACTCGCCACCGATGCGAAGTCAGCATCACGAAGTTGGCGTTAAATTCGAACGTTTGAATCAGTTATTTTCTTTCCGGCCCTTTTCACCCCTGAACCGTGGAAGCGCCGAAATTCGGGTTTCATTTTTAACGCGGCAGCTTATACCCCCCGAGCGTTACCGACCACTGCCGGTGGTGGTCGGTAAGTTATCCTCCGCCGAGGTCGACGCGCGTTACCGATGCACACGTAAAAAATTTTTCGCGAATTTTCGCGAATTTTTCGCGCGGTAAACCTTCGTCTCCGCGTCCTCCGTCCGACGAGCCTACTCTCGCCCGCACCCGTTGACCCGTTCTCGAGCTATACGGCGACAAAGAAACTTTGATTTTTCACTAATTTGACGTCATCGAGAAAGTTACGGCCAACTGGGAATTAAAGGTATATCGCCTTTCCGAGTTTTCCGGGAGCCCGTCGGGCCTTCGGCCCTGCTCGGCTCGGCTCGGCTCGGCTCGGCTCGAGGTCGAGGTCGTCGGTAGCGACGATGGTGGCGGGGAGGTGCGCAGTTGGTCTGTCATCGCCATCTCCCCAACCCCCCCTCCGTTTTAAAATTAATGGAAAATGTAAACCCAAACGTAGATTCGGATTCGTAAACTCGAAGTTACAAGTCCATTCGCTCAACTATCAAGGGAGAGTAAACGCGGTGACTGTGGCGGCACTCGCCACCGATGCGAAGTCAGCGTCGCGAAGTTGGCGTTAAATTCGAACGTTTGAATCAGTTATTTTCTTTCCGGCCCTTTTCACCCCTGAACCGTGGAAGCGCCGAAATTCGGGTTTCATTTTTAACGCGGCAGCTTATACCCCCCGAGCGTTACAGACCACTGCCGGTGGTGGTCGGTAAGTTATCCTCCGCCGAGGTCGACGCGCGTTACCGATGCACACGTAAAAAATTTTTCGCGAATTTTCGCGAATTTTTCGCGCGGTAAACCTTCGTCTCCGCGTCCTCCGTCCGACGAGCCTACTCTCGCCCGCACACGTCGACCCGTTCTCGAGCTATACGGCGACAAAGAAACTTTGATTTTTCACTAATTTGACGTCATCGAGAAAGTTACGGCCAACTGGGAATTAAAGGTATATTGCCTTTCCGAGTTTTCCGGGAGCCCGTCGGGCCTTCGGCCCCGCTCGGCTCGGCTCGGCTCGGCTCGGCTCGAGGTCGAGGTCGTCTGTAGCGACGATGGCGGCGGGGAGGTGCGCAATTGGTCTGTCATCGCCATCTCCCCAACCCCCCCTCCCCTTTAAAATTAATGGAAAATGTAAACCCAAACGTAGAGTCGGATTCGTAACCTCGAAGTTACAAGTCGATTCGCTCAACTATCAAGGGAGAGAAAACGCGGCGACTGTGGCGGCACTCGCCACGGATGCGAAGTCAGCATCACGAAGTTGGCGTTAAATTCGAACGTTTGAATCAGTTATTTTCTTTCCGGCCCTTTTCAGCCCTGAACCGTGGAAGCGCCGAAATTCGGGTTTCATTTTTAACGCGGCAGCTTATACCCCCCGAGCGTTACCGACCACTGCCGGTGGTGGTCGGTAAGTTATCCTCCGCCGAGGTCGACGCGCGTTACCGATGCACACGTAAAAAATTTTTCGCGAATTTTCGCGAATTTTTGGCGCGGTACACCTTCGTCCCCCGCGTCCTCCGTCCGACGAGCCTACTCTCGCCCGCACCCGTCGACCCGTTCTCGAGCTATACGGCGACAAAGAAACTTTGATTTTTCACTAATTTGACGTCATCGAGAAAGTTACGGCCAACTGGGAATTAAAGGTATATCGCCTTTCCGAATTTTCCGGGAGCCCGTCGGGCCTTCGGCCCCGCTCGGCGCGGCACTGCTCGGCTCGAGGTCGAGGTCGTCGGTAGCGACGATGGTGGCGGGGAGGTGCGCGATTGGTCTGTCATCGCTATCCTCCCCCCCAACCCCCCCTCCCCATTTAAAATTAATGGAAAATGTAAACCTAAACATAGAGTGGGATTCGTAACCTCGAAGTTACAAGTCGATTCGCTCAACTATCAAGGGAGAGTAAACGCGGTGACTGTGGCGGCACTCGCCACCGATGCGAAGTCAGCATCACGAAGTTGGCGTTAAATTCGAACGTTTGAATCAGTTATTTTCTTTCCGGCCCTTTTCAGCCCTGAACCGTGGAAGCGCCGAAATTCGGGTTTCATTTTTAACGCGGCAGCTTATACCCCCCGAACGTTATCGACCACTGCCGGTGGTGGTCGGTAAGTTATCCTCCGCCGAGGTCGACGCGCGTTACCGATGCACACGTAAAAAATTTTTTGCGAATTTTCGCGAATTTTTCGCGCGGTAAACCTTCGTCTCCGCGTCCTCCGTCCGACGAGCCTACTCTCGCCCGCACCCGTTGACCCGTTCTCGAGCTATACGGCGACAAAGAAACTTTGATTTTTCACTAATTTGACGTCACCGAAAAAGTTACGGCCAACTGGGAATTAAAGGTATATCGCCTTCCCGAATTTTCCGGGAGCCCGTCGGGCCTTCGGCCCCGCTCGGCGCGGCACTGCTCGGCTCGAGGTCGAGGTCGTCGGTAGCGACGACGGTGGCGGGGAGGTGCGCGATTGGTCTGTCATCGCTATCCTCCCCCCCAACCCCCCCTCCCCATTTAAAATTAATGGAAAATGTAAACCTAAACATAGAGTGGGATTCGTAACCTCGAAGTTACAAGTCCATTCGCTCAACTATCAAGGGAGAGTAAACGCGGTGACTGTGGCGGCACTCGCCACCGATGCGAAGTCAGCATCACGAAGTTGGCGTTAAATTCGAACGTTTGAATCAGTTATTTTCTTTCCGGCCCTTTTCACCCCTGAACCGTGGAAGCGCCGAAATTCGGGTTTCATTTTTAACGCGGCAGCTTATACCCCCCGAGCGTTACCGACCACTGCCGGTGGTGGTCGGTAAGTTATCCTTCGCCGAGGTCGACGCGCGTTACCGATGCACACGTAAAAAATTTTTCGCGAATTTTCGCGAATTTTTCGCGCGGTAAACCTTCGTCTCCGCGTCCTCCGTCCGACGAGCCTACTCTCGCCCGCACCCGTTGACCCGTTCTCGAGCTATACGGCGACAAAGAAACTTTGATTTTTCACTAATTTGACGTCATCGAGAAAGTTACGGCCAACTGGGAATTAAAGGTATATCGCCTTTCCGAGTTTTCCGGGAGCCCGTCGGGCCTTCGGCCCTGCTCGGCTCGGCTCGGCTCGGCTCGGCTCGAGGTCGAGGTCGTCGGTAGCGACGATGGTGGCGGGGAGGTGCGCAGTTGGTCTGTCATCGCCATCTCCCCAACCCCCCCTCCGTTTTAAAATTAATGGAAAATGTAAACCCAAACGTAGATTCGGATTCGTAAACTCGAAGTTACAAGTCCATTCGCTCAACTATCAAGGGAGAGTAAACGCGGTGACTGTGGCGGCACTCGCCACCGATGCGAAGTCAGCATCACGAAGTTGGCGTTAAATTCGAACGTTTGAATCAGTTATTTTCTTTCCGGCCCTCTTCACCCCTGAACCGTGGAAGCGCCGAAATTCGGGTTTCATTTTTAACGCGGCAGCTTATACCCCCCGAGCGTTACCGACCACTGCCGGTGGTGGTCGGTAAGTTATCCTCCGCCGAGGTCGACGCGCGTTACCGATGCACACGTAAAAAATTTTTCGCGAATTTTCGCGAATTTTTCGCGCGGTAAACCTTCGTCTCCGCGTCCTCCGTCCGACGAGCCTACTCTCGCCCGCACCCGTCGACCCGTTCTCGAGCTATACGGCGACAAAGAAACTCTGATTTTTCACTAATTTGACGTCATCGAGAAAGTTACGGCCAACTGGGAATTAAAGGTATATTGCCTTTCCGAGTTTTCCGGGAGCCCGTCGGGCCTTCGGCCCCGCTCGGCTCGGCTCGGCTCGGCTCGGCTCGAGGTCGAGGTCGTCTGTAGCGACGATGGTGGCGGGGAGGTGCGCAATTGGTCTGTCATCGCCATCTCCCCAACCCCCCCTCCCCTTTAAAATTAATGGAAAATGTAAACCCAAACGTAGAGTCGGATTCGTAACCTCGAAGTTACAAGTCGATTCGCTCAACTATCAAGGGAGAGAAAACGCGGCGACTGTGGCGGCACTCGCCACGGATGCGAAGTCAGCATCACGAAGTTGGCGTTAAATTCGAACGTTTGAATCAGTTATTTTCTTTCCGGCCCTTTTCAGCCCTGAACCGTGGAAGCGCCGAAATTCGGGTTTCATTTTTAACGCGGCAGCTTATACCCCCCGAGCGTTACCGACCACTGCCGGTGGTGGTCGGTAAGTTATCCTCCGCCGAGGTCGACGCGCGTTACCGATGCACACGTAAAAAATTTTTCGCGAATTTTCGCGAATTTTTGGCGCGGTACACCTTCGTCCCCCGCGTCCTCCGTCCGACGAGCCTACTCTCGCCCGCACCCGTCGACCCGTTCTCGAGCTATACGGCGACAAAGAAACTTTGATTTTTCACTAATTTGACGTCATCGAGAAAGTTACGGCCAACTGGGAATTAAAGGTATATCGCCTTTCCGAATTTTCCGGGAGCCCGTCGGGCCTTCGGACCCGCTCGGCGCGGCACTGCTCGGCTCGAGGTCGAGGTCGTCGGTAGCGACGATGGTGGCGGGGAGGTGCGCGATTGGTCTGTCATCGCTATCCTCCCCCCCAACCCCCCCTCCCCATTTAAAATTAATGGAAAATGTAAACCTAAACATAGAGTGGGATTCGTAACCTCGAAGTTACAAGTCGATTCGCTCAACTATCAAGGGAGAGTAAACGCGGTGACTGTGGCGGCACTCGCCACCGATGCGAAGTCAGCATCACGAAGTTGGCGTTAAATTCGAACGTTTGAATCAGTTATTTTCTTTCCGGCCCTTTTCACCCCTGAACCGTGGAAGCGCCGAAATTCGGGTTTCATTTTTAACGCGGCAGCTTATACCCCCCGAGCGTTACCGACCACTGCCGGTGGTGGTCGGTAAGTTATCCTCCGCCGAGGTCGACGCGCGTTACCGATGCACACGTAAAAAATTTTTCGCGAATTTTCGCGAATTTTTCGCGCGGTAAACCTTCGTCTCCGCGTCCTCCGTCCGACGAGCCTACTCTCGCCCGCACCCGTCGACCCGTTCTCGAGCTATACGGCGACAAAGAAACTTTGATTTTTCACTAATTTGACGTCATCGAGAAAGTTACGGCCAACTGGGAATTAAAGGTATATTGCCTTTCCGAGTTTTCCGGGAGCCCGTCGGGCCTTCGGCCCCGCTCGGCTCGGCTCGGCTCGGCTCGGCTCGAGGTCGAGGTCGAGGTCGTCTGTAGCGACGATGGTGGCGGGGAGGTGCGCAATTGGTCTGTCATCGCCATCTCCCCAACCCCCCCTCCCCTTTAAAATTAATGGAAAATGTAAACCCAAACGTAGAGTCGGATTCGTAACCTCGAAGTTACAAGTCGATTCGCTCAACTATCAAGGGAGAGAAAACGCGGCGACTGTGGCGGCACTCGCCACGGATGCGAAGTCAGCATCACGAAGTTGGCGTTAAATTCGAACGTTTGAATCAGTTATTTTCTTTCCGGCCCTTTTCAGCCCTGAACCGTGGAAGCGCCGAAATTCGGGTTTCATTTTTAACGCGGCAGCTTATACCCCCCGAGCGTTATCGACCACTGCCGGTGGTGGTCGGTAAGTTATCCTCCGCCGAGGTCGACGCGCGTTACCGTTGCACACGTAAAAAATTTTTCGCGAATTTTCGCGAATTTTTCGCGCGGTAAACCTTCGTCTCCGCGTCCTCCGTCCGACGAGCCTACTCTCGCCCGCACCCGTTGACCCGTTCTCGAGCTATACGGCGACAAAGAAACTTTGATTTTTCACTAATTTGACGTCATCGAGAAAGTTACGGCCAACTGGGAATTAAAGGTATATTGCCTTTCTGAGTTTTCCGGGAGCCCGTCGGGCCTTCGGCCCCGCTCGGCTCGGCTCGAGGTCGAGGTCGTCTGTAGCGACGATGGTGGCGGGGAGGTGCGCAATTGGTCTGTCATCGCCATCTCCCCAACCCCCCCACCCCTTTAAAATTAATGGAAAATGTAAACCCAAACGTAGAGTCGGATTCGTAACCTCGAAGTTACAAGTCGATTCGCTCAACTATCAAGGGAGAGAAAACGCGGCGACTGTGGCGGCACTCGCCACGGATGCGAAGTCAGCATCACGAAGTTGGCGTTAAATTCGAACGTTTGAATCAGTTATTTTCTTTCCGGCCCTTTTCAGCCCTGAACCGTGGAAGCGCCGAAATTCGGGTTTCATTTTTAACGCGGCAGCTTATACCCCCCGAGCGTTACCGACCACTGCCGGTGGTGGTCGGTAAGTTATCCTCCGCCGAGGTCGACGCGCGTTACCGATGCACACGTAAAAAATTTTTCGCGAATTTTCTCGAATTTTTGGCGCGGTACACCTTCGTCCCCCGCGTCCTCCGTCCGACGAGCCTACTCTCGCCCGCACCCGTCGACCCGTTCTCGAGCTATACGGCGACAAAGAAACTTTGATTTTTCACTAATTTGACGTCATCGAGAAAGTTACGGCCAACTGGGAATTAAAGGTATATCGCCTTTCCGAATTTTCCGGGAGCCCGTCGGGCCTTCGGCCCCGCTCGGCGCGGCACTGCTCGGCTCGAGGTCGAGGTCGTCGGTAGCGACGATGGTGGAGGGGAGGTGCGCGATTGGTCTGTCATCGCTATCCTCCCCCCCAACCCCCCCTCCCCATTTAAAATTAATGGAAAATGTAAACCTAAACATAGAGTGGGATTCGTAACCTCGAAGTTACAAGTCGATTCGCTCAACTATCAAGGGAGAGTAAACGCGGTGACTGTGGCGGCACTCGCCACCGATGCGAAGTCAGCATCACGAAGTTGGCGTTAAATTCGAACGTTTGAATCAGTTATTTTCTTTCCGGCCCTTTTCAGCCCTGAACCGTGGAAGCGCCGAAATTCGGGTTTCATTTTTAACGCGGCAGCTTATACCCCCCGAGCGTTACCGACCACTGCCGGTGGTGGTCGGTAAGTTATCCTCCGCCGAGGTCGACGCGCGTTACCGATGCACACGTAAAAAATTTTTTGCGAATTTTCGCGAATTTTTCGCGCGGTAAACCTTCGTCTCCGCGTCCTCCGTCCGACGAGCCTACTCTCGCCCGCACCCGTTGACCCGTTCTCGAGCTATACGGCGACAAAGAAACTTTGATTTTTCACTAATTTGACGTCATCGAGAAAGTTACGGCCAACTGGGAATTAAAGGTATATCGCCTTTCCGAGTTTTCCGGGAGCCCGTCGGGCCTTCGGCTCTGCTCGGCTCGGCTCGGCTCGGCTCGAGGTCGAGGTCGTCGGTAGCGACGATGGTGGCGGGGAGGTGCGCAATTGGTCTGTCATCGCCATCTCCCCAACCCCCCCTCCCTTTTAAAATTAATGGAAAATGTAAACCCAAACGTAGAGTCGGATTCGTAACCTCGAAGTTACAAGTCCATTCGCTCAACTATCAAGGGAGAGTAAACGCGGTGACTGTGGCGGCACTCGCCACCGATGCGAAGTCAGCATCACGAAGTTGGCGTTAAATTCGAACGTTTGAATCAGTTATCTTCTTTCCGGCCCTTTTCAGCCCTGAACCGTGGAAGCGCCGAAATTCGGGTTTCATTTTTAACGCGGCAGCTTATACCCCCCGAGCGTTACCGACCACTGCCGGTGGTGGTCGGTAAGTTATCCTCCGCCGAGGTCGACGCGCGTTACCGATGCACACGTAAAAAATTTTTCGCGAATTTTCGCGAATTTTTCGCGCGGTAAACCTTCGTCTCCGCGTCCTCCGTCCGACGAGCCTACTCTCGCCCGCACCCGTCGACCCGTTCTCGAGCTATACGGCGACAAAGAAACTTTGATTTTTCACTAATTTGACGTCATCGAGAAAGTTACGGCCAACTGGGAATTAAAGGTATATCGCCTTTCCGAATTTTCCGGGAGCCCGTCGGGCCTTCGGCCCCGCTCAGCGCGGCACTGCTCGGCTCGAGGTCGAGGTCGTCGGTAGCGACGATGGTGGCGGGGAGGTGCGCGATTGGTCTGTCATCGCTATCCTCCCCCCCAACCCCCCCTCCCCATTTAAAATTAATGGAAAATGTAAACCTAAACATAGAGTGGGATTCGTAACCTCGAAGTTACAAGTCCATTCGCTCAACTATCAAGGGAGAGTAAACGCGGTGACTGTGGCGGCACTCGCCACCGATGCGAAGTCAGCATCACGAAGTTGGCGTTAAATTCGAACGTTTGAATCAGTTATTTTCTTTCCGGCCCTTTTCACCCCTGAACCGTGGAAGCGCCGAAATTCGGGTTTCATTTTTAACGCGGCAGCTTATACCCCCCGAGCGTTACCGACCACTGCCGGTGGTGGTCGGTAAGTTATCCTCCGCCGAGGTCGACGCGCGTTACCGATGCACACGTAAAAAATTTTTCGCGAATTTTCGCGAATTTTTCGCGCGGTAAACCTTCGTCTCCGCGTCCTCCGTCCGACGAGCCTACTCTCGCCCGCACCCGTTGACCCGTTCTCGAGCTATACGGCGACAAAGAAACTTTGATTTTTCACTAATTTGACGTCATCGAGAAAGTTACGGCCAACTGGGAATTAAAGGTATATCGCCTTTCCGAGTTTTCCGGGAGCCCGTCGGGCCTTCGGCCCTGCTCGGCTCGGCTCGGCTCGGCTCGGCTCGAGGTCGAGGTCGTCGGTAGCGACGATGGTGGCGGGGAGGTGCGCAGTTGGTCTGTCATCGCCATCTCCCCAACCCCCCCTACCTTTTAAAATTAATGGAAAATGTAAACCCAAACGTAGATTCGGATTCGTAAACTCGAAGTTACAAGTCCATTCGCTCAACTATCAAGGGAGAGTAAACGCGGTGACTGTGGCGGCACTCGCCACCGATGCGAAGTCAGCATCACGAAGTTGGCGTTAAATTCGAACGTTTGAATCAGTTATTTTCTTTCCGGCCCTTTTCACCCCTGAACCGTGGAAGCGCCGAAATTCGGGTTTCATTTTTAACGCGGCAGCTTATACCCCCCGAGCGTTACCGACCACTGCCGGTGGTGGTCGGTAAGTTATCCTCCGCCGAGGTCGACGCGCGTTACCGATGCACACGTAAAAAATTTTTCGCGAATTTTCGCGAATTTTTCGCGCGGTAAACCTTCGTCTCCGCGTCCTCCGTCCGACGAGCCTACTCTCGCCCGCACCCGTTGACCCGTTCTCGAGCTATACGGCGACAAAGAAACTTTTATTTTTCACTAATTTGACGTCATCGAGAAAGTTACGGCCAACTGGGAATTAAAGGTATATCGCCTTTCCGAGTTTTCCGGGAGCCCGTCGGGCCTTCGGCCCTGCTCGGCTCGGCTCGGCTCGGCTCGGCTCGAGGTCGAGGTCGTCGATAGCGACGATGGTGGCGGGGAGGCGCGTGATTGGTCTGTCAGCGCCATCCTCCCCCCAACCCCCCCTCCTTTTAAAATTAATGGAAAATGTAAACCTAAAAGTAGAGTCGGATTCGTAACCTCAAAGTTACAAGTCAATTCGCTCAACTATCAAGGGAGAGTAAACGCGGCGACTGTGGCGGCACTCGCCACCGATGCGAAGTCAGCGTCGCGAAGTTGGCGTTAAATTCGAACGTTTGAATCAGTTATTTTCTTTAGGGCCCTTTTCAGCCCTGAACCGTGGAAGCGCCGAAATTCGGGTTTCATTTTTAACGCGGCAGCTTATACCCCCCGAGCGTTACCGACCACTGCCGGTGGTGGTCGGTAAGTTATCCTTCGCCGAGGTCGACGCGCGTTACCGATGCACACGTAAAAAATTTTTCGCGAATTTTCGCGAATTTTTCGCGCGGTAAACCTTCGTCTCCGCGTCCTCCGTCCGACGAGCCTACTCTCGCCCGCACCCGTTGACCCGTTCTCGAGCTATACGGCGACAAAGAAACTTTGATTTTTCACTAATTTGACGTCATCGAGAAAGTTACGGCCAACTGGGAATTAAAGGTATATCGCCTTTCCGAGTTTTCCGGGAGCCCGTCGGGCCTTCGGCCCTGCTCGGCTCGGCTCGGCTCGGCTCGGCTCGAGGTCGAGGTCGTCGGTAGCGACGATGGTGGCGGGGAGGTGCGCAGTTGGTCTGTCATCGCCATCTCCCCAACCCCCCCTCCGTTTTAAAATTAATGGAAAATGTAAACCCAAACGTAGATTCGGATTCGTAAACTCGAAGTTACAAGTCCATTCGCTCAACTATCAAGGGAGAGTAAACGCGGTGACTGTGGCGGCACTCGCCACCGATGCGAAGTCAGCATCACGAAGTTGGCGTTAAATTCGAACGTTTGAATCAGTTATTTTCTTTCCGGCCCTCTTCACCCCTGAACCGTGGAAGCGCCGAAATTCGGGTTTCATTTTTAACGCGGCAGCTTATACCCCCCGAGCGTTACCGACCACTGCCGGTGGTGGTCGGTAAGTTATCCTCCGCCGAGGTCGACGCGCGTTACCGATGCACACGTAAAAAATTTTTCGCGAATTTTCGCGAATTTTTCGCGCGGTAAACCTTCGTCTCCGCGTCCTCCGTCCGACGAGCCTACTCTCGCCCGCACCCGTCGACCCGTTCTCGAGCTATACGGCGACAAAGAAACTCTGATTTTTCACTAATTTGACGTCATCGAGAAAGTTACGGCCAACTGGGAATTAAAGGTATATTGCCTTTCCGAGTTTTCCGGGAGCCCGTCGGGCCTTCGGCCCCGCTCGGCTCGGCTCGGCTCGGCTCGGCTCGAGGTCGAGGTCGTCTGTAGCGACGATGGTGGCGGGGAGGTGCGCAATTGGTCTGTCATCGCCATCTCCCCAACCCCCCCTCCCCTTTAAAATTAATGGAAAATGTAAACCCAAACGTAGAGTCGGATTCGTAACCTCGAAGTTACAAGTCGATTCGCTCAACTATCAAGGGAGAGAAAACGCGGCGACTGTGGCGGCACTCGCCACGGATGCGAAGTCAGCATCACGAAGTTGGCGTTAAATTCGAACGTTTGAATCAGTTATTTTCTTTCCGGCCCTTTTCAGCCCTGAACCGTGGAAGCGCCGAAATTCGGGTTTCATTTTTAACGCGGCAGCTTATACCCCCCGAGCGTTACCGACCACTGCCGGTGGTGGTCGGTAAGTTATCCTCCGCCGAGGTCGACGCGCGTTACCGATGCACACGTAAAAAATTTTTCGCGAATTTTCGCGAATTTTTGGCGCGGTACACCTTCGTCCCCCGCGTCCTCCGTCCGACGAGCCTACTCTCGCCCGCACCCGTCGACCCGTTCTCGAGCTATACGGCGACAAAGAAACTTTGATTTTTCACTAATTTGACGTCATCGAGAAAGTTACGGCCAACTGGGAATTAAAGGTATATCGCCTTTCCGAATTTTCCGGGAGCCCGTCGGGCCTTCGGACCCGCTCGGCGCGGCACTGCTCGGCTCGAGGTCGAGGTCGTCGGTAGCGACGATGGTGGCGGGGAGGTGCGCGATTGGTCTGTCATCGCTATCCTCCCCCCCAACCCCCCCTCCCCATTTAAAATTAATGGAAAATGTAAACCTAAACATAGAGTGGGATTCGTAACCTCGAAGTTACAAGTCGATTCGCTCAACTATCAAGGGAGAGTAAACGCGGTGACTGTGGCGGCACTCGCCACCGATGCGAAGTCAGCATCACGAAGTTGGCGTTAAATTCGAACGTTTGAATCAGTTATTTTCTTTCCGGCCCTTTTCAGCCCTGAACCGTGGAAGCGCCGAAATTCGGGTTTCATTTTTAACGCGGCAGCTTATACCCCCCGAACGTTATCGACCACTGCCGGTGGTGGTCGGTAAGTTATCCTCCGCCGAGGTCGACGCGCGTTACCGATGCACACGTAAAAAATTTTTTGCGAATTTTCGCGAATTTTTCGCGCGGTAAACCTTCGTCTCCGCGTCCTCCGTCCGACGAGCCTACTCTCGCCCGCACCCGTTGACCCGTTCTCGAGCTATACGGCGACAAAGAAACTTTGATTTTTCACTAATTTGACGTCACCGAAAAAGTTACGGCCAACTGGGAATTAAAGGTATATCGCCTTCCCGAATTTTCCGGGAGCCCGTCGGGCCTTCGGCCCTGCTCGGCTCGGCTCGGCTCGGCTCGGCTCGAGGTCGAGGTCGTCGGTAGCGACGATGGTGGCGGGGAGGTGCGCAGTTGGTCTGTCATCGCCATCTCCCCAACCCCCCCTCCCTTTTAAAATTAATGGAAAATGTAAACCCAAACGTAGATTCGGATTCGTAAACTCGAAGTTACAAGTCCATTCGCTCAACTATCAAGGGAGAGTAAACGCGGTGACTGTGGCGGCACTCGCCACCGATGCGAAGTCAGCATCACGAAGTTGGCGTTAAATTCGAACGTTTGAATCAGTTATTTTCTTTCCGGCCCTTTTCACCCCTGAACCGTGGAAGCGCCGAAATTCGGGTTTCATTTTTAACGCGGCAGCTTATACCCCCCGAGCGTTACCGACCACTGCCGGTGGTGGTCGGTAAGTTATCCTCCGCCGAGGTCGACGCGCGTTACCGATGCACACGTAAAAAATTTTTCGCGAATTTTCGCGAATTTTTCGCGCGGTAAACCTTCGTCTCCGCGTCCTCCGTCCGACGAGCCTACTCTCGCCCGCACCCGTCGACCCGTTCTCGAGCTATACGGCGACAAAGAAACTTTGATTTTTCACTAATTTGACGTCATCGAGAAAGTTACGGCCAACTGGGAATTAAAGGTATATTGCCTTTCCGAGTTTTCCGGGAGCCCGTCGGGCCTTCGGCCCCGCTCGGCTCGGCTCGGCTCGGCTCGGCTCGAGGTCGAGGTCGAGGTCGTCTGTAGCGACGATGGTGGCGGGGAGGTGCGCAATTGGTCTGTCATCGCCATCTCCCCAACCCCCCCTCCCCTTTAAAATTAATGGAAAATGTAAACCCAAACGTAGAGTCGGATTCGTAACCTCGAAGTTACAAGTCGATTCGCTCAACTATCAAGGGAGAGAAAACGCGGCGACTGTGGCGGCACTCGCCACGGATGCGAAGTCAGCATCACGAAGTTGGCGTTAAATTCGAACGTTTGAATCAGTTATTTTCTTTCCGGCCCTTTTCAGCCCTGAACCGTGGAAGCGCCGAAATTCGGGTTTCATTTTTAACGCGGCAGCTTATACCCCCCGAGCGTTATCGACCACTGCCGGTGGTGGTCGGTAAGTTATCCTCCGCCGAGGTCGACGCGCGTTACCGTTGCACACGTAAAAAATTTTTCGCGAATTTTCGCGAATTTTTCGCGCGGTAAACCTTCGTCTCCGCGTCCTCCGTCCGACGAGCCTACTCTCGCCCGCACCCGTTGACCCGTTCTCGAGCTATACGGCGACAAAGAAACTTTGATTTTTCACTAATTTGACGTCATCGAGAAAGTTACGGCCAACTGGGAATTAAAGGTATATTGCCTTTCTGAGTTTTCCGGGAGCCCGTCGGGCCTTCGGCCCCGCTCGGCTCGGCTCGAGGTCGAGGTCGTCTGTAGCGACGATGGTGGCGGGGAGGTGCGCAATTGGTCTGTCATCGCCATCTCCCCAACCCCCCCACCCCTTTAAAATTAATGGAAAATGTAAACCCAAACGTAGAGTCGGATTCGTAACCTCGAAGTTACAAGTCGATTCGCTCAACTATCAAGGGAGAGAAAACGCGGCGACTGTGGCGGCACTCGCCACGGATGCGAAGTCAGCATCACGAAGTTGGCGTTAAATTCGAACGTTTGAATCAGTTATTTTCTTTCCGGCCCTTTTCAGCCCTGAACCGTGGAAGCGCCGAAATTCGGGTTTCATTTTTAACGCGGCAGCTTATACCCCCCGAGCGTTACCGACCACTGCCGGTGGTGGTCGGTAAGTTATCCTCCGCCGAGGTCGACGCGCGTTACCGATGCACACGTAAAAAATTTTTCGCGAATTTTCTCGAATTTTTGGCGCGGTACACCTTCGTCCCCCGCGTCCTCCGTCCGACGAGCCTACTCTCGCCCGCACCCGTCGACCCGTTCTCGAGCTATACGGCGACAAAGAAACTTTGATTTTTCACTAATTTGACGTCATCGAGAAAGTTACGGCCAACTGGGAATTAAAGGTATATCGCCTTTCCGAATTTTCCGGGAGCCCGTCGGGCCTTCGGCCCCGCTCGGCGCGGCACTGCTCGGCTCGAGGTCGAGGTCGTCGGTAGCGACGATGGTGGAGGGGAGGTGCGCGATTGGTCTGTCATCGCTATCCTCCCCCCCAACCCCCCCTCCCCATTTAAAATTAATGGAAAATATAAACCTAAACATAGAGTGGGATTCGTAACCTCGAAGTTACAAGTCGATTCGCTCAACTATCAAGGGAGAGTAAACGCGGTGACTGTGGCGGCACTCGCCACCGATGCGAAGTCAGCATCACGAAGTTGGCGTTAAATTCGAACGTTTGAATCAGTTATTTTCTTTCCGGCCCTTTTCAGCCCTGAACCGTGGAAGCGCCGAAATTCGGGTTTCATTTTTAACGCGGCAGCTTATACCCCCCGAGCGTTACCGACCACTGCCGGTGGTGGTCGGTAAGTTATCCTCCGCCGAGGTCGACGCGCGTTACCGATGCACACGTAAAAAATTTTTTGCGAATTTTCGCGAATTTTTCGCGCGGTAAACCTTCGTCTCCGCGTCCTCCGTCCGACGAGCCTACTCTCGCCCGCACCCGTTGACCCGTTCTCGAGCTATACGGCGACAAAGAAACTTTGATTTTTCACTAATTTGACGTCATCGAGAAAGTTACGGCCAACTGGGAATTAAAGGTATATCGCCTTTCCGAGTTTTCCGGGAGCCCGTCGGGCCTTCGGCTCTGCTCGGCTCGGCTCGGCTCGGCTCGAGGTCGAGGTCGTCGGTAGCGACGATGGTGGCGGGGAGGTGCGCAATTGGTCTGTCATCGCCATCTCCCCAACCCCCCCTCCCTTTTAAAATTAATGGAAAATGTAAACCCAAACGTAGAGTCGGATTCGTAACCTCGAAGTTACAAGTCCATTCGCTCAACTATCAAGGGAGAGTAAACGCGGTGACTGTGGCGGCACTCGCCACCGATGCGAAGTCAGCATCACGAAGTTGGCGTTAAATTCGAACGTTTGAATCAGTTATCTTCTTTCCGGCCCTTTTCAGCCCTGAACCGTGGAAGCGCCGAAATTCGGGTTTCATTTTTAACGCGGCAGCTTATACCCCCCGAGCGTTACCGACCACTGCCGGTGGTGGTCGGTAAGTTATCCTCCGCCGAGGTCGACGCGCGTTACCGATGCACACGTAAAAAATTTTTCGCGAATTTTCGCGAATTTTTCGCGCGGTAAACCTTCGTCTCCGCGTCCTCCGTCCGACGAGCCTACTCTCGCCCGCACCCGTTGACCCGTTCTCGAGCTATACGGCGACAAAGAAACTTTGATTTTTCACTAATTTGACGTCATCGAGAAAGTTACGGCCAACTGGGAATTAAAGGTATATCGCCTTTCCGAGTTTTCCGGGAGCCCGTCGGGCCTTCGGCCCTGCTCGGCTCGGCTCGGCTCGGCTCGGCTCGAGGTCGAGGTCGTCGGTAGCGACGATGGTGGCGGGGAGGTGCGCAGTTGGTCTGTCATCGCCATCTCCCCAACCCCCCCTACCTTTTAAAATTAATGGAAAATGTAAACCCAAACGTAGATTCGGATTCGTAAACTCGAAGTTACAAGTCCATTCGCTCAACTATCAAGGGAGAGTAAACGCGGTGACTGTGGCGGCACTCGCCACCGATGCGAAGTCAGCATCACGAAGTTGGCGTTAAATTCGAACGTTTGAATCAGTTATTTTCTTTCCGGCCCTTTTCACCCCTGAACCGTGGAAGCGCCGAAATTCGGGTTTCATTTTTAACGCGGCAGCTTATACCCCCCGAGCGTTACCGACCACTGCCGGTGGTGGTCGGTAAGTTATCCTCCGCCGAGGTCGACGCGCGTTACCGATGCACACGTAAAAAATTTTTCGCGAATTTTCGCGAATTTTTCGCGCGGTAAACCTTCGTCTCCGCGTCCTCCGTCCGACGAGCCTACTCTCGCCCGCACCCGTTGACCCGTTCTCGAGCTATACGGCGACAAAGAAACTTTTATTTTTCACTAATTTGACGTCATCGAGAAAGTTACGGCCAACTGGGAATTAAAGGTATATCGCCTTTCCGAGTTTTCCGGGAGCCCGTCGGGCCTTCGGCCCTGCTCGGCTCGGCTCGGCTCGGCTCGGCTCGAGGTCGAGGTCGTCGATAGCGACGATGGTGGCGGGGAGGCGCGTGATTGGTCTGTCATCGCCATCCTCCCCCCAACCCCCCCTCCTTTTAAAATTAATGGAAAATGTAAACCTAAAAGTAGAGTCGGATTCGTAACCTCAAAGTTACAAGTCAATTCGCTCAACTATCAAGGGAGAGTAAACGCGGCGACTGTGGCGGCACTCGCCACCGATGCGAAGTCAGCGTCGCGAAGTTGGCGTTAAATTCGAACGTTTGAATCAGTTATTTTCTTTAGGGCCCTTTTCAGCCCTGAACCGTGGAAGCGCCGAAATTCGGGTTTCATTTTTAACGCGGCAGCTTGTACCCCCCGAGCGTTACCGACCACTGCCGGTGGTGGTCGGTAACTTATCCTCCGCCGAGGTCGACGCGCGTTACCGTTGCACACGTAAAAAATTTTTCGCGAATTTTCGCGAATTTTTCGCGCGGTAAACCTTCGTCTCCGCGTCCTCCGTCCGACGAGCCTACTCTCGCCCGCACCCGTTGACCCGTTCTCGAGCTATACGGCGACAAAGAAACTTTGATTTTTCACTAATTTGACGTCATCGAGAAAGTTACGGCCAACTGGGAATTAAAGGTATATTGCCTTTCCGAGTTTTCCGGGAGCCCGTCGGGCCTTCGGCCCCGCTCGGCTCGGCTCGAGGTCGAGGTCGTCTGTAGCGACGATGGTGGCGGGGAGGTGCGCAATTGGTCTGTCATCGCCATCTCCCCAACCCCCCCCACCCCTTTAAAATTAATGGAAAATGTAAACCCAAACGTAGAGTCGGATTCGTAACCTCGAAGTTACAAGTCGATTCGCTCAACTATCAAGGGAGAGAAAACGCGGCGACTGTGGCGGCACTCGCCACGGATGCGAAGTCAGCATCACGAAGTTGGCGTTAAATTCGAACGTTTGAATCAGTTATTTTCTTTCCGGCCCTTTTCAGCCCTGAACCGTGGAAGCGCCGAAATTCGGGTTTCATTTTTAACGCGGCAGCTTATACCCCCCGAGCGTTACCGACCACTGCCGGTGGTGGTCGGTAAGTTATCCTCCGCCGAGGTCGACGCGCGTTACCGATGCACACGTAAAAAATTTTTCGCGAATTTTCGCGAATTTTTCGCGCGGTAAGCCTTCGTCTCCGCGTGCTCCGTCCGACGAGCCTACTCTCGCCAGCACCCGTCGACCCGTTCTCGAGCTATACGGCGACAAAGAAACTTTGATTTTTCACTAATTTGACGTCACCGAAAAAGTTACGGCCAACTGGGAATTAAAGGTATATCGCCTTCCCGAATTTTCCGGGAGCCCATCGGGCCTTCGGCCCCGCTCGGCATGGCTCGGCTCGGCTCGGCTCGGCTCGAGGTCGAGGTCGTCGATAGCGACGATGGTGGCGGGGAGGCGCGTGATTGGTCTGTCATCGCCATCCTCCCCCCAACCCCCCCTCCTTTTAAAATTAATGGAAAATGTAAACCTAAAAGTAGAGTCGGATTCGTAACCTCAAAGTTACAAGTCAATTCGCTCAACTATCAAGGGAGAGTAAACGCGGCGACTGTGGCGGCACTCGCCACCGATGCGAAGTCAGCGTCGCGAAGTTGGCGTTAAATTCGAACGTTTGAATCAGTTATTTTCTTTAGGGCCCTTTTCAGCCCTGAACCGTGGAAGCGCCGAAATTCGGGTTTCATTTTTAACGCGGCAGCTTGTACCCCCCGAGCGTTACCGACCACTGCCGGTGGTGGTCGGTAACTTATCCTCCGCCGAGGTCGACGCGCGTTACCGTTGCACACGTAAAAAATTTTTCGCGAATTTTCGCGAATTTTTCGCGCGGTAAACCTTCGTCTCCGCGTCCTCCGTCCGACGAGCCTACTCTCGCCCGCACCCGTCGACCCGTTCTCGAGCTATACGGCGACAAAGAAACTTTGATTTTTCACTAATTTGACGTCATCGAGAAAGTTACGGCCAACTGGGAATTAAAGGTATATTGCCTTTCCGAGTTTTCCGGGAGCCCGTCGGGCCTTCGGCCCCGCTCGGCTCGGCTCGGCTCGGCTCGGCTCGAGGTCGAGGTCGTCTGTAGCGACGATGGTGGCGGGGAGGTGCGCAATTGGTCTGTCATCGCCATCTCCCCAACCCCCCCCCTCCCTTTTAAAATTAATGGGAAATGTAAACCCAAACGTAGAGTCGGATTCGTAACCTCGAAGTTACAAGTCCATTCGCTCAACTATCAAGGGAGAGTAAACGCGGTGACTGTGGCGGCACTCGCCACCGATGCGAAGTCAGCATCACGAAGTTGGCGTTAAATTCGAACGTTTGAATCAGTTATCTTCTTTCCGGCCCTTTTCAGCCCTGAACCGTGGAAGCGCCGAAATTCGGGTTTCATTTTTAACGCGGCAGCTTATACCCCCCGAGCGTTACCGACCACTGCCGGTGGTGGTCGGTAAGTTATCCTCCGCCGAGGTCGACGCGCGTTACCGATGCACACGTAAAAAATTTTTCGCGAATTTTCGCGAATTTTTCGCGCGGTAAACCTTCGTCTCCGCGTCCTCCGTCCGACGAGCCTACTCTCGCCCGCACCCGTCGACCCGTTCTCGAGCTATACGGCGACAAAGAAACTTTGATTTTTCACTAATTTGACGTCATCGAGAAAGTTACGGCCAACTGGGAATTAAAGGTATATCGCCTTTCCGAATTTTCCGGGAGCCCGTCGGGCCTTCGGCCCCGCTCGGCGCGGCACTGCTCGGCTCGAGGTCGAGGTCGTCGGTAGCGACGACGGTGGCGGGGAGGTGCGCGATTGGTCTGTCATCGCTATCCTCCCCCCCAACCCCCCCTCCCCATTTAAAATTAATGGAAAATGTAAACCTAAACATAGAGTGGGATTCGTAACCTCGAAGTTACAAGTCCATTCGCTCAACTATCAAGGGAGAGTAAACGCGGTGACTGTGGCGGCACTCGCCACCGATGCGAAGTCAGCATCACGAACTTGGCGTTAAATTCGAACGTTTGAATCAGTTATTTTCTTTCCGGCCCTTTTCACCCCTGAACCGTGGAAGCGCCGAAATTCGGGTTTCATTTTTAACGCGGCAGCTTATACCCCCCGAGCGTTACCGACCACTGCCGGTGGTGGTCGGTATGTTATCCTCCGCCGAGGTCGACGCGCGTTACCGATGCACACGTAAAAAATTTTTCGCGAATTTTCGCGAATTTTTCGCGCGGTAAACCTTCGTCTCCGCGTCCTCCGTCCGACGAGCCTACTCTCGCCCGCACCCGTTGACCCGTTCTCGAGCTATACGGCGACAAAGAAACTTTGATTTTTCACTAATTTGACGTCATCGAGAAAGTTACGGCCAACTGGGAATTAAAGGTATATCGCCTTTCCGAGTTTTCCGGGAGCCCGTCGGGCCTTCGGCCCTGCTCGGCTCGGCTCGGCTCGGCTCGGCTCGGCTCGAGGTCGAGGTCGTCGGTAGCGACGATGGTGGCGGGGAGGTGCGCAGTTGGTCTGTCATCGCCATCTCCCCAACCCCCCCCTCCCTTTTAAAATTAATGGAAAATGTAAACCCAAACGTAGATTCGGATTCGTAAACTCGAAGTTACAAGTCCATTCGCTCAACTATCAAGGGAGAGTAAACGCGGTGACTGTGGCGGCACTCGCCACCGATGCGAAGTCAGCATCACGAAGTTGGCGTTAAATTCGAACGTTTGAATCAGTTATTTTCTTTCCGGCCCTTTTCACCCCTGAACCGTGGAAGCGCCGAAATTCGGGTTTCATTTTTAACGCGGCAGCTTATACCCCCCGAGCGTTACCGACCACTGCCGGTGGTGGTCGGTAAGTTATCCTCCGCCGAGGTCGACGCGCGTTACCGATGTACACGTAAAAAATTTTTCGCGAATTTTCGCGAATTTTTCGCGCGGTAAACCTTCGTCTCCGCGTCCTCCGTCCGACGAGCCTACTCTCGCCCGCACCCGTTGACCCGTTCTCGAGCTATACGGCGACAAAGAAACTTTTATTTTTCACTAATTTGACGTCATCGAGAAAGTTACGGCCAACTGGGAATTAAAGGTATATCGCCTTTCCGAGTTTTCCGGGAGCCCGTCGGGCCTTCGGCCCTGCTCGGCTCGGCTCGGCTCGGCTCGGCTCGAGGTCGAGGTCGTCGATAGCGACGATGGTGGCGGGGAGGCGCGTGATTGGTCTGTCAGCGCCATCCTCCCCCCAACCCCCCCTCCTTTTAAAATTAATGGAAAATGTAAACCTAAAAGTAGAGTCGGATTCGTAACCTCAAAGTTACAAGTCAATTCGCTCAACTATCAAGGGAGAGTAAACGCGGCGACTGTGGCGGCACTCGCCACCGATGCGAAGTCAGCGTCGCGAAGTTGGCGTTAAATTCGAACGTTTGAATCAGTTATTTTCTTTAGGGCCCTTTTCAGCCCTGAACCGTGGAAGCGCCGAAATTCGGGTTTCATTTTTAACGCGGCAGCTTATACCCCCCGAGCGTTACCGACCACTGCCGGTGGTGGTCGGTAAGTTATCCTTCGCCGAGGTCGACGCGCGTTACCGATGCACACGTAAAAAATTTTTCGCGAATTTTCGCGAATTTTTCGCGCGGTAAACCTTCGTCTCCGCGTCCTCCGTCCGACGAGCCTACTCTCGCCCGCACCCGTTGACCCGTTCTCGAGCTATACGGCGACAAAGAAACTTTGATTTTTCACTAATTTGACGTCATCGAGAAAGTTACGGCCAACTGGGAATTAAAGGTATATCGCCTTTCCGAGTTTTCCGGGAGCCCGTCGGGCCTTCGGCCCTGCTCGGCTCGGCTCGGCTCGGCTCGGCTCGAGGTCGAGGTCGTCGGTAGCGACGATGGTGGCGGGGAGGTGCGCAGTTGGTCTGTCATCGCCATCTCCCCAACCCCCCCTCCGTTTTAAAATTAATGGAAAATGTAAACCCAAACGTAGATTCGGATTCGTAAACTCGAAGTTACAAGTCCATTCGCTCAACTATCAAGGGAGAGTAAACGCGGTGACTGTGGCGGCACTCGCCACCGATGCGAAGTCAGCATCACGAAGTTGGCGTTAAATTCGAACGTTTGAATCAGTTATTTTCTTTCCGGCCCTCTTCACCCCTGAACCGTGGAAGCGCCGAAATTCGGGTTTCATTTTTAACGCGGCAGCTTATACCCCCCGAGCGTTACCGACCACTGCCGGTGGTGGTCGGTAAGTTATCCTCCGCCGAGGTCGACGCGCGTTACCGATGCACACGTAAAAAATTTTTCGCGAATTTTCGCGAATTTTTCGCGCGGTAAACCTTCGTCTCCGCGTCCTCCGTCCGACGAGCCTACTCTCGCCCGCACCCGTCGACCCGTTCTCGAGCTATACGGCGACAAAGAAACTCTGATTTTTCACTAATTTGACGTCATCGAGAAAGTTACGGCCAACTGGGAATTAAAGGTATATTGCCTTTCCGAGTTTTCCGGGAGCCCGTCGGGCCTTCGGCCCCGCTCGGCTCGGCTCGGCTCGGCTCGGCTCGAGGTCGAGGTCGTCTGTAGCGACGATGGTGGCGGGGAGGTGCGCAATTGGTCTGTCATCGCCATCTCCCCAACCCCCCCTCCCCTTTAAAATTAATGGAAAATGTAAACCCAAACGTAGAGTCGGATTCGTAACCTCGAAGTTACAAGTCGATTCGCTCAACTATCAAGGGAGAGAAAACGCGGCGACTGTGGCGGCACTCGCCACGGATGCGAAGTCAGCATCACGAAGTTGGCGTTAAATTCGAACGTTTGAATCAGTTATTTTCTTTCCGGCCCTTTTCAGCCCTGAACCGTGGAAGCGCCGAAATTCGGGTTTCATTTTTAACGCGGCAGCTTATACCCCCCGAGCGTTACCGACCACTGCCGGTGGTGGTCGGTAAGTTATCCTCCGCCGAGGTCGACGCGCGTTACCGATGCACACGTAAAAAATTTTTCGCGAATTTTCGCGAATTTTTGGCGCGGTACACCTTCGTCCCCCGCGTCCTCCGTCCGACGAGCCTACTCTCGCCCGCACCCGTCGACCCGTTCTCGAGCTATACGGCGACAAAGAAACTTTGATTTTTCACTAATTTGACGTCATCGAGAAAGTTACGGCCAACTGGGAATTAAAGGTATATCGCCTTTCCGAATTTTCCGGGAGCCCGTCGGGCCTTCGGACCCGCTCGGCGCGGCACTGCTCGGCTCGAGGTCGAGGTCGTCGGTAGCGACGATGGTGGCGGGGAGGTGCGCGATTGGTCTGTCATCGCTATCCTCCCCCCCAACCCCCCCTCCCCATTTAAAATTAATGGAAAATGTAAACCTAAACATAGAGTGGGATTCGTAACCTCGAAGTTACAAGTCGATTCGCTCAACTATCAAGGGAGAGTAAACGCGGTGACTGTGGCGGCACTCGCCACCGATGCGAAGTCAGCATCACGAAGTTGGCGTTAAATTCGAACGTTTGAATCAGTTATTTTCTTTCCGGCCCTTTTCAGCCCTGAACCGTGGAAGCGCCGAAATTCGGGTTTCATTTTTAACGCGGCAGCTTATACCCCCCGAACGTTATCGACCACTGCCGGTGGTGGTCGGTAAGTTATCCTCCGCCGAGGTCGACGCGCGTTACCGATGCACACGTAAAAAATTTTTTGCGAATTTTCGCGAATTTTTCGCGCGGTAAACCTTCGTCTCCGCGTCCTCCGTCCGACGAGCCTACTCTCGCCCGCACCCGTTGACCCGTTCTCGAGCTATACGGCGACAAAGAAACTTTGATTTTTCACTAATTTGACGTCACCGAAAAAGTTACGGCCAACTGGGAATTAAAGGTATATCGCCTTCCCGAATTTTCCGGGAGCCCGTCGGGCCTTCGGCCCTGCTCGGCTCGGCTCGGCTCGGCTCGGCTCGAGGTCGAGGTCGTCGGTAGCGACGATGGTGGCGGGGAGGTGCGCAGTTGGTCTGTCATCGCCATCTCCCCAACCCCCCCTCCCTTTTAAAATTAATGGAAAATGTAAACCCAAACGTAGATTCGGATTCGTAAACTCGAAGTTACAAGTCCATTCGCTCAACTATCAAGGGAGAGTAAACGCGGTGACTGTGGCGGCACTCGCCACCGATGCGAAGTCAGCATCACGAAGTTGGCGTTAAATTCGAACGTTTGAATCAGTTATTTTCTTTCCGGCCCTTTTCACCCCTGAACCGTGGAAGCGCCGAAATTCGGGTTTCATTTTTAACGCGGCAGCTTATACCCCCCGAGCGTTACCGACCACTGCCGGTGGTGGTCGGTAAGTTATCCTCCGCCGAGGTCGACGCGCGTTACCGATGCACACGTAAAAAATTTTTCGCGAATTTTCGCGAATTTTTCGCGCGGTAAACCTTCGTCTCCGCGTCCTCCGTCCGACGAGCCTACTCTCGCCCGCACCCGTCGACCCGTTCTCGAGCTATACGGCGACAAAGAAACTTTGATTTTTCACTAATTTGACGTCATCGAGAAAGTTACGGCCAACTGGGAATTAAAGGTATATTGCCTTTCCGAGTTTTCCGGGAGCCCGTCGGGCCTTCGGCCCCGCTCGGCTCGGCTCGGCTCGGCTCGGCTCGAGGTCGAGGTCGAGGTCGTCTGTAGCGACGATGGTGGCGGGGAGGTGCGCAATTGGTCTGTCATCGCCATCTCCCCAACCCCCCCTCCCCTTTAAAATTAATGGAAAATGTAAACCCAAACGTAGAGTCGGATTCGTAACCTCGAAGTTACAAGTCGATTCGCTCAACTATCAAGGGAGAGAAAACGCGGCGACTGTGGCGGCACTCGCCACGGATGCGAAGTCAGCATCACGAAGTTGGCGTTAAATTCGAACGTTTGAATCAGTTATTTTCTTTCCGGCCCTTTTCAGCCCTGAACCGTGGAAGCGCCGAAATTCGGGTTTCATTTTTAACGCGGCAGCTTATACCCCCCGAGCGTTATCGACCACTGCCGGTGGTGGTCGGTAAGTTATCCTCCGCCGAGGTCGACGCGCGTTACCGTTGCACACGTAAAAAATTTTTCGCGAATTTTCGCGAATTTTTCGCGCGGTAAACCTTCGTCTCCGCGTCCTCCGTCCGACGAGCCTACTCTCGCCCGCACCCGTTGACCCGTTCTCGAGCTATACGGCGACAAAGAAACTTTGATTTTTCACTAATTTGACGTCATCGAGAAAGTTACGGCCAACTGGGAATTAAAGGTATATTGCCTTTCTGAGTTTTCCGGGAGCCCGTCGGGCCTTCGGCCCCGCTCGGCTCGGCTCGAGGTCGAGGTCGTCTGTAGCGACGATGGTGGCGGGGAGGTGCGCAATTGGTCTGTCATCGCCATCTCCCCAACCCCCCCACCCCTTTAAAATTAATGGAAAATGTAAACCCAAACGTAGAGTCGGATTCGTAACCTCGAAGTTACAAGTCGATTCGCTCAACTATCAAGGGAGAGAAAACGCGGCGACTGTGGCGGCACTCGCCACGGATGCGAAGTCAGCATCACGAAGTTGGCGTTAAATTCGAACGTTTGAATCAGTTATTTTCTTTCCGGCCCTTTTCAGCCCTGAACCGTGGAAGCGCCGAAATTCGGGTTTCATTTTTAACGCGGCAGCTTATACCCCCCGAGCGTTACCGACCACTGCCGGTGGTGGTCGGTAAGTTATCCTCCGCCGAGGTCGACGCGCGTTACCGATGCACACGTAAAAAATTTTTCGCGAATTTTCTCGAATTTTTGGCGCGGTACACCTTCGTCCCCCGCGTCCTCCGTCCGACGAGCCTACTCTCGCCCGCACCCGTCGACCCGTTCTCGAGCTATACGGCGACAAAGAAACTTTGATTTTTCACTAATTTGACGTCATCGAGAAAGTTACGGCCAACTGGGAATTAAAGGTATATCGCCTTTCCGAATTTTCCGGGAGCCCGTCGGGCCTTCGGCCCCGCTCGGCGCGGCACTGCTCGGCTCGAGGTCGAGGTCGTCGGTAGCGACGATGGTGGAGGGGAGGTGCGCGATTGGTCTGTCATCGCTATCCTCCCCCCCAACCCCCCCTCCCCATTTAAAATTAATGGAAAATGTAAACCTAAACATAGAGTGGGATTCGTAACCTCGAAGTTACAAGTCGATTCGCTCAACTATCAAGGGAGAGTAAACGCGGTGACTGTGGCGGCACTCGCCACCGATGCGAAGTCAGCATCACGAAGTTGGCGTTAAATTCGAACGTTTGAATCAGTTATTTTCTTTCCGGCCCTTTTCAGCCCTGAACCGTGGAAGCGCCGAAATTCGGGTTTCATTTTTAACGCGGCAGCTTATACCCCCCGAGCGTTACCGACCACTGCCGGTGGTGGTCGGTAAGTTATCCTCCGCCGAGGTCGACGCGCGTTACCGATGCACACGTAAAAAATTTTTTGCGAATTTTCGCGAATTTTTCGCGCGGTAAACCTTCGTCTCCGCGTCCTCCGTCCGACGAGCCTACTCTCGCCCGCACCCGTTGACCCGTTCTCGAGCTATACGGCGACAAAGAAACTTTGATTTTTCACTAATTTGACGTCATCGAGAAAGTTACGGCCAACTGGGAATTAAAGGTATATCGCCTTTCCGAGTTTTCCGGGAGCCCGTCGGGCCTTCGGCTCTGCTCGGCTCGGCTCGGCTCGGCTCGAGGTCGAGGTCGTCGGTAGCGACGATGGTGGCGGGGAGGTGCGCAATTGGTCTGTCATCGCCATCTCCCCAACCCCCCCTCCCTTTTAAAATTAATGGAAAATGTAAACCCAAACGTAGAGTCGGATTCGTAACCTCGAAGTTACAAGTCCATTCGCTCAACTATCAAGGGAGAGTAAACGCGGTGACTGTGGCGGCACTCGCCACCGATGCGAAGTCAGCATCACGAAGTTGGCGTTAAATTCGAACGTTTGAATCAGTTATCTTCTTTCCGGCCCTTTTCAGCCCTGAACCGTGGAAGCGCCGAAATTCGGGTTTCATTTTTAACGCGGCAGCTTATACCCCCCGAGCGTTACCGACCACTGCCGGTGGTGGTCGGTAAGTTATCCTCCGCCGAGGTCGACGCGCGTTACCGATGCACACGTAAAAAATTTTTCGCGAATTTTCGCGAATTTTTCGCGCGGTAAACCTTCGTCTCCGCGTCCTCCGTCCGACGAGCCTACTCTCGCCCGCACCCGTCGACCCGTTCTCGAGCTATACGGCGACAAAGAAACTTTGATTTTTCACTAATTTGACGTCATCGAGAAAGTTACGGCCAACTGGGAATTAAAGGTATATCGCCTTTCCGAATTTTCCGGGAGCCCGTCGGGCCTTCGGCCCCGCTCAGCGCGGCACTGCTCGGCTCGAGGTCGAGGTCGTCGGTAGCGACGATGGTGGCGGGGAGGTGCGCGATTGGTCTGTCATCGCTATCCTCCCCCCCAACCCCCCCTCCCCATTTAAAATTAATGGAAAATGTAAACCTAAACATAGAGTGGGATTCGTAACCTCGAAGTTACAAGTCCATTCGCTCAACTATCAAGGGAGAGTAAACGCGGTGACTGTGGCGGCACTCGCCACCGATGCGAAGTCAGCATCACGAAGTTGGCGTTAAATTCGAACGTTTGAATCAGTTATTTTCTTTCCGGCCCTTTTCACCCCTGAACCGTGGAAGCGCCGAAATTCGGGTTTCATTTTTAACGCGGCAGCTTATACCCCCCGAGCGTTACCGACCACTGCCGGTGGTGGTCGGTAAGTTATCCTCCGCCGAGGTCGACGCGCGTTACCGATGCACACGTAAAAAATTTTTCGCGAATTTTCGCGAATTTTTCGCGCGGTAAACCTTCGTCTCCGCGTCCTCCGTCCGACGAGCCTACTCTCGCCCGCACCCGTTGACCCGTTCTCGAGCTATACGGCGACAAAGAAACTTTGATTTTTCACTAATTTGACGTCATCGAGAAAGTTACGGCCAACTGGGAATTAAAGGTATATCGCCTTTCCGAGTTTTCCGGGAGCCCGTCGGGCCTTCGGCCCTGCTCGGCTCGGCTCGGCTCGGCTCGGCTCGAGGTCGAGGTCGTCGGTAGCGACGATGGTGGCGGGGAGGTGCGCAGTTGGTCTGTCATCGCCATCTCCCCAACCCCCCCTACCTTTTAAAATTAATGGAAAATGTAAACCCAAACGTAGATTCGGATTCGTAAACTCGAAGTTACAAGTCCATTCGCTCAACTATCAAGGGAGAGTAAACGCGGTGACTGTGGCGGCACTCGCCACCGATGCGAAGTCAGCATCACGAAGTTGGCGTTAAATTCGAACGTTTGAATCAGTTATTTTCTTTCCGGCCCTTTTCACCCCTGAACCGTGGAAGCGCCGAAATTCGGGTTTCATTTTTAACGCGGCAGCTTATACCCCCCGAGCGTTACCGACCACTGCCGGTGGTGGTCGGTAAGTTATCCTCCGCCGAGGTCGACGCGCGTTACCGATGCACACGTAAAAAATTTTTCGCGAATTTTCGCGAATTTTTCGCGCGGTAAACCTTCGTCTCCGCGTCCTCCGTCCGACGAGCCTACTCTCGCCCGCACCCGTTGACCCGTTCTCGAGCTATACGGCGACAAAGAAACTTTTATTTTTCACTAATTTGACGTCATCGAGAAAGTTACGGCCAACTGGGAATTAAAGGTATATCGCCTTTCCGAGTTTTCCGGGAGCCCGTCGGGCCTTCGGCCCTGCTCGGCTCGGCTCGGCTCGGCTCGGCTCGAGGTCGAGGTCGTCGATAGCGACGATGGTGGCGGGGAGGCGCGTGATTGGTCTGTCATCGCCATCCTCCCCCCAACCCCCCCTCCTTTTAAAATTAATGGAAAATGTAAACCTAAAAGTAGAGTCGGATTCGTAACCTCAAAGTTACAAGTCAATTCGCTCAACTATCAAGGGAGAGTAAACGCGGCGACTGTGGCGGCACTCGCCACCGATGCGAAGTCAGCGTCGCGAAGTTGGCGTTAAATTCGAACGTTTGAATCAGTTATTTTCTTTAGGGCCCTTTTCAGCCCTGAACCGTGGAAGCGCCGAAATTCGGGTTTCATTTTTAACGCGGCAGCTTGTACCCCCCGAGCGTTACCGACCACTGCCGGTGGTGGTCGGTAACTTATCCTCCGCCGAGGTCGACGCGCGTTACCGTTGCACACGTAAAAAATTTTTCGCGAATTTTCGCGAATTTTTCGCGCGGTAAACCTTCGTCTCCGCGTCCTCCGTCCGACGAGCCTACTCTCGCCCGCACCCGTTGACCCGTTCTCGAGCTATACGGCGACAAAGAAACTTTGATTTTTCACTAATTTGACGTCATCGAGAAAGTTACGGCCAACTGGGAATTAAAGGTATATTGCCTTTCCGAGTTTTCCGGGAGCCCGTCGGGCCTTCGGCCCCGCTCGGCTCGGCTCGAGGTCGAGGTCGTCTGTAGCGACGATGGTGGCGGGGAGGTGCGCAATTGGTCTGTCATCGCCATCTCCCCAACCCCCCCCACCCCTTTAAAATTAATGGAAAATGTAAACCCAAACGTAGAGTCGGATTCGTAACCTCGAAGTTACAAGTCGATTCGCTCAACTATCAAGGGAGAGAAAACGCGGCGACTGTGGCGGCACTCGCCACGGATGCGAAGTCAGCATCACGAAGTTGGCGTTAAATTCGAACGTTTGAATCAGTTATTTTCTTTCCGGCCCTTTTCAGCCCTGAACCGTGGAAGCGCCGAAATTCGGGTTTCATTTTTAACGCGGCAGCTTATACCCCCCGAGCGTTACCGACCACTGCCGGTGGTGGTCGGTAAGTTATCCTCCGCCGAGGTCGACGCGCGTTACCGATGCACACGTAAAAAATTTTTCGCGAATTTTCGCGAATTTTTCGCGCGGTAAGCCTTCGTCTCCGCGTGCTCCGTCCGACGAGCCTACTCTCGCCAGCACCCGTCGACCCGTTCTCGAGCTATACGGCGACAAAGAAACTTTGATTTTTCACTAATTTGACGTCACCGAAAAAGTTACGGCCAACTGGGAATTAAAGGTATATCGCCTTCCCGAATTTTCCGGGAGCCCATCGGGCCTTCGGCCCCGCTCGGCATGGCTCGGCTCGGCTCGGCTCGGCTCGAGGTCGAGGTCGTCGATAGCGACGATGGTGGCGGGGAGGCGCGTGATTGGTCTGTCATCGCCATCCTCCCCCCAACCCCCCCTCCTTTTAAAATTAATGGAAAATGTAAACCTAAAAGTAGAGTCGGATTCGTAACCTCAAAGTTACAAGTCAATTCGCTCAACTATCAAGGGAGAGTAAACGCGGCGACTGTGGCGGCACTCGCCACCGATGCGAAGTCAGCGTCGCGAAGTTGGCGTTAAATTCGAACGTTTGAATCAGTTATTTTCTTTAGGGCCCTTTTCAGCCCTGAACCGTGGAAGCGCCGAAATTCGGGTTTCATTTTTAACGCGGCAGCTTGTACCCCCCGAGCGTTACCGACCACTGCCGGTGGTGGTCGGTAACTTATCCTCCGCCGAGGTCGACGCGCGTTACCGTTGCACACGTAAAAAATTTTTCGCGAATTTTCGCGAATTTTTCGCGCGGTAAACCTTCGTCTCCGCGTCCTCCGTCCGACGAGCCTACTCTCGCCCGCACCCGTCGACCCGTTCTCGAGCTATACGGCGACAAAGAAACTTTGATTTTTCACTAATTTGACGTCATCGAGAAAGTTACGGCCAACTGGGAATTAAAGGTATATTGCCTTTCCGAGTTTTCCGGGAGCCCGTCGGGCCTTCGGCCCCGCTCGGCTCGGCTCGGCTCGGCTCGGCTCGAGGTCGAGGTCGTCTGTAGCGACGATGGTGGCGGGGAGGTGCGCAATTGGTCTGTCATCGCCATCTCCCCAACCCCCCCCCTCCCTTTTAAAATTAATGGGAAATGTAAACCCAAACGTAGAGTCGGATTCGTAACCTCGAAGTTACAAGTCCATTCGCTCAACTATCAAGGGAGAGTAAACGCGGTGACTGTGGCGGCACTCGCCACCGATGCGAAGTCAGCATCACGAAGTTGGCGTTAAATTCGAACGTTTGAATCAGTTATCTTCTTTCCGGCCCTTTTCAGCCCTGAACCGTGGAAGCGCCGAAATTCGGGTTTCATTTTTAACGCGGCAGCTTATACCCCCCGAGCGTTACCGACCACTGCCGGTGGTGGTCGGTAAGTTATCCTCCGCCGAGGTCGACGCGCGTTACCGATGCACACGTAAAAAATTTTTCGCGAATTTTCGCGAATTTTTCGCGCGGTAAACCTTCGTCTCCGCGTCCTCCGTCCGACGAGCCTACTCTCGCCCGCACCCGTCGACCCGTTCTCGAGCTATACGGCGACAAAGAAACTTTGATTTTTCACTAATTTGACGTCATCGAGAAAGTTACGGCCAACTGGGAATTAAAGGTATATCGCCTTTCCGAATTTTCCGGGAGCCCGTCGGGCCTTCGGCCCCGCTCGGCGCGGCACTGCTCGGCTCGAGGTCGAGGTCGTCGGTAGCGACGACGGTGGCGGGGAGGTGCGCGATTGGTCTGTCATCGCTATCCTCCCCCCCAACCCCCCCTCCCCATTTAAAATTAATGGAAAATGTAAACCTAAACATAGAGTGGGATTCGTAACCTCGAAGTTACAAGTCCATTCGCTCAACTATCAAGGGAGAGTAAACGCGGTGACTGTGGCGGCACTCGCCACCGATGCGAAGTCAGCATCACGAAGTTGGCGTTAAATTCGAACGTTTGAATCAGTTATTTTCTTTCCGGCCCTTTTCACCCCTGAACCGTGGAAGCGCCGAAATTCGGGTTTCATTTTTAACGCGGCAGCTTATACCCCCCGAGCGTTACCGACCACTGCCGGTGGTGGTCGGTATGTTATCCTCCGCCGAGGTCGACGCGCGTTACCGATGCACACGTAAAAAATTTTTCGCGAATTTTCGCGAATTTTTCGCGCGGTAAACCTTCGTCTCCGCGTCCTCCGTCCGACGAGCCTACTCTCGCCCGCACCCGTTGACCCGTTCTCGAGCTATACGGCGACAAAGAAACTTTGATTTTTCACTAATTTGACGTCATCGAGAAAGTTACGGCCAACTGGGAATTAAAGGTATATCGCCTTTCCGAGTTTTCCGGGAGCCCGTCGGGCCTTCGGCCCTGCTCGGCTCGGCTCGGCTCGGCTCGGCTCGGCTCGAGGTCGAGGTCGTCGGTAGCGACGATGGTGGCGGGGAGGTGCGCAGTTGGTCTGTCATCGCCATCTCCCCAACCCCCCCCTCCCTTTTAAAATTAATGGAAAATGTAAACCCAAACGTAGATTCGGATTCGTAAACTCGAAGTTACAAGTCCATTCGCTCAACTATCAAGGGAGAGTAAACGCGGTGACTGTGGCGGCACTCGCCACCGATGCGAAGTCAGCATCACGAAGTTGGCGTTAAATTCGAACGTTTGAATCAGTTATTTTCTTTCCGGCCCTTTTCACCCCTGAACCGTGGAAGCGCCGAAATTCGGGTTTCATTTTTAACGCGGCAGCTTATACCCCCCGAGCGTTACCGACCACTGCCGGTGGTGGTCGGTAAGTTATCCTCCGCCGAGGTCGACGCGCGTTACCGATGTACACGTAAAAAATTTTTCGCGAATTTTCGCGAATTTTTCGCGCGGTAAACCTTCGTCTCCGCGTCCTCCGTCCGACGAGCCTACTCTCGCCCGCACCCGTTGACCCGTTCTCGAGCTATACGGCGACAAAGAAACTTTTATTTTTCACTAATTTGACGTCATCGAGAAAGTTACGGCCAACTGGGAATTAAAGGTATATCGCCTTTCCGAGTTTTCCGGGAGCCCGTCGGGCCTTCGGCCCTGCTCGGCTCGGCTCGGCTCGGCTCGAGGTCGAGGTCGTCGATAGCGACGATGGTGGCGGGGAGGCGTGTGATTGGTCTGTCATCGCCATCCTCCCCCCAACCCCCCCCCTCCTTTTAAAATTAATGAAAAATGTAAACCTAAAAGTAGAGTCGGATTCGTAACCTCAAAGTTACAAGTCAATTCGCTCAACTATCAAGGGAGAGTAAACGCGGCGACTGTGGCGGCACTCGCCACCGATGCGAAGTCAGCGTCGCGAAGTTGGCGTTAAATTCGAACGTTTGAATCAGTTATTTTCTTTCCGGCCCTTTTCAGCCCTGAACCGTGGAAGCGCCGAAATTCGGGTTTCATTTTTAACGCGGCAGCTTATACCCCCCGAGCGTTACCGACCACTGCCGGTGGTGGTCGGTAAGTTATCCTCCGCCGAGGTCGACGCGCGTTACCGATGCACACGTAAAAAATTTTTCGCGAATTTTCGCGAATTTTTCGCGCGGTAAGCCTTCGTCTCCGCGTGCTCCGTCCGACGAGCCTACTCTCGCCAGCACCCGTCGACCCGTTCTCGAGCTATACGGCGACAAAGAAACTTTGATTTTTCACTAATTTGACGTCACCGAAAAAGTTACGGCCAACTGGGAATTAAAGGTATATCGCCTTCCCGAATTTTCCGGGAGCCCATCGGGCCTTCGGCCCCGCTCGGCATGGCTCGGCTCGGCTCGGCTCGGCTCGAGGTCGAGGTCGTCGATAGCGACGATGGTGGCGGGGAGGCGCGTGATTGGTCTGTCATCGCCATCCTCCCCCCAACCCCCCTCCTTTTAAAATTAATGGAAAATATAAACCTAAAAGTAGAGTCGGATTCGTAACCTCAAAGTTACAAGTCAATTCGCTCAACTATCAAGGGAGAGTAAACGCGGCGACTGTGGCGGCACTCGCCACCGATGCGAAGTCAGCGTCGCGAAGTTGGCGTTAAATTCGAACGTTTGAATCAGTTATTTTCTTTAGGGCCCTTTTCAGCCCTGAACCGTGGAAGCGCCGAAATTCGGGTTTCATTTTTAACGCGGCAGCTTATACCCCCAAGCGTTACCGACCACTGCCGGTGGTGGTCGGTAAGTTATCCTCCGCCGAGGTCGACGCGCGTTACCGTTGCACACGTAAAAAATTTTTCGCGAATTTTCGCGAATTTTTCGCGCGGTAAACCTTCGTCTCCGCGTCCTCCGTCCGACGAGCCTACTCTCGCCCGCACCCGTTGACCCGTTCTCGAGCTATACGGCGACAAAGAAACTTTGATTTTTCACTAATTTGACGTCATCGAGAAAGTTACGGCCAACTGGGAATTAAAGGTATATTGCCTTTCTGAGTTTTCCGGGAGCCCGTCGGGCCTTCGGCCCCGCTCGGCTCGGCTCGGCTCGGCTCGGCTCGGCTCGAGGTCGAGGTCGTCTGTAGCGACGATGGTGGCGGGGAGGTGCGCGATTGGTCTGTCATCGCTATCCTCCCCCCCAACCACCCCTCCCCCTTTAAAATTAATGGAAAATGTAAACCTAAACGTAGAATCGGATTCGTAACCTCGTAGTTACAAGTCGATTCGCTCAACTATCAAGGGAGAGTAAACGCGGTGACTGTGGCGGCACTCGCCACCGATGCGAAGTCAGCATCACGAAGTTGGCGTTAAATTCGAACGTTTGAATCAGTTATTTTCTTTCCGGCCCTTTTCAGCCCTGAACCGTGGAAGCGCCGAAATTCGGGTTTCATTTTTAACGCGGCAGCTTATACCCCCCGAGCGTTACCGACCACTGCCGGTGGTGGTCGGTAAGTTATCCTCCGCCGAGGTCGACGCGCGTTACCGATGCACACGTAAAAAATTTTTCGCGAATTTTCGCGAATTTTTCGCGCGGTAAACCTTCGTCTCCGCGTCCTCCGTCCGACGAGCCTACTCTCGCCCGCACCCGTTGACCCGTTCTCGAGCTATACGGCGACAAAGAAACTTTGATTTTTCACTAATTTGACGTCATCGAGAAAGTTACGGCCAACTGGGAATTAAAGGTATATCGCCTTTCCGAGTTTTCCGGGAGCCCGTCGGGCCTTCGGCCCTGCTCGGCTCGGCTCGGCTCGGCTCGGCTCGAGGTCGAGGTCGTCGGTAGCGACGATGGTGGCGGGGAGGTGCGCAGTTGGTCTGTCATCGCCATCTCCCCAACCCCCCCTACCTTTTAAAATTAATGGAAAATGTAAACCCAAACGTAGATTCGGATTCGTAAACTCGAAGTTACAAGTCCATTCGCTCAACTATCAAGGGAGAGTAAACGCGGTGACTGTGGCGGCACTCGCCACCGATGCGAAGTCAGCATCACGAAGTTGGCGTTAAATTCGAACGTTTGAATCAGTTATTTTCTTTCCGGCCCTTTTCACCCCTGAACCGTGGAAGCGCCGAAATTCGGGTTTCATTTTTAACGCGGCAGCTTATACCCCCCGAGCGTTACCGACCACTGCCGGTGGTGGTCGGTAAGTTATCCTCCGCCGAGGTCGACGCGCGTTACCGATGCACACGTAAAAAATTTTTCGCGAATTTTCGCGAATTTTTCGCGCGGTAAACCTTCGTCTCCGCGTCCTCCGTCCGACGAGCCTACTCTCGCCCGCACCCGTTGACCCGTTCTCGAGCTATACGGCGACAAAGAAACTTTTATTTTTCACTAATTTGACGTCATCGAGAAAGTTACGGCCAACTGGGAATTAAAGGTATATCGCCTTTCCGAGTTTTCCGGGAGCCCGTCGGGCCTTCGGCCCTGCTCGGCTCGGCTCGGCTCGGCTCGGCTCGAGGTCGAGGTCGTCGATAGCGACGATGGTGGCGGGGAGGCGCGTGATTGGTCTGTCATCGCCATCCTCCCCCCAACCCCCCCTCCTTTTAAAATTAATGGAAAATGTAAACCTAAAAGTAGAGTCGGATTCGTAACCTCAAAGTTACAAGTCAATTCGCTCAACTATCAAGGGAGAGTAAACGCGGCGACTGTGGCGGCACTCGCCACCGATGCGAAGTCAGCGTCGCGAAGTTGGCGTTAAATTCGAACGTTTGAATCAGTTATTTTCTTTAGGGCCCTTTTCAGCCCTGAACCGTGGAAGCGCCGAAATTCGGGTTTCATTTTTAACGCGGCAGCTTGTACCCCCCGAGCGTTACCGACCACTGCCGGTGGTGGTCGGTAACTTATCCTCCGCCGAGGTCGACGCGCGTTACCGTTGCACACGTAAAAAATTTTTCGCGAATTTTCGCGAATTTTTCGCGCGGTAAACCTTCGTCTCCGCGTCCTCCGTCCGACGAGCCTACTCTCGCCCGCACCCGTTGACCCGTTCTCGAGCTATACGGCGACAAAGAAACTTTGATTTTTCACTAATTTGACGTCATCGAGAAAGTTACGGCCAACTGGGAATTAAAGGTATATTGCCTTTCCGAGTTTTCCGGGAGCCCGTCGGGCCTTCGGCCCCGCTCGGCTCGGCTCGAGGTCGAGGTCGTCTGTAGCGACGATGGTGGCGGGGAGGTGCGCAATTGGTCTGTCATCGCCATCTCCCCAACCCCCCCTCCCCTTTAAAATTAATGGAAAATGTAAACCCAAACGTAGAGTCGGATTCGTAACCTCGAAGTTACAAGTCGATTCGCTCAACTATCAAGGGAGAGAAAACGCGGCGACTGTGGCGGCACTCGCCACGGATGCGAAGTCAGCATCACGAAGTTGGCGTTAAATTCGAACGTTTGAATCAGTTATTTTCTTTCCGGCCCTTTTCAGCCCTGAACCGTGGAAGCGCCGAAATTCGGGTTTCATTTTTAACGCGGCAGCTTATACCCCCCGAGCGTTACCGACCACTGCCGGTGGTGGTCGGTAAGTTATCCTCCGCCGAGGTCGACGCGCGTTACCGATGCACACGTAAAAAATTTTTCGCGAATTTTCGCGAATTTTTCGCGCGGTAAGCCTTCGTCTCCGCGTGCTCCGTCCGACGAGCCTACTCTCGCCAGCACCCGTCGACCCGTTCTCGAGCTATACGGCGACAAAGAAACTTTGATTTTTCACTAATTTGACGTCACCGAAAAAGTTACGGCCAACTGGGAATTAAAGGTATATCGCCTTCCCGAATTTTCCGGGAGCCCATCGGGCCTTCGGCCCCGCTCGGCATGGCTCGGCTCGGCTCGGCTCGGCTCGAGGTCGAGGTCGTCGATAGCGACGATGGTGGCGGGGAGGCGCGTGATTGGTCTGTCATCGCCATCCTCCCCCCAACCCCCCCTCCTTTTAAAATTAATGGAAAATGTAAACCTAAAAGTAGAGTCGGATTCGTAACCTCAAAGTTACAAGTCAATTCGCTCAACTATCAAGGGAGAGTAAACGCGGCGACTGTGGCGGCACTCGCCACCGATGCGAAGTCAGCGTCGCGAAGTTGGCGTTAAATTCGAACGTTTGAATCAGTTATTTTCTTTAGGGCCCTTTTCAGCCCTGAACCGTGGAAGCGCCGAAATTCGGGTTTCATTTTTAACGCGGCAGCTTGTACCCCCCGAGCGTTACCGACCACTGCCGGTGGTGGTCGGTAACTTATCCTCCGCCGAGGTCGACGCGCGTTACCGTTGCACACGTAAAAAATTTTTCGCGAATTTTCGCGAATTTTTCGCGCGGTAAACCTTCGTCTCCGCGTCCTCCGTCCGACGAGCCTACTCTCGCCCGCACCCGTCGACCCGTTCTCGAGCTATACGGCGACAAAGAAACTTTGATTTTTCACTAATTTGACGTCATCGAGAAAGTTACGGCCAACTGGGAATTAAAGGTATATTGCCTTTCCGAGTTTTCCGGGAGCCCGTCGGGCCTTCGGCCCCGCTCGGCTCGGCTCGGCTCGGCTCGGCTCGAGGTCGAGGTCGTCTGTAGCGACGATGGTGGCGGGGAGGTGCGCAATTGGTCTGTCATCGCCATCTCCCCAACCCCCCCTCCCCTTTAAAATTAATGGAAAATGTAAACCCAAACGTAGAGTCGGATTCGTAACCTCGAAGTTACAAGTCGATTCGCTCAACTATCAAGGGAGAGAAAACGCGGCGACTGTGGCGGCACTCGCCACGGATGCGAAGTCAGCATCACGAAGTTGGCGTTAAATTCGAACGTTTGAATCAGTTATTTTCTTTCCGGCCCTTTTCAGCCCTGAACCGTGGAAGCGCCGAAATTCGGGTTTCATTTTTAACGCGGCAGCTTATACCCCCCGAGCGTTACCGACCACTGCCGGTGGTGGTCGGTAAGTTATCCTCCGCCGAGGTCGACGCGCGTTACCGATGCACACGTAAAAAATTTTTCGCGAATTTTCGCGAATTTTTGGCGCGGTACACCTTCGTCCCCCGCGTCCTCCGTCCGACGAGCCTACTCTCGCCCGCACCCGTCGACCCGTTCTCGAGCTATACGGCGACAAAGAAACTTTGATTTTTCACTAATTTGACGTCATCGAGAAAGTTACGGCCAACTGGGAATTAAAGGTATATCGCCTTTCCGAATTTTCCGGGAGCCCGTCGGGCCTTCGGCCCCGCTCGGCGCGGCACTGCTCGGCTCGAGGTCGAGGTCGTCGGTAGCGACGATGGTGGCGGGGAGGTGCGCGATTGGTCTGTCATCGCTATCCTCCCCCCCAACCCCCCCTCCCCATTTAAAATTAATGGAAAATGTAAACCTAAACATAGAGTGGGATTCGTAACCTCGAAGTTACAAGTCGATTCGCTCAACTATCAAGGGAGAGTAAACGCGGTGACTGTGGCGGCACTCGCCACCGATGCGAAGTCAGCATCACGAAGTTGGCGTTAAATTCGAACGTTTGAATCAGTTATTTTCTTTCCGGCCCTTTTCAGCCCTGAACCGTGGAAGCGCCGAAATTCGGGTTTCATTTTTAACGCGGCAGCTTATACCCCCCGAGCGTTATCGACCACTGCCGGTGGTGGTCGGTAAGTTATCCTCCGCCGAGGTCGACGCGCGTTACCGATGCACACGTAAAAAATTTTTTGCGAATTTTCGCGAATTTTTCGCGCGGTAAACCTTCGTCTCCGCGTCCTCCGTCCGACGAGCCTACACTCGCCCGCACCCGTTGACCCGTTCTCGAGCTATACGGCGACAAAGAAACTCTGATTTTTCACTAATTTGACGTCATCGAGAAAGTTACGGCCAACTGGGAATTAAAGGTATATCGCCTTTCCGAGTTTTCCGGGAGCCCGTCGGGCCTTCGGCCCTGCTCGGCTCGGCTCGGCTCGGCTCGGCTCGAGGTCGAGGTCGTCGGTAGCGACGATGGTGGCGGGGAGGTGCGCAATTGGTCTGTCATCGCCATCTCCCCAACCCCCCCCTCCCTTTTAAAATTAATGGGAAATGTAAACCCAAACGTAGAGTCGGATTCGTAACCTCGAAGTTACAAGTCCATTCGCTCAACTATCAAGGGAGAGTAAACGCGGTGACTGTGGCGGCACTCGCCACCGATGCGAAGTCAGCATCACGAAGTTGGCGTTAAATTCGAACGTTTGAATCAGTTATCTTCTTTCCGGCCCTTTTCAGCCCTGAACCGTGGAAGCGCCGAAATTCGGGTTTCATTTTTAACGCGGCAGCTTATACCCCCCGAGCGTTACCGACCACTGCCGGTGGTGGTCGGTAAGTTATCCTCCGCCGAGGTCGACGCGCGTTACCGATGCACACGTAAAAAATTTTTCGCGAATTTTCGCGAATTTTTCGCGCGGTAAACCTTCGTCTCCGCGTCCTCCGTCCGACGAGCCTACTCTCGCCCGCACCCGTCGACCCGTTCTCGAGCTATACGGCGACAAAGAAACTTTGATTTTTCACTAATTTGACGTCATCGAGAAAGTTACGGCCAACTGGGAATTAAAGGTATATCGCCTTTCCGAATTTTCCGGGAGCCCGTCGGGCCTTCGGCCCCGCTCGGCGCGGCACTGCTCGGCTCGAGGTCGAGGTCGTCGGTAGCGACGACGGTGGCGGGGAGGTGCGCGATTGGTCTGTCATCGCTATCCTCCCCCCCAACCCCCCCTCCCCATTTAAAATTAATGGAAAATGTAAACCTAAACGTAGATTCGGATTCGTAAACTCGAAGTTACAAGTCCATTCGCTCAACTATCAAGGGAGAGTAAACGCGGTGACTGTGGCGGCACTCGCCACCGATGCGAAGTCAGCATCACGAAGTTGGCGTTAAATTCGAACGTTTGAATCAGTTATTTTCTTTCCGGCCCTTTTCACCCCTGAACCGTGGAAGCGCCGAAATTCGGGTTTCATTTTTAACGCGGCAGCTTATACCCCCCGAGCGTTACCGACCACTGCCGGTGGTGGTCGGTAAGTTATCCTCCGCCGAGGTCGACGCGCGTTACCGATGTACACGTAAAAAATTTTTCGCGAATTTTCGCGAATTTTTCGCGCGGTAAACCTTCGTCTCCGCGTCCTCCGTCCGACGAGCCTACTCTCGCCCGCACCCGTTGACCCGTTCTCGAGCTATACGGCGACAAAGAAACTTTTATTTTTCACTAATTTGACGTCATCGAGAAAGTTACGGCCAACTGGGAATTAAAGGTATATCGCCTTTCCGAGTTTTCCGGGAGCCCGTCGGGCCTTCGGCCCTGCTCGGCTCGGCTCGGCTCGGCTCGGCTCGAGGTCGAGGTCGTCGATAGCGACGATGGTGGCGGGGAGGCGTGTGATTGGTCTGTCATCGCCATCCTCCCCCCAACCCCCCCTTCTTTTAAAATTAATGGAAAATGTAAACCTAAAAGTAGAGTCGGATTCGTAACCTCAAAGTTACAAGTCAATTCGCTCAACTATCAAGGGAGAGTAAACGCGGCGACTGTGGCGGCACTCGCCACCGATGCGAAGTCAGCGTCGCGAAGTTGGCGTTAAATTCGAACGTTTGAATCAGTTATTTTCTTTAGGGCCCTTTTCAGCCCTGAACCGTGGAAGCGCCGAAATTCGGGTTTCATTTTTAACGCGGCAGCTTGTACCCCCCGAGCGTTACCGACCACTGCCGGTGGTGGTCGGTAACTTATCCTCCGCCGAGGTCGACGCGCGTTACCGATGCACACGTAAAAAATTTTTCGCGAATTTTCGCGAATTTTTCGCGCGGTAAGCCTTCGTCTCCGCGTGCTCCGTCCGACGAGCCTACTCTCGCCAGCACCCGTCGACCCGTTCTCGAGCTATACGGCGACAAAGAAACTTTGATTTTTCACTAATTTGACGTCACCGAAAAAGTTACGGCCAACTGGGAATTAAAGGTATATCGCCTTCCCGAATTTTCCGGGAGCCCATCGGGCCTTCGGCCCCGCTCGGCATGGCTCGGCTCGGCTCGGCTCGGCTCGAGGTCGAGGTCGTCGATAGCGACGATAGTGGCGGGGAGGCGCGTGATTGGTCTGTCATCGCCATCCTCCCCCCAACCCCCCCTCCTTTTAAAATTAATGGAAAATGTAAACCCAAACGTAGATTCGGATTCGTAAACTCGAAGTTACAAGTCCATTCGCTCAACTATCAAGGGAGAGTAAACGCGGTGACTGTGGCGGCACTCGCCACCGATGCGAAGTCAGCATCACGAAGTTGGCGTTAAATTCGAACGTTTGAATCAGTTATTTTCTTTCCGGCCCTTTTCAGCCCTGAACCGTGGAAGCGCCGAAATTCGGGTTTCATTTTTAACGCGGCAGCTTATACCCCCCGAGCGTTACCGACCACTGCCGGTGGTGGTCGGTAAGTTATCCTCCGCCGAGGTCGACGCGCGTTACCGATGTACACGTAAAAAATTTTTCGCGAATTTTCGCGAATTTTTCGCGCGGTAAACCTTCGTCTCCGCGTCCTCCGTCCGACGAGCCTACTCTCGCCCGCACCCGTCGACCCGTTCTCGAGCTATACGGCGACAAAGAAACTTTGATTTTTCACTAATTTGACGTCATCGAGAAAGTTACGGCCAACTGGGAATTAAAGGTATATTGCCTTTCCGAGTTTTCCGGGAGCCCGTCGGGCCTTCGGCCCCGCTCGGCTCGGCTCGGCTCGGCTCGGCTCGGCTCGAGGTCGAGGTCGTCGATAGCGACGATGGTGGCGGGGAGGTGCGCAATTGGTCTGTCATCGCCATCTCCCCAACCCGCCCTCCCCTTTAAACTTAATGGAAAATGTAAACCCAAACGTAGAGTCGGATTCGTAACCTCGAAGTTACAAGTCGATTCGCTCAACTATCAAGGGAGAGAAAACGCGGCGACTGTGGCGGCACTCGCCACGGATGCGAAGTCAGCATCACGAAGTTGGCGTTAAATTCGAACGTTTGAATCAGTTATTTTCTTTCCGGCCCTTTTCAGCCCTGAACCGTGGAAGCGCCGAAATTCGGGTTTCATTTTTAACGCGGCAGCTTATACCCCCCGAGCGTTATCGACCACTGCCGGTGGTGGTCGGTAAGTTATCCTCCGCCGAGGTCGACGCGCGTTACCGATGCACACGTAAAAAATTTTTCGCGAATTTTCGCGAATTTTTGGCGCGGTACACCTTCGTCCCCCGCGTCCTCCGTCCGACGAGCCTACTCTCGCCCGCACCCGTCGACCCGTTCTCGAGCTATACGGCGACAAAGAAACTTTGATTTTTCACTAATTTGACGTCATCGAGAAAGTTACGGCCAACTGGGAATTAAAGGTATATCGCCTTTCCGAATTTTCCGGGAGCCCGTCGGGCCTTCGGCCCCGCTCGGCGCGGCACTTGTCGGCTCGAGGTCGAGGTCGTCGGTAGCGACGATGGTGGCGGGGAGGTGCGCGATTGGTCTGTCATCGCTATCCTCCCCCCCAACCCCCCCTCCCCATTTAAAATTAATGGAAAATGTAAACCTAAACATAGAGTGGGATTCGTAACCTCAAAGTTACAAGTCGATTCGCTCAACTATCAAGGGAGAGTAAACGCGGTGACTGTGGCGGCACTCGCCACCGATGCGAAGTCAGCATCACGAAGTTGGCGTTAAATTCGAACGTTTGAATCAGTTATTTTCTTTCCGGCCCTTTTCAGCCCTGAACCGTGGAAGCGCCGAAATTCGGGTTTCATTTTTAACGCGGCAGCTTATACCCCCCGAGCGTTATCGACCACTGCCGGTGGTGGTCGGTAAGTTATCCTCCGCCGAGGTCGACGCGCGTTACCGATGCACACGTAAAAAATTTTTTGCGAATTTTCGCGAATTTTTCGCGCGGTAAACCTTCGTCTCCGCGTCCTCCGTCCGACGAGCCTACTCTCGCCCGCACCCGTTGACCCGTTCTCGAGCTATACGGCGACAAAGAAACTTTGATTTTTCACTAATTTGACGTCATCGAGAAAGTTACGGCCAACTGGGAATTAAAGGTATATCGCCTTTCCGAGTTTTCCGGGAGCCCGTCGGGCCTTCGGCCCTGCTCGGCTCGGCTCGGCTCGGCTCGGCTCGAGGTCGAGGTCGTCGGTAGCGACGATGGTGGCGGGGAGGTGCGCAATTGGTCTGTCATCGCCATCTCCCCAACCCCCCCCCCTCCCTTTTAAAATTAATGGGAAATGTAAACCCAAACGTAGAGTCGGATTCGTAACCTCGAAGTTACAAGTCCATTCGCTCAACTATCAAGGGAGAGTAAACGCGGTGACTGTGGCGGCACTCGCCACCGATGCGAAGTCAGCATCACGAAGTTGGCGTTAAATTCGAACGTTTGAATCAGTTATCTTCTTTCCGGCCCTTTTCAGCCCTGAACCGTGGAAGCGCCGAAATTCGGGTTTCATTTTTAACGCGGCAGCTTATACCCCCCGAGCGTTACCGACCACTGCCGGTGGTGGTCGGTAAGTTATCCTCCGCCGAGGTCGACGCGCGTTACCGATGCACACGTAAAAAATTTTTCGCGAATTTTCGCGAATTTTTCGCGCGGTAAACCTTCGTCTCCGCGTCCTCCGTCCGACGAGCCTACTCTCGCCCGCACCCGTCGACCCGTTCTCGAGCTATACGGCGACAAAGAAACTTTGATTTTTCACTAATTTGACGTCATCGAGAAAGTTACGGCCAACTGGGAATTAAAGGTATATCGCCTTTCCGAATTTTCCGGGAGCCCGTCGGGCCTTCGGCCCCGCTCGGCGCGGCACTGCTCGGCTCGAGGTCGAGGTCGTCGGTAGCGACGACGGTGGCGGGGAGGTGCGCGATTGGTCTGTCATCGCTATCCTCCCCCCCAACCCCCCCTCCCCATTTAAAATTAATGGAAAATGTAAACCTAAACATAGAGTGGGATTCGTAACCTCGAAGTTACAAGTCCATTCGCTCAACTATCAAGGGAGAGTAAACGCGGTGACTGTGGCGGCACTCGCCACCGATGCGAAGTCAGCATCACGAAGTTGGCGTTAAATTCGAACGTTTGAATCAGTTATTTTCTTTCCGGCCCTTTTCACCCCTGAACCGTGGAAGCGCCGAAATTCGGGTTTCATTTTTAAGGCGGCAGCTTATACCCCCCGAGCGTTACCGACCACTGCCGGTGGTGGTCGGTAAGTTATCCTCCGCCGAGGTCGACGCGCGTTACCGATGCACACGTAAAAAATTTTTCGCGAATTTTCGCGAATTTTTCGCGCGGTAAACCTTCGTCTCCGCGTCCTCCGTCCGACGAGCCTACTCTCGCCCGCACCCGTTGACCCGTTCTCGAGCTATACGGCGACAAAGAAACTTTGATTTTTCACTAATTTGACGTCATCGAGAAAGTTACGGCCAACTGGGAATTAAAGGTATATCGCCTTTCCGAGTTTTCCGGGAGCCCGTCGGGCCTTCGGCCCTGCTCGGCTCGGCTCGGCTCGGCTCGGCTCGAGGTCGAGGTCGTCGGTAGCGACGATGGTGGCGGGGAGGTGCGCAGTTGGTCTGTCATCGCCATCTCCCCAACCCCCCCTCCGTTTTAAAATTAATGGAAAATGTAAACCCAAACGTAGATTCGGATTCGTAAACTCGAAGTTACAAGTCCATTCGCTCAACTATCAAGGGAGAGTAAACGCGGTGACTGTGGCGGCACTCGCCACCGATGCGAAGTCAGCATCACGAAGTTGGCGTTAAATTCGAACGTTTGAATCAGTTATTTTCTTTCCGGCCCTTTTCACCCCTGAACCGTGGAAGCGCCGAAATTCGGGTTTCATTTTTAACGCGGCAGCTTATACCCCCCGAGCGTTACCGACCACTGCCGGTGGTGGTCGGTAAGTTATCCTCCGCCGAGGTCGACGCGCGTTACCGATGCACACGTAAAAAATTTTTCGCGAATTTTCGCGAATTTTTCGCGCGGTAAACCTTCGTCTCCGCGTCCTCCGTCCGACGAGCCTACTCTCGCCCGCACCCGTCGACCCGTTCTCGAGCTATACGGCGACAAAGAAACTTTGATTTTTCACTAATTTGACGTCATCGAGAAAGTTACGGCCAACTGGGAATTAAAGGTATATTGCCTTTCCGAGTTTTCCGGGAGCCCGTCGGGCCTTCGGCCCCGCTCGGCTCGGCTCGGCTCGGCTCGGCTCGAGGTCGAGGTCGTCTGTAGCGACGATGGCGGCGGGGAGGTGCGCAATTGGTCTGTCATCGCCATCTCCCCAACCCCCCCTCCCCTTTAAAATTAATGGAAAATGTAAACCCAAACGTAGAGTCGGATTCGTAACCTCGAAGTTACAAGTCGATTCGCTCAACTATCAAGGGAGAGAAAACGCGGCGACTGTGGCGGCACTCGCCACGGATGCGAAGTCAGCATCACGAAGTTGGCGTTAAATTCGGACGTTTGAATCAGTTATTTTCTTTCCGGCCCTTTTCAGCCCTGAACCGTGGAAGCGCCGAAATTCGGGTTTCATTTTTAACGCGGCAGCTTATACCCCCCGAGCGTTACCGACCACTGCCGGTGGTGGTCGGTAAGTTATCCTCCGCCGAGGTCGACGCGCGTTACCGATGCACACGTAAAAAATTTTTCGCGAATTTTCGCGAATTTTTGGCGCGGTACACCTTCGTCCCCCGCGTCCTCCGTCCGACGAGCCTACTCTCGCCCGCACCCGTCGACCCGTTCTCGAGCTATACGGCGACAAAGAAACTTTGATTTTTCACTAATTTGACGTCATCGAGAAAGTTACGGCCAACTGGGAATTAAAGGTATATCGCCTTTCCGAATTTTCCGGGAGCCCGTCGGGCCTTCGGCCCCGCTCGGCGCGGCACTGCTCGGCTGGAGGTCGAGGTCGTCGGTAGCGACGATGGTGGCGGGGAGGTGCGCGATTGGTCTGTCATCGCTATCCTCCCCCCCAACCCCCCCTCCCCATTTAAAATTAATGGAAAATGTAAACCTAAACATAGAGTGGGATTCGTAACCTCGAAGTTACAAGTCGATTCGCTCAACTATCAAGGGAGAGTAAACGCGGTGACTGTGGCGGCACTCGCCACCGATGCGAAGTCAGCATCACGAAGTTGGCGTTAAATTCGAACGTTTGAATCAGTTATTTTCTTTCCGGCCCTTTTCAGCCCTGAACCGTGGAAGCGCCGAAATTCGGGTTTCATTTTTAACGCGGCAGCTTATACCCCCCGAACGTTATCGACCACTGCCGGTGGTGGTCGGTAAGTTATCCTCCGCCGAGGTCGACGCGCGTTACCGATGCACACGTAAAAAATTTTTTGCGAATTTTCGCGAATTTTTCGCGCGGTAAACCTTCGTCTCCGCGTCCTCCGTCCGACGAGCCTACTCTCGCCCGCACCCGTTGACCCGTTCTCGAGCTATACGGCGACAAAGAAACTTTGATTTTTCACTAATTTGACGTCACCGAAAAAGTTACGGCCAACTGGGAATTAAAGGTATATCGCCTTCCCGAATTTTCCGGGAGCCCGTCGGGCCTTCGGCCCCGCTCGGCGCGGCACTGCTCGGCTCGAGGTCGAGGTCGTCGGTAGCGACGACGGTGGCGGGGAGGTGCGCGATTGGTCTGTCATCGCTATCCTCCCCCCCAACCCCCCCTCCCCATTTAAAATTAATGGAAAATGTAAACCTAAACATAGAGTGGGATTCGTAACCTCGAAGTTACAAGTCCATTCGCTCAACTATCAAGGGAGAGTAAACGCGGTGACTGTGGCGGCACTCGCCACCGATGCGAAGTCAGCATCACGAAGTTGGCGTTAAATTCGAACGTTTGAATCAGTTATTTTCTTTCCGGCCCTTTTCACCCCTGAACCGTGGAAGCGCCGAAATTCGGGTTTCATTTTTAACGCGGCAGCTTATACCCCCCGAGCGTTACCGACCACTGCCGGTGGTGGTCGGTAAGTTATCCTTCGCCGAGGTCGACGCGCGTTACCGATGCACACGTAAAAAATTTTTCGCGAATTTTCGCGAATTTTTCGCGCGGTAAACCTTCGTCTCCGCGTCCTCCGTCCGACGAGCCTACTCTCGCCCGCACCCGTTGACCCGTTCTCGAGCTATACGGCGACAAAGAAACTTTGATTTTTCACTAATTTGACGTCATCGAGAAAGTTACGGCCAACTGGGAATTAAAGGTATATCGCCTTTCCGAGTTTTCCGGGAGCCCGTCGGGCCTTCGGCCCCGCTCGGCATGGCTCGGCTCGGCTCGGCTCGGCTCGAGGTCGAGGTCGTCGATAGCGACGATAGTGGCGGGGAGGCGCGTGATTGGTCTGTCATCGCCATCCTCCCCCCAACCCCCCCTCCTTTTAAAATTAATGGAAAATGTAAACCCAAACGTAGATTCGGATTCGTAAACTCGAAGTTACAAGTCCATTCGCTCAACTATCAAGGGAGAGTAAACGCGGTGACTGTGGCGGCACTCGCCACCGATGCGAAGTCAGCATCACGAAGTTGGCGTTAAATTCGAACGTTTGAATCAGTTATTTTCTTTCCGGCCCTTTTCAGCCCTGAACCGTGGAAGCGCCGAAATTCGGGTTTCATTTTTAACGCGGCAGCTTATACCCCCCGAGCGTTATCGACCACTGCCGGTGGTGGTCGGTAAGTTATCCTCCGCCGAGGTCGACGCGCGTTACCGATGCACACGTAAAAAATTTTTCGCGAATTTTCGCGAATTTTTGGCGCGGTACACCTTCGTCCCCCGCGTCCTCCGTCCGACGAGCCTACTCTCGCCCGCACCCGTCGACCCGTTCTCGAGCTATACGGCGACAAAGAAACTTTGATTTTTCACTAATTTGACGTCATCGAGAAAGTTACGGCCAACTGGGAATTAAAGGTATATCGCCTTTCCGAATTTTCCGGGAGCCCGTCGGGCCTTCGGCCCCGCTCGGCGCGGCACTTGTCGGCTCGAGGTCGAGGTCGTCGGTAGCGACGATGGTGGCGGGGAGGTGCGCGATTGGTCTGTCATCGCTATCCTCCCCCCCAACCCCCCCTCCCCATTTAAAATTAATGGAAAATGTAAACCTAAACATAGAGTGGGATTCGTAACCTCAAAGTTACAAGTCGATTCGCTCAACTATCAAGGGAGAGTAAACGCGGTGACTGTGGCGGCACTCGCCACCGATGCGAAGTCAGCATCACGAAGTTGGCGTTAAATTCGAACGTTTGAATCAGTTATTTTCTTTCCGGCCCTTTTCAGCCCTGAACCGTGGAAGCGCCGAAATTCGGGTTTCATTTTTAACGCGGCAGCTTATACCCCCCGAGCGTTATCGACCACTGCCGGTGGTGGTCGGTAAGTTATCCTCCGCCGAGGTCGACGCGCGTTACCGATGCACACGTAAAAAATTTTTTGCGAATTTTCGCGAATTTTTCGCGCGGTAAACCTTCGTCTCCGCGTCCTCCGTCCGACGAGCCTACTCTCGCCCGCACCCGTTGACCCGTTCTCGAGCTATACGGCGACAAAGAAACTTTGATTTTTCACTAATTTGACGTCATCGAGAAAGTTACGGCCAACTGGGAATTAAAGGTATATCGCCTTTCCGAGTTTTCCGGGAGCCCGTCGGGCCTTCGGCCCTGCTCGGCTCGGCTCGGCTCGGCTCGGCTCGAGGTCGAGGTCGTCGGTAGCGACGATGGTGGCGGGGAGGTGCGCAATTGGTCTGTCATCGCCATCTCCCCAACCCCCCCCCCCTCCCTTTTAAAATTAATGGGAAATGTAAACCCAAACGTAGAGTCGGATTCGTAACCTCGAAGTTACAAGTCCATTCGCTCAACTATCAAGGGAGAGTAAACGCGGTGACTGTGGCGGCACTCGCCACCGATGCGAAGTCAGCATCACGAAGTTGGCGTTAAATTCGAACGTTTGAATCAGTTATCTTCTTTCCGGCCCTTTTCAGCCCTGAACCGTGGAAGCGCCGAAATTCGGGTTTCATTTTTAACGCGGCAGCTTATACCCCCCGAGCGTTACCGACCACTGCCGGTGGTGGTCGGTAAGTTATCCTCCGCCGAGGTCGACGCGCGTTACCGATGCACACGTAAAAAATTTTTCGCGAATTTTCGCGAATTTTTCGCGCGGTAAACCTTCGTCTCCGCGTCCTCCGTCCGACGAGCCTACTCTCGCCCGCACCCGTCGACCCGTTCTCGAGCTATACGGCGACAAAGAAACTTTGATTTTTCACTAATTTGACGTCATCGAGAAAGTTACGGCCAACTGGGAATTAAAGGTATATCGCCTTTCCGAATTTTCCGGGAGCCCGTCGGGCCTTCGGCCCCGCTCGGCGCGGCACTGCTCGGCTCGAGGTCGAGGTCGTCGGTAGCGACGACGGTGGCGGGGAGGTGCGCGATTGGTCTGTCATCGCTATCCTCCCCCCCAACCCCCCCTCCCCATTTAAAATTAATGGAAAATGTAAACCTAAACATAGAGTGGGATTCGTAACCTCGAAGTTACAAGTCCATTCGCTCAACTATCAAGGGAGAGTAAACGCGGTGACTGTGGCGGCACTCGCCACCGATGCGAAGTCAGCATCACGAAGTTGGCGTTAAATTCGAACGTTTGAATCAGTTATTTTCTTTCCGGCCCTTTTCACCCCTGAACCGTGGAAGCGCCGAAATTCGGGTTTCATTTTTAAGGCGGCAGCTTATACCCCCCGAGCGTTACCGACCACTGCCGGTGGTGGTCGGTAAGTTATCCTCCGCCGAGGTCGACGCGCGTTACCGATGCACACGTAAAAAATTTTTCGCGAATTTTCGCGAATTTTTCGCGCGGTAAACCTTCGTCTCCGCGTCCTCCGTCCGACGAGCCTACTCTCGCCCGCACCCGTTGACCCGTTCTCGAGCTATACGGCGACAAAGAAACTTTGATTTTTCACTAATTTGACGTCATCGAGAAAGTTACGGCCAACTGGGAATTAAAGGTATATCGCCTTTCCGAGTTTTCCGGGAGCCCGTCGGGCCTTCGGCCCTGCTCGGCTCGGCTCGGCTCGGCTCGGCTCGAGGTCGAGGTCGTCGGTAGCGACGATGGTGGCGGGGAGGTGCGCAGTTGGTCTGTCATCGCCATCTCCCCAACCCCCCCTCCGTTTTAAAATTAATGGAAAATGTAAACCCAAACGTAGATTCGGATTCGTAAACTCGAAGTTACAAGTCCATTCGCTCAACTATCAAGGGAGAGTAAACGCGGTGACTGTGGCGGCACTCGCCACCGATGCGAAGTCAGCATCACGAAGTTGGCGTTAAATTCGAACGTTTGAATCAGTTATTTTCTTTCCGGCCCTTTTCACCCCTGAACCGTGGAAGCGCCGAAATTCGGGTTTCATTTTTAACGCGGCAGCTTATACCCCCCGAGCGTTACCGACCACTGCCGGTGGTGGTCGGTAAGTTATCCTCCGCCGAGGTCGACGCGCGTTACCGATGCACACGTAAAAAATTTTTCGCGAATTTTCGCGAATTTTTCGCGCGGTAAACCTTCGTCTCCGCGTCCTCCGTCCGACGAGCCTACTCTCGCCCGCACCCGTCGACCCGTTCTCGAGCTATACGGCGACAAAGAAACTTTGATTTTTCACTAATTTGACGTCATCGAGAAAGTTACGGCCAACTGGGAATTAAAGGTATATTGCCTTTCCGAGTTTTCCGGGAGCCCGTCGGGCCTTCGGCCCCGCTCGGCTCGGCTCGGCTCGGCTCGGCTCGAGGTCGAGGTCGTCTGTAGCGACGATGGCGGCGGGGAGGTGCGCAATTGGTCTGTCATCGCCATCTCCCCAACCCCCCCTCCCCTTTAAAATTAATGGAAAATGTAAACCCAAACGTAGAGTCGGATTCGTAACCTCGAAGTTACAAGTCGATTCGCTCAACTATCAAGGGAGAGAAAACGCGGCGACTGTGGCGGCACTCGCCACGGATGCGAAGTCAGCATCACGAAGTTGGCGTTAAATTCGGACGTTTGAATCAGTTATTTTCTTTCCGGCCCTTTTCAGCCCTGAACCGTGGAAGCGCCGAAATTCGGGTTTCATTTTTAACGCGGCAGCTTATACCCCCCGAGCGTTACCGACCACTGCCGGTGGTGGTCGGTAAGTTATCCTCCGCCGAGGTCGACGCGCGTTACCGATGCACACGTAAAAAATTTTTCGCGAATTTTCGCGAATTTTTGGCGCGGTACACCTTCGTCCCCCGCGTCCTCCGTCCGACGAGCCTACTCTCGCCCGCACCCGTCGACCCGTTCTCGAGCTATACGGCGACAAAGAAACTTTGATTTTTCACTAATTTGACGTCATCGAGAAAGTTACGGCCAACTGGGAATTAAAGGTATATCGCCTTCCCGAATTTTCCGGGAGCCCGTCGGGCCTTCGGCCCCGCTCGGCGCGGCACTGCTCGGCTCGAGGTCGAGGTCGTCGGTAGCGACGACGGTGGCGGGGAGGTGCGCGATTGGTCTGTCATCGCTATCCTCCCCCCCAACCCCCCCTCCCCATTTAAAATTAATGGAAAATGTAAACCTAAACATAGAGTGGGATTCGTAACCTCGAAGTTACAAGTCCATTCGCTCAACTATCAAGGGAGAGTAAACGCGGTGACTGTGGCGGCACTCGCCACCGATGCGAAGTCAGCATCACGAAGTTGGCGTTAAATTCGAACGTTTGAATCAGTTATTTTCTTTCCGGCCCTTTTCACCCCTGAACCGTGGAAGCGCCGAAATTCGGGTTTCATTTTTAACGCGGCAGCTTATACCCCCCGAGCGTTACCGACCACTGCCGGTGGTGGTCGGTAAGTTATCCTTCGCCGAGGTCGACGCGCGTTACCGATGCACACGTAAAAAATTTTTCGCGAATTTTCGCGAATTTTTCGCGCGGTAAACCTTCGTCTCCGCGTCCTCCGTCCGACGAGCCTACTCTCGCCCGCACCCGTTGACCCGTTCTCGAGCTATACGGCGACAAAGAAACTTTGATTTTTCACTAATTTGACGTCATCGAGAAAGTTACGGCCAACTGGGAATTAAAGGTATATCGCCTTTCCGAGTTTTCCGGGAGCCCGTCGGGCCTTCGGCCCTGCTCGGCTCGGCTCGGCTCGGCTCGGCTCGAGGTCGAGGTCGTCGGTAGCGACGATGGTGGCGGGGAGGTGCGCAGTTGGTCTGTCATCGCCATCTCCCCAACCCCCCCTCCGTTTTAAAATTAATGGAAAATGTAAACCCAAACGTAGATTCGGATTCGTAAACTCGAAGTTACAAGTCCATTCGCTCAACTATCAAGGGAGAGTAAACGCGGTGACTGTGGCGGCACTCGCCACCGATGCGAAGTCAGCATCACGAAGTTGGCGTTAAATTCGAACGTTTGAATCAGTTATTTTCTTTCCGGCCCTCTTCACCCCTGAACCGTGGAAGCGCCGAAATTCGGGTTTCATTTTTAACGCGGCAGCTTATACCCCCCGAGCGTTACCGACCACTGCCGGTGGTGGTCGGTAAGTTATCCTCCGCCGAGGTCGACGCGCGTTACCGATGCACACGTAAAAAATTTTTCGCGAATTTTCGCGAATTTTTCGCGCGGTAAACCTTCGTCTCCGCGTCCTCCGTCCGACGAGCCTACTCTCGCCCGCACCCGTCGACCCGTTCTCGAGCTATACGGCGACAAAGAAACTCTGATTTTTCACTAATTTGACGTCATCGAGAAAGTTACGGCCAACTGGGAATTAAAGGTATATTGCCTTTCCGAGTTTTCCGGGAGCCCGTCGGGCCTTCGGCCCCGCTCGGCTCGGCTCGGCTCGGCTCGGCTCGAGGTCGAGGTCGTCTGTAGCGACGATGGTGGCGGGGAGGTGCGCAATTGGTCTGTCATCGCCATCTCCCCAACCCCCCCTCCCCTTTAAAATTAATGGAAAATGTAAACCCAAACGTAGAGTCGGATTCGTAACCTCGAAGTTACAAGTCGATTCGCTCAACTATCAAGGGAGAGAAAACGCGGCGACTGTGGCGGCACTCGCCACGGATGCGAAGTCAGCATCACGAAGTTGGCGTTAAATTCGAACGTTTGAATCAGTTATTTTCTTTCCGGCCCTTTTCAGCCCTGAACCGTGGAAGCGCCGAAATTCGGGTTTCATTTTTAACGCGGCAGCTTATACCCCCCGAGCGTTACCGACCACTGCCGGTGGTGGTCGGTAAGTTATCCTCCGCCGAGGTCGACGCGCGTTACCGATGCACACGTAAAAAATTTTTCGCGAATTTTCGCGAATTTTTGGCGCGGTACACCTTCGTCCCCCGCGTCCTCCGTCCGACGAGCCTACTCTCGCCCGCACCCGTCGACCCGTTCTCGAGCTATACGGCGACAAAGAAACTTTGATTTTTCACTAATTTGACGTCATCGAGAAAGTTACGGCCAACTGGGAATTAAAGGTATATCGCCTTTCCGAATTTTCCGGGAGCCCGTCGGGCCTTCGGCCCCGCTCGGCGCGGCACTGCTCGGCTCGAGGTCGAGGTCGTCGGTAGCGACGATGGTGGCGGGGAGGTGCGCGATTGGTCTGTCATCGCTATCCTCCCCCCCAACCCCCCCTCCCCATTTAAAATTAATGGAAAATGTAAACCTAAACATAGAGTGGGATTCGTAACCTCGAAGTTACAAGTCGATTCGCTCAACTATCAAGGGAGAGTAAACGCGGTGACTGTGGCGGCACTCGCCACCGATGCGAAGTCAGCATCACGAAGTTGGCGTTAAATTCGAACGTTTGAATCAGTTATTTTCTTTCCGGCCCTTTTCAGCCCTGAACCGTGGAAGCGCCGAAATTCGGGTTTCATTTTTAACGCGGCAGCTTATACCCCCCGAACGTTATCGACCACTGCCGGTGGTGGTCGGTAAGTTATCCTCCGCCGAGGTCGACGCGCGTTACCGATGCACACGTAAAAAATTTTTTGCGAATTTTCGCTAATTTTTCGCGCGGTAAACCTTCGTCTCCGCGTCCTCCGTCCGACGAGCCTACTCTCGCCCGCACCCGTTGACCCGTTCTCGAGCTATACGGCGACAAAGAAACTTTGATTTTTCACTAATTTGACGTCACCGAAAAAGTTACGGCCAACTGGGAATTAAAGGTATATCGCCTTCCCGAATTTTCCGGGAGCCCGTCGGGCCTTCGGCCCTGCTCGGCTCGGCTCGGCTCGGCTCGGCTCGAGGTCGAGGTCGTCGGTAGCGACGATGGTGGCGGGGAGGTGCGCAGTTGGTCTGTCATCGCCATCTCCCCAACCCCCCCTCCCTTTTAAAATTAATGGAAAATGTAAACCCAAACGTAGATTCGGATTCGTAAACTCGAAGTTACAAGTCCATTCGCTCAACTATCAAGGGAGAGTAAACGCGGTGACTGTGGCGGCACTCGCCACCGATGCGAAGTCAGCATCACGAAGTTGGCGTTAAATTCGAACGTTTGAATCAGTTATTTTCTTTCCGGCCCTTTTCACCCCTGAACCGTGGAAGCGCCGAAATTCGGGTTTCATTTTTAACGCGGCAGCTTATACCCCCCGAGCGTTACCGACCACTGCCGGTGGTGGTCGGTAAGTTATCCTCCGCCGAGGTCGACGCGCGTTACCGATGCACACGTAAAAAATTTTTCGCGAATTTTCGCGAATTTTTCGCGCGGTAAACCTTCGTCTCCGCGTCCTCCGTCCGACGAGCCTACTCTCGCCCGCACCCGTCGACCCGTTCTCGAGCTATACGGCGACAAAGAAACTTTGATTTTTCACTAATTTGACGTCATCGAGAAAGTTACGGCCAACTGGGAATTAAAGGTATATTGCCTTTCCGAGTTTTCCGGGAGCCCGTCGGGCCTTCGGCCCCGCTCGGCTCGGCTCGGCTCGGCTCGGCTCGAGGTCGAGGTCGTCTGTAGCGACGATGGTGGCGGGGAGGTGCGCAATTGGTCTGTCATCGCCATCTCCCCAACCCCCCCTCCCCTTTAAAATTAATGGAAAATGTAAACCTAAACGTAGAGTCGGATTCGTAACCTCGAAGTTACAAGTCGATTCGCTCAACTATCAAGGGAGAGAAAACGCGGCGACTGTGGCGGCACTCGCCACGGATGCGAAGTCAGCATCACGAAGTTGGCGTTAAATTCGAACGTTTGAATCAGTTATTTTCTTTCCGGCCCTTTTCAGCCCTGAACCGTGGAAGCGCCGAAATTCGGGTTTCATTTTTAACGCGGCAGCTTATACCCCCCGAGCGTTATCGACCACTGCCGGTGGTGGTCGGTAAGTTATCCTCCGCCGAGGTCGACGCGCGTTACCGATGCACACGTAAAAAATTTTTTGCGAATTTTCGCGAATTTTTCGCGCGGTAAACCTTCGTCTCCGCGTCCTCCGTCCGACGAGCCTACTCTCGCCCGCACCCGTTGACCCGTTCTCGAGCTATACGGCGACAAAGAAACTTTGATTTTTCACTAATTTGACGTCATCGAGAAAGTTACGGCCAACTGGGAATTAAAGGTATATCGCCTTTCCGAGTTTTCCGGGAGCCCGTCGGGCCTTCGGCCCTGCTCGGCTCGGCTCGGCTCGGCTCGGCTCGAGGTCGAGGTCGTCGGTAGCGACGATGGTGGCGGGGAGGTGCGCAATTGGTCTGTCATCGCCATCTCCCCAACCCCCCCCTCCCTTTTAAAATTAATGGGAAATGTAAACCCAAACGTAGAGTCGGATTCGTAACCTCGAAGTTACAAGTCCATTCGCTCAACTATCAAGGGAGAGTAAACGCGGTGACTGTGGCGGCACTCGCCACCGATGCGAAGTCAGCATCACGAAGTTGGCGTTAAATTCGAACGTTTGAATCAGTTATCTTCTTTCCGGCCCTTTTCAGCCCTGAACCGTGGAAGCGCCGAAATTCGGGTTTCATTTTTAACGCGGCAGCTTATACCCCCCGAGCGTTACCGACCACTGCCGGTGGTGGTCGGTAAGTTATCCTCCGCCGAGGTCGACGCGCGTTACCGATGCACACGTAAAAAATTTTTCGCGAATTTTCGCGAATTTTTCGCGCGGTAAACCTTCGTCTCCGCGTCCTCCGTCCGACGAGCCTACTCTCGCCCGCACCCGTCGACCCGTTCTCGAGCTATACGGCGACAAAGAAACTTTGATTTTTCACTAATTCGACGTCATCGAGAAAGTTACGGCCAACTGGGAATTAAAGGTATATTGCCTTTCCGAGTTTTCCGGGAGCCCGTCGGGCCTTCGGCCCCGCTCGGCTCGGCTCGGCTCGGCTCGGCTCGAGGTCGAGGTCGTCTGTAGCGACGATGGTGGCGGGGAGGTGCGCAATTGGTCTGTCATCGCCATCTCCCCAACCCCCCCTCCCCTTTAAAATTAATGGAAAATGTAAACCCAAACGTAGAGTCGGATTCGTAACCTCGAAGTTACAAGTCGATTCGCTCAACTATCAAGGGAGAGAAAACGCGGCGACTGTGGCGGCACTCGCCACGGATGCGAAGTCAGCATCACGAAGTTGGCGTTAAATTCGAACGTTTGAATCAGTTATTTTCTTTCCGGCCCTTTTCAGCCCTGAACCGTGGAAGCGCCGAAATTCGGGTTTCATTTTTAACGCGGCAGCTTATACCCCCCGAGCGTTATCGACCACTGCCGGTGGTGGTCGGTAAGTTATCCTCCGCCGAGGTCGACGCGCGTTACCGATGCACACGTAAAAAATTTTTTGCGAATTTTCGCGAATTTTTCGCGCGGTAAACCTTCGTCTCCGCGTCCTCCGTCCGACGAGCCTACTCTCGCCCGCACCCGTTGACCCGTTCTCGAGCTATACGGCGACAAAGAAACTTTGATTTTTCACTAATTTGACGTCATCGAGAAAGTTACGGCCAACTGGGAATTAAAGGTATATCGCCTTTCCGAGTTTTCCGGGAGCCCGTCGGGCCTTCGGCCCTGCTCGGCTCGGCTCGGCTCGGCTCGGCTCGAGGTCGAGGTCGTCGGTAGCGACGATGGTGGCGGGGAGGTGCGCAATTGGTCTGTCATCGCCATCTCCCCAACCCCCCCCTCCCTTTTAAAATTAATGGGAAATGTAAACCCAAACGTAGAGTCGGATTCGTAACCTCGAAGTTACAAGTCCATTCGCTCAACTATCAAGGGAGAGTAAACGCGGTGACTGTGGCGGCACTCGCCACCGATGCGAAGTCAGCATCACGAAGTTGGCGTTAAATTCGAACGTTTGAATCAGTTATCTTCTTTCCGGCCCTTTTCAGCCCTGAACCGTGGAAGCGCCGAAATTCGGGTTTCATTTTTAACGCGGCAGCTTATACCCCCCGAGCGTTACCGACCACTGCCGGTGGTGGTCGGTAAGTTATCCTCCGCCGAGGTCGACGCGCGTTACCGATGCACACGTAAAAAATTTTTCGCGAATTTTCGCGAATTTTTCGCGCGGTAAACCTTCGTCTCCGCGTCCTCCGTCCGACGAGCCTACTCTCGCCCGCACCCGTCGACCCGTTCTCGAGCTATACGGCGACAAAGAAACTTTGATTTTTCACTAATTTGACGTCATCGAGAAAGTTACGGCCAACTGGGAATTAAAGGTATATCGCCTTTCCGAATTTTCCGGGAGCCCGTCGGGCCTTCGGCCCCGCTCGGCGCGGCACTGCTCGGCTCGAGGTCGAGGTCGTCGGTAGCGACGACGGTGGCGGGGAGGTGCGCGATTGGTCTGTCATCGCTATCCTCCCCCCCAACCCCCCCTCCCCATTTAAAATTAATGGAAAATGTAAACCTAAACATAGAGTGGGATTCGTAACCTCGAAGTTACAAGTCCATTAGCTCAACTATCAAGGGAGAGTAAACGCGGTGACTGTGGCGGCACTCGCCACCGATGCGAAGTCAGCATCACGAAGTTGGCGTTAAATTCGAACGTTTGAATCAGTTATTTTCTTTCCGGCCCTTTTCACCCCTGAACCGTGGAAGCGCCGAAATTCGGGTTTCATTTTTAACGCGGCAGCTTATACCCCCCGAGCGTTACCGACCACTGCCGGTGGTGGTCGGTAAGTTATCCTCCGCCGAGGTCGACGCGCGTTACCGATGCACACGTAAAAAATTTTTCGCGAATTTTCGCGAATTTTTCGCGCGGTAAACCTTCGTCTCCGCGTCCTCCGTCCGACGAGCCTACTCTCGCCCGCACCCGTTGACCCGTTCTCGAGCTATACGGCGACAAAGAAACTTTGATTTTTCACTAATTTGACGTCATCGAGAAAGTTACGGCCAACTGGGAATTAAAGGTATATCGCCTTTCCGAGTTTTCCGGGAGCCCGTCGGGCCTTCGGCCCTGCTCGGCTCGGCTCGGCTCGGCTCGGCTCGAGGTCGAGGTCGTCGGTAGCGACGATGGTGGCGGGGAGGTGCGCAGTTGGTCTGTCATCGCCATCTCCCCAACCCCCCCTCCCTTTTAAAATTAATGGAAAATGTAAACCCAAACGTAGATTCGGATTCGTAAACTCGAAGTTACAAGTCCATTCGCTCAACTATCAAGGGAGAGTAAACGCGGTGACTGTGGCGGCACTCGCCACCGATGCGAAGTCAGCATCACGAAGTTGGCGTTAAATTCGAACGTTTGAATCAGTTATTTTCTTTCCGGCCCTTTTCAGCCCTGAACCGTGGAAGCGCCGAAATTCGGGTTTCATTTTTAACGCGGCAGCTTATACCCCCCGAGCGTTACCGACCACTGCCGGTGGTGGTCGGTAAGTTATCCTCCGCCGAGGTCGACGCGCGTTACCGATGCACACGTAAAAAATTTTTCGCGAATTTTCGCGAATTTTTGGCGCGGTACACCTTCGTCCCCCGCGTCCTCCGTCCGACGAGCCTACTCTCGCCCGCACCCGTCGACCCGTTCTCGAGCTATACGGCGACAAAGAAACTTTGATTTTTCACTAATTTGACGTCATCGAGAAAGTTACGGCCAACTGGGAATTAAAGGTATATCGCCTTTCCGAATTTTCCGGGAGCCCGTCGGGCCTTCGGCCCCGCTCGGCGCGGCACTGCTCGGCTCGAGGTCGAGGTCGTCGGTAGCGACGATGGTGGCGGGGAGGTGCGCGATTGGTCTGTCATCGCTATCCTCCCCCCCAACCCCCCCTCCCCATTTAAAATTAATGGAAAATGTAAACCTAAACATAGAGTGGGATTCGTAACCTCGAAGTTACAAGTCGATTCGCTCAACTATCAAGGGAGAGTAAACGCGGTGACTGTGGCGGCACTCGCCACCGATGCGAAGTCAGCATCACGAAGTTGGCGTTAAATTCGAACGTTTGAATCAGTTATTTTCTTTCCGGCCCTTTTCAGCCCTGAACCGTGGAAGCGCCGAAATTCGGGTTTCATTTTTAACGCGGCAGCTTATACCCCCCGAGCGTTATCGACCACTGCCGGTGGTGGTCGGTAAGTTATCCTCCGCCGAGGTCGACGCGCGTTACCGATGCACACGTAAAAAATTTTTTGCGAATTTTCGCGAATTTTTCGCGCGGTAAACCTTCGTCTCCGCGTCCTCCGTCCGACGAGCCTACTCTCGCCCGCACCCGTTGACCCGTTCTCGAGCTATACGGCGACAAAGAAACTTTGATTTTTCACTAATTTGACGTCATCGAGAAAGTTACGGCCAACTGGGAATTAAAGGTATATCGCCTTTCCGAGTTTTCCGGGAGCCCGTCGGGCCTTCGGCCCTGCTCGGCTCGGCTCGGCTCGGCTCGGCTCGGCTCGGCTCGAGGTCGAGGTCGTCGGTAGCGACGATGGTGGCGGGGAGGTGCGCAATTGGTCTGTCATCGCCATCTCCCCAACCCCCCCCTCCCTTTTAAAATTAATGGGAAATGTAAACCCAAACGTAGAGTCGGATTCGTAACCTCGAAGTTACAAGTCCATTCGCTCAACTATCAAGGGAGAGTAAACGCGGTGACTGTGGCGGCACTCGCCACCGATGCGAAGTCAGCATCACGAAGTTGGCGTTAAATTCGAACGTTTGAATCAGTTATCTTCTTTCCGGCCCTTTTCAGCCCTGAACCGTGGAAGCGCCGAAATTCGGGTTTCATTTTTAACGCGGCAGCTTATACCCCCCGAGCGTTACCGACCACTGCCGGTGGTGGTCGGTAAGTTATCCTCCGCCGAGGTCGACGCGCGTTACCGATGCACACGTAAAAAATTTTTCGCGAATTTTCGCGAATTTTTCGCGCGGTAAACCTTCGTCTCCGCGTCCTCCGTCCGACGAGCCTACTCTCGCCCGCACCCGTCGACCCGTTCTCGAGCTATACGGCGACAAAGAAACTTTGATTTTTCACTAATTTGACGTCATCGAGAAAGTTACGGCCAACTGGGAATTAAAGGTATATCGCCTTTCCGAATTTTCCGGGAGCCCGTCGGGCCTTCGGCCCCGCTCGGCGCGGCACTGCTCGGCTCGAGGTCGAGGTCGTCGGTAGCGACGATGGTGGCGGGGAGGTGCGCGATTGGTCTGTCATCGCTATCCTCCCCCCCAACCCCCCCTCCCCATTTAAAATTAATGGAAAATGTAAACCTAAACATAGAGTGGGATTCGTAACCTCGAAGTTACAAGTCCATTCGCTCAACTATCAAGGGAGAGTAAACGCGGTGACTGTGGCGGCACTCGCCACCGATGCGAAGTCAGCATCACGAAGTTGGCGTTAAATTCGAACGTTTGAATCAGTTATTTTCTTTGCGGCCCTTTTCACCCCTGAACCGTGGAAGCGCCGAAATTCGGGTTTCATTTTTAACGCGGCAGCTTATACCCCCCGAGCGTTACCGACCACTGCCGGTGGTGGTCGGTAAGTTATCCTCCGCCGAGGTCGACGCGCGTTACCGATGCACACGTAAAAAATTTTTCGCGAATTTTCGCGAATTTTTCGCGCGGTAAACCTTCGTCTCCGCGTCCTCCGTCCGACGAGCCTACTCTCGCCCGCACCCGTTGACCCGTTCTCGAGCTATACGGCGACAAAGAAACTTTGATTTTTCACTAATTTGACGTCATCGAGAAAGTTACGGCCAACTGGGAATTAAAGGTATATCGCCTTTCCGAGTTTTCCGGGAGCCCGTCGGGCCTTCGGCCCTGCTCGGCTCGGCTCGTCTCGGCTCGGCTCGAGGTCGAGGTCGTCGATAGCGACGATGGTGGCGGGGAGGCGCGTGATTGGTCTGTCATCGCCATCCTCCCCCCAACCCCCCCTCCTTTTAAAATTAATGGAAAATGTAAACCTAAAAGTAGAGTCGGATTCGTAACCTCAAAGTTACAAGTCAATTCGCTCAACTATCAAGGGAGAGTAAACGCGGCGACTGTGGCGGCACTCGCCACCGATGCGAAGTCAGCGTCGCGAAGTTGGCGTTAAATTCGAACGTTTGAATCAGTTATTTTCTTTAGGGCCCTTTTCAGCCCTGAACCGTGGAAGCGCCGAAATTCGGGTTTCATTTTTAACGCGGCAGCTTGTACCCCCCGAGCGTTACCGACCACTGCCGGTGGTGGTCGGTAACTTATCCTCCGCCGAGGTCGACGCGCGTTACCGTTGCACACGTAAAAAATTTTTCGCGAATTTTCGCGAATTTTTCGCGCGGTAAACCTTCGTCTCCGCGTCCTCCGTCCGACGAGCCTACTCTCGCCCGCACCCGTTGACCCGTTCTCGAGCTATACGGCGACAAAGAAACTTTGATTTTTCACTAATTTGACGTCATCGAGAAAGTTACGGCCAACTGGGAATTAAAGGTATATTGCCTTTCCGAGTTTTCCGGGAGCCCGTCGGGCCTTCGGCACCGCTCGGCTCGGCTCGAGGTCGAGGTCGTCTGTAGCGACGATGGTGGCGGGGAGGTGCGCAATTGGTCTGTCATCGCCATCTCCCCAACCCCCCCTCCCCTTTAAAATTAATGGAAAATGTAAACCCAAACGTAGAGTCGGATTCGTAACCTCGAAGTTACAAGTCGATTCGCTCAACTATCAAGGGAGAGAAAACGTGGCGACTGTGGCGGCACTCGCCACGGATGCGAAGTCAGCATCACGAAGTTGGCGTTAAATTCGAACGTTTGAATCAGTTATTTTCTTTCCGGCCCTTTTCAGCCCTGAACCGTGGAAGCGCCGAAATTCGGGTTTCATTTTTAACGCGGCAGCTTATACCCCCCGAGCGTTACCGACCACTGCCGGTGGTGGTCGGTAAGTTATCCTCCGCCGAGGTCGACGCGCGTTACCGATGCACACGTAAAAAATTTTTCGCGAATTTTCGCTAATTTTTGGCGCGGTACACCTTCGTCTCCGCGTCCTCCGTCCGACGAGCCTACTCTCGCCCGCACCCGTCGACCCGTTCTCGAGCTATACGGCGACAAAGAAACTTTGATTTTTCACTAATTTGACGTTATCGAGAAAGTTACGGCCAACTGGGAATTAAAGGTATATCGCCTTTCCGAATTTTCCGGGAGCCCGTCGGGCCTTCGGCCCCGCTCGGCGCGGCACTGCTCGGCTCGAGGTCGAGGTCGTCGGTAGCGACGATGGTGGCGGGGAGGTGCGCGATTGGTCTGTCATCGCTATCCTCCCCACCCAACCCCCCCTCCCCCTTTAAAATTAATGGAAAATGTAAACCTAAACGTAGAGTGGGATTCGTAACCTCGAAGTTACAAGTCCATTCGCTCAACTATCAAGGGAGAGTAAACGCGGTGACTGTGGCGGCACTCGCCACCGATGCGGAGTCAGCGTCGCGAAGTTGGCGTTAAATTCGAACGTTTGAATCAGTTATTTTCTTTCCGGCCCTTTTCAGCCCTGAACCGTGGAAGCGCCGAAATTCGGGTTTCATTTTTAACGCGGCAGCTTGTACCCCCCGAGCGTTACCGACCACTGCCGGTGGTGGTCGGTAACTTATCCTCCGCCGAGGTCGACGCGCGTTACCGTTGCACACGTAAAAAATTTTTCGCGAATTTTCGCGAATTTTTCGCGCGGTAAACCTTCGTCTCCGCGTCCTCCGTCCGACGAGCCTACTCTCGCCCGCACCCGTCGACCCGTTCTCGAGCTATACGGCGACAAAGAAACTTTGATTTTTCACTAATTGGACGTCATCGACAAAGTTACGGCCAACTGGGAATTAAAGGTTTATCGCCTTTCCGAGTTTTCCGGGAGCCCGTCTGGCCTTCGGCCCCGCTCGGCGCGGCAGTGCTCGGCTCGAGGTCGAGGTCGTCGGTAGCGACGATGGTGGCGGGGAGGTGCGCGATTGGTCTGTCATCGCTATCCTCCCCCCCAACCACCCCTCCCCCTTTAAAATTAATGGAAAATGTAAACCTAAACGTAGAATCGGATTCGTAACCTCGTAGTTACAAGTCGATTCGCTCAACTATCAAGGGAGAGTAAACGGGGCGACTGTGGCGGCACTCGCCACCGATGCGAAGTCAGCATCACGAAGTTGGCGTTAAATTCGAACGTTTGAATCAGTTATTTTCTTTCCGGCCCTTTTCAGCCCTGAACCGTGGAAGCGCCGAAATTCGGGTTTCATTTTTAACGCGGCAGCTTATACCCCCCGAGCGTTACCGACCACTGTAGGTGGTGGTCGGTAAGTTATCCTCCGCCGAGGTCGACGCGCGTTACCGATGCACACGTAAAAAATTTTTCGCAAATTTTCGCGAATTTTTCGCGCGGTAAACCTTCGTCTCCGCGTGCTCCGTCCGACGAGCCTACTCTCGCCCGCACCCGTCGACCCGTTCTCGAGCTATACGGCGACAAAGAAATCGCAAAATTTCACTAATTTGACGTCACCGAAAAAGTTACGGCCAACTGGGAATTAAAGGTATATCGCCTTCCCGAATTTTCCGGGAGCCCATCGGGCCTTCGGCCCCGCTCGGCACGGCTCGGCTCGGCTCGGCTCGGCTCGAGGTCGAGGTCGTCGATAGCGACGATGGTGGCGGGGAGGCGCGCGATTGGTCTGTCAACGCCATCCTCCCCCCAACCCCCCCTCCTTTTAAAATTAATGGAAAATGTAAACCTAAAAGTAGAGTCGGATTCGTAACCTCAAAGTTGCAAGTCAATTCGCTCAACTATCAAGGGAGAGTAAACGCGGCGACTGTGGCGGCACTCGCCACCGATGCGAAGTCAGCGTCGCGAAGTTGGCGTTAAATTCGAACGTTTGAATCAGTTATTTTCTTTAGGGCCCTTTTCAGCCCTGAACCGTGGAAGCGCCGAAATTCGGGTTTCATTTTTAACATGGCAGCTTGTACACCCCGAGCGTTACCGACCACTGCCAGTGGTGGTCGGTAACTTATCCTCCGCCGAGGTCGACGCGCGTTACCGATGCACACGTAAAAAATTTTTCGCGAATTTTCGCGAATTTTTCGCGCGGTAAACCTTCGTCTCCGCGTCCTCCGTCCGACGAGCCTACTCTCGCCCGCACCCGTCGACCCGTTCTCGAGCTATACGGCGACAAAGAAACTTTGATTTTTCACTAATTTGACGTCATCGACAAAGTTACGGCCAACTGGGAATTAAAGGTTTATCGCCTTTCCGAGTTTTCCGGGAGCCCGTCGGGCCTTCGGCCCCGCTCGGCGCGGCAGTGCTCGGCTCGAGGTCGAGGTCGTCGGTAGCGACGATGGTGGCGGGGAGGTGCGCGATTGGTCTGTCATCGCTATCCTCCCCCCCCAACCACCCCTCCCCCTTTAAAATTAATGGAAAATGTAAACCTAAACGTAGAATCGGATTCGTAACCTCGTAGTTACAAGTCGATTCGCTCAACTATCAAGGGAGAGTAAACGGGGCGACTGTGGCGGCACTCGCCACCGATGCGAAGTCAGCATCACGAAGTTGGCGTTAAATTCGAACGTTTGAATCAGTTATTTTCTTTCCGGCCCTTTTCAGCCCTGAACCGTGGAAGCGCCGAAATTCGGGTTTCATTTTTAACGCGGCAGCTTATACCCCCCGAGCGTTACCGACCACTGCCGGTGGTGGTCGGTAAGTTATCCTCCGCCGAGGTCGACGCGCGTTACCGATGCACACGTAAAAAAATTTTCGCGAATTTTCGCGAATTTTTCGCGCGGTAAAACTTCGTCTCCGCGTCCTCCGTCCGACGAGCCTACTGTCGCCCGCACCCGTTGACCCGTTCTCGAGCTATACGGCGACAAAGAAATCGCAAAATTTCACTAATTTGACGTCACCGAAAAAGTTACGGCCAACTGGGAATTAAAGGTATATCGCCTTCCCGAATTTTCCGGGAGTCCATCGGGCCTTCGGCCCCGCTCGGCACGGCTCGGCTCGGCTCGGCTCGGCTCGGCTCGAGGTCGAGGTCGTCGATAGCGACGATGGTGGCGGGGAGGCGCGTGATTGGTCTGTCAACGCCATCCTCCCCCCAACCCCCCCTCCTTTTAAAATTAATGGAAAATGTAAACCTAAAAGTAGAGTCGGATTCGTAACCTCAAAGTTACAAGTCAATTCGCTCAACTATCAAGGGAGAGTAATCGCGGCGACTGTGGCGGCACTCGCCACGGATGCGAAGTCAGCATCACGAAGTTGGCGTTAAATTCGATCGTTTGAATCAGTTATTCTCTTTAGGGCCCTTTTCAGCCCTGAACCGTGGAAGCGCCGAAATTCGGGTTTCATTTTTAACGCGGCAGCTTATACCCCCCGAGCGTTACCGACCACTGCCGGTGGTGGTCGGTAAGTTATCCTCCGCCGAGGTCGACGCGCGTTACCGATGCACACGTAAAAAATTTTTCGCGAATTTTCGCGAATTTTTCGCGCGGTAAACCTTCGTCTCCGCGTCCTCCGTCCGAAGAGCCTACTCTCGCCCGCACCCGTCGACCCGTTCTCGAGCTATACGGCGACAAAGAAACTTTGATTTTTCACTAATTTGACGTCATCGAGAAAGTTACGGCCAACTGGGAATTAAAGGTTTATCGCCTTTCCGAGTTTTCCGGGAGCCCGTCGGGCCTTCGGCCCCGCTCGGCGCGGCAGTGCTCGGCTCGAGGTCGAGGTCGTCGGTAGCGACGATGGTGGCGGGGAGGTGCGCGATTGGTCTATCGTCGCTATCCTCCCCCCCAACCACCCCTCCCCCTTTAAAATTAATGGAAAATGTAAACCTAAACGTAGAATCGGATTCGTAACCTCGTAGTTACAAGTCGATTCGCTCAACTATCAAGGGAGAGTAAACGGGGCGACTGTGGCGGCACTCGCCACCGATGCGAAGTCAGCATCACGAAGTTGGCGTTAAATTCGAACGTTTGAATCAGTTATTTTCTTTCCGGCCCTTTTCAGCCCTGAACCGTGGAAGCGCCGAAATTCGGGTTTCATTTTTAACGCGGCAGCTTATACCCCCCGAGCGTTACCGACCACTGCCGGTGGTGGTCGGTAAGTTATCCTCCGCCGAGGTCGACGCGCGTTACCGAAGCACACGTAAAAAATTTTTCGCAAATTTTCGCGAATTTTTCGCGCGGTAAACCTTCGTCTCCGCGTGCTCCGTCCGACGAGCCTACTCTCGCCCGCACCCGTCGACCCGTTCTCGAGCTATACGGCGACAAAGAAATCGCAAAATTTCACTAATTTGACGTCACCGAAAAAGTTACGGCCAACTGGGAATTAAAGGTATATCGCCTTCCCGAATTTTCCGGGAGCCCATCGGGCCTTCGGCCCCACTCGGCACGGCTCGGCTCGGCTCGGCTCGGCTCGAGGTCGAGGTCGTCGATAGCGACGATGGTGGCGGGGAGGCGCGCGATTGGTCTGTCAACGCCATCCTCCCCCCAACCCCCCCCCTCCTTTTAAAATTAATGGAAAATGTAAACCTAAAAGTAGAGTCGGATTCGTAACCTCGAAGTTACAAGTCCATTCGCTCAACTATCAAGGGAGAGTAAACGCGGCGACTGTGGCGGCACTCGCCACCGATGCGAAGTCAGCGTCGCGAAGTTGGCGTTAAATTCGAACGTTTGAATCAGTTATTTTCTTTAGGGCCCTTTTCAGCCCTGAACCGTGGAAGCGCCGAAATTCGGGTTTCATTTTTAACGTGGCAGCTTGTACCCCCCGAGCGTTACCGACCACTGCCGGTGGTGGTCGGTAACTTATCCTCCGCCGAGGTCGACGCGCGTTACCGATGCACACGTAAAAAATTTTTCGCGAATTTTCGCGAATTTTTCGCGCGGTAAACCTTCGTCTCCGCGTCCTCCGTCCGACGAGCCTACTCTCGCCCGCACCCGTCGACCCGTTCTCGAGCTATACGGCGACAAAGAAACTTTGATTTTTCACTAATTTGACGTCATCGACAAAGTTACGGCCAACTGGGAATTAAAGGTTTATCGCCTTTCCGAGTTATCCGGGAGCCCGTCGGGCCTTCGGCCCCGCTCGGCGCGGCAGTGCTCGGCTCGAGGTCGAGGTCGTCGGTAGCGACGATGGTGGCGGGGAGGTGCGCGATTGGTCTGTCATCGCTATCCTCCCCCCAACCACCCCTCCCCCTTTAAAATTAATGGAAAATGTAAACCTAAACGTAGAATCGGATTCGTAACCTCGTAGTTACAAGTCGATTCGCTCAACTATCAAGGGAGAGTAAACGGGGCGACTGTGGCGGCACTCGCCACCGATGCGAAGTCAGCATCACGAAGTTGGCGTTAAATTCGAACGTTTGAATCAGTTATTTTCTTTCCGGCCCTTTTCAGCCCTGAACCGTGGAAGCGCCGAAATTCGGGTTTCATTTTTAACGCGGCAGCTTATACCCCCCGAGCGTTACCGATCACTGCCGGTGGTGGTCGGTAAGTTATCCTCCGCCGAGGTCGACGCGCGTTACCGATGCACACGTAAAAAATTTTTCGCGAATTTTCGCGAATTTTTGGCGCGGTAAACCTTCGTCTCCGCGTCCTCCGTCCGACGAGCCTACTCTCGCCCGCACCCGTCGACCCGTTCTCGAGCTATACGGCGACAAAGAAACTTTGATTTTTCACTAATTTGACGTCATCGAGAAAGTTACGGCCAACTGGGAATTAAAGGTATATCGCCTTTCCGAGTTTTCCGGGAGCCCGTCGGGCCTTCGGACCCGCTCGGCTCGGCTCGGCTCGGCTTGGCTCGAGGTCGAGGTCGTCGGTAGCGACGATGGTGGCGGGGAGGTGCGCAATTGGTCTGTCATCGCCATCTCCCCAACCCCCCCTCCCCTTTAAAATTAATGGAATATGTAAACCCAAACGTAGAGTCGGATTCGTAACCTCGAAGTTACAAGTCCATTCGCTCAACTATCAAGGGAGAGTAAACGCGGTGACTGTGGCGGCACTCGCCACCGATGCGAAGTCAGCATCACGAAGTTGGCGTTAAATTCGAACGTTTGAATCAGTTATTTTCTTTCCGGCCCTTTTCAGCCCTGAACCGTGGAAGCGCCGAAATTCGGGTTTCATTTTTAACGCGGCAGCTTATACCCCCAGAGCGTTACCGACCACTGCCGGTGGTGGTCGGTAAGTTATCCTCCGCCGAGGTCGACGCGCGTTACCGATGCACACGTAAAAAATTTTTCGCGAATTTTCGCGAATTTTCGCGAATTTTTCGCGCGGTAAACCTTCGTCTCCGCGTCCTCCGTCCGACGAGCCTACTCTCGCCCGCACCCGTCGACCCGTTCTCGAGCTATACGGCGACAAAGAAACTTTGATTTTTCACTAATTTGACGTCATCGAGAAAGTTACGGCCAACTGGGAATTAAAGGTATATCGCCTTTCCGAATTTTCCGGGAGCCCGTGGGGCCTTCGGCCCCGCTCGGCGCGGCACTGCTCGGCTCGAGGTCGAGGTCGTCGGTAGCGACGATGGTGGCGGGGAGGTGCGCGATTGGTCTGTCATCGCTATCCTCCCCCCCAACCCCCCCTCCCCATTTAAAATTAATGGAAAATGTAAACCTAAACATAGAGTGGGATTCGTAACCTCGAAGTTACAAGTCCATTCGCTCAACTATCAAGGGAGAGTAAACGCGGTGACTGTGGCGGCACTCGCCACCGATGCGAAGTCAGCATCACGAAGTTGGCGTTAAATTCGAACGTTTGAATCAGTAATTTTCTTTCCGGCCCTTTTCAGCCCTGAACCGTGGAAGCGCCGAAATTCGGGTTTCATTTTTAACGCGGCAGCTTATACCCCCCCAGCGTTACCGACCACTGCCGGTGGTGGTCGGTAAGTTATCCTCCGCCGAGGTCGACGCGCGTTACCGATACACACGTAAAAAATTTTTCGCGAATTTTCGCGAATTTTTCGCGCGGTAAACCTTCGTCTCCGCGTCCTCCGTCCGACGAGCCTACTCTCGCCCGCACCCGTTGACCCGTTCTCGAGCTATACGGCGACAAAGAAACTTTGATTTTTCACTAATTTGACGTCATCGAGAAAGTTACGGCCAACTGGGAATTAAAGGTATATCGCCTTTCCGAGTTTTCCGGGAGCCCGTCGGGCCTTCGGCCCTGCTCGGCTCGGCTCGGCTCGGCTCGAGGTCGAGGTCGTCGGTAGCGACGATGGTGGCGGGGAGGTGCGCAATTGGTCTGTCATCGCCATCTCCCCAACCCCCCCTCCCTTTTAAAATTAATGGAAAATGTAAACCCAAACGTAGAGTCGGATTCGTAACCTCGAAGTTACAAGTCCATTCGCTCAACTATCAAGGGAGAGTAAACGCGGTGACTGTGGCGGCACTCGCCACCGATGCGAAGTCAGCATCACGAAGTTGGCGTTAAATTCGAACGTTTGAATCAGTTATTTTCTTTCCGGCCCTTTTCAGCCCTGAACCGTGGAAGCGCCGAAATTCGGGTTTCATTTTTAACGCGGCAGCTTATACCACCCGAGCGTTACCGACCACTGCCGGTGTAGGTCGGTAAGTTATCCTCCGCCGAGGTCGACGCGCGTTACCGATGCACACGTAAAAAATTTTTCGCGAATTTTCGCGAATTTTTCGCGCGGTAAGCCTTCGTCTCCGCGTCCTCCGTCCGACGAGCCTACTCTCGCCCGCACCCGTTGACCCGTTCTCGAGCTATACGGCGACAAAGAAACTTTGATTTTTCACTAATTTGACGTCATCGAGAAAGTTACGGCCAACTGGGAATTAAAGGTATATCGCCTTTCCGAGTTTTCCGGGAGCCCGTCGGGCCTTCGGCCCCGCTCGGCTCGGCTCGGCTCGGCTCGGCTCGAGGTCGAGGTCGTCGGTAGCGACGATGGTGGCGGGGAGGTGCGCAATTGGTCTGTCATCGCCATCTCCCCAACCCCCCCTCCCCTTTAAAATTAATGGAAAATGTAAACCCAAACGTAGAGTCGGATTCGTAACCTCGAAGTTACAAGTCGATTCGCTCAACTATCAAGGGAGAGAAAACGCGGCGACTGTGGCGGCACTCGCCACGGATGCGAAGTCAGCATCACGAAGTTGGCGTTAAATTCGAACGTTTGAATCAGTTATTTTCTTTCCGGCCCTTTTCAGCCCTGAACCGTGGAAGCGCCGAAATTCGGGTTTCATTTTTAACGCGGCAGCTTATACCCCCCGAGCGTTACCGATCACTGCCGGTGGTGGTCGGTAAGTTATCCTCCGCCGAGGTCGACGCGCGTTACCGATGCACACGTAAAAAATTTTTCGCGAATTTTCGCGAATTTTTGGCGCGGTAAACCTTCGTCTCCGCGTCCTCCGTCCGACGAGCCTACTCTCGCCCGCACCCGTCGACCCGTTCTCGAGCTATACGGCGACAAAGAAACTTTGATTTTTCACTAATTTGACGTCATCGAGAAAGTTACGGCCAACTGGGAATTAAAGGTATATCGCCTTTCCGAGTTTTCCGGGAGCCCGTCGGGCCTTCGGACCCGCTCGGCTCGGCTCGGCTCGGCTTGGCTCGAGGTCGAGGTCGTCGGTAGCGACGATGGTGGCGGGGAGGTGCGCAATTGGTCTGTCATCGCCATCTCCCCAACCCCCCCTCCCCTTTAAAATTAATGGAATATGTAAACCCAAACGTAGAGTCGGATTCGTAACCTCGAAGTTACAAGTCGATTCGCTCAACTATCAAGGGAGAGAAAACGCGGCGACTGTGGCGGCACTCGCCACGGATGCGAAGTCAGCATCACGAAGTTGGCGTTAAATTCGAACGTTTGAATCAGTTATTTTCTTTCCGGCCCTTTTCAGCCCTGAACCGTGGAAGCGCCGAAATTCGGGTTTCATTTTTAACGCGGCAGCTTATACCCACCGAGCGTTACCGATCACTGCCGGTGGTGGTCGGTAAGTTATCCTCCGCCGAGGTCGACGCGCGTTACCGATGCACACGTAAAAAATTTTTCGCGAATTTTCGCGAATTTTTGGCGCGGTAAACCTTCGTCTCCGCGTCCTCCGTCCGACGAGCCTACTCTCGCCCGCACCCGTCGACCCGTTCTCGAGCTATACGGCGACAAAGAAACTTTGATTTTTCACTAATTTGACGTCATCGACAAAGTTACGGCCAACTGGGAATTAAAGGTATGTCGCCTTTCCGAATTTTCCGGGAGCCCGTCGGGCCTTCGGCCCCGCTCGGCGCGGCACTGCTCGGCTCGAGGTCGAGGTCGCCGGTAGCGACGATGGTGGCGGGGAGGTGCGCGATTGGTCTGTCATCGCTATCCTCCCCCCCAACCCCCCCTCCCCCTTTAAAATTAATGGAAAATGTAAACCTAAACGTAGAGTGGGATTCGTAACCTCGAAGTTACAAGTCCATTCGCTCAACTATCAAGGGAGAGTAAACGCGGTGACTGTGGCGGCACTCGCCACCGATGCGAAGTCAGCATCACGAAGTTGGCGTTAAATTCGAACGTTTGAATCAGTTATTTTCTTTCCGGCCCTTTTCAGCCCTGAACCGTGGAAGCGCCGAAATTCGGGTTTCATTTTTAACGCGGCAGCTTATACCCCCCGAGCGTTACCGACCACTGCCGGTGGTGGTCGGTAAGTTATCCTCCGCCGAGGTCGACGCGCGTTACCGATGCACACGTAAAAAATTTTTCGCGAATTTTCGCGAATTTTTCGCGCGGTAAACCTTCGTCTCCGCGTCCTCCGTCCGACGAGCCTACTCTCGCCCGCACCCGTCGACCCGTTCTCGAGCTATACGGCGACAAAGAAACTTTGATTTTTCACTAATTTGACGTCATCGAGAAAGTTACGGCCAACTGGGAATTAAAGGTATATCGCCTTTCCGAATTTTCCGGGAGCCCGTCGGGCCTTCGGCCCCGCTCGGCGCGGCACTGCTCGGCTCGAGGTCGAGGTCGTCGGTAGCGACGATGGTGGCGGGGAGGTGCGCGATTGGTCTGTCATCGCTATCCTCCCCCCCAACCCCCCCTCCCCATTTAAAATTAATGGAAAATGTAAACCTAAACGTAGAGTGGGATTCGTAACCTCGAAGTTACAAGTCCATTCGCTCAACTATCAAGGGAGAGTAAATGCGGTGACTGTGGCGGCACTCGCCACCGATGCGAAGTCAGCATCACGAAGTTGGCGTTAAATTCGAACGTTTGAATCAGTTATTTTCTTTCCGGCCCTTTTCAGCCCTGAACCGTGGAAGCGCCGAAATTCGGGTTTCATTTTTAACGCGGCAGCTTATACCCCCCGAGCGTTACCGACCACTGCCGGTGGTGGTCGGTAAGTTATCCTCCGCCGAGGTCGACGCGCGTTACCGATGCACACGTAAAAAATTTTTCGCGAATTTTCGCGAATTTTTCGCGCGGTAAACCTTCGTCTCCGCGTCCTCCGTCCGACGAGCCTACTCTCGCCCGCACCCGTCGACCCGTTCTCGAGCTATACGGCGACAAAGAAACTTTGATTTTTCACTAATTTGACGTCATCGAGAAAGTTACGGCCAACTGGGAATTAAAGGTATATCGCCTTTCCGAATTTTCCGGGAGCCCGTCGGGCCTTCGGCCCCGCTCGGCGCGGCACTGCTCGGCTCGAGGTCGAGGTCGTCGGTAGCGACGATGGTGGCGGGGAGGTGCGCGATTGGTCTGTCATCGCTATCCTCCCCCCCAACCCCCCCACCCCATTTAAAATTAATGGAAAATGTAAACCTAAACATAGAGTGGGATTCGTAACCTCGAAGTTACAAGTCCATTCGCTCAACTATCAAGGGAGAGTAAACGCGGTGACTGTGGCGGCACTCGCCACCGATGCGAAGTCAGCATCACGAAGTTGGCGTTAAATTCGAACGTTTGAATCAGTTATTTTCTTTCCGGCCCTTTTCAGCCCTGAACCGTGGAAGCGCCGAAATTCGGGTTTCATTTTTAACGCGGCAGCTTATACCCCCCGAGCGTTACCGACCACTGCCGGTGGTGGTCGGTAACTTATCCTCCGCCGAGGTCGACGCGCGTTACCGATGCACACGTAAAAAATTTTTCGCGAATTTTCGCGAATTTTTCGCGCGGTAAACCTTCGTCTCGGCGTCCTCCGTCCGACGAGCCTACTCTCGCCCGCACCCGTCGACCCGTTCTCGAGCTATACGGCGACAAAGAAACTTTGATTTTTCACTAATTTGACGTCATCGACAAAGTTACGGCCAACTGGGAATTAAAGGTTTATCGCCTTTCCGAGTTTTCCGGGAGCCCGTCGGGCCTTCGGCCCCGCTCGGCGCGGCAGTGCTCGGCTCGAGGTCGAGGTCGTCGGTAGCGACGATGGTGGCGGGGAGGTGCGCGATTGGTCTGTCATCGCTATCCTCCCCCCCAACCACCCCTCCCCCTTTAAAATTAATGGAAAATGTAAACCTAAACGTAGAATCGGATTCGTAACCTCGTAGTTACAAGTCGATTCGCTCAACTATCAAGGGAGAGTAAACGGGGCGACTGTGGCGGCACTCGCCACCGATGCGAAGTCAGCATCACGAAGTTGGCGTTAAATTCGAACGTTTGAATCAGTTATTTTCTTTCCGGCCCTTTTCAGCCCTGAACCGTGGAAGCGCCGAAATTCGGGTTTCATTTTTAACGCGGCAGCTTATATCCCCCGAGCGTTACCGACCACTGTAGGTGGTGGTCGGTAAGTTATCCTCCGCCGAGGTCGACGCGCGTTACCGATGCACACGTAAAAAATTTTTCGCAAATTTTCGCGAATTTTTCGCGCGGTAAACCTTCGTCTCCGCGTGCTCCGTCCGACGAGCCTACTCTCGCCCGCACCCGTCGACCCGTTCTCGAGATATACGGCGACAAAGAAATCGCAAAATTTCACTAATTTGACGTCACCGAAAAAGTTACGGCCAACTGGGAATTAAAGGTATATCGCCTTCCCGAATTTTCCGGGGGCTCATCGGGCCTTCGGCCCCGCTCGGCACGGCTCGGCTCGGCTCGGCTCGGCTCGAGGTCGAGGTCGTCGATAGCGACGATGGTGGCGGGGAGGTGCGCGATTGGTCTGTCATCGCTATCCTCCCCCCCAACCACCCCTCCCCCTTTAAAATTAATGGAAAATGTAAACCTAAACGTAGAATCGGATTCGTAACCTCGTAGTTACAAGTCGATTCGCTCAACTATCAAGGGAGAGTAAACGGGGCGACTGTGGCGGCACTCGCCACCGATGCGAAGTCAGCATCACGAAGTTGGCGTTAAATTCGAACGTTTGAATCAGTTATTTTCTTTCCGGCCCTTTTCAGCCCTGAACCGTGGAAGCGCCGAAATTCGGGTTTCATTTTTAACGCGGCAGCTTATACCCCCCGAGCGTTACCGACCACTGCCGGTGGTGGTCGGTAAGTTATCCTCCGCCGAGGTCGACGCGCGTTACCGATGCACACGTAAAAAAATTTTCGCGAATTTTCGCGAATTTTTCGCGCGGTAAAACTTCGTCTCCGCGTCCTCCGTCCGACGAGCCTACTGTCGCCCGCACCCGTCGACCCGTTCTCGAGCTATACGGCGACAAAGAAATCGCAAAATTTCACTAATTTGACGTCACCGAAAAAGTTACGGCCAACTGGGAATTAAAGGTATATCGCCTTCCCGAATTTTCCGGGAGTCCATCGGGCCTTCGGCCCCGCTCGCCACGGCTCGGCTCGGTTCGGCTCGGCTCGAGGTCGAGGTCGTCGATAGCGACGATGGTGGCGGGGAGGCGCGCGATTGGTCTGTCATCGCCATCCTCCCCCCAACCCCCCCTCCTTTTAAAATTATTGGAAAATGTAAACCTAAAAGTAGAGTCGGATTCGTAACCTCAAAGTTACAAGTCAATTCGCTCAACTATCAAGGGAGAGTAAACGCGGCGACTGTGGCGGCACTCGCCACGGTTGCGAAGTCAGCATCACGAAGTTGGCGTTAAATTCGAACGTTTGAATCAGTTATTTTCTTTAGGGCCCTTTTCAGCCCTGAACCGTGGAAGCGCCGAAATTCGGGTTTCATTTTTAACGCGGCAGCTTATACCCCCCGAGCGTTACCGACCACTGCCGGTGGTGGTCGGTAAGTTATCCTCCGCCGAGGTCGACGCGCGTTACCGATGCACACGTAAAAAATTTTTCGCGAATTTTCGCGAATTTTTCGCGCGGTAAACCTTCGTCTCCGCGTCCTCCGTCCGAAGAGCCTACTCTCGCCCGCACCCGTCGACCCGTTCTCGAGCTAAACGGCGACAAAGAAACTTTGATTTTTCACTAATTTGACGTCATCGACAAAGTTACGGCCAACTGGGAATTAAAGGTTTATCGCCTTTCCGAGTTCTCCGGGAGCCCGTCGGGCCTTCGGCCCCGCTCGGCGCGGCAATGCTCGGCTCGAGGTCGAGGTCGTCGGTAGCGAAGATGGTGGCGGGGAGGTGCGCGATTGGTCTGTCATCGCTATCCTCCCCCCCAACCACCCCTCCCCCTTTAAAATTAATGGAAAATGTAAACCTAAACGTAGAATCGGATTCGTAACCTCGTAGTTACAAGTCGATTCGCTCAACTATCAAGGGAGAGTAAACGCGGCGACTGTGGCGGCACTCGCCACCGATGCGGAGTCAGCGTCGCGAAGTTGGCGTTAAATTCGAACGTTTGAATCAGTTATTTTCTTTAGGGCCCTTTTCAGCCCTGAACCGTGGAAGCGCCGAAATTCGGGTTTCATTTTTAACGCGGCAGCTTGTACCCCCCGAGCGTTACTGACCACTGCCGGTGGTGGTCGGTAACTTATCCTCCGCCGAGGTCGACGCGCGTTACCGTTGCACACGTAAAAAATTTTTCGCGAATTTTCGCGAATTTTTCGCGCGGTAAACCTTCGTCTCCGCGTCCTCCGTCCGACGAGCCTACTCTCGCCCGCACCCGTCGACCCGTTCTCGAGCTATACGGCGACAAAGAAACTTTGATTTTTCACTAATTTGACGTCATCGGCAATGTTACGGCCAACTGGGAATTAAAGGTTTATCGCCTTTCCGAGTTTTCCGGGAGCCCGTCGGGCCTTCGGCCCCGCTCGGCGCGGCAGTGCTCGGCTCGAGGTCGAGGTCGTCGGTAGCGACGATGGTGGCGGGGAGGTGCGCGATTGGTCTGTCATCGCTATCCTCCCCCCCAACCACCCCTCCCCCTTTAAAATTAATGGAAAATGTAAACCTAAACGTAGAATCGGATTCGTAACCTCGTAGTTACAAGTCGATTCGCTCAACTATCAAGGGAGAGTAAACGGGGCGACTGTGGCGGCACTCGCCACCGATGCGAAGTCAGCATCACGAAGTTGGCGTTAAATTCGAACGTTTGAATCAGTTATTTTCTTTCCGGCCCTTTTCAGCCCTGAACCGTGGAAGCGCCGAAATTCGGGTTTCATTTTTAACGCGGCAGCTTATACCCCCCGAGCGTTACCGACCACTGCCGGTGGTGGTCGGTAAGTTATCCTCCGCCGAGGTCGACGCGCGTTACCGATGCACACGTAAAAAATTTTTCGCAAATTTTCGCGAATTTTTCGCGCGGTAAACCTTCGTCTCCGCGTGCTCCGTCCGACGAGCCTACTCTCGCCCGCACCCGTCGACCCGTTCTCGAGCTATACGGCGACAAAGAAATCGCAAAATTTCACTAATTTGACGTCACCGAAAAAGTTACGGCCAACTGGGAATTAAAGGTATATCGCCTTCCCGAATTTTCCGGGAGCCCATCGGGCCTTCGGCCCCGCTCGGCACGGCTCGGCTCGGCTCGGCTCGGCTCGAGGTCGAGGTCGTCGATAGCGACGATGGTGGCGGGGAGGCGCGCGATTGGTCTGTCAACGCCATCCTCCCCCCAACCCCCCCTCCTTTTAAAATTAATGGAAAATGTAAACCTAAAAGTAGAGTCGGATTCGTAACCTCAAAGTTACAAGTCAATTCGCTCAACTATCAAGGGAGAGTAAACGCGGCGACTGTGGCGGCACTCGCCACCGATGCGAAGTCAGCGTCGCGAAGTTGGCGTTAAATTCGAACGTTTGAATCAGTTATTTTATTTAGGGCCCTGTTTGGGATTGGCCACGCGTGTCGTAGGATCGTGACGCACAATCCACCACGCAGCCCCCGTATTGGCTGATCCTTGCGACATCGCGAGGATCGATGATCGATTAGCAGCGCGCCGCGCTATAGGCCATCGCCGTCGGATCGATTATCGACTGGGCTAATACAGTTTCTATTGGCCCAGCGGCTCATATCGTAAAGTCATCGCCCCGACGGTGAAAAAGAACGTCTAGCTGCTGGTCGATCTAAATCAATCGTTCTTGCTCTCTCTCACGGTAAACGTCGCGCGTCTCTTGACCGGTTTTCGCGAGTAAACATAGTTCGATTCGCCTATCTACGGGATTCACGGCGCTATATGTGTATCTCGCTATCTATCCACCTACAAAGGGAAACTCATCAGTTTTCATCTGAACTCTTTATTGAACTTCTCAGGCCAAAACGAGCTGTGTTTTGGCCCGTTACATCTTGTGTTTTTTGTACAAGTTCTCGGACATTTTGAACGTACCCGACTTGGGTGAATAAAGTTAAAGTTTGACCTCAGTGCTGAGTTTTATCCATCCTAATCCGTAACATTTGGTCCTTCGAGCCGGATACAGTGCTGCAGTGCAACTGAAAATTCAAACTAGACTTTGTTCGACCGTTCTGTGCTTCGACTTGTGCTCTGAAACAATGGCTGACCTTATCGACCACCAGCATCGCATCGCGAGACGGATATCTCGCGTGGTGGCCAATCTAAGGAAGAAAGGAAAGGCCAATATCTACATGGAATTGCTTCAGACTGTCTGCCGCATGCTCGATCAACACTGGGCTGATTACTGCGAGGGCGATTCTGATATTAGAACCGCCTCGGAAACAGATGCCCAATTAACGGAGACCTCTTATTTCAAAGATGATGAGTTCGGTAAGTCCCGCATGACTTATCTCGAGCAGGTCGAATCTTTGCACGACATGATTGCCGAACTGAAAGCTGCTGCGACCGTTACGAAGTCGGCGATTTCAAATCCAACGGTCGTCGAGACTAGCTCTACAAGGTCACGCGCTGCGTTGACAACATCGTCTCTGCCAACGTTCGAGGGTCACTACAAGGACTGGCCAGCCTTTCGCGACTTGTTTACGTCGCTTGTAGCAAGCGACCCATCTCTGTCCTCACTGGAACTTCTGCATCATTTGAAGAATTGTTTACAAGGCGACGCCACCGCAGTCTTCAAGAACGTTGCGACAAACGCAACCGACTTCCACGTGGTTTGGGAGAAACTAAACCATTTCTACCACAATCTTCTGCTTTGGGCACAAGCCCAATCTAAATCACTGGCCGACAGGATGCATCCGCCTCTACTCGGACCTCCTGATCACCAAAAATGGCAGCTGATCGGACGGAGACCTGCACAGGAAATAAAATTACGCAATTGCGATCTGAGAACTGTAACTTGCAGTCTGATTTGTGCACCGTACCTCGCACCCAGCTGTCACCTCGCTAAGGTGGAGGAGCCCCTCTACCCACTGGACTCTCGCATCAGGAGAGTCAGCTGCTTGGCTGACCATCTTCTAGGAGTGGACACACGTCCTGAGGCGGGACCTAAGTCGCCGGAACTCCGAGAGCTCCTCATGGCGGGCGGGTTTCAACATCGCACCTTCAACTGCAGGAGCCTCCTTGACGATCTCTCTACCTCCGAGCTGAAAGGATTCGGCGAATGGGACCTTACCACTCACTGCGTCTTCAGCAACAACGGACTCTCTACCTCGGTCTGCTGCCAATTCTCCACTTCTTCATCCCTCGGGATTTCTGGGTTCCCCGAGCTAGCTGCGCTCGGAGGAAGATATCATCTTCATGTATCCCCTCAGGCTAAGTTGCGGGTCCAAGCTGCCCACAAACGATGCCAGCATGGGGGGACACAAACTGCTCTTTTCACTTTACGACAGAATCGCTGGAGCCTCAGCTGGCTTCCATCGGAGTGCTGGATCCGCATGGCGGGCGGGTTTCCACGTCGCGCGTGGGCACCCAACTCCAGGAGCATTCTGGATGGTCACTCCACCGCAAAGCTGAAAGGAGTCGGTGGATGGGAAGCTCTCATCCTTCACTTCTTTTTCGGCATCAACTGGTTCTCGCGCTCTCGCTCTTGCCTCTGCCAGATTACTGCTGCTTCTCTCCAGAACTCTGGGTTCCCCGAGCGAACTGTGCTCGGCGGAACATCTCCACTGTACGTATCCCCTCTGGCTACGTTGTGGGTCGAAGCTGCCCACAACCGAGGCCTTCATGGGGGAACACAACCTCCCTTGGCAACGCTACGCCAGGAGGGTTGGATCCTCAGCGGTCTTCTGTTGGTAACACCTTGTATCCATCGTAGCACCGTTTGTTTACTCAGCAAAGTGCAATCTGCTCAATCTAAAATTCAAAATTCTTCCGTTAGCTCTAACAACGTTCCCTTTTACAGATCTGAAAGCTATTATGATGCACCTACGCACCTTCGATCCAAGCAGGATCGTGGTCAGCGGAACTCCAGGGAAGGCAACTCCTGGAAATCTAATCTCCCTTCCTCTCCACACTTTGGAGAAATCCGGAAGGCTACGGTCAACTCAGCTAAGCACCACCGACGCAGGATAATCAGAAAGCAGCTACGATCCTTCGAGGAGCTGACCACGCTCCTGACTGGTATCGAAGCTTGCCGTCTCTCAAAATTCGTACTAACCTTGACAGACGACCCTGAGGATCCTGCAGCCCTGACGCCGGGGCACTTCTCAATCGGAGAGCGCATCACCGCTATTTCCGAGCCCAACCTCGAGGAGCCGCCAGTATCCAGGTTATCTCTATGGCATCTGGTTTTAGTCGCAACTTTGCGCCTCTTGACGTCGCCATTCCTTCGACCGGTGCCCAACCTGATCGCTCAGTTGTCGCCGGAAGACGAGGAAAGGGATACTGGAGGAACTCCAGAGGCTGGACTCCCACGCGGTTTTCCGATCCGTAGCTATAAGCGAATTATAGGTTAATCTACTTCGTGGTGGATCACCTACACGATCCACTATTTTTCTAATTTAGCCATCTCAGCTGTCATTCACTCACCTCTGTATCACTGCTCCATCTAAGTTGTAATCTCGCCGATCATCACTTCATCTCACGATCACTTCACTCGGTGCCACTATTACTCGTAGTTTGTTTCAGGTTACTGCGCCGCGCGTTTCCGACCCATTCATTCTTCTCAATTTCGTCAATGAATGACGAGACGGGCGGAATGTTTGGGATTGGCCACGCGTGTCGTAGGATCGTGACGCACAATCCACCACGCAGCCCCCGTATTGGCTGATCCTTGCGACATCGCGAGGATCGATGATCGATTAGCAGCGCGCCGCGCTATAGGCCATCGCCGTCGGATCGATTATCGACTGGGCTAATACAGTTTCTATTGGCCCAGCGGCTCATATCGTAAAGTCATCGCCCCGACGGTGAAAAAGAACGTCTAGCTGCTGGTCGATCTAAATCAATCGTTCTTGCTCTCTCTCACGGTAAACGTCGCGCGTCTCTTGACCGGTTTTCGCGAGTAAACATAGTTCGATTCGCCTATCTACGGGATTCACGGCGCTATATGTGTATCTCGCTATCTATCCACCTACAAAGGGAAACTCATCAGTTTTCATCTGAACTCTTTATTGAACTTCTCAGGCCAAAACGAGCTGTGTTTTGGCCCGTTACATCTTGTGTTTTTTGTACAAGTTCTCGGACATTTTGAACGTACCCGACTTGGGTGAATAAAGTTAAAGTTTGACCTCAGTGCTGAGTTTTATCCATCCTAATCCGTAACAGGCCCTTTTCAGCCCTGAACCGTGGAAGCGCCGAAATTCGGGTTTCATTTTTAACGCGGCAGCTTATACCCCCCGAGCGTTACCGACCACTGCCGGTGGTGGTCGGTAAGTTATCCTCCGCCGAGGTCGACGCGCGTTACCGATGCACACGTAAAAAATTTTTCGCAAATTTTCGTGAATTTTTCGAGCGGTAAACCTTCGTCTCCGCGTCCTCCGTCCGACGAGCCTACTCTCGCCCGCACCCGTCGACGCGTTCTCGAGCTATACGGCGACAAAGAAACTTTGATTTTTCACTAATTTGACGTCATCGAGAAAGTTACGGCCAACTGGGAATTAAAGGTATATCGCCTTTCCGAGTTTTCCGGGAGCCCGTCGGGCCTTCGGCCCTGCTCAGCTCGGCTCGGCTCGGCTCGAGGTCGAGGTCGTCGGTAGCGACGATGGTGGCGGGGAGGTGCGCAATTGGTCTGTCATCGCCATCTCCCCAACCCCCCCTCCCTTTTAAAATTAATGGAAAATGTAAACCCAAACGTAGAGTCGGATTCGTAACCTCGAAGTTACAAGTCGATTCGCTCAACTATCAAGGGAGAGAAAACGCGGCGACTGTGGCGGCACTCGCCACGGATGCGAAGTCAGCATCACGAAGTTGGCGTTAAATTCGAACGTTTGAATCAGTTATTTTCTTTCCGGCCCTTTTCAGCCCTGAACCGTGGAATCTACGAAATTCGGGTTTCATTTTTAATGCGGCAGCTTATACCCCCCGAGCGTTACCGACCACTGCCGGTGGTGGTCGGTAAGTTATCCTCCGCCGAGGTCGACGCGCGTTACCGATGCACACGTAAAAAATTTTTCGCGAATTTTCTCGAATTTTTCGCGCGGTAAACCTTCGTCTCCGCGTCCTCCGTCCGACGAGCCTACTCTCGCCCGCACCCGTCGACCCGTTCTCGAGCTATACGGCGACAAAGAAACTTTGATTTTTCACTAATTTGACGTCATCGAGAAAGTTACGGCCAACTGGGAATTAAAGGTACATCGCCTTTCCGAATTTTCCGGGAGCCCGTCGGGCCTTCGGCCCCGCTCGGCTCGGCCCCGCTCGGCTCGGCTCGGCTCGGCTCGGCTCGAGGTCGAGGTCGTCGGTAGCGACGATGGTGGCGGGGAGGGGCGCAATTGGTCTGTCATCGACATCCTCCCCCCAAACCCCGCTCCCTTTAAAATTAATGGAAAATGTAAACCCAAACGTAGAGTCGGATTCGTAACCTCGAAGTTACAAGTCGATTCGCTCAACTATCAAGGGAGAGAAAACGCGGCGACTGTGGCGGCACTCGCCACGGATGCGAAGTCAGCATCACGAAGTTGGCGTTAAATTCGAACGTTTGAATCAGTTATTTTCTTTCCGGCCCTTTTCAGCCCTGAACCGTGGAAGCGCTGAAATTCGGGTTTCATTTTTAACGCGGCAGCTTATACCCCCCGAGCGTTACCGACCACTGCCGGTGGTGGTCGGTAAGTTATCCTCCGCCGTGGACGACGCGCGTTACCGATGCACACGTAAAAAATTTTTCGCGCGGTAAACCTTCGTCTCCGCGTCTACCGTCCGACGAGCCTACTCTCGCCCGCACCCGTCGACCCGTTCTCGACCTATACGGCGACAAAGAAACTTTGATTTTTCACTAATTTGACGTCATCGAGAAAGTTACTGAAAACTGGGAATTAAAGGTATGTCGCCTTTCCGAGTTTTCCGGGAGCCCGTCGGGCCTTCGGCCCCGCTCGGCTCGGCTCGGCTCGGCTCGGCTCGAGGTCGAGGTCGTCGGTAGCGACGATGGTGGCGGGGAGGTGCGCAATTGGTCTGTCATCGCCATCTCCCCAACCCCCCCTCCCCTTTAAAATTAATGGAAAATGTAAACCCAAACGTAGAGTCGGATTCGTAACCTCGAAGTTACAAGTCGATTCGCTCAACTATCAAGGGAGAGAAAACGCGGCGACTGTGGCGGCACTCGCCACGGATGCGAAGTCAGCATCACTAAGTTGGCGTTAAATTCGAACGTTTGAATCAGTTATTTTCTTTCCGGCCCTTTTCAGCCCTGAACCGTGGAAGCGCCGAAATTCGGGTTTCATTTTTAACGCGACAGCTTATACCCCCCGAGCGTTACCGACCACTGCCGGTGGTGGTCGGTAAGTTATCCTCCGCCGAAGACGACGCGCGTTACCGATGCACACGAAAAAATTTTTCGTGAATTTTTCGAGCGGTAAACCTTCGTCTCCGCGTCCTCCGTCCGACGAGCCTACTCTCGCCCGCACCCGTCGACGCGTTCTCGAGCTATACGGCGACAAAGAAACTTTGATTTTTCACTAATTTGACGTCATCGAGAAAGTTACGGAAAACTGGGAATTAAAGGTATATTGCCTTTCCGAGTTTTCCGGGAGCCCGTCAGGCCTTCGGCCCCGCTCGGCTCGGCTCGGCTCGGCTCGAGGTCGAGGTCGTCGGTAGCAACGATGGTGTCGGGGAGGTGCGCAATTGGTCTGTCATCGCCATCCCCCCAACCCCCCCCCCCTTTAAAATTAATGGAAAATGTAAACCCAAACGTAGAGTCGGATTCGTAACCTCGAAGTTACAAGTCGATTCGCTCAACTATCAAGGGAGAGAAAACGCGGCGACTGTGGCGGCACTCGCCACGGATGCGAAGTCAGCATCACGAAGTTGGCGTTAAATTCGAACGTTTGAATCAGTTATTTTCTTTCCGGCCCTTTTCAGCCCTGAACCGTGGAAGCGCCGAAATTCTGGTTTCATTTTTAACGCGACAGCTTATACCCCCCGAGCGTTACCGACCACTGCCGGTGGTGGTCGGTAAGTTATCCTCCGCCGAAGACGACGCGCGTTACCGATGCACACGAAAAAATTTTTCGTGAATTTTCGCGAATTTTTCGCGCGGTAAACCTTCGTCTCCGCGTCCTCCGTCCGACGAGCCTACTCTCGCCCGCACCCGACGACCCGTTCTCGAGCTATACGGCGACAAAGAAACTTTGATTTTTCACTAATTTGACGTCATCGAGAAAGTTACGGAAAACTGGGAATTAAAGGTATATCGCCCTTCCGAGTTTTCCGGGAGCCCGTCGGGCCTTCGGCCCCGCTCGGCTCGGCTCGGCTCGAGGTCGAGGTCGTCGGTAGCGACGATGGTGGCGGGGAGGTGCGCAATTGGTCTGTCATCGCCATCTCCCCAACCCCCCCACCCCTTTAAAATTAATGGAAAATGTAAACCCAAACGTAGAGTCGGATTCGTAACCTCGAAGTTACAAGTCGATTCGCTCAACTATCAAGGGAGAGAAAACGCGGCGACTGTGGCGGCACTCGCCACGGATGCGAAGTCAGCATCACGAAGTTGGCGTTAAATTCGAACGCTTGAATCAGTTATTTTCTTTCCAGCCCTTTTCAGCCCTGAACCGTGGAAGCGCCGAAATTCGGGTTTCATTTTTAACGCGGCAGCTTATACCCCCCGAGCGTTACCGACCACTGCCGGTGGTGGTCGGTAAGTTATCCTCCGCCGAGGACGACGCGCGTTACCGATGCACACGTAAAAAATTTTTCGCGAATTTTCGCGAATTTTTCGCGCGGTAAACCTTCGTCTCCGCGTCTTCCGTCCGACGAGCCTACTCTCGCCCGCACCCGTCGACCCGTTCTCGAGCTATACGGCGACAAAGAAACTTTGATTTTTCACTAATTTGACGTCATCGAGAAAGTTACGGCCAACTGGGAATTAAAGGTATATCGCCTTTCCGAGTTTTCCGGGAGCCCGTCGGGTCTTTGGTCCCGCTCGGCTCGGCTCGAGGTCGAGGTCGTGGGTAGCGACGATGGTGGCGGGGAGGTGCGCAATTGGTCTGTCATCGCCATCTCCCCAACCCCCCCTCCCCTTTAAAATTAATGGAAAATGTAATCCCAAACGTAGAGTCGGATTCGTAACCTCGAAGTTACAAATCGATCCGCTCAACTATCAAGGGAGAGAAAACGCGGCGACTGTGGCGGCACTCGCCACGGATGCGAAGTCAGCATCACGAAGTTGGCGTTAAATTCGAACGTTTGAATCAGTTATTTTCTTTCCGGCCCTTTTCAGCCCTGAACCGTGGAAGCGCCGAAATTCGGGTTTCATTTTTAACGCGGCAGCTTATACCCCCCGAGCGTTACCGACCACTGCCGGTGGTGGTCGGTAAGTTATCCTCCGCCGAAGACGACGCGCGTTACCGATGCACACGTAAAAAATTTTTCGCGAATTTTCGCGAATTTTTCGCGCGGTAAACCTTCGTCTCCGCGTCCTCCGTCCGACGAGCCTACTCTCGCCCGCACCCGTCGACCCGTTCTCGAGCTATACGGCGACAAAGAAACTTTGATTTTTAACTAATTTGACGTCACCGAGAAAGTTACGGAAAACTGGGAATTAAAGGTATATCGCCTTTCCGAGTTTTCCGGGAGCCCGTCGGGCCTTCGGCCCCACCTCGGCTCGGCTCGGCTCGAGGTCGAGGTCGTCGGTAGCGACGATGGTGGCGGGGACGTGCGCAATTGGTCTGTCATCGCCATCTCCCCGACCCCCCCACCCCTTTCAAATTAATGGAAAATGTAAACCCAAACGTAGAGTCGGATTCGTAACCTCGAAGTTACAAGTCGCTTCGCTCAACTATCAAGGGAGAGAAAACGCGGCGACTGTGGCGGCACTCGCCACGGATGCGAAGTCAGCATCACGAAGTTGGCGTTAAATTCGAACGTTTGAATCAGTTATTTTCTTTCAGGCCCTTTTCAGCCCTGAACCGTGGAAGCGCCGAAATTCGGGTTTCATTTTTAACGCGGCAGCTTATACCCCCCGAGCGTTACCGACCACTGCCGGTGGTGGTCGGTAAGTTATCCTCCGCCGAGGACGACGCGCGTTACCGATGCACACGTAAAAAATTTTTCGCGAATTTTCGCGAATTTTTCGCGCGGTAAACCTTCGTCTCCGCGTCTTCCGTCCGACGAGCCTACTCTCGCCCGCACCCGTCGACCCGTTCTCGAGCTATACGGCGACAAAGAAACTTTGATTTTTCACTAATTTGACGTCATCGAGAAAGTTACGGCCAACTGGGAATTAAAGGTATATCGCCTTTCCGAATTTTCCGGGAGCCCGTCGGGCCTTCGGCCCCGCTCGGCGCGGCTCTGCTCGGCTCGAGGTCGAGGTCGTCGGTAGCAACGATGGTGTCGGGGAGGTGCGCAATTGGTCTGTCATCGCCATCCCCCCAACCCCCCTCCCCTTTAAAATTAATGGAAAATGTAAACCCAAACGTAGAGTCGGATTCGTAACCTCGAAGTTACAAGTCGATTCGCTCAACTATCAAGGGAGAGAAAACGCGGCGACTGTGGCGGCACTCGCCACGGATGCGAAGTCAGCATCACGAAGTTGGCGTTAAATTCGAACGTTTGAATCAGTTATTTTCTTTCCGGCCCTTTTCAGCCCTGAACCGTGGAAGCGCCGAAATTCGGGTTTCATTTTAAACGCGGCAGCTTATACCCCCCGAGCGTTACCGACCACTGCCGGTGGTGGTCGGTAAGTTATCCTCCGCCGAAGACGACGCGCGTTACCGATGCACACGTAAAAAATTTTTCGCGAATTTTCGCGAATTTTTCGCGCGGTAAACCTTCGTCTCCGCGTCCTCCGTCCGACGAGCCTACTCTCGCCCGCACCCGACGACCCGTTCTCGAGCTATACGGCGACAAAGAAACTTTGATTTTTCACTAATTTGACGTCATCGAGAAAGTTACGGCCAACTGGGAATTAAAGGTATATCGCCTTTCCGAATTTTCCGGGAGCCCGTCGGGCCTTCGGCCCCGCTCGGCGCGGCTCTGCTCGGCTCGAGGTCGAGGTCGTCGGTAGCAACGATGGTGTCGGGGAGGTGCGCAATTGGTCTGTCATCGCCATCCCCCCAACCCCCCTCCCCTTTAAAATTAATGGAAAATGTAAACCCAAACGTAGAGTCGGATTCGTAACCTCGAAGTTACAAGTCGATTCGCTCAACTATCAAGGGAGAGAAAACGCGGCGACTGTGGCGGCACTCGCCACGGATGCGAAGTCAGCATCACGAAGTTGGCGTTAAATTCGAACGTTTGAATCAGTTATTTTCTTTCCGGCCCTTTTCAGCCCTGAACCGTGGAAGCGCCGAAATTCGGGTTTCATTTTTAACGCGGCAGCTTATACCCCCCGAGCGTTACCGACCACTGCCGGTGGTGGTCGGTAAGTTATCCTCCGCCGAGGACGACGCGCGTTACCGATGCACACGTAAAAAATTTTTCGCGAATTTTCGCGAATTTTTCGCGCGGTAAACCTTCGTCTCCGCGTCCTCCGTCCGACGAGCCTACTCTCGCCCGCACCCGTCGACCCGTTCTCGAGCTATACGGCGACAAAGAAACTTTGATTTTTAACTAATTTGACGTCATCGAGAAAGTTACGGAAAACTGGGAATTAAAGGTATATCGCCTTTCCGAGTTTTCCGGGAGCCCGTCGGGCCTTCGGCCCCACCTCGGCTCGGCTCGGCTCGAGGTCGAGGTCGTCGGTAGCGACGATGGTGGCGGGGACGTGCGCAATTGGTCTGTCATCGCCATCTCCCCGACCCCCCCACCCCTTTCAAATTAATGGAAAATGTAAACCCAAACGTAGAGTCGGATTCGTAACCTCGAAGTTACAAGTCGCTTCGCTCAACTATCAAGGGAGAGAAAACGCGGCGACTGTGGCGGCACTCGCCACGGATGCGAAGTCAGCATCACGAAGTTGGCGTTAAATTCGAACGTTTGAATCAGTTATTTTCTTTCAGGCCCTTTTCAGCCCTGAACCGTGGAAGCGCCGAAATTCGGGTTTCATTTTTAACGCGGCAGCTTATACCCCCCGAGCGTTACCGACCACTGCCGGTGGTGGTCGGTAAGTTATCCTCCGCCGAGGACGACGCGCGTTACCGATGCACACGTAAAAAATTTTTCGCGAATTTTTCGCGAATTTTTCGCGCGGTAAACCTTCGTCTCCGCGTCTTCCGTCCGACGAGCCTACTCTCGCCCGCACCCGTCGACCCGTTCTCGAGCTATACGGCGACAAAGAAACTTTGATTTTTCACTAATTTGACGTCATCGAGAAAGTTACGGCCAACTGGGAATTAAAGGTATATCGCCTTTCCGAATTTTCCGGGAGCCCGTCGGGCCTTCGGCCCCGCTCGGCGCGGCTCTGCTCGGCTCGAGGTCGAGGTCGTCGGTAGCAACGATGGTGTCGGGGAGGTGCGCAATTGGTCTGTCATCGCCATCCCCCCAACCCCCCTCCCCTTTAAAATTAATGGAAAATGTAAACCCAAACGTAGAGTCGGATTCGTAACCTCGAAGTTACAAGTCGATTCGCTCAACTATCAAGGGAGAGAAAACGCGGCGACTGTGGCGGCACTCGCCACGGATGCGAAGTCAGCATCACGAAGTTGGCGTTAAATTCGAACGTTTGAATCAGTTATTTTCTTTCCGGCCCTTTTCAGCCCTGAACCGTGGAAGCGCCGAAATTCGGGTTTCATTTTAAACGCGGCAGCTTATACCCCCCGAGCGTTACCGACCACTGCCGGTGGTGGTCGGTAAGTTATCCTCCGCCGAAGACGACGCGCGTTACCGATGCACACGTAAAAAATTTTTCGCGAATTTTCGCGAATTTTTCGCGCGGTAAACCTTCGTCTCCGCGTCCTCCGTCCGACGAGCCTACTCTCGCCCGCACCCGTCGACCCGTTCTCGAGCTATACGGCGACAAAGAAACTTTGATTTTTCACTAATTTGACGTCATCGAGAAAGTTACGGCCAACTGGGAATTAAAGGTATATCGCCTTTCCGAATTTTCCGGGAGCCCGTCGGGCCTTCGGCCCCGCTCGGCGCGGCTCTGCTCGGCTCGAGGTCGAGGTCGTCGGTAGCAACGATGGTGTCGGGGAGGTGCGCAATTGGTCTGTCATCGCCATCCCCCCAACCCCCCTCCCCTTTAAAATTAATGGAAAATGTAAACCCAAACGTAGAGTCGGATTCGTAACCTCGAAGTTACAAGTCGATTCGCTCAACTATCAAGGGAGAGAAAACGCGGCGACTGTGGCGGCACTCGCCACGGATGCGAAGTCAGCATCACGAAGTTGGCGTTAAATTCGAACGTTTGAATCAGTTATTTTCTTTCCGGCCCTTTTCAGCCCTGAACCGTGGAAGCGCCGAAATTCGGGTTTCATTTTTAACGCGGCAGCTTATACCCCCCGAGCGTTACCGACCACTGCCGGTGGTGGTCGGTAAGTTATCCTCCGCCGAGGACGACGCGCGTTACCGATGCACACGTAAAAAATTTTTCGCGAATTTTTCGCGCGGTAAACCTTCGTCTCCGCGTCTTCCGTCCGACGAGCCTACTCTCGCCCGCACCCGTCGACCCGTTCTCGAGCTATACGGCGACAAAGAAACTTTGATTTTTCACTAATTTGACGTCATCGAGAAAGTTACGGCCAACTGGGAATTAAAGGTATATCGCCTTTCCGAGTTTTCCGGGAGCCCGTCGGGTCTTTGGTCCCGCTCGGCTCGGCTCGAGGTCGAGGTCGTGGGTAGCGACGATGGTGGCGGGGAGGTGCGCAATTGGTCTGTCATCGCCATCTCCCCAACCCCCCCTCCCCTTTAAAATTAATGGAAAATGTAATCCCAAACGTAGAGTCGGATTCGTAACCTCGAAGTTACAGATCGATCCGCTCAACTATCAAGGGAGAGAAAACGCGGCGACTGTGGCGGCACTCGCCACGGATGCGAAGTCAGCATCACGAAGTTGGCGTTAAATTCGAACGTTTGAATCAGTTATTTTCTTTCCGGCCCTTTTCAGCCCTGAACCGTGGAAGCGCCGAAATTCGGGTTTCATTTTTAACGCGGCAGCTTATACCCCCCGAGCGTTACCGACCACTGCCGGTGGTGGTCGGTAAGTTATCCTCCGCCGAAGACGACGCGCGTTACCGATGCACACGTAAAAAATTTTTCGCGAATTTTCGCGAATTTTTCGCGCGGTAAACCTTCGTCTCCGCGTCCTCCGTCCGACGAGCCTACTCTCGCCCGCACCCGTCGACCCGTTCTCGAGCTATACGGCGACAAAGAAACTTTGATTTTTAACTAATTTGACGTCATCGAGAAAGTTACGGAAAACTGGGAATTAAAGGTATATCGCCTTTCCGAGTTTTCCGGGAGCCCGTCGGGCCTTCGGCCCCACCTCGGCTCGGCTCGGCTCGAGGTCGAGGTCGTCGGTAGCGACGATGGTGGCGGGGACGTGCGCAATTGGTCTGTCATCGCCATCTCCCCGACCCCCCCACCCCTTTCAAATAAATGGAAAATGTAAACCCAAACGTAGAGTCGGATTCGTAACCTCGAAGTTACAAGTCGCTTCGCTCAACTATCAAGGGAGAGAAAACGCGGCGACTGTGGCGGCACTCGCCACGGATGCGAAGTCAGCATCACGAAGTTGGCGTTAAATTCGAACGTTTGAATCAGTTATTTTCTTTCAGGCCCTTTTCAGCCCTGAACCGTGGAAGCGCCGAAATTCGGGTTTCATTTTTAACGCGGCAGCTTATACCCCCCGAGCGTTACCGACCACTGCCGGTGGTGGTCGGTAAGTTATCCTCCGCCGAGGACGACGCGCGTTACCGATGCACACGTAAAAAATTTTTCGCGAATTTTCGCGAATTTTTCGCGCGGTAAACCTTCGTCTCCGCGTCTTCCGTCCGACGAGCCTACTCTCGCCCGCACCCGTCGACCCGTTCTCGAGCTATACGGCGACAAAGAAACTTTGATTTTTCACTAATTTGACGTCATCGAGAAAGTTACGGCCAACTGGGAATTAAAGGTATATCGCCTTTCCGAATTTTCCGGGAGCCCGTCGGGCCTTCGGCCCCGCTCGGCGCGGCTCTGCTCGGCTCGAGGTCGAGGTCGTCGGTAGCAACGATGGTGTCGGGGAGGTGCGCAATTGGTCTGTCATCGCCATCCCCCCAACCCCCCTCCCCTTTAAAATTAATGGAAAATGTAAACCCAAACGTAGAGTCGGATTCGTAACCTCGAAGTTACAAGTCGATTCGCTCAACTATCAAGGGAGAGAAAACGCGGCGACTGTGGCGGCACTCGCCACGGATGCGAAGTCAGCATCACGAAGTTGGCGTTAAATTCGAACGTTTGAATCAGTTATTTTCTTTCGGGCCCTTTTCAGCCCTGAACCGTGGAAGCGCCGGAAATCGGGTTTCATTTTTAACGCGGCAGCTTATACCCCCCGAGCGTTACCGACCACTGCCGGTGGTGGTCGGTAAGTTATCCTCCGCCGAGGACGACGCGCGTTACCGATGCACACGTAAAAAATTTTTCGCGAATTTTCGCGAATTTTTCGCGCGGTAAACCTTCGTCTCCGCGTCTTCCGTCCGACAAGCCTACTCTCGCCCGCACCCGTCGACCCGTTCTCGAGCTATACGGCGACAAAGAAACTTTGATTTTTCACTAATTTGACGTCATCGAGAAAGTTACGGCCAACTGGGAATTAAAGGTATATCGCCTTTCCGAATTTTCCGGGAGCCCGTCGGGCCTTCGGCCCCGCTCGGCGCGGCTCTGCTCGGCTCGAGGTCGAGGTCGTCGGTAGCAACGATGGTGTCGGGGAGGTGCGCAATTGGTCTGTCATCGCCATCCCCCCAACCCCCCCCCTTTAAAATTAATGGAAAATGTAAACCCAAACGTAGAGTCGGATTCGTAACCTCGAAGTTACAAGTCGATTCGCTCAACTATCAAGGGAGAGAAAACGCGGCGACTGTGGCGGCACTCGCCACGGATGCGAAGTCAGCATCACGAAGTTGGCGTTAAATTCGAACGTTTGAATCAGTTATTTTCTTTCCGGCCCTTTTCAGCCCTGAACCGTGGAAGCGCTGAAATTCGGGTTTCATTTTTAACGCGGCAGCTTATACCCCCCGAGCGTTACCGACCACTGCCGGTGGTGGTCGGTAAGTTATCCTCCGCCGAGGACGACGCGCGTTACCGATGCACACGTAAAAAATTTTTCGCGCGGTAAACCTTCGTCTCCGCGTCTACCGTCCGACGAGCCTACTCTCGCCCGCACCCGTCGACCCGTTCTCGACCTATACGGCGACAAAGAAACTTTGATTTTTCACTAATTTGACGTCATCGAGAAAGTTACTGAAAACTGGGAATTAAAGGTATGTCGCCTTTCCGAGTTTTCCGGGAGCCCGTCGGGCCTTCGGCCCCGCTCGGCTCGGCTCGGCTCGGCTCGGCTCGAGGTCGAGGTCGTCGGTAGCGACGATGGTGGCGGGGAGGTGCGCAATTGGTCTGTCATCGCCATCTCCCCAACCCCCCCTCCCCTTTAAAATTAATGGAAAATGTAAACCCAAACGTAGAGTCGGATTCGTAACCTCGAAGTTACAAGTCGATTCGCGCAACTATCAAGGGAGAGAAAACGCGGCGACTGTGGCGGCACTCGCCACGGATGCGAAGTCAGCATCACGAAGTTGGCGTTAAATTCGAACGTTTGAATCAGTTATTTTCTTTCCGGCCCTTTTCAGCCCTGAACCGTGGAAGCGCCGAAATTCGGGTATCATTTTTAACGCGACAGCTTATACCCCCCGAGCGTTACCGACCACTGCCGGTGGTGGTCGGTAAGTTATCCTCCGCCGAGGTCGACGCGCGTTACCGATGCACACGTAAAAAATTTTTCGCGAATTTTTCGCGAGGTAAATCTTCGCCTCCGCGTCTTCCGTCCGAGGAGCCTACTCTCGCCCGCACCCGTCGACCCGTTCTCGAGCTATACGGCGACAAAGAAACTTTGATTTTTCACTAATTTGACGTCATCGAGAAAGTTACGGCCAACTGGGAATTAAAGGTATATCGCCTTTCCGAGTTTTCCGGGAGCCCGTTGGGCCTTCGGCCCCGCTCGGCTCGGCTCGGCTCGAGGTCGAGGTCGTCGGTAGCGACGATGGTGGCGGGGAGGTGCGCAATTGGTCTGTCATCGCCATCTCCCCAACCCCCCCACCCCTTTAAAATTAATGGAAAATGTAAACCCAAACGTAGAGTCGGATTCGTAACCTCGAAGTTACAAGTCGATTCGCTCAACTATCAAGGGAGAGAAAACGCGGCGACTGTGGCGGCACTCGCCACGGATGCGAAGTCAGCATCACGAAGTTGGCGTTAAATTCGAACGTTTGAATCAGTTATTTTCTTTCCGGCCCTTTTCAGCCCTGAACCGTGGAAGCGCCGAAATTCGGGTTTCATTTTTAACGCGGCAGCTTATACCCCCCGAGCGTTACAGACCACTGCCGGTGGTGGTCGGTAAGTTATCCTCCGCCGAGGACGACGCGCGTTACCGATGCACACGTAAAAAATTTTTCGCGAATTTTCGCGAATTTTTCGCGCGGTAAACCTTCGTCTCCGCGTCTTCCGTCCGACGAGCCTACTCTCGCCCGCACCCGTCGACCCGTTCTCGAGCTATACGGCGACAAAGAAACTTTGATTTTTCACTAATTTGACGTCATCGAGAAAGTTACGGCCAACTGGGAATTAAAGGTATATCGCCTTTCCGAATTTTCCGGGAGCCCGTCGGGCCTTCGGCCCCGCTCGGCTCGGCTCGGCTCGAGGTCGAGGTCGTCGGTAGCGACGATGGTGGCGGGGAGGTGCGCAATTGGTCTGTCATCGCCATCTCCCCAACCCCCCCACCCCTTTAAAATTAATGGAAAATGTAAACCCAAACGTAGAGTCGGATTCGTAACCTCGAAGTTACAAGTCGATTCGCTCAACTATCAAGGGAGAGAAAACGCGGCGACTGTGGCGGCACTCACCACGGATGCGAAGACAGCATCACGAAGTTGGCGTTAAATTCGAACGTTTGAATCAGTTATTTTCTTTCCGGCCCTTTTCAGCCCTGAACCGTGGAAGCGCCGAAATTCGGGTTTCATTTTTAACGCGGCAGCTTATACCCCCCGAGCGTTACCGACCACTGCCGGTGGTGGTCGGTAAGTTATCCTCCGCCGAAGACGACGCGCGTTACCGATGCACACGTAAAAAATTTTTCGCGAATTTTCGCGAATTTTTCGCGCGGTAAACCTTCGTCTCCGCGTCCTCCGTCCGACGAGCCTACTCTCGCCCGCACCCGTCGACCCGTTCTCGAGCTATACGGCGACAAAGAAACTTTGATTTTTAACTAATTTGACGTCATCGAGAAAGTTACGGAAAACTGGGAATTAAAGGTATATCGCCTTTCCGAGTTTTCCGGGAGCCCGTCGGGCCTTCGGCCCCACCTCGGCTCGGCTCGGCTCGAGGTCGAGGTCGTCGGTAGCGACGATGGTGGCGGGGACGTGCGCAATTGGTCTGTCATCGCCATCTCCCCGACCCCCCCACCCCTTTCAAATTAATGGAAAATGTAAACCCAAACGTAGAGTCGGATTCGTAACCTCGAAGTTACAAGTCGCTTCGCTCAACTATCAAGGGAGAGAAAACGCGGCGACTGTGGCGGCACTCGCCACGGATGCGAAGTCAGCATCACGAAGTTGGCGTTAAATTCGAACGTTTGAATCAGTTATTTTCTTTCAGGCCCTTTTCAGCCCTGAACCGTGGAAGCGCCGAAATTCGGGTTTCATTTTTAACGCGGCAGCTTATACCCCCCGAGCGTTACCGACCACTGCCGGTGGTGGTCGGTAAGTTATCCTCCGCCGAGGACGACGCGCGTTACCGATGCACACGTAAAAAATTTTTCGCGAATTTTTCGCGCGGTAAACCTTCGTCTCCGCGTCTTCCGTCCGACGAGCCTACTCTCGCCCGCACCCGTCGACCCGTTCTCGAGCTATACGGCGACAAAGAAACTTTGATTTTTCACTAATTTGACGTCATCGAGAAAGTTACGGCCAACTGGGAATTAAAGGTATATCGCCTTTCCGAATTTTCCGGGAGCCCGTCGGGCCTTCGGCCCCGCTCGGCGCGGCTCTGCTCGGCTCGAGGTCGAGGTCGTCGGTAGCAACGATGGTGTCGGGGAGGTGCGCAATTGGTCTGTCATCGCCATCTCCCCAACCCCCCCACCCCTTTAAAATTAATGGAAAATGTAAACCCAAACGTAGAGTCGGATTCGTAACCTCGAAGTTACAAGTCGATTCGCTCAACTATCAAGGGAGAGAAAACGCGGCGACTGTGGCGGCACTCACCACGGATGCGAAGTCAGCATCACGAAGTTGGCGTTAAATTCGAACGTTTGAATCAGTTATTTTCTTTCCGGCCCTTTTCAGCCCTGAACCGTGGAAGCGCCGAAATTCGGGTTTCATTTTTAACGCGGCAGCTTATACCCCCCGAGCGTTACCGACCACTGCCGGTGGTGGTCGGTAAGTTATCCTCCGCCGAAGACGACGCGCGTTACCGATGCACACGTAAAAAATTTTTCGCGAATTTTCGCGAATTTTTCGCGCGGTAAACCTTCGTCTCCGCGTCCTCCGTCCGACGAGCCTACTCTCGCCCGCACCCGTCGACCCGTTCTCGAGCTATACGGCGACAAAGAAACTTTGATTTTTAACTAATTTGACGTCATCGAGAAAGTTACGGAAAACTGGGAATTAAAGGTATATCGCCTTTCCGAGTTTTCCGGGAGCCCGTCGGGCCTTCGGCCCCACCTCGGCTCGGCTCGGCTCGAGGTCGAGGTCGTCGGTAGCGACGATGGTGGCGGGGACGTGCGCAATTGGTCTGTCATCGCCATCTCCCCGACCCCCCCACCCCTTTCAAATTAATGGAAAATGTAAACCCAAACGTAGAGTCGGATTCGTAACCTCGAAGTTACAAGTCGCTTCGCTCAACTATCAAGGGAGAGAAAACGCGGCGACTGTGGCGGCACTCGCCACGGATGCGAAGTCAGCATCACGAAGTTGGCGTTAAATTCGAACGTTTGAATCAGTTATTTTCTTTCAGGCCCTTTTCAGCCCTGAACCGTGGAAGCGCCGAAATTCGGGTTTCATTTTTAACGCGGCAGCTTATACCCCCCGAGCGTTACCGACCACTGCCGGTGGTGGTCGGTAAGTTATCCTCCGCCGAGGACGACGCGCGTTACCGATGCACACGTAAAAAATTTTTCGCGAATTTTCGCGAATTTTTCGCGCGGTAAACCTTCGTCTCCGCGTCTTCCGTCCGACGAGCCTACTCTCGCCCGCACCCGTCGACCCGTTCTCGAGCTATACGGCGACAAAGAAACTTTGATTTTTCACTAATTTGACGTCATCGAGAAAGTTACGGCCAACTGGGAATTAAAGGTATATCGCCTTTCCGAATTTTCCGGGAGCCCGTCGGGCCTTCGGCCCCGCTCGGCGCGGCTCTGCTCGGCTCGAGGTCGAGGTCGTCGGTAGCAACGATGGTGTCGGGGAGGTGCGCAATTGGTCTGTCATCGCCATCCCCCCAACCCCCCTCCCCTTTAAAATTAATGGAAAATGTAAACCCAAACGTAGAGTCGGATTCGTAACCTCGAAGTTACAAGTCGATTCGCTCAACTATCAAGGGAGAGAAAACGCGGCGACTGTGGCGGCACTCGCCACGGATGCGAAGTCAGCATCACGAAGTTGGCGTTAAATTCGAACGTTTGAATCAGTTATTTTCTTTCCGGCCCTTTTCAGCCCTGAACCGTGGAAGCGCCGAAATTCGGGTTTCATTTTTAACGCGGCAGCTTATACCCCCCGAGCGTTACCGACCACTGCCGGTGGTGGTCGGTAAGTTATCCTCCGCCGAGGACGACGCGCGTTACCGATGCACACGTAAAAAATTTTTCGCGAATTTTTCGCGCGGTAAACCTTCGTCTCCGCGTCTTCCGTCCGACGAGCCTACTCTCGCCCGCACCCGTCGACCCGTTCTCGAGCTATACGGCGACAAAGAAACTTTGATTTTTCACTAATTTGACGTCATCGAGAAAGTTACGGCCAACTGGGAATTAAAGGTATATCGCCTTTCCGAGTTTTCCGGGAGCCCGTCGGGCCTTCGGCCCCGCTCGGCTCGGCTCGGCTCGAGGTCGAGGTCGTCGGTAGCGACGATGGTGGCGGGGAGGTGCGCAATTGGTCTGTCATCGCCATCTCCCCAACCCCCCCACCCCTTTAAAATTAATGGAAAATGTAAACCCAAACGTAGAGTCGGATTCGTAACCTCGAAGTTACAAGTCGATTCGCTCAACTATCAAGGGAGAGAAAACGCGGCGACTGTGGCGGCACTCGCCACGGATGCGAAGTCAGAATCACGAAGTTGGCGTTAAATTCGAACGTTTGAATCAGTTATTTTCTTTCCGGCCCTTTTCAGCCCTGAACCGTGGAAGCGCCGAAATTCGGGTTTCATTTTTAACGCGGCAGCTTATACCCCCCGAGCGTTACCGACCACTGCCGGTGGTGGTCGGTAAGTTATCCTCCGCCGAGGACGACGCGCGTTACCGATGCACACGTAAAAAATTTTTCGCGAATTTTCGCGAATTTTTTGCGCGGTAAACCTTCGTCTCCGCGTCTTCCGTCCGACGAGCCTACTCTCGCCCGCACCCGTCGACCCGTTCTCGAGCTATACGGCGACAAAGAAACTTTGATTTTTCACTAATTTGACGTCATCGAGAAAGTTACGGCCAACTGGGAATTAAAGGTATATCGCCTTTCCGAATTTTCCGGGAGCCCGTCGGGCCTTCGGCCCCGCTCGGCGCGGCTCTGCTCGGCTCGAGGTCGAGGTCGTCGGTAGCAACGATGGTGTCGGGGAGGTGCGCAATTGGTCTGTCATCGCCATCCCCCCAACCCCCCTCCACTTTAAAATTAATGGAAAATGTAAACCCAAACGTAGAGTCGGATTCGTAACCTCGAAGTTACAAGTCGATTCGCTCAACTATCAAGGGAGAGAAAACGCGGCCACTGTGGCGGCACTCGCCACGGATGCGAAGTCAGCATCACGAAGTTGGCGTTAAATTCGAACGTTTGAATCAGTTATTTTCTTTCCGGCCCTTTTCAGCCCTGAACCGTGGAAGCGCCGAAATTCGGGTTTCATTTTTAACGCGGCAGCTTATACCCCCCGAGCGTTACCGACCACTGCCGGTGGTGGTCGGTAAGTTATCCTCCGCCGAGGACGACGCGCGTTACCGATGCACACGTAAAAAATTTTTCGCGCGGTAAACCTTCGTCTCCGCGTCTACCGTCCGACGAGCCTACTCTCGCCCGCACCCGTCGACCCGTTCTCGAGCTATACGGCGACAAAGAAACTTTGATTTTTCACTAATTTGACGTCATCGAGAAAGTTACGGCCAACTGGGAATTAAAGGTATATCGCCTTTCCGAATTTTCCGGGAGCCCGTCGGGCCTTCGGCCCCGCTCGGCGCGGCTCTGCTCGGCTCGAGGTCGAGGTCGTCGGTAGCAACGATGGTGTCGGGGAGGTGCGCAATTGGTCTGTCATCGCCATCCCCCCAACCCCCCTCCCCTTTAAAATTAATGGAAAATGTAAACCCAAACGTAGAGTCGGATTCGTAACCTCGAAGTTACAAGTCGATTCGCTCAACTATCAAGGGAGAGAAAACGCAGCGACTGTGGCGGCACTCGCCACGGATGCGAAGTCAGCATCACGAAGTTGGCGTTAAATTCGAACGTTTGAATCAGTTATTTTCTTTCCGGCCCTTTTCAGCCCTGAACCGTGGAAGCGCCGAAATTCGGGTTTCATTTTTAACGCGGCAGCTTATACCCCCCGAGCGTTACCGACCACTGCCGGTGGTGGTCGGTAAGTTATCCTCCGCCGAAGACGACGCGCGTTACCGATGCACACGTAAAACATTTTTCGCGAATTTTCGCGAATTTTTCGCGCGGTAAACCTTCGTCTCCGCGTCCTCCGTCCGACGAGCCTACTCTCGCCCGCACCCGTCGACCCGTTCTCGAGCTATACGGCGACAAAGAAACTTTGATTTTTCACTAATTTGACGTCATCGAGAAAGTTACGGCCAACTGGGAATTAAAGGTATATCGCATTTCCGAGTTTTCCGGGAGCCCGTCGGGCCTTCGGTCCCGCTCGGCTCGGCACGGCTCGGCTCGGCTCGAGGTCGAGGTCGTCGGTAGCGACGATGGTGGCGGGGAGGTGGGCAATTGGTCTGTCATCGCCATCTCCCCAACCCCCCCTCCCCTTTAAAATTAATGGAAAATGTAAACCCAAACGTAGAGTCGGATTCGCAACCTCGAAGTTACAAATCGATTCGCTCAACTATCAAGGGAGAGAAAACGCGGCGACTGTGGCGGCACTCGCCACGGATGCGAAGTCAGCATCACGAAGTTGGCGTTAAATTCGAACGTTTGAATCAGTTATTTTCTTTCCGGCCCTTTTCAGCCCTGAACCGTGGAAGCGCCGATATTCGGGTTTCATTTTTAACGCGGCAGCTTATACCCCCCGAGCGTTACCGACCACTGCCGGTGGTGGTCGGTAACTTATCCTCCGCCGAGGTCGACGCGCGTTACCGATGCACACGTAAAAAATTTTTTGCGAATTTTCTGCGAATTTTTCGCGCGGTAAACCTTCGTCTCCGCGTCCTCCGTCCGACGAGCCTACTCTCGCCCGCACCCGTCGACCCGTTCTCGAGCTATACGGCTACAAAGAAACTTTGATTTTTCTCTAATTTGACGTCATCGAGAAAAGCTACGGCCAACTGGGAATTAAAGGTATATCGCCCTTCCGAATTTTCCGGGAGCCCGTCGGGCCTTCGGCCCCGCTCGGCTCGGCTCGGCTCGGCTCGAGGTCGAGGTCGTCGGTAGCGACGATGGTGGCGGGGAGGTGCGCAATTGGTCTTTCATAGCCATCTCCCCAGCCCCCCTCCCCTTTAAAATTAATGGAAAATGTAAACCCAAACGTAGAGCCGGATTCGTAACCTCGAAGTTACAAGTCGATTCGCTCAACTATCAAGGGTGAGAAAACGCGGCGACTGTGGCGGCACTCGCCACGGATGCGAAGTCAGCATCACGAAGTTGGTGTTAAATTCGAACGTTTGAATCAGTTATTTTCTTTCCGGCCCTTTTCAGCCCTGAACCGTGGAAGCGCCGAAATTCGGGTTTCATTTTTAACGCGACAGCTTATACCCCCCGAGCGTTACCGACCACTGCCGGTGGTGGTCGGTAAGTTATCCTCCGCCGAGGACGACGCGCGTTACCGATGCACACGTAAAAAATTTTTCGCGAATTTTCGCGAATTTTTCGCGCGGTAAACCTTCATCTCCGCGTCTTCCGTCCGACGAGCCTACTCTCCCCCGCACCCGTCGACCCGTTCTCGAGCTATACGGCGACAAAGAAACTTTGATTTTTGACTAATTTGACGTCATCGAGAAAGTTACGGCCAACTGGGAATTAAAGGTATATCGCCTTTCCGAGTTTTCCGGGAGCCCGTCGGGCCTTTGGTCCAGCTCGGCTCGGCTCGGCTCGGCTCGAGGTCGAGGTCGTCGGTAGCGACGATGGTGGCGGGGAGGTGCGCAATTGGTCTGTCATCGCCATCTCCCCAACCCCCCCTCCCCTTTAAAATTAATGGAAAATGTAAACCCAAACGTAGAGTCGGATTCGTAACCTCGAAGTTACAAATCGATTCGCTCAACTATCAAGGGAGAGAAAACGCGGCGACTGTGGCGGCACTCGCCACGGATGCGAAGTCAGCATCACGAAGTTGGCGTTAAATTCGAACGTTTGAATCAGTTATTTTCTTTCCGGCCCTTTTCAGCCCTGAACCGTGGAAGCGCCGAAATTCGGGTTTCATTTTTAACGCGGCAGCTTATACCCCCCGAGCGTTACCGACCACTGCCGGTGGTGGTCGGTAAGTTATCCTCCGCCGAGGACGACGCGCGTTACCGATGCACACGTAAAAAATTTTTCGCGAATTTTCGCGAATTTTTCGCGCGGTAAACCTTCGTCTCCGCGTCCTCCGTCCGACGAGCCTACTCTCGCCCGCACCCGTCGACCCGTTCTCGAGCTATACGGCGACAAAGAAACTTTGATTTTTCACTAATTTGACGTCATCGAGAAAGTTACGGAAAACTGGGAATTAAAGGTATATCGCCTTTCCGAGTTTTCCGGGAGCCCGTCGGGCCTTCGGCCCCGCTCGGCTCGGCTCGGCTCGAGGTCGAGGTCGTCGGTAGCGACGATGGTGGCGGGGAGGTGCGCAATTGGTCTGTCATCGCCATCTCCCCAACCCCCCCCACCCCTTTAAAATTAATGGAAAATGTAAACCCAAACGTAGAGTCGGATTCGTAACCTCGAAGTTACAAGTCGATTCGCTCAACTATCAAGGGAGAGAAAACGCGGCGACTGTGGCGGCACTCGCCACGGATGCGAAGTCAGCATCACGAAGTTGGCGTTAAATTCGAACGTTTGAATCAGTTATTTTCTTTCCGGCCCTTTTCAGCCCTGAACCGTGGAAGCGCCGAAATTCGGGTTTCATTTTTAACGCGGCAGCTTATACCCCCCGAGCGTTACCGACCACTGCCGGTGGTGGTCGGTAAGTTATCCTCCGCCGAGGACGACGCGCGTTACGGATGCACACGTAAAAAATTTTTCGCGCGGTAAACCTTCGTCTCCGCGTCCTCCGTCCGACGAGCCTACTCTCGCCCGCACCCGTCGACCCGTTCTCGAGCTATACGGCGACAAAGAAACTTTGATTTTTCACTAATTTGACCTCATCGAGAAAGTTACGGCCAACTGGGAATTAAAGGTATATCGCCTTTCCGAGTTTTCCGGGAGCCCGTCGGGCCTTTGGTCCCGCTCGGCTCAGCTCGGCTCGGCTCGAGGTCGAGGTCGTCGGTAGCGACGATGGTGGCGTGGAGGTGCGCAATTGGTCTGTCATCGCCATCTCCCCAACCCCCCCTCCCCTTTAAAATTAATGGAAAATGTAAACCCAAACGTAGAGTCGGATTCGTAACCTCGAAGTTACAAATCGATTCGCTCAACTATCAAGGGAGAGAAAACGCGGCGACTGTGGCGGCACTCGCCACGGATGCGAAGTCAGCATCACGAAGTTGGCGTTAAATTCGAACGTTTGAATCAGTTATTTTCTTTCCGGCCCTTTTCAGCCCTGAACCGTGGAAGCGCCGAAATTCGGGTTTCATTTTTAACGCGGCAGCTTATACCCCCCGAGCGTTACCGACCACTGCCGGTGGTGGTCGGTAAGTTATCCTCCGCCGAGGACGACGCGCGTTACCGATGCACACGTAAAAAATTTTTCGCGAATTTTCGCGAATTTTTCGCGCGGTGAACCTTCGTCTCCGCGTCCTCCGTCCGACGAGCCTACTCTCGCCCGCACCCGTCGACCCGTTCTCGAGCTATACGGCGACAAAGAAACTTTGATTTTTCACTAATTTGACGTCATCGAGAAAGTTACGGAAAACTGGGAATTAAAGGTATATCGCCTTTCCGAGTTTTCCGGGAGCCCGTCGGGCCTTCGGCCCCGCTCGGCTCGGCTCGGCTCGAGGTCGAGGTCGTCGGTAGCGACGATGGTGGCGGGGAGGTGCGCAATTGGTCTGTCATCGCCATCTCCCCAACCCCCCCCCACCCCTTTAAAATTAATGGAAAATGTAAACCCAAACGTAGAGTCGGATTCGTAACCTCGAAGTTACAAGTCGATTCGCTCAACTATCAAGGGAGAGAAAACGCGGCGACTGTGGCGGCACTCGCCACGGATGCGAAGTCAGCATCACGAAGTTGGCGTTAAATTCGAACGTTTGAATCAGTTATTTTCTTTCCGGCCCTTTTCAGCCCTGAACCGTGGAAGCGCCGAAATTCGGGTTTCATTTTTAACGCGGCAGCTTATACCCCCCGAGCGTTACCGACCACTGCCGGTGGTGGTCGGTAAGTTATCCTCCGCCGAGGACGACGCGCGTTACCGATGCACACGTAAAAAATTTTTCGCGAATTTTCGCGAATTTTTCGCGCGGTAAACCTTCGTCTCCGCGTCCTCCGTCCGACGAGCCTACTCTCGCCCGCACCCGTCGACCCGTTCTCGAGCTATACGGCGACAAAGAAACTTTGATTTTTCACTAATTTGACCTCATCGGGAAAGTTACGGAAAACTGGGAATTAAAGGTATATCGCCTTTCCGAGTTTTCCGGGAGCCCGTCGGGCCTTCGGCCCCGCTCGGCTCGGCTCGGCTCGAGGTCGAGGTCGTCGGTAGCGACGATGGTGGCGGGGAGGTGCGCAATTGGTCTGTCATCGCCATCTCCCCAACCCCCCCCCACCCCTTTAAAATTAATGGAAAATGTAAACCCAAACGTAGAGTCGGATTCGTAACCTCGAAGTTACAAGTCGATTCGCTCAACTATCAAGGGAGAGAAAACGCGGCGACTGTGGCGGCACTCGCCACGGATGCGAAGTCAGCATCACGAAGTTGGCGTTAAATTCGAACGTTTGAATCAGTTATTTTCTTTCCGGCCCTTTTCAGCCCTGAACCGTGGAAGCGCCGAAATTCGGGTTTCATTTTTAACGCGGCAGCTTATACCCCCCGAGCGTTACCGACCACTGCCGGTGGTGGTCGGTAAGTTATCCTCCGCCGAGGACGACGCGCGTTACCGATGCACACGTAAAAAATTTTTCGCGAATTTTCGCGAATTTTTCGCGCGGTAAACCTTCGTCTCCGCGTCCTCCGTCCGACGAGCCTACTCTCGCCCGCACCCGTCGACCCGTTCTCGAGCTATACGGCGACAAAGAAACTTTGATTTTTCACTAATTTGACCTCATCGAGAAAGTTACGGAAAACTGGGAATTAAAGGTATATCGCCTTTCCGAGTTTTCCGGGAGCCCGTCGGGCCTTCGGCCCCGCTCGGCTCGGCTCGGCTCGAGGTCGAGGTCGTCGGTAGCGACGATGGTGGCGGGGAGGTGCGCAATTGGTCTGTCATCGCCATCTCCCCAACCCCCCCCCCCCCCTTTAAAATTAATGGAAAATGTAAACCCAAACGTAGAGTCGGATTCGTAACCTCGAAGTTACAAGTCGATTCGCTCAACTATCAAGGGAGAGAAAACGCGGCGACTGTGGCGGCACTCGCCACGGATGCGAAGTCAGCATCACGAAGTTGGCGTTAAATTCGAACGTTTGAATCAGTTATTTTCTTTCCGGCCCTTTTCAGCCCTGAACCGTGAAAGCATCGAAATTCGGGTTTCATTTTTAACGCGGCAGCTTATACCCCCCGAGCGTTACCGACCACTGCCGGTGGTGGTCGGTAAGTTATCCTCCGCCGAGGACGACGCGCGTTACCGATGCACACGTAAAAAATTTTTCGCGAATTTTCGCGAATTTTTCGCGCGGTAAACCTTCGTCTCCGCGTCCTCCGTCCGACGAGCCTACTCTCGCCCGCACCCGTCGACCCGTTCTCGAGCTATACGGCGACAAAGAAACTTTGATTTTTCACTAATTTGACCTCATCGAGAAAGTTACGGCCAACTGGGAATTAAAGGTATATCGCCTTTCCGAGTTTTCCGGGAGCCCGTCGGGCCTTTGGTCCCGCTCGGCTCGGCTCGGCTCGGCTCGAGGTCGAGGTCGTCGGTAGCGACGATGGTGGCGGGGAGGTGCGCAATTGGTCTGTCATCGCCATCTCCCCAACCCCCCCTCCCCTTTAAAATTAATGGAAAATGTAAACCCAAACGTAGAGTCGGATTCGTAACCTCGAAGTTACAAATCGATTCGCTCAACTATCAAGGGAGAGAAAACGCGGCGACTGTGGCGGCACTCGCCACGGATGCGAAGTCAGCATCACGAAGTTGGCGTTAAATTCGAACGTTTGAATCAGTTATTTTCTTTCCGGCCCTTTTCAGCCCTGAACCGTGGAAGCGCCGAAATTCGGGTTTCATTTTTAACGCGGCAGCTTATACCCCCCGAGCGTTACCGACCACTGCCGGTGGTGGTCGGTAAGTTATCCTCCGCCGAGGACGACGCGCGTTACCGATGCACACGTAAAAAATTTTTCGCGAATTTTCGCGAATTTTTCGCGCGGTAAACCTTCGTCTCCGCGTCCTCCGTCCGACGAGCCTACTCTCGCCCGCACCCGTCGACCCGTTCTCGAGCTATACGGCGACAAAGAAATCGCAAAATTTCACTAATTTGACGTCATCGAGAAAGTTACGGAAAACTGGGAATTAAAGGTATATCGCCTTTCCGAGTTTTCCGGGAGCCCGTCGGGCCTTCGGCCCCGCTCGGCTCGGCTCGGCTCGAGGTCGAGGTCGTCGGTAGCGACGATGGTGGCGGGGAGGTGCGCAATTGGTCTGTCATCGCCATCTCCCCAACCCCCCCCCTTTAAAATTAATGGAAAATGTAAACCCAAACGTAGAGTCGGATTCGTAACCTCGAAGTTACAAATCGATTCGCTCAACTATCAAGGGAGAGAAAACGCGGCGACTGTGGCGGCACTCGCCACGGATGCGAAGTCAGCATCACGAAGTTGGCGTTAAATTCGAACGTTTGAATCAGTTATTTTCTTTCCGGCCCTTTTCAGCCCTGAACCGTGGAAGCGCCGAAATTCGGGTTTCATTTTTAACGCGGCAGCTTATACCCCCCGAGCGTTACCGACCACTGCCGGTGGTGGTCGGTAAGTTATCCTCCGCCGAGGACGACGCGCGTTACCGATGCACACGTAAAAAATTTTTCGCGAATTTTCGCGAATTTTTCGCGCGGTAAACCTTCGTCTCCGCGTCCTCCGTCCGACGAGCCTACTCTCGCCCGCACCCGTCGACCCGTTCTCGAGCTATACGGCGACAAAGAAACTTTGATTTTTCACTAATTTGACCTCATCGAGAAAGTTACGGAAAACTGGGAATTAAAGGTATATCGCCTTTCCGAGTTTTCCGGGAGCCCGTCGGGCCTTCGGCCCCGCTCGGCTCGGCTCGGCTCGAGGTCGAGGTCGTCGGTAGCGACGATGGTGGCGGGGAGGTGCGCAATTGGTCTGTCATCGCCATCTCCCCAACCCCCCCCACCCCTTTAAAATTAATGGAAAATGTAAACCCAAACGTAGAGTCGGATTCGTAACCTCGAAGTTACAAGTCGATTCGCTCAACTATCAAGGGAGAGAAAACGCGGCGACTGTGGCGGCACTCGCCACGGATGCGAAGTCAGCATCACGAAGTTGGCGTTAAATTCGAACGTTTGAATCAGTTATTTTCTTTCCGGCCCTTTTCAGCCCTGAACCGTGGAAGCATCGAAATTCGGGTTTCATTTTTAACGCGGCAGCTTATACCCCCCGAGCGTTACCGACCACTGCCGGTGGTGGTCGGTAAGTTATCCTCCGCCGAGGACGACGCGCGTTACCGATGCACACGTAAAAAATTTTTCGCGAATTTTCGCGAATTTTTCGCGCGGTAAACCTTCGTCTCCGCGTCCTCCGTCCGACGAGCCTACTCTCGCCCGCACCCGTCGACCCCGCTCGGCTCGGCTCGAGGTCGAGGTCGTCGGTAGCGACGATGGTGGCGGGGAGGTGCGCAATTGGTCTGTCATCTCCATCTCCCCAACCCCCCCTCCCCTTTAAAATTAATGGAAAATGTAAACCCAAACGTAGAGTCGGATTCGTAACCTCGAAGTTACAAGTCGATTCGCTCAACTATCAAGGGAGAGAAAACGCGGCGACTGTGGCGGCACTCGCCACCGATGCGAAGTCAGCATCACGAAGTTGGCGTTAAAGTCGAACGTTTGAATCAGTTATTTTCTTTCCGGCCCTTTTCAGCCCTGAACCGTGGAAGCGCCGAAATTCGGGTTTCATTTTTAACGCGGCAGCTTATACCCCCCGAGCGTTACCGACCACTGCCGGTGGTGGTCGGTAAGTTATCCTCCGCCGAAGACGACGCGCGTTACCGATGCACACGTAAAAAATTTTTCGCGAATTTTCGCGAATTTTTCGCGCGGTAAACCTTCGTCTCCGCGTGCTCCGTCCGACGAGCCTACTCTCGCCCGCACCCGTCGACCCCGCTCGGCTCGGCTCGAGGTCGAGGTCGTCGGTAGCGACGATGGTGGCGGGGAGGTGCGCAATTGGTCTGTCATCGCCATCCCCCCAACCCCCCCCCCCCCGCCCCTTTAAAATTAATGGAAAATGTAAACCCAAACGTAGAGTCGGATTCGTAACCTTGAAGTTACAAGTCGATTCGCTCAACTATCAAGGGGGAGAAAACGCGGCGACTGTGGCGGCACTCGCCACGGATGCGAAGTCAGCATCACGAAGTTGGCGTTAAATTCGAACGTTTGAATCAGTTATTTTCTTTCCGGCCCTTTTCAGCCCTGAACCGTGGAAGCGCCGAAATTCGGGTTTCATTTTTAACGCGGCAGCTTATACCCCCCGAGCGTTACCGACCACTGCCGGTGGTGGTCGGTAAGTTATCCTCCGCCGAAGACGACGCGCGTTACCGATGCACACGTAAAAAATTTTTCGCGAATTTTCGCGAATTTTTCGCGCGGTAAACCTTCGTCTCCGCGTCCTCCGTCCGACGAGCCTACTCTCGCCCGCACCCGTCGACCCGTTCTCGAGCTATACGGCGACAAAGAAACTTTGATTTTTCACTAATTTGACGTCATCGAGAAAGTTACGGCCAACTGGGAATTAAAGGTATATCGCTTTTCCGAATTTTCCGGGAGCCCGTCGGGCTCTCGGCCCCGCTCTGCGCGGCTCTGCTCGGCTCGAGGTCGAGGTCGTCGGTAGCAACGATGGTGTCGGGGAGGTGCGCAATTGGTCTGTCATCGCCATCCCCCCAACCCCCCCCCCGCCCCTTTAAAATTAATGGAAAATGTAAACCCAAACGTAGAGTCGGATTCGTAACCTCGAAGTTACAAGTCGATTCGCTCAACTATCAAGGGAGAGAAAACGCGGCGACTGTGGCGGCACTCGCCACGGATGCGAAGTCAGCATCACGAAGTTGGCGTTAAATTCGAACGTTTGAATCAGTTATTTTCTTACCGGCCCTTTTCAGCCCTGAACCGTGGAAGCGCCGAAATTCGGGTTTCATTTTTAACGCGGCAGCTTATACCCCCCGAGCGTTACCGACCACTGCCGGTGGTGGTCGGTAAGTTATCCTCCGCCGAAGACGACGCGCGTTACCGATGCACACGTAAAAAATTTTTCGCGAATTTTCGCGAATTTTTCGCGCGGTAAACCTTCGTCTCCGCGTGCTCCGTCCGACGAGCCTACTCTCGCCCGCACCCGTCGACCCCGCTCGGCTTGGCTCGAGGTCGAGGTCGTCGGTAGCGACGATGGTGGCGGGGAGGTGCGCAATTGGTCTGTCATCGCCATCTCCCCTACCCCCCCTCCCCTTTAAAATTAATGGAAAATGTAAACCCAATCGTAGAGTCGGATTCGGAACCTCGAAGTTACAAGTCGATTCGCTCAACTATCAAGGGGGAGAAAACGCGGCGACTGCGGCGGCACTCGCCACGGATGCGAAGTCAGCATCACGAAGTTGGCGTTAAATTCGAACGTTTGAATCAGTTATTTTCTTTCCGGCCCTTTTCAGCCCTGAACCGTGGAAGCGCCGAAATTCGGGTTTCATTTTTAACGCGGCAGCTTATACCCCCTGAGCGTTACCGACCACTGCCGGTGGTGGTCGGTAAGTTATCCTCCGCCGAAGACGACGCGCGTTACCGATGCACACGTAAAAAATTTTTCGCGAATTTTCGCGAATTTTTCGCGCGGTAAACCTTCCTCTCCGCGTCCTCCGTCCGACGAGCCTACTCTCGCCCGCACCCGTCGACCCGTTGTCGAGCTATACGGCGACAAAGAAACTTTGATTTTTCACTAATTTGACGTCATCGAGAAAGTTACGGAAAACTGGGAATTAAAGGTATATCGCCTTTCCGAATTTTCCGGGAGCCCGTCGGGCCTTCGGCCCCGCTCGGCGCGGCTCTGCTCGGCTCGATGTCGAGGTCGTCGGTAGCAACGATGGTGTCGGGGAGGTGCGCAATTGGTCTGTCATCGCCATCCCCCCAACCCCCCCCCTTTAAAATTAATGGAAAATGTAAACCCAAACGTAGAGTCGGATTCGTAACCTCGAAGTTACAAGTCGATTCGCTCAACTATCAAGGGAGAGAAAACGCGGCGACTGTGGCGGCACTCGCCACGGATGCGAAGTCAGCATCACGAAGTTGGCGTTAAATTCGAACGTTTGAATCAGTTATTTTCTTTCCGGCCCTTTTCAGCCCTGAACCGTGGATGCGCCGAAATTCGGGTTTCATTTTTAACGCGACAGCTTATACCCCCCGAGCGTTACCGACCACTGCCGGTGGTGGTCGATAAGTTATCCTCCGCCGAGGTCGACGCGCGTTACCGATGCACACGTAAAAAATTTTTCGCGAATTTTCGCGAATTTTTCGCGCGGTAAACCTTCGTCTCCGCGTCCTCCGTCCGACGAGCCTACTCTCGCCCGCACCCGTCGACCCGTTCTCGAGCTATACGGCGACAAAGAAACTTTGATTTTTCACTAATTTGACGTCATCGAGAAAGTTACGGAAAACTGGGAATTAAAGGTATATCGCCTTTCCGAGTTTTCCGGGAGCCCGTCGGGCCTTCGGCCCCGCTCGGCTCGGCTCGGCTCGGCTCGGCTCGAGGTCGAGGTCGTCGGTAGCGACGATGGTGGCGGGGAGGTGCGCAATTGGTCTGTCATCGCCATCTCCCCAACCCCCCCACCCCTTTAAAATTAATGGAAAATGTAAACCCAAACGTAGAGTCGGATTCGTAACCTCGAAGTTACAAGTCGATTCGCTCAACTATCAAGGGGGAGAAAACGCGGCGACTGTGGCGGCACTCGCCACGGATGCGAAGTCAGCATCACGAAGTTGGCGTTAAATTCGAACGTTTGAATCAGTTATTTTCTTTCCGGCCCTTTTCAGCCCTGAACCGTGGAAGCGCCGAAATTCGGGTTTCATTTTTAACGCGGCAGCTTATACCCCCCGAGCGTTACCGACCACTGCCGGTGGTGGTCGGTAAGTTATCCTCCGCCGAGGACGACGCGCGTTACCGATGCACACGTAAAAAATTTTTCGCAAATTTTCGCGAATTTTTCGCGCGGTAAACCTTCGTCTCCGCGTCCTCCGTCCGACGAGCCTACTCTCGCCCGCACCCGTCGACCCGTTCTCGAGCTATACGGCGACAAAGAAACTTTGATTTTTCACTAATTTGACGTCACCGAAAAAGTTACGGCCAACTGGGAATTAAAGGTATATTGCCTTTCCGAATTTTCCGGGAGCACGTCGGGCCTTCGACCCCGCTCGGCTCGGCTCGGCTCGGCTCGGCTCGAGGTCGAGGTCGTCGGTAGCGACGATGGTGGCGGGGAGGTGGGCAATTGGTCTGTCATCGCCATCTCCCCAACCCCCCCTCCCCTTTAAAATTAATGGAAAATGTAAACCCAAACGTAGAGTCGGATTCGCAACCTCGAAGTTACAAATCGATTCGCTCAACTATCAAGGGAGAGAAAACGCGGCGACTGTGGCGGCACTCGCCACGGATGCGAAGTCAGCATCACGAAGTTGGCGTTAAATTCGAACGTTTGAATCAGTTATTTTCTTTCCGGCCCTTTTCAGCCCTGAACCGTGGAAGCGCCGAAATTCGGGTTTCATTTTTAACGCGGCAGCTTATACCCCCCGAGCGTTACCGACCACTGCCGGTGGTGGTCGGTAAGTTATCCTCCGCCGAAGACGACGCGCGTTACCGATGCACACGTAAAACATTTTTCGCGAATTTTCGCGAATTTTTCGCGCGGTAAACCTTCGTCTCCGCGTCCTCCGTCCGACGAGCCTACTCTCGCCCGCACCCGTCGACCCGTTCTCGAGCTATACGGCGACAAAGAAACTTTGATTTTTCACTAATTTGACGTCATCGAGAAAGTTACGGAAAACTGGGAATTAAAGGTATATCGCCTTTCCGAGTTTTCCGGGAGCCCGTCAGGCCCTCGGCCCCGCTCGGCTCGGCTCGGCTCGAGGTCGAGGTCGTCGGTAGCGACGATGGTGGCGGGGAGGTGCGCAATTGGTCTGTCATCGCCATCTCCCCAACCCCCCCACCCCTTTAAAATTAATGGAAAATGTAAACCCAAACGTAGAGTCGGATTCGTAACCTCGAAGTTACAAGTCGATTCGCTCAACTATCAAGGGAGAGAAAACGCGGCGACTGTGGCGGCACTCGCCACCGATGCGAAGTCAGCATCACGAAGTTGGCGTTAAATTCGAACGTTTGAATCAGTTATTTTCTTTCCGGCCCTTTTCAGCCCTGAACCGTGGAAGCGCCGAAATTCGGGTTTCATTTTTAACGCGGCAGCTTATACCCCCCGAGCGTTACCGACCACTGCCGGTGGTGGTCGGTAAGTTATCCTCCGCCGAGGTCGACGCGCGTTACCGATGCACACGTAAAAAATTTTTCGCGAATCTTCGCGAATTTTTCGCGCGGTAAACCTTCGTCTCCGCGTTCTCCGTCCGACGAGCCTACTCTCGCCCGCACCCGTCGACCCGTTCTCGAGCTATACGGCGACAAAGAAACTTTGATTTTTCACTAATTTGACGTCATCGAGAAAGTTACGGCCAACTGGGAATGAAAGGCATATCGCCTTTATTAAATAACACGTGTTTATATGATGAAACATATAATTGAACTGTCTTTATTATACTAAACACGAAACACATAGATCTAACATAGATTGTTCGCATCGCCCGATGTACGCGCCATCTGTACATTTTGATATATTTTAACACCCCCACTAAATCAAAATGGACTGATCATTTTTTTTATTGCAATGCCCAGCTTTTCAATGAAGAGATTATGCTTATCCGCAGTCAATCCCTTAGTTAACAAATCAGCTGGCATCTCAGCCGTCGGCAAATAATCAATTCTTATTATTTCATTTGATATAGCCTCGCGTATGAAATGATAACGTGTGTCGATGTGTTTCGATCTGTTATGGAATTGATGATTTGTCGCTAACTTCTGTGCACTCTGGTTATCATTGTACATTACAACCATACGCAAGCTTCCTGTAATTTCCGATTGCAAATTTCTCAAATATATAGCCTCCTTACATGCTTCTGCCGACGCCATGTATTCTGCTTCGGTGCTAGATAGCGCGACAGTTTTTTGTTTTCTGCTACCCCATGATACAGGAGAACCCGACATTGTGAAACAATAACCTGTATAAGATCTCCTATCCATTTTGTCACTTGCCCAGTCTGCGTCAACAAATCCTTCTAATTCTGCTTTCTCATCCCTATAGTTCAAACAGAGTCTTTTTGTTTTCTTTAAATATTTTAAGATCCTTTTCGCATGGGTCCAGTGTGTATCACCATAGCACTTATTAAACTGGCTTAAGTAGCTTACTGAATATGCTATATCTGGTCTTGTCAGCATAGCTAAATATGTTAGACTACCGATCAGCTGTTGAAAGGGAATATTAGATTTACAGTTTTCTTCTTTAACTAAATTCAACCCACTCTCCATTGGAGTGTCTGCCGGATTACTTTCCGATACATTAAATGTATTCAAAAGCTGATCAATATATTGCTCCTGATCTAAGGTTATTATATTTGACTTTTTATCTATTTTAACACGCATACCTAAACATTGTGTGAGCTGACCCAAGTCCTTAATTTTAAAGTTGGAGCTTAACACTTGTTTAAGTTTTTTTGTTTCTTCTGTACTGTTTGAGAATACAAAGAAGTCATCTACATACAATGCTACAATGACTTTTACAGGTCCATTAATTCTTGTAAATAAACATGGTTCTATTTCAGACCTTTTGAAACCTAAGTTACATAAGCAATCTTCTACTCTCTTGTACCATGCTCTAGATGACTGTTTCAGCCCATAGATAGCCTTTTTTAATTTTAAAACTTTGTTTTTATGAACTGTCTCAAGACCTTCAGGTACTGTCATGAATATTGTTTCTTCTAAAGGACCGTTAAGAAAGGCCGTTGTAACATCTAAGTGAGTTATATCTAATTTTAATTTTACACTTAAAGCGAATAACAATCTTAAAGTTGAATGTCTAACTACCGGTGAAAAAGTCTCATTAAAGTCTACTCCTGGTATTTGGTTAAAACCCTTTGCCACGAGTCTTGCTCTATAACGCACTTTTCTTTCACTATCATATTTCTTTTTAAACACCCACTTACACTGAACTATGGTCCCTTCTTCTGGAGCATCAGCAGGTTCCCAAGCGTTGTTTTCCTCAAATGACTCCAATTCTTCTTTCATCGCCTGCTTCCATTTTTCCTTGTCCGGACCCATCATAGCTTCGTGAAATGTTATTGGCTCGTCCACTGGATCTGGAGTTTCAGCAATGCATAGATTTGTAGATTCATATCTCGCTGGTTCCTTCCTGACTCTTTTGGACCTTCTCAACGCTTCTTCTTCCTCCGGTTTGAGTTCTTCCTTTGGTTTAATTTCTTCTTTGTCCCCCACTGAATCTATAACTTCTTCCGTTTTTAATTCTATCAAGACTTCTGTTGTGTCTTTTTCTTCTGTTTTTTCAATCACAATGACATCTCTGCTTGTTGACACTGTTCCTTTACTTGGATCATATATTCTGTATCCTTTGACATTTTCTGGATAACCTAGAAGAATATGTTTCTTGGATTTCTTATCCCACTTCAGTCTCTTTTCCTTCGGTACATGGACCATTACTTCACTTCCAAATATTCGGACATTACTCAAGTCTGGTTTGTTTCCTGTCCACACTTCAAAAGGAGTTTTTCCTTTTTCTCTTGATGTGATGGATCTGTTTCTCAGATATACTGCTGTGTTTACAGCTTCTGCCCAAAATTTCTTGTGTAGTTTTGCGTCGAAGAGCATGCATTTAGCCTTTTCTATCACGGTACGATTCATTCTCTCACACAAACCGTTTTGTTCTGGTGTGTATGGGTTTGTTTTTTGATGCACTATACCCATATTTTTCAAGAACAATTCAAATTCATTACTGCAAAACTCAAGTCCGTTATCTGTTCGGAATACTTTGATTTTCTTGTTCTGTTGATTCTCTACCATGGTTTTGAATTGTTTAAAGCAGCCAAATACTTCACTTTTCGATTTTATGAAGTAAGTGAATGACATCAGGCTGAAGTCGTCGACCAGAATTAAAAAATATCTTGCTCCTCCTATAGAAATGGTTTCCATAGGCCCACACACATCTGCGTGTATTAGTTCCAGTGTTTCTGAGGATCTTCTGCCCCTGTTGTTGAATGGTAACCTCGATTGCTTCCCTTCGCAACATACAATGCAATTTGCTTGGTTTATTTCTGCCTTGTCTGCATAGTTTAATCCTTTCACTACACCATTCTTCATTATATTCATATCGTTGCTGTTTATGTGCGCCAATCTTCTGTGCCACACTGTACAATCAGCTTCTGTTGATACAGCCATGGCATAATTGCCTGTTTTTAATCTCAGTCTGTATACACCGTTAATTAAATCTGCTATTGCCACTTGTTCATTTCTTTTATTGTAAATGTAGCAATGATTACTTTTGAACGAAAGCCTATTTCCGTTTTCAATTAATTTGCTAACAGATAGCAGGTTTGTTGCCAAACTCGGCACGCATATCACATCTTTTATTGTAATGTCATATTCACAGCCGTTGCTTATCGTGGTAATGTTTACATCACCTTCACATAACACTGGCACTTTGTTTTGGTTCGCAACTATTATCTCGGTGACCAATGGTTTATACGAAGCCTTTTGAATCATATTTTTATCCACCGTCATATGTGTACTTGCACCTGAGTCAATGTACCAGTCACTTTTCTCAAAATTTCCACTTAGAAATATTGCACTGAATGCGTTAGAGTTCTTTTTGTAGTTTCCCGAAGCGTTAAGGTAGCGACACTGATTTCTATAATGTCCTGTGCGTTTACATCCATAGCACGTGACGTTGGTAGACTGCGATCTAGGATCTGAAGTCGATCGATAATCGCTGTGAATCCTAGTGCTGCCATCTTTGTTCTTCGATTGCCAACCTTTGCTAGCGAACGCGCTGCCGGTCTCGATTTCACTAGGTTCCGTCTGAATATCTAGTAACTTCGTTTTTATAACATCCGCTGTAATAGGTATTCCAGAATGTTCGATCGCCATTATCATGGGCGAATATTTTTCAGGTAGACCAGCCAACAATAGCGATCCTATCCACTCGTCGTTGATCTTGAATCCCGTTCCGATTAATCTCTGCCCTGTTTCTACTATCTTCGTTACGTAGGAAGTCATGGATTCACAATTTTCTAGTCTGATAGATATCAGAGTACGTAGCAAGCTGATTCTTCTTGAAAAACCCGAATCATCGAACAAATTTCTTAGCTTGTTCCATAGTCCCTTTGCGGTTCGTTCCCCTTTGATATGCACAAAAATCGATGGATCGATTGTTAATATTAATCTGGCTCTGGCTTTTTCATCCTCCGCGGCTACTGCGTCTTCCCGGATGCACTTCACCATGCCTTCCAAGACTAGTAAATTCTCCGCAGCAAAAGCCCACTCATCATAATTTTCGCGACCTTTTAATTTCGGCACACTGGCTAAATAGTGAGAGTTTGAAGCCATTCTTAACTAACTTTGTTAAACAAATCACTTCTGAGAACTAATTTACCCTGGATCTGATATCCTATTCTGGGCCCATAACCTATTAAATAACACGTGTTTATATGATCAAACATATAATTGAACTGTCTTTATTATACTAAACACGAAACACATAGATCTAACATAGATTGTTCGCATCGCCCGATGTACGCGCCATCTGTACATTTTGATATATTTTAACAGCCTTTTTGAATTTTCCGGGAGCCCGTCGGGCATTCGGCAACGCTCGGCTCGGCTCGGCTCGGCTCGAGGTCGAGGTCGTCGGTAGCGACGATGGTGGCGGGGAGGTGCGCAATTGGTCTGTCATCGCCATCCCCCCCAACCCACCCTCCCCCTTTAAAATTAATGGAAAATGTAAACCCAAACGTAGAGTCGGATTCGTAACCTCGCAGTTACAAGTCGATTCGCTCAACTATCAAGGGAGAGTAAACGGGGCGACTGTGGCGGCACTCGCCACCGATGCGAAGTCAGCATCACGAAGTTGGCGTTAAATTCGAACGTTTGAATCAGTTATTTTCTTTCGGGCCCTTTTCAGCCCTGAACCGTGGAAGCGCCGGAATTTGGGTTTCATTTTTAACGCGGCAGCTTATACCCCCCGAGCTTTACCGACCACTGCCGGTGGTGGTCGGTAAGTTATCCTCCGCCGAGGACGACGCGCGTTACCGATGCACACGTAAAAAATTTTTCGCAAATTTTCACGAATTTTTAGCGCGGTAAACCTTCGTCTCCGCGTCTTCCGTCCGACGAGCCTACTCTCGCCCGCACCCGTCGACCCGTTCTCGAGCTATACGGCGACAAAGAAACTTTGATTTTTCACTAATTTGACGTCACCGAAAAAGTTACGGCCAACTGGGAATTAAAGGTATATCGCCTTTCCGAATTTTCCGGGAGCCCGTCGGGCCCTCGGCCCCGCTCTGCGCGGCTCTGCTCGGCTCGAGGTCGAGGTCGTCGGTAGCAACGATGGTGTCGGGGAGGTGCGCAATTGGTCTGTCATCGCCATCCCCCCAACCCCCCCCCCCACCCCTTTAAAATTAATGGAAAATGTAAACCCAAACGTAGAGTCGGATTCGTAACCTCGAAGTTACAAGTCGATTCGCTCAACTATCAAGGGAGAGAAAACGCGGCGACTGTGGCGGCACTCGCCACGGATGCGAAGTCAGCATCACGAAGTTGGCGTTAAATTCGAACGTTTGAATCAGTTATTTTCTTTCCGGCCCTTTTCAGCCCTGAACCGTGGAAGCGCCGAAATTCGGGTTTCATTTTTAACGCGGCAGCTTATACCCCCCGAGCGTTACCGACCATTGCCGGTGGTGGTCGGTAAGTTATCCTCCGCCGAAGACGACGCGCGTTACCGATGCACACGTAAAAAATTTATCGCGAATTTTCGCGAATTTTTCGCGCGGTAAACCTTCGTCTCCGCGTGCTCCGTCCGACGAGCCTACTCTCGCCCGCACCCGTCGACCCCGCTCGGCTCGGCTCGAGGTCGAGGTCGTCGGTAGCGACGATGGTGGCGGGCAGGTGCGCAATTGGTCTGTCATCTCCATCTCCCCAACCCCCCCTCCCCTTTAAAATTAATGGAAAATGTAAACCCAAACGTAGAGTCGGATTCGTAACCTCGAAGTTACAAGTCGATTCGCTCAACTATCAAGGGAGAGAAAACGCGGCGACTGTGGCGGCACTCGCCACGGATGCGAAGTCAGCATCACGAAGTTGGCGTTAAATTCGAACGTTTGAATCAGTTATTTTCTTTCCGGCCCTTTTCAGCCCTGAACCGTGGAAGCGCCGAAATTCGGGTTTCATTTTTAACGCGGCAGCTTATACCCCCCGAGCGTTACCGACCATTGCCGGTGGTGGTCGGTAAGTTATCCTCCGCCGAAGACGACGCGCGTTACCGATGCACACGTAAAAAATTTATCGCGAATTTTCGCGAATTTTTCGCGCGGTAAACCTTCGTCTCCGCGTGCTCCGTCCGACGAGCCTACTCTCGCCCGCACCCGTCGACCCCGCTCGGCTCGGCTCGAGGTCGAGGTCGTCGGTAGCGACGATGGTGGCGGGCAGGTGCGCAATTGGTCTGTCATCTCCATCTCCCCAACCCCCCCTCCCCTTTAAAATTAATGGAAAATGTAAACCCAAACGTAGAGTCGGATTCGTAACCTCGAAGTTACAAGTCGATTCGCTCAACTATCAAGGGAGAGAAAACGCGGCGACTGTGGCGGCACTCGCCACCGATGCGAAGTCAGCATCACGAAGTTGGCGTTAAATTCGAACGTTTGAATCAGTTATTTTCTTTCCGGCCCTTTTCAGCCCTGAACCGTGGAAGCGCCGAAATTCAGGTTTCATTTTTAACGCGGCAGCTTATACCCCCCGAGCGTTACCGACCACTGCCGGTGGTGGTCGGTAAGTTATCCTCCGCCGAGGTCGACGCGCGTTACCGATGCACACGTAAAAAATTTTTCGCGAATCTTCGCGAATTTTTCGCGCGGTAAACCTTCGTCTCCGCGTCCTCCGTCCGACGAGCCTACTCTCGCCCGCACCCGTCGACCCGTTCTCGAGCTATACGGCGACAAAGAAACTTTGATTTTTTACTAATTTGACGTCACCGAAAAAGTTACGGCCAACTGGGAATTAAAGGTATATCGCCTTTCCGAATTTTCCGGGAGCCCGTCGGGCCCTCGGCCCCGCTCTGCGCGGCTCTGCTCGGCTCGAGGTCGAGGTCGTCGGTAGCAACGATGGTGTCGGGGAGTTGCGCAATTGGTCTGTCATCGCCATCCCCCCAAACCCCCCACCCCTTTAAAATTAATGGAAAATGTAAACCCAAACGTAGAGTCGGATTCGTAACCTCGAAGTTACAAGTCGATTCGCTCAACTATCAAGGGAGAGAAAACGCGGCGACTGTGGCGGCACTCGCCACGGATGCGAAGTCAGCATCACGAAGTTGGCGTTAAATTCGAACGTTTGAATCAGTTATTTTCTTTCCGGCCCTTTTCAGCCCTGAACCGTGGAAGCGCCGAAATTCGGGTTTCATTTTTAACGCGGCAGCTTATACCCCGCGAGCGTCACCGACCACTGACGGTGGTGGTCGGTAAGTTATCCTCCGCCGAAGACGACGCGCGTTACCGATGCACACGTAAAAAATTTTTCGCGAATTTTCGCGAATTTTTCGCACGGTAAACCTGCGTCTCCGCGTCCTCCGTCCGACGAGCCTACTCTCGCCCGCACCCGTCGACCCGTTCTCGAACTATACGGCGACAAAGAAACTTTGATTTTTCACTAATTTGACGTCATCGAGAAAGTTACGGCCAACTGGGAATTAATGGTATATCGCCTTTCCGAATTTTCCGGGAGCCCGTCGGGCCTTCGGCCCCGCTCGGCGCGGCTCTGCTCGGCTCGAGGTCGAGGTCGTCGGTAGCAACGATGGTGTCGGGGATGTGCGCAATTGGTCTGTCATCGCCATCCCCATAACCCCCCCTCCCCTTTAAAATTAATGGAAAATGTAAACCCAAACGTAGAGTCGGATTCGTAACCTCGAAGTTACAAGTCGATTCGCTCAACTATCAAGGGAGAGAAAACGCGGCGACTGTGGCGGCACTCGCCACGGATGCGAAGTCAGCATCACGAAGTTGGCGTTAAATTCGAACGTTTGAATCAGTTATTTTCTTTCCGGCCCTTTTCAGCCCTGAACCGTGGAAGCGCCGAAATTCGGGTTTCATTTTTAACGCGGCAGCTTATACCCCCCGAGCGTTACCGACCACTGCCGGTGGTGGTCGGTAAGTTATCCTCCGCCGAAGACGACGCGCGTTACCGATGCACACGTAAAACATTTTTCGCGAATTTTCGCGAATTTTTCGCGCGGTAAACCTTCGTCTCCGCGTCCTCCGTCCGACGAGCCTACTCTCGCCCGCACCCGTCGACCCGTTCTCGAGCTATACGGCGACAAAGAAACTTTGATTTTTCACTAATTTGACGTCATCGAGAAAGTTACGGAAAACTGGGAATTAAAGGTATATCGCCTTTCCGAGTTTTCCGGGAGCCCGTCGGGCCTTCGGCCCCGCTCGGCGCGGCTCTGCTCGGCTCGATGTCGAGGTCGTCGGTAGCAACGTTGGTGTCGGGGAGGTGCGCAATTGGTCTGTCATCGCCATCCCCCCAACCCCCCCTCCCCTTTAAAATTAATGGAAAATGTAAACCCAAACGTAGAGTCGGATTCGCAACCTCGAAGTTACAAATCGATTCGCTCAACTATCAAGGGAGAGAAAACGCGGCGACTGTGGCGGCACTCGCCACGGATGCGAAGTCAGCATCACGAAGTTGGCGTTAAATTCGAACGTTTGAATCAGTTATTTTCTTTCCGGCCCTTTTCAGCCCTGAACCGTGGAAGCGCCGAAATTCGGGTTTCATTTTTAACGCGACAGCTTATACCCCCCGAGCGTTACCGACCACTGCCGGTGGTGGTCGGTAAGTTATCCTCCGCCGAAGACGACGCGCGTTACCGATGCACACGTAAAACATTTTTCGCGAATTTTCGCGAATTTTTCGCGCGGTAAACCTTCGTCTCCGCGTCCTCCGTCCGACGAGCCTACTCTCGCCCGCACCCGTCGACCCGTTCTCGAGCTATACGGCGACAAAGAAACTTTGATTTTTCACTAATTTGACGTCATCGAGAAAGTTACGGAAAACTGGGAATTAAAGGTATATCGCCTTTCCGAGTTTTCCGGGAGCCCGTCAGGCCCTCGGCCCCGCTCGGCTCGGCTCGGCTCGAGGTCGAGGTCGTCGGTAGCGACGATGGTGGCGGGGAGGTGCGCAATTGGTCTGTCATCGCCATCTCCCCAACCCCCCCGCCCCTTTAAAATTAATGGAAAATGTAAACCCAAACGTAGAGTCGGATTCGTAACCTCGAAGTTACAAGTTCATTCGCTCAACTATCAAGGGAGAGTAAACGCGGCGACTGTGGCGGCACTCGCCACCGATGCGAAGTCAGCATCACGAAGTTGGCGTTAAATTCGAACGTTTGAATCAGTTATTTTCTTTCCGGCCCTTTTCAGCCCTGAACCGTGGAAGCGCCGAAATTCGGGTTTCATTTTTAACGCGGCAGCTTATACCCCCCGAGCGTTACCGACCACTGACGGTGGTGGTCGGTAAGTTATCCTCCGCCGAAGACGACGCGCGTTACCGATGCACACGTAAAACATTTTTCGCGAATTTTCGCGAATTTTTCGCGCGGTAAACCTTCGTCTCCGCGTCCTCCGTCCGACGAGACTACTCTCGCCCGCACCCGTCGACCCGTTCTCGAGCTATACGGCGACAAAGAAACTTTGATTTTTCACTAATTTGACGTCATCGAGAAAGTTACGGAAAACTGGGAATTAAAGGTATATCGCCTTTCCGAGTTTTCCGGGAGCCCGTCAGGCCCTCGGCCCCGCTCTGCGCGGCTCTGCTCGGCTCGAGGTCGAGGTCGTCGGTAGCGACGATGGTGGCGGGGAGGTGCGCAATTGGTCTGTCATCGCCATCTCCCCAACCCCCCCACCCCTTTAAAATTAATGGAAAATGTAAACCCAAACGTAGAGTCGGATTCGTAACCTCGAAGTTACAAGTCGATTCGCTCAACTATCAAGGGAGAGAAAACGCGGCGACTGTGGCGGCACTCGCCACGGATGCGAAGTCAGCATCACGAAGTTGGCGTTAAATTCGAACGTTTGAATCAGTTATTTTCTTTCCGGCCCTTTTTAGCCCTGAACCGTGGAAGCGCCGAAATTCGGGTTTCATTTTTAACGCGGCAGCTTATACCCCCCGAGCGTTACCGACCACTGCCGGTGGTGGTCGGTAAGTTATCCTCCGCCGAAGACGACGCGCGTTACCGATGCACACGTAAAAAATTTTTCGCGAATTTTCGCGAATTTTTCGCGCGGTAAACCTTCGTCTCCGCGTCCTCCGTCCGACGAGCCTACTCTCGCCCGCACCCGTCGACCCGTTCTCGAGCTATACGGCGACAAAGAAACTTTGATTTTTCACTAATTTGACGTCATCGAGAAAGTTACGGCCAACTGGGAATTAAAGGTATATCGCTTTTCCGAATTTTCCGGGAGCCCGTCGGGCCCTCGGCCCCGCTCTGCGCGGCTCTGCTCGGCTCGAGGTCGAGGTCGTCGGTAGCAACGATGGTGTCGGGGAGGTGCGCAATTGGTCTGTCATCTCCATCTCCCCAACCCCCCCTCCCCTTTAAAATTAATGGAAAATGTAAACCCAAACGTAGAGTCGGATTCGTAACCTCGAAGTTACAAGTCGATTCGCTCAACTATCAAGGGAGAGAAAACGCGGCGACTGTGGCGGCACTCGCCACGGATGCGAAGTCAGCATCACGAAGTTGGCGTTAAATTCGAACGTTTGAATCAGTTATTTTCTTACCGGCCCTTTTCAGCCCTGAACCGTGGAAGCGCCGAAATTCGGGTTTCATTTTTAACGCGGCAGCTTATACCCCCCGAGCGTTACCGACCACTGCCGGTGGTGGTCGGTAAGTTATCCTCCGCCGAAGACGACGCGCGTTACCGATGCACACGTAAAAAATTTTTCGCGAATTTTCGCGAATTTTTCGCGCGGTAAACCTTCGTCTCCGCGTGCTCCGTCCGACGAGCCTACTCTCGCCCGCACCCGTCGACCCCGCTCGGCTCGGCTCGAGGTCGAGGTCGTCGGTAGCGACGATGGTGGCGGGGAGGTGCGCAATTGGTCTGTCATCTCCATCTCCCCAACCCCCCCTCCCCTTTAAAATTAATGGAAAATGTAAACCCAAACGTAGAGTCGGATTCGTAACCTCGAAGTTACAAGTCGATTCGCACAACTATCAAGGGAGAGAAAACGCGGCGACTGTGGCGGCACTCGCCACCGATGCGAAGTCAGCATCACGAAGTTGGCGTTAAATTCGAACGTTTGAATCAGTTATTTTCTTTCCGGCCCTTTTCAGCCCTGAACCGTGGAAGCGCCGAAATTCGGGTTTCATTTTTAACGCGGCAGCTTATACCCCCCGAGCGTTACCGACCACTGCCGGTGGTGGTCGGTAAGTTATCCTCCGCCGAAGACGACGCGCGTTACCGATGCACACGTAAAAAATTTTTCGCGAATTTTCGCGAATTTTTCGCGCGGTAAACCTTCGTCTCCGCGTGCTCCGTCCGACGAGCCTACTCTCGCCCGCACCCGTCGACCCCGCTCGGCTCGGCTCGAGGTCGAGGTCGTCGGTAGCGACGATGGTGGCGGGGAGGTGCGCAATTGGTCTGTCATCTCCATCTCCCCAACCCCCCCTCCCCTTTAAAATTAATGGAAAATGTAAACCCAAACGTAGAGTCGGATTCGTAACCTCGAAGTTACAAGTCGATTCGCACAACTATCAAGGGAGAGAAAACGCGGCGACTGTGGCGGCACTCGCCACCGATGCGAAGTCAGCATCACGAAGTTGGCGTTAAATTCGAACGTTTGAATCAGTTATTTTCTTTCCGGCCCTATTCAGCCCTGAACCGTGGAAGCGCCGAAATTCGGGTTTCATTTTTAACGCGGCAGCTTATACCCCCCGAGCGTTACCGACCACTGCCGGTGGTGGTCGGTAAGTTATCCTCCGCCGAGGTCGACGCGCGTTACCGATGCACACGTAAAAAATTTTTCGCGAATCTTCGCGAATTTTTCGCGCGGTAAACCTTCGTCTCCGCGTTCTCCGTCCGACGAGCCTACTCTCGCCCGCACCCGTCGACCCGTTCTCGAGCTATACGGCGACAAAGAAACTTTGATTTTTTACTAATTTGACGTCACCGAGAAAGTTACGGCCAACTGGGAATGAAAGGCATATCGCCTTTTTGAATTTTCCGGGAGCCCGTCGGGCATTCGGCAACGCTCGGCTCGGCTCAGCTCGGCTCGAGGTCGAGGTCGTCGGTAGCGACGATGGTGGCGGGGAGGTGCGCAATTGGTCTGTCATCGCCATCCCCCCCAACCCACCCTCCCCCTTTAAAATTAATGGAAAATGTAAACCCAAACGTAGAGTCGGATTCGTAACCTCGAAGTTACAAGTCGATTCGCTCAACTATCAAGGGAGAGTAAACGGGGCGACTGTGGCGGCACTCGCCACCGATGCGAAGTCAGCATCACGAAGTTGGCGTTAAATTCGAACGTTTGAATCAGTTATTTTCTTTCGGGCCCTTTTCAGCCCTGAACCGTGGAAGCGCCGCAATTCGGGTTTCATTTTTAACGCGGCAGCTTATACCCCCCGAGCGTTACCGACCACTGCCGGTGGTGGTCGGTAAGTTATCCTCCGCCGAGGACGACGCGCGTTACCGATGCACACGTAAAAAATTTTTCGCGAATTTTCTCGAATTTTTCGCGCGGTAAACCTTCGTCTCCGCGTCCTCCGTCCGACGAGCCTACTCTCGCCCGCACCCGTCGACCCGTTCTCGAGCTATACGGCGACAAAGAAACTTTGATTTTTCACTAATTTGACGTCATCGAGAAAGTTACGGCCAACTGGGAATTAAAGGTATATCGCCTTTCCGAGTTTTCCGGGAGCCCGTCAGGCCCTCGGCCCCGCCCGGCTCGGCTCGAGGTCGAGGTCGTCGGTAGCGACGATGGTGGCGGGGAGGTGCGCAATTGGTCTGTCATCTCCATCTCCCCAACCCCCCCTCCCCTGTAAAATTAATGGAAAATGTAAACCCAAACGTAGAGTCGGATTCGTAACCTCGAAGTTACAAGTCGATTCGCTCAACTATCAAGGGAGAGAAAACGCGGCGACTGTGGCGGCACTCGCCACGGATGCGAAGTCAGCATCACGAAGTTGGCGTTAAATTCGAACGTTTGAATCAGTTATTTTCTTACCGGCCCTTTTCAGCCCTGAACCGTGGAAGCGCCGAAATTCGGGTTTCATTTTTAACGCGGCAGCTTATACCCCCCGAGCGTTACCGACCACTGCCGGTGGTGGTCGGTAAGTTATCCTCCGCCGAAGACGACGCGCGTTACCGATGCACACGTAAAAAATTTTTCGCGAATTTTCGCGAATTTTTCGCGCGGTAAACCTTCGTCTCCGCGTGCTCCGTCCGACGAGCCTACTCTCGCCCGCACCCGTCGACCCCGCTCGGCTCGGCTCGAGGTCGAGGTCGTCGGTAGCAACGATGGTGTCGGGGAGGTGCGCAATTGGTCTGTCATCGCGATCCCCCCAACCCCCCCCCACCCCTTTAAAATTAATGGAAAATGTAAACCCAAACGTAGAGTCGGATTCGTAACCTCGAAGTTACAAGTCCATTCGCTCAACTATCAAGGGAGAGAAAACGCGGCGACTGTGGCGGCACTCGCCACGGATGCGAAGTCAGCATCACGAAGTTGGCGTTAAATTCGAACGTTTGAATCAGTTATTTTCTTTCCGGCCCTTTTCAGCCCTGAACCGTGGAAGCGCCGAAATTCGGGTTTCATTTTTAACGCGACAGCTTATACCCCCCGAGCGTTACCGACCACTGCCGGTGGTGGTCGGTAAGTTATCCTCCGCCGAGGACGACGCGCGTTACCGATGCACACGTAAAAAATTTTTCGCGAATTTTCGCGAATTTTTCGCGCGGTAAACCTTCGTCTCCGCGTCCTCCGTCCGACGAGCCTACTCTCGCCCGCACCCGTCGACCCGTTCTCGAGCTATACGGCGACAAAGAAACTTTGATTTTTCACTAATTTGACGTCATCGAGAAAGTTACGGAAAACTGGGAATTAAAGGTATATCGCCTTTCCGAGTTTTCCGGGAGCCTGTCGGGACCTCGGCCCCGCTCGGCTCGGCTCGGCTCAGCTCGGCTCGAGGTCGAGGTCGTCGGTAGCGACGATGGTGGCGGGGAGGTGCGCAATTGGTCTGTCATCGCCATCCCCCCCAACCCACCCTCCCCCTTTAAAATTAATGGAAAATGTAAACCCAAACGTAGAGTCGGATTCGTAACCTCGAAGTTACAAGTCGATTCGCTCAACTATCAAGGGAGAGTAAACGGGGCGACTGTGGCGGCACTCGCCACCGATGCGAAGTCAGCATCACGAAGTTGGCGTTAAATTCGAACGTTTGAATCAGTTATTTTCTTTCGGGCCCTTTTCAGCCCTGAACCGTGGAAGCGCCGGAATTCGGGTTTCATTTTTAACGCGGCAGCTTATACCCCCCGAGCGTTACCGACCACTGCCGGTGGTGGTCGGTAAGTTATCCTCCGCCGAGGTCGACGCGCGTTACCGATGCACACGTAAAAAATTTTTCGCGAATCTTCGCGAATTTTTCGCGCGGTAAACCTTCGTCTCCGCGTTCTCCGTCCGACGAGCCTACTCTCGCCCGCACCCGTCGACCCGTTCTCGAGCTATACGGCGACAAAGAAACTTTGATTTTTTACTAATTTGACGTCACCGAGAAAGTTACGGCCAACTGGGAATGAAAGGCATATCGCCTTTTTGAATTTTCCGGGAGCCCGTCGGGCATTCGGCAACGCTCGGCTCGGCTCGGCTCGGCTCGAGGTCGAGGTCGTCGGTAGCGACGATGGTGGCGGGGAGGTGCGCAATTGGTCTGTCATCGCCATCCCCCCCAACCCACCCTCCCCCTTTAAAATTAATGGAAAATGTAAACCCAAACGTAGAGTCGGATTCGTAACCTCGAAGTTACAAGTCGATTCGCTCAACTATCAAGGGAGAGTAATCGGGGCGACTGTGGCGGCACTCGCCACCGATGCGAAGTCAGCATCACGAAGTTGGCGTTAAATTCGAACGTTTGAATCAGTTATTTTCTTTCGGGCCCTTTTCAGCCCTGAACCGTGGAAGCGCCGGAATTCGGGTTTCATTTTTAACGCGGCAGCTTATACCCCCCGAGCGTTACCGACCACTGCCGGTGGTGGTCGGTAAGTTATCCTCCGCCGAGGACGACGCGCGTTACCGATGCACACGTAAAAAATTTTTCGCGAATTTTCGCGAATTTTTCGCGCGGTAAACCTTCGTCTCCGCGTCTTCCGTCCGACGAGCCTACTCTCGCCCGCACCCGTCGACCCGTTCTCGAGCTATACGGCGACAAAGAAACTTTGATTTTTCACTAATTTGACGTCACCGAAAAAGTTACGGCCAACTGGGAATTAAAGGTATATCGCCTTTCCGAATTTTCCGGGAGCCCGTCGGGCCGTCGGCCCCGCTCTGCGCGGCTCTGCTCGGCTCGAGGTCGAGGTCGTCGGTAGCAACGATGGTGTCGGGGAGGTGCGCAATTGGTCTGTCATCGCGATCCCCCCAACCCCCCCCACCCCTTTAAAATTAATGGAAAATGTAAACCCAAACGTAGAGTCGGATTCGTAACCTCGAAGTTACAAGTCCATTCGCTCAACTATCAAGGGAGAGAAAACGCGGCGACTGTGGCGGCACTCGCCACGGATGCGAAGTCAGCATCACGAAGTTGGCGTTAAATTCGAACGTTTGAATCAGTTATTTTCTTTCCGGCCCTTTTCAGCCCTGAACCGTGGAAGCGCCGAAATTCGGGTTTCATTTTTAACGCGACAGCTTATACCCCCCGAGCGTTACCGACCACTGCCGGTGGTGGTCGGTAAGTTATCCTCCGCCGAGGACGACGCGCGTTACCGATGCACACGTAAAAAATTTTTCGCGAATTTTCGCGAATTTTTCGCGCGGTAAACCTTCGTCTCCGCGTCCTCCGTCCGACGAGCCTACTCTCGCCCGCACCCGTCGACCCGTTCTCGAGCTATACGGCGACAAAGAAACTTTGATTTTTCACTAATTTGACGTCATCGAGAAAGTTACGGAAAACTGGGAATTAAAGGTATATCGCCTTTCCGAGTTTTCCGGGAGCCTGTCGGGCCTTCGGCCCCGCTCGGCTCGGCTCGGCTCGGCTCGGCTCGAGGTCGAGGTCGTCGGTAGCGACGATGGTGGCGGGGAGGTGCGCAATTGGTCTGTCATCGCCATCTCCCCAACCCCCCCTCCCCTTTAAAATTAATGGAAAATGTAAACCCAAACGTAGAGTCGGATTCGTAACCTCGAAGTTACAAGTCGATTCGCTCAACTATCAAGGGAGAGAAAACGCGGCGACTGTGACGGCACTCGCCACGGATGCGAAGTCAGCATCACAAAGTTGGCGTTAAATTCGAACGTTTGAATCAGTTATTTTCTTTCCGGCCCTTTTCAGCCCTGAACCGTGGAAGCGCCGAAATTCGGGTTTCATTTTTAACGCGGCAGCTTATACCCCCCGAGCGTTACCGACCACTGCCGGTGGTGGTCGGTAAGTTATCCTCCGCCGAGGACGACGCGCGTTACCGATGCACACGTAAAAAATTTTTCGCGAATCTTCGCGAATTTTTCGCGCGGTAAACCTTCGTCTCCGCGTTCTCCGTCCGACGAGCCTACTCTCGCCCGCACCCGTCGACCCGTTCTCGAGCTATACGGCGACAAAGAAACTTTGATTTTTTACTAATTTGACGTCACCGAGAAAGTTACGGCCAACTGGGAATGAAAGGCATATCGCCTTTTTGAATTTTCCGGGAGCCCGTCGGGCATTCGGCAACGCTCGGCTCGGCTCAGCTCGGCTCGAGGTCGAGGTCGTCGGTAGCGACGATGGTGGCGGGGAGGTGCGCAATTGGTCTGTCATCGCCATCCCCCCCAACCCACCCTCCCCCTTTAAAATTAATGGAAAATGTAAACCCAAACGTAGAGTCGGATTCGTAACCTCGAAGTTACAAGTCGATTCGCTCAACTATCAAGGGAGAGTAAACGGGGCGACTGTGGCGGCACTCGCCACCGATGCGAAGTCAGCATCACGAAGTTGGCGTTAAATTCGAACGTTTGAATCAGTTATTTTCTTTCGGGCCCTTTTCAGCCCTGAACCGTGGAAGCGCCGGAATTCGGGTTTCATTTTTAACGCGGCAGCTTATACCCCCCGAGCGTTACCGACCACTGCCGGTGGTGGTCGGTAAGTTATCCTCCGCCGAGGACGACGCGCGTTACCGATGCACACGTAAAAAATTTTTCGCGAATTTTCGCGAATTTTTCGCGCGGTAAACCTTCGTCTCCGCGTCCTCCGTCCGACGAGCCTACTCTCGCCCGCACCCGTCGACCCGTTCTCGAGCTATACGGCGACAAAGAAACTTTGATTTTTCACTAATTTGACGTCATCGAGAAAGTTACGGCCAACTGGGAATTAAAGGTATATCGCCTTTCCGAGTTTTCCGGGAGCCCGTCAGGCCCTCGGCCCCGCTCGGCTCGGCTCGGCTCGAGGTCGAGGTCGTCGGTAGCGACGATGGTGGCGGGGAGGTGCGCAATTGGTCTGTCATCGCCATCTCCCCAACCCCCCCACCCCTTTAAAATTAATGGAAAATGTAAACCCAAACGTAGAGTCGGATTCGTAACCTCGAAGTTACAAGTCGATTCGCTCAACTATCAAGGGAGAGAAAACGCGGCGACTGTGGCGGCACTCGCCACGGATGCGAAGTCAGCATCACGAAGTTGGCGTTAAATTCGAACGTTTGAATCAGTTATTTTCTTTCCGGCCCTTTTCAGCCCTGAACCGTGGAAGCGCCGAAATTCGGGTTTCATTTTTAACGCGGCAGCTTATACCCCCCGAGCGTTACCGACCACTGACGGTGGTGGTCGGTAAGTTATCCTCCGCCGAAGACGACGCGCGTTACCGATGCACACGTAAAAAATTTTTCGCGAATTTTCGCGAATTTTTCGCGCGGTAAACCTTCGTCTCCGCGTGCTCCGTCCGACGAGCCTACTCTCGCCCGCACCCGTCGACCCCGCTCGGCTCGGCTCGAGGTCGAGGTCGTCGGTAGCGACGATGGTGGCGGGGAGGTGCGCAATTGGTCTGTCATCTCCATCTCCCCAACCCCCCCACCCCTTTAAAATTAATGGAAAATGTAAACCCAAACGTAGAGTCGGATTCGTAACCTCGAAGTTACAAGTCGATTCGCTCAACTATCAAGGGAGAGAAAGCGCGGCGACTGTGGCGGCACTCGCCACCGATGCGAAGTCAGCATCACGAAGTTGGCGTTAAATTCGAACGTTTGAATCAGTTATTTTCTTTCCGGCCCTTTTCAGCCCTGAACCGTGGAAGCGCCGAATTTCGGGTTTCATTTTTAACGCGGCAGCTTATACCCCCCGAGCGTTACCGACCACTGCCGGTGGTGGTCGGTAAGTTATCCTCCGCCGAGGTCGACGCGCGTTACCGATGCACACGTAAAAAATTTTTCGCGAATCTTCGCGAATTTTTCGCGCGGTAAACCTTCGTCTCCGCGTCCTCCGTCCGACGAGCCTACTCTCGCCCGCACCCGTCGACCCGTTCTCGAGCTATACGGCGACAAAGAAACTTTGATTTTTCACTAATTTGACGTCATCGAGAAAGTTACGGAAAACTGGGAATTAAAGGTATATCGCCTTTCCGAATTTTCCGGGAGCCCGTCTGGCCTTCGGCCCCGCTCGGCTCGGCTCGAGGTCGAGGTCGTCGGTAGCGACGATGGTGGCGGGGAGGTGCGCAATTGGTCTGTCATCGCCATCTCCCCAACCCCCCCTCCCCTTTAAAATTAATGGAAAATGTAAACCCAAACGTAGAGTCGGATTCGTAACCTCGAAGTTACAAGTCGATTCGCTCAACTATCAAGGGAGAGAAAACGCGGCGACTGTGACGGCACTCGCCACGGATGCGAAGTCAGCATCACGAAGTTGGCGTTAAATTCGAACGTTTGAATCAGTTATTTTCTTTCCGGCCCTTTTCAGCCCTGAACCGTGGAAGCGCCGAAATTCGGGTTTCATTTTTAACGCGGCAGCTTATACCCCCCGAGCGTTACCGACCACTGCCGGTGGTGGTCGGTAAGTTATCCTCCGCCGAAGACGACGCGCGTTACCGATGCACACGTAAAAAATTTTTCGCGAATTTTCGCGAATTTTTCGCGCGGTAAACCTTCGTCTCCGCGTCCTCCGTCCGACGAGCCTACTCTCGCCCGCACCCGTCGACCCGTTCTCGAGCTATACGGCGACAAAGAAACTTTGATTTTTCACTAATTTGACGTCATCGAGAAAGTTACGGAAAACTGGGAATTAAAGGTATATCGCCTTTCCGAATTTTCCGGGAGCCCGTCGGGCCTTCGGCCCCGCTCGGCGCGGCTCTGCTCGGCTCGATGTCGAGGTCGTCGGTAGCAACGTTGGTGTCGGGGAGGTGCGCAATTGGTCTGTCATCGCCATCCCCCCAACCCCCCCCCCTCCCCTTTAAAATTAATGGAAAATGTAAACCCAAACGTAGAGTCGGATTCGTAACCTCGAAGTTACAAGTCGATTCGCTCAACTATCAAGGGAGAGAAAACGCGGCGACTGTGGCGGCACTCGCCACGGATGCGAAGTCAGCATCACGAAGTTGGCGTTAAATTCGAACGTTTGAATCAGTTATTTTCTTACCGGCCCTTTTCAGCCCTGAACCGTGGAAGCGCCGAAATTCGGGTTTCATTTTTAACGCGGCAGATTATACCCCCCGAGCGTTACCGACCACTGCCGGTGGTGGTCGGTAAGTTATCCTCCGCCGAAGACGACGCGCGTTACCGATGCACACGTAAAAAATTTTTCGCGAATTTTTGCGAATTTTTCGCGCGGTAAACCTTCGTCTCCGCGTGCTCCGTCCGACGAGCCTACTCTCGCCCGCACCCGTCGACCCCGCACGGCTCGGCTCGAGGTCGAGGTCGTCGGTAGCGACGATGGTGGCGGGGAGGTGCGCAATTGGTCTGTCATCTCCATCTCCCCAACCCCCCCTCCCCTGTAAAATTAATGGAAAATGTAAACCCAAACGTAGAGTCGGATTCGTAACCTCGAAGTTACAAGTCGATTCGCTCAACTATCAAGGGAGAGAAAACGCGGCGACTGTGGCGGCACTCGCCACCGATGCGAAGTCAGCATCACGAAGTTGGCGTTAAATTCGAACGTTTGAATCTGTTATTTTCTTTCCGGCCCTTTTCAGCCCTGAACCGTGGAAGCGCCGGAATTCGGGTTTCATTTTTAACGCGGCAGCTTATACCCCCCGAGCGTTACCGACCACTGCCGGTGGTGGTCGGTAAGTTATCCTCCGCCGAGGACGACGCGCGTTACCGATGCACACGTAAAAAATTTTTCGCAAATTTTCGCGAATTTTTAGCGCGGTAAACCTTCGTCTCCGCGTCTTCCGTCCGACGAGCCTACTCTCGCCCGCACCCGTCGACCCGTTCTCGAGCTATACGGCGACAAAGAAACTTTGATTTTTCACTAATTTGACGTCACCGAAAAAGTTACGGCCAACTGGGAATTAAAGGTATATCGCCTTTCCGAATTTTCCGGGAGCCCGTCGGGCCCTCGGCCCCGCTCTGCGCGGCTCTGCTCGGCTCGAGGTCGAGGTCGTCGGTAGCAACGATGGTGTCGGGGAGGTGCGCAATTGGTCTGTCATCGCCATCCCCCCAACCCCCCCCCCCACCCCTTTAAAATTAATGGAAAATGTAAACCCAAACGTAGAGTCGGATTCGTAACCTCGAAGTTACAAGTCGATTCGCTCAACTATCAAGGGAGAGTAAACGGGGCGACTGTGGCGGCACTCGCCACCGATGCGAAGTCAGCATCACGAAGTTGGCGTTAAATTCGAACGTTTGAATCAGTTATTTTCTTTCGGGCCCTTTTCAGCCCTGAACCGTGGAAGCGCCGGAATTCGGGTTTCATTTTTAACGCGGCAGCTTATACCCCCCGAGCGTTACCGACCACTGCCGGTGGTGGTCGGTAAGTAATCCTCCGCCGAGGACGACGCGCGTTACCGATGCACACGTAAAAAATTTTTCGCAAATTTTCGCGAATTTTTAGCGCGGTAAACCTTCGTCTCCGCGTTCTCCGTCCGACGAGCCTACTCTCGCCCGCACCCGTCGACCCGTTCTCGAGCTATACGGCGACAAAGAAACTTTGATTTTTTACTAATTTGACGTCACCGAGAAAGTTACGGCCAACTGGGAATGAAAGGCATATCGCCTTTTTGAATTTTCCGGGAGCCCGTCGGGCATTCGGCAACGCTCGGCTCGGCTCGGCTCGGCTCGAGGTCGAGGTCGTCGGTAGCGACGATGGTGGCGGGGAGGTGCGCAATTGGTCTGTCATCGCCATCCCCCCCAACCCACCCTCCCCCTTTAAAATTAATGGAAAATGTAAACCCAAACGTAGAGTCGGATTCGTAACCTCGAAGTTACAAGTCGATTCGCTCAACTATCAAGGGAGAGTAATCGGGGCGACTGTGGCGGCACTCGCCACCGATGCGAAGTCAGCATCACGAAGTTGGCGTTAAATTCGAACGTTTGAATCAGTTATTTTCTTTCGGGCCCTTTTGAGCCCTGAACCGTGGAAGCGCCGGAATTCGGGTTTCATTTTTAACGCGGCAGCTTATACCCCCCGAGCGTTACCGACCACTGCCGGTGGTGGTCGGTAAGTTATCCTCCGCCGAGGACGACGCGCGTTACCGATGCACACGTAAAAAATTTTTCGCGAATTTTCGCGAATTTTTCGCGCGGTAAACCTTCGTCTCCGCGTCTTCCGTCCGACGAGCCTACTCTCGCCCGCACCCGTCGACCCGTTCTCGAGCTATACGGCGACAAAGAAACTTTGATTTTTCACTAATTTGACGTCACCGAAAAAGTTACGGCCAACTGGGAATTAAAGGTATATCGCCTTTCCGAATTTTCCGGGAGCCCGTCGGGCCCTCGGCCCCGCTCTGCGCGGCTCTGCTCGGCTCGAGGTCGAGGTCGTCGGTAGCAACGATGGTGTCGGGGAGGTGCGCAATTGGTCTGTCATCTCCATCTCCCCAACCCCCCCACCCCTTTAAAATTAATGGAAAATGTAAACCCAAACGTAGAGTCGGATTCGTAACCTCGAAGTTACAAGTCGATTCGCTCAACTATCAAGGGAGAGAAAACGCGGCGACTGTGGCGGCACTCGCCACGGATGCGAAGTCAGCATCACGAAGTTGGCGTTAAATTCGAACGTTTGAATCAGTTATTTTCTTTCCGGCCCTTTTCAGCCCTGAACCGTGGAAGCGCCGAAATTCGGGTTTCATTTTTAACGCGGCAGCTTATACCCCCCGAGCGTTACCGACCACTGACGGTGGTGGTCGGTAAGTTATCCTCCGCCGAAGACGACGCGCGTTACCGATGCACACGTAAAAAATTTTTCGCGAATTTTCGCGAATTTTTCGCGCGGTAAACCTTCGTCTCCGCGTGCTCCGTCCGACGAGCCTACTCTCGCCCGCACCCGTCGACCCCGCTCGGCTCGGCTCGAGGTCGAGGTCGTCGGTAGCGACGATGGTGGCGGGGAGGTGCGCAATTGGTCTGTCATCTCCATCTCCCCAACCCCCCCTCCCCTTTAAAATTAATGGAAAATGTAAACCCAAACGTAGAGTCGGATTCGTAACCTCGAAGTTACAAGTCGATTCGCTCAACTATCAAGGGAGAGAAAGCGCGGCGACTGTGGCGGCACTCGCCACCGATGCGAAGTCAGCATCACGAAGTTGGCGTTAAATTCGAACGTTTGAATCAGTTATTTTCTTTCCGGCCCTTTTCAGCCCTGAACCGTGGAAGCGCCGAATTTCGGGTTTCATTTTTAACGCGGCAGCTTATACCCCCCGAGCGTTACCGACCACTGCCGGTGGTGGTCGGTAAGTTATCCTCCGCCGAGGTCGACGCGCGTTACCGATGCACACGTAAAAAATTTTTCGCGAATCTTCGCGAATTTTTCGCGCGGTAAACCTTCGTCTCCGCGTCCTCCGTCCGACGAGCCTACTCTCGCCCGCACCCGTCGACCCGTTCTCGAGCTATACGGCGACAAAGAAACTTTGATTTTTCACTAATTTGACGTCATCGAGAAAGTTACGGAAAACTGGGAATTAAAGGTATATCGCCTTTCCGAATTTTCCGGGAGCCCGTCTGGCCTTCGGCCCCGCTCGGCTCGGCTCGAGGTCGAGGTCGTCGGTAGCGACGATGGTGGCGGGGAGGTGCGCAATTGGTCTGTCATCGCCATCTCCCCAACCCCCCCTCCCCTTTAAAATTAATGGAAAATGTAAACCCAAACGTAGAGTCGGATTCGTAACCTCGAAGTTACAAGTCGATTCGCTCAACTATCAAGGGAGAGAAAACGCGGCGACTGTGACGGCACTCGCCACGGATGCGAAGTCAGCATCACGAAGTTGGCGTTAAATTCGAACGTTTGAATCAGTTATTTTCTTTCCGGCCCTTTTCAGCCCTGAACCGTGGAAGCGCCGAAATTCGGGTTTCATTTTTAACGCGGCAGCTTATACCCCCCGAGCGTTACCGACCACTGCCGGTGGTGGTCGGTAAGTTATCCTCCGCCGAAGACGACGCGCGTTACCGATGCACACGTAAAAAATTTTTCGCGAATTTTCGCGAATTTTTCGCGCGGTAAACCTTCGTCTCCGCGTCCTCCGTCCGACGAGCCTACTCTCGCCCGCACCCGTCGACCCGTTCTCGAGCTATACGGCGACAAAGAAACTTTGATTTTTCACTAATTTGACGTCATCGAGAAAGTTACGGAAAACTGGGAATTAAAGGTATATCGCCTTTCCGAATTTTCCGGGAGCCCGTCGGGCCTTCGGCCCCGCTCGGCGCGGCTCTGCTCGGCTCGATGTCGAGGTCGTCGGTAGCAACGTTGGTGTCGGGGAGGTGCGCAATTGGTCTGTCATCGCCATCCCCCCAACCCCCCCCCTCCCCTTTAAAATTAATGGAAAATGTAAACCCAAACGTAGAGTCGGATTCGTAACCTCGAAGTTACAAGTCGATTCGCTCAACTATCAAGGGAGAGAAAACGCGGCGACTGTGGCGGCACTCGCCACGGATGCGAAGTCAGCATCACGAAGTTGGCGTTAAATTCGAACGTTTGAATCAGTTATTTTCTTACCGGCCCTTTTCAGCCCTGAACCGTGGAAGCGCCGAAATTCGGGTTTCATTTTTAACGCGGCAGATTATACCCCCCGAGCGTTACCGACCACTGCCGGTGGTGGTCGGTAAGTTATCCTCCGCCGAAGACGACGCGCGTTACCGATGCACACGTAAAAAATTTTTCGCGAATTTTTGCGAATTTTTCGCGCGGTAAACCTTCGTCTCCGCGTGCTCCGTCCGACGAGCCTACTCTCGCCCGCACCCGTCGACCCCGCACGGCTCGGCTCGAGGTCGAGGTCGTCGGTAGCGACGATGGTGGCGGGGAGGTGCGCAATTGGTCTGTCATCTCCATCTCCCCAACCCCCCCTCCCCTGTAAAATTAATGGAAAATGTAAACCCAAACGTAGAGTCGGATTCGTAACCTCGAAGTTACAAGTCGATTCGCTCAACTATCAAGGGAGAGAAAACGCGGCGACTGTGGCGGCACTCGCCACCGATGCGAAGTCAGCATCACGAAGTTGGCGTTAAATTCGAACGTTTGAATCTGTTATTTTCTTTCCGGCCCTTTTCAGCCCTGAACCGTGGAAGCGCCGGAATTCGGGTTTCATTTTTAACGCGGCAGCTTATACCCCCCGAGCGTTACCGACCACTGCCGGTGGTGGTCGGTAAGTTATCCTCCGCCGAGGACGACGCGCGTTACCGATGCACACGTAAAAAATTTTTCGCAAATTTTCGCGAATTTTTAGCGCGGTAAACCTTCGTCTCCGCGTCTTCCGTCCGACGAGCCTACTCTCGCCCGCACCCGTCGACCCGTTCTCGAGCTATACGGCGACAAAGAAACTTTGATTTTTCACTAATTTGACGTCACCGAAAAAGTTACGGCCAACTGGGAATTAAAGGTATATCGCCTTTCCGAATTTTCCGGGAGCCCGTCGGGCCCTCGGCCCCGCTCTGCGCGGCTCTGCTCGGCTCGAGGTCGAGGTCGTCGGTAGCAACGATGGTGTCGGGGAGGTGCGCAATTGGTCTGTCATCTCCATCTCCCCAACCCCCCCACCCCTTTAAAATTAATGGAAAATGTAAACCCAAACGTAGAGTCGGATTCGTAACCTCGAAGTTACAAGTCGATTCGCTCAACTATCAAGGGAGAGAAAACGCGGCGACTGTGGCGGCACTCGCCACCGATGCGAAGTCAGCATCACGAAGTTAGCGTTAAATTCGAACGTTTGAATCAGTTATTTTCTTTCCGGCCCTTTTCAGCCCTGAACCGTGGAAGCGCCGAAATTCGGATTTCATTTTTAACGCGGCAGCTTATACCCCCCGAGCGTTACCGACCACTGCCGGTGGTGGTCGGTAAGTTATCCTCCGCCGAGGTCGACGCGCGTTACCGATGCACACGTAAAAAATTTTTCGCGAATTCTCGCGAATTTTTCGCTCGGTAAACCTTCGTCTCCGCGTCCTCCGTCCGACGAGCCTACTCTCGCCCGCACCCGTCGACCCGTTCTCGAGCTATACGGCGACAAAGAAACTTTGATTTTTCACTAATTTGACGTCATCGAGAAAGTTACGGCCAACTGGGAATTAAAGGTATATCGCCTTTCCGAATTTTCCGGGAGCCCGTCGGGCCCTCGGCCCCGCTCTGCGCGGCTCTGCTCGGCTCGAGGTCGAGGTCGTCGGTAGCAACGATGGTGTCGGGGAGGTGCGCAATTGGTCTGTCATCGCCATCCCCCCAACCCCCCCCCCCCACCCCTTTAAAATTAATGGAAAATGTAAACCCAAACGTAGAGTCGGATTCGTAACCTCGAAGTTACAAGTCGATTCGCTCAACTATCAAGGGAGAGTAAACGGGGCGACTGTGGCGGCACTCGCCACCGATGCGAAGTCAGCATCACGAAGTTGGCGTTAAATTCGAACGTTTGAATCAGTTATTTTCTTTCGGGCCCTTTTCAGCCCTGAACCGTGGAAGCGCCGGAATTCGGGTTTCATTTTTAACGCGGCAGCTTATACCCCCCGAGCGTTACCGACCACTGCCGGTGGTGGTCGGTAAGTAATCCTCCGCCGAGGACGACGCGCGTTACCGATGCACACGTAAAAAATTTTTCGCAAATTTTCGCGAATTTTTAGCGCGGTAAACCTTCGTCTCCGCGTTCTCCGTCCGACGAGCCTACTCTCGCCCGCACCCGTCGACCCGTTCTCGAGCTATACGGCGACAAAGAAACTTTGATTTTTTACTAATTTGACGTCACCGAGAAAGTTACGGCCAACTGGGAATGAAAGGCATATCGCCTTTTTGAATTTTCCGGGAGCCCGTCGGGCATTCGGCAACGCTCGGCTCGGCTCGGCTCGGCTCGAGGTCGAGGTCGTCGGTAGCGACGATGGTGGCGGGGAGGTGCGCAATTGGTCTGTCATCGCCATCCCCCCCAACCCACCCTCCCCCTTTAAAATTAATGGAAAATGTAAACCCAAACGTAGAGTCGGATTCGTAACCTCGAAGTTACAAGTCGATTCGCTCAACTATCAAGGGAGAGTAATCGGGGCGACTGTGGCGGCACTCGCCACCGATGCGAAGTCAGCATCACGAAGTTGGCGTTAAATTCGAACGTTTGAATCAGTTATTTTCTTTCGGGCCCTTTTGAGCCCTGAACCGTGGAAGCGCCGGAATTCGGGTTTCATTTTTAACGCGGCAGCTTATACCCCCCGAGCGTTACCGACCACTGCCGGTGGTGGTCGGTAAGTTATCCTCCGCCGAGGACGACGCGCGTTACCGATGCACACGTAAAAAATTTTTCGCGAATTTTCGCGAATTTTTCGCGCGGTAAACCTTCGTCTCCGCGTCTTCCGTCCGACGAGCCTACTCTCGCCCGCACCCGTCGACCCGTTCTCGAGCTATACGGCGACAAAGAAAGTTTGATTTTTCACTAATTTGACGTCACCGAAAAAGTTACGGCCAACTGGGAATTAAAGGTATATCGCCTTTCCGAATTTTCCGGGAGCCCGTCGGGCCCTCGGCCCCGCTCTGCGCGGCTCTGCTCGGCTCGAGGTCGAGGTCGTCGGTAGCAACGATGGTGTCGGGGAGGTGCGCAATTGGTCTGTCATCGCGATCCCCCCAACCCCCCCCACCCCTTTAAAATTAATGGAAAATGTAAACCCAAACGTAGAGTCGGATTCGTAACCTCGAAGTTACAAGTCCATTCGCTCAACTATCAAGGGAGAGAAAACGCGGCGACTGTGGCGGCACTCGCCACGGATGCGAAGTCAGCATCACGAAGTTGGCGTTAAATTCGAACGTTTGAATCAGTTATTTTCTTTCCGGCCCTTTTCAGCCCTGAACCGTGGAAGCGCCGAAATTCGGGTTTCATTTTTAACGCGACAGCTTATACCCCCCGAGCGTTACCGACCACTGCCGGTGGTGGTCGGTAAGTTATCCTCCGCCGAGGACGACGCGCGTTACCGATGCACACGTAAAAAATTTTTCGCGAATTTTCGCGAATTTTTCGCGCGGTAAACCTTCGTCTCCGCGTCCTCCGTCCGACGAGCCTACTCTCGCCCGCACCCGTCGACCCGTTCTCGAGCTATACGGCGACAAAGAAACTTTGATTTTTCACTAATTTGACGTCATCGAGAAAGTTACGGAAAACTGGGAATTAAAGGTATATCGCCTTTCCGAGTTTTCCGGGAGCCTGTCGGGCCCTCGGCCCCGCTCGGCTCGGCTCGGCTCAGCTCGGCTCGAGGTCGAGGTCGTCGGTAGCGACGATGGTGGCGGGGAGGTGCGCAATTGGTCTGTCATCGCCATCCCCCCCAACCCACCCTCCCCCTTTAAAATTAATGGAAAATGTAAACCCAAACGTAGAGTCGGATTCGTAACCTCGAAGTTACAAGTCGATTCGCTCAACTATCAAGGGAGAGTAAACGGGGCGACTGTGGCGGCACTCGCCACCGATGCGAAGTCAGCATCACGAAGTTGGCGTTAAATTCGAACGTTTGAATCAGTTATTTTCTTTCGGGCCCTTTTCAGCCCTGAACCGTGGAAGCGCCGGAATTCGGGTTTCATTTTTAACGCGGCAGCTTATACCCCCCGAGCGTTACCGACCACTGCCGGTGGTGGTCGGTAAGTTATCCTCCGCCGAGGACGACGCGCGTTACCGATGCACACGTAAAAAATTTTTCGCGAATTTTCGCGAATTTTTCGCGCGGTAAACCTTCGTCTCCGCGTCCTCCGTCCGACGAGCCTACTCTCGCCCGCACCCGTCGACCCGTTCTCGAGCTATACGGCGACAAAGAAACTTTGATTTTTCACTAATTTGACGTCATCGAGAAAGTTACGGCCAACTGGGAATTAAAGGTATATCGCCTTTCCGAGTTTTCCGGGAGCCCGTCAGGCCCTCGGCCCCGCCCGGCTCGGCTGGAGGTCGAGGTCGTCGGTAGCGACGATGGTGGCGGGGAGGTGCGCAATTGGTCTGTCATCTCCATCTCCCCAACCCCCCCTCCCCTGTAAAATTAATGGAAAATGTAAACCCAAACGTAGAGTCGGATTCGTAACCTCGAAGTTCCAAGTCGATTCGCTCAACTATCAAGGGAGAGAAAACGCGGCGACTGTGGCGGCACTCGCCACCGATGCGAAGTCAGCATCACGAAGTTGGCGTTAAATTCGAACGTTTGAATCAGTTATTTTCTTTCCGGCCCTTTTCAGCCCTGAACCGTGGAAGCGCCGGAATTCGGGTTTCATTTTTAACGCGGCAGCTTATACCCCCCGAGCGTTACCGACCACTGCCGGTGGTGGTCGGTAAGTTATCCTCCGCCGAGGACGACGCGCGTTACCGATGCACACGTAAAAAATTTTTCGCAAATTTTCGCGAATTTTTAGCGCGGTAAACCTTCGTCTCCGCGTCTTCCGTCCGACGAGCCTACTCTCGCCCGCACCCGTCGACCCGTTCTCGAGCTATACGGCGACAAAGAAACTTTGATTTTTCACTAATTTGACGTCACCGAAAAAGTTACGGCCAACTGGGAATTAAAGGTATATCGCCTTTCCGAATTTTCCGGGAGCCCGTGGGGCCCTCGGCCCCGCTCTGCGCGGCTCTGCTCGGCTCGAGGTCGAGGTCGTCGGTAGCAACGATGGTGTCGGGGAGGTGCGCAATTGGTCTGTCATCGCCATCCCCCCAACCCCCCCCCCCACCCCTTTAAAATTAATGGAAAATGTAAACCCAAACGTAGAGTCGGATTCGTAACCTCGAAGTTACAAGTCGATTCGCTCAACTATCAAGGGAGAGTAAACGGGGCGACTGTGGCGGCACTCGCCACCGATGCGAAGTCAGCATCACGAAGTTGGCGTTAAATTCGAACGTTTGAATCAGTTATTTTCTTTCGGGCCCTTTTCAGCCCTGAACCGTGGAAGCGCCGGAATTCGGGTTTCATTTTTAACGCGGCAGCTTATACCCCCCGAGCGTTACCGACCACTGCCGGTGGTGGTCGGTAAGTAATCCTCCGCCGAGGACGACGCGCGTTACCGATGCACACGTAAAAAATTTTTCGCAAATTTTCGCGAATTTTTAGCGCGGTAAACCTTCGTCTCCGCGTTCTCCGTCCGACGAGCCTACTCTCGCCCGCACCCGTCGACCCGTTCTCGAGCTATACGGCGACAAAGAAACTTTGATTTTTTACTAATTTGACGTCACCGAGAAAGTTACGGCCAACTGGGAATGAAAGGCATATCGCCTTTTTGAATTTTCCGGGAGCCCGTCGGGCATTCGGCAACGCTCGGCTCGGCTCGGCTCGGCTCGAGGTCGAGGTCGTCGGTAGCGACGATGGTGGCGGGGAGGTGCGCAATTGGTCTGTCATCGCCATCCCCCCCAACCCACCCTCCCCCTTTAAAATTAATGGAAAATGTAAACCCAAACGTAGAGTCGGATTCGTAACCTCGAAGTTACAAGTCGATTCGCTCAACTATCAAGGGAGAGTAATCGGGGCGACTGTGGCGGCACTCGCCACCGATGCGAAGTCAGCATCACGAAGTTGGCGTTAAATTCGAACGTTTGAATCAGTTATTTTCTTTCGGGCCCTTTTGAGCCCTGAACCGTGGAAGCGCCGGAATTCGGGTTTCATTTTTAACGCGGCAGCTTATACCCCCCGAGCGTTACCGACCACTGCCGGTGGTGGTCGGTAAGTTATCCTCCGCCGAGGACGACGCGCGTTACCGATGCACACGTAAAAAATTTTTCGCGAATTTTCGCGAATTTTTCGCGCGGTAAACCTTCGTCTCCGCGTCTTCCGTCCGACGAGCCTACTCTCGCCCGCACCCGTCGACCCGTTCTCGAGCTATACGGCGACAAAGAAACTTTGATTTTTCACTAATTTGACGTCACCGAAAAAGTTACGGCCAACTGGGAATTAAAGGTATATCGCCTTTCCGAATTTTCCGGGAGCCCGTCGGGCCCTCGGCCCCGCTCTGCGCGGCTCTGCTCGGCTCGAGGTCGAGGTCGTCGGTAGCAACGATGGTGTCGGGGAGGTGCGCAATTGGTCTGTCATCGCGATCCCCCCAACCCCCCCCACCCCTTTAAAATTAATGGAAAATGTAAACCCAAACGTAGAGTCGGATTCGTAACCTCGAAGTTACAAGTCCATTCGCTCAACTATCAAGGGAGAGAAAACGCGGCGACTGTGGCGGCACTCGCCACGGATGCGAAGTCAGCATCACGAAGTTGGCGTTAAATTCGAACGTTTGAATCAGTTATTTTCTTTCCGGCCCTTTTCAGCCCTGAACCGTGGAAGCGCCGAAATTCGGGTTTCATTTTTAACGCGACAGCTTATACCCCCCGAGCGTTACCGACCACTGCCGGTGGTGGTCGGTAAGTTATCCTCCGCCGAGGACGACGCGCGTTACCGATGCACACGTAAAAAATTTTTCGCGAATTTTCGCGAATTTTTCGCGCGGTAAACCTTCGTCTCCGCGTCCTCCGTCCGACGAGCCTACTCTCGCCCGCACCCGTCGACCCGTTCTCGAGCTATACGGCGACAAAGAAACTTTGATTTTTCACTAATTTGACGTCATCGAGAAAGTTACGGAAAACTGGGAATTAAAGGTATATCGCCTTTCCGAGTTTTCCGGGAGCCTGTCGGGCCCTCGGCCCCGCTCGGCTCGGCTCGGCTCAGCTCGGCTCGAGGTCGAGGTCGTCGGTAGCGACGATGGTGGCGGGGAGGTGCGCAATTGGTCTGTCATCGCCATCCCCCCCAACCCACCCTCCCCCTTTAAAATTAATGGAAAATGTAAACCCAAACGTAGAGTCGGATTCGTAACCTCGAAGTTACAAGTCGATTCGCTCAACTATCAAGGGAGAGTAAACGGGGCGACTGTGGCGGCACTCGCCACCGATGCGAAGTCAGCATCACGAAGTTGGCGTTAAATTCGAACGTTTGAATCAGTTATTTTCTTTCGGGCCCTTTTCAGCCCTGAACCGTGGAAGCGCCGGAATTCGGGTTTCATTTTTAACGCGGCAGCTTATACCCCCCGAGCGTTACCGACCACTGCCGGTGGTGGTCGGTAAGTTATCCTCCGCCGAGGACGACGCGCGTTACCGATGCACACGTAAAAAATTTTTCGCGAATTTTCGCGAATTTTTCGCGCGGTAAACCTTCGTCTCCGCGTCCTCCGTCCGACGAGCCTACTCTCGCCCGCACCCGTCGACCCGTTCTCGAGCTATACGGCGACAAAGAAACTTTGATTTTTCACTAATTTGACGTCATCGAGAAAGTTACGGCCAACTGGGAATTAAAGGTATATCGCCTTTCCGAGTTTTCCGGGAGCCCGTCAGGCCCTCGGCCCCGCCCGGCTCGGCTGGAGGTCGAGGTCGTCGGTAGCGACGATGGTGGCGGGGAGGTGCGCAATTGGTCTGTCATCTCCATCTCCCCAACCCCCCCTCCCCTGTAAAATTAATGGAAAATGTAAACCCAAACGTAGAGTCGGATTCGTAACCTCGAAGTTCCAAGTCGATTCGCTCAACTATCAAGGGAGAGAAAACGCGGCGACTGTGGCGGCACTCGCCACCGATGCGAAGTCAGCATCACGAAGTTGGCGTTAAATTCGAACGTTTGAATCAGTTATTTTCTTTCCGGCCCTTTTCAGCCCTGAACCGTGGAAGCGCCGGAATTCGGGTTTCATTTTTAACGCGGCAGCTTATACCCCCCGAGCGTTACCGACCACTGCCGGTGGTGGTCGGTAAGTTATCCTCCGCCGAGGACGACGCGCGTTACCGATGCACACGTAAAAAATTTTTCGCAAATTTTCGCGAATTTTTAGCGCGGTAAACCTTCGTCTCCGCGTCTTCCGTCCGACGAGCCTACTCTCGCCCGCACCCGTCGACCCGTTCTCGAGCTATACGGCGACAAAGAAACTTTGATTTTTCACTAATTTGACGTCACCGAAAAAGTTACGGCCAACTGGGAATTAAAGGTATATCGCCTTTCCGAATTTTCCGGGAGCCCGTGGGGCCCTCGGCCCCGCTCTGCGCGGCTCTGCTCGGCTCGAGGTCGAGGTCGTCGGTAGCAACGATGGTGTCGGGGAGGTGCGCAATTGGTCTGTCATCTCCATCTCCCCAACCCCCCCTCCCCTTTAAAATTAATGGAAAATGTAAACCCAAACGTAGAGTCGGATTCGTAACCTCGAAGTTACAAGTCGATTCGCTCAACTATCAAGGGAGAGAAAACGCGGCGACTGTGACGGCACTCGCCACCGATGCGAAGTCAGCATCACGAAGTTGGCGTTAAATTCGAACGTTTGAATCAGTTATTTTCTTTCCGGCCCTTTTCAGCCCTGAACCGTGGAAGCGCCGAAATTCGGATTTCATTTTTAACGCGGCAGCTTATACCCCCCGAGCGTTACCGACCACTGCCGGTGGTGGTCGGTAAGTTATCCTCCGCCGAGGTCGACGCGCGTTACCGATGCACACGTAAAAAATTTTTCGCGAATCTTCGCGAATTTTTCGCGCGGTAAACCTTCGTCTCCGCGTTCTCCGTCCGACGAGCCTACTCTCGCCCGCACCCGTCGACCCGTTCTCGAGCTATACGGCGACAAAGAAACTTTGATTTTTTACTAATTTGACGTCACCGAGAAAGTTACGGCCAACTGGGAATGAAAGGCATATCGCCTTTTTGAATTTTCCGGGAGCCCGTCGGGCATTCGGCAACGCTCGGCTCGGCTCGGCTCGGCTCGAGGTCGAGGTCGTCGGTAGCGACGATGGTGGCGGGGAGGTGCGCAATTGGTCTGTCATCGCCATCCCCCCCAAACCACCCTCCCCCTTTAAAATTAATGGAAAATGTAAACCCAAACGTAGAGTCGGATTCGTAACCTCGAAGTTACAAGCCGATTCGCTCAACTATCAAGGGAGAGTAATCGGGGCGACTGTGGCGGCACTCGCCACCGATGCGAAGTCAGCATCACGAAGTTGGCGTTAAATTCGAACGTTTGAATCAGTTATTTTCTTTCGGGCCCTTTTCAGCCCTGAACCGTGGAAGCGCCGGAATTCGGGTTTCATTTTTAACGCGGCAGCTTATACCCCCCGAGCGTTACCGACCACTGCCGGTGGTGGTCGGTAAGTTATCCTCCGCCGAGGACGACGCGCGTTACCGATGCACACGTAAAAAATTTTTCGCGAATTTTCGCGAATTTTTCGCGCGGTAAACCTTCGTCTCCGCGTCTTCCGTCCGACGAGCCTACTCTCGCCCGCACCCGTCGACCCGTTCTCGAGCTATACGGCGACAAAGAAACTTTGATTTTTCACTAATTTGACGTCACCGAAAAAGTTACGGCCAACTGGGAATTAAAGGTATATCGCCTTTCCGAATTTTCCGGGAGCCCGTCGGGCCCTCGGCCCTGCTCTGCGCGGCTCTGCTCGGCTCGAGGTCGAGGTCGTCGGTAGCAACGATGGTGTCGGGGAGGTGCGCAATTGGTCTGTCATCGCGATCCCCCCAACCCCCCCCACCCCTTTAAAATTAATGGAAAATGTAAACCCAAACGTAGAGTCGGATTCGTAACCTCGAAGTTACAAGTCCATTCGCTCAACTATCAAGGGAGAGAAAACGCGGCGACTGTGGCGGCACTCGCCACGGATGCGAAGTCAGCATCACGAAGTTGGCGTTAAATTCGAACGTTTGAATCAGTTATTTTCTTTCCGGCCCTTTTCAGCCCTGAACCGTGGAAGCGCCGAAATTCGGGTTTCATTTTTAACGCGACAGCTTATACCCCCCGAGCGTTACCGACCACTGCCGGTGGTGGTCGGTAAGTTATCCTCCGCCGAGGACGACGCGCGTTACCGATGCACACGTAAAAAATTTTTCGCGAATTTTCGCGAATTTTTCGCGCGGTAAACCTTCGTCTCCGCGTCCTCCGTCCGACGAGCCTACTCTCGCCCGCACCCGTCGACCCGTTCTCGAGCTATACGGCGACAAAGAAACTTTGATTTTTCACTAATTTGACGTCATCGAGAAAGTTACGGAAAACTGGGAATTAAAGGTATATCGCCTTTCCGAGTTTTCCGGGAGCCTGTCGGGCCTTCGGCCCCGCTCGGCTCGGCTCGGCTCGGCTCGGCTCGAGGTCGAGGTCGTCGGTAGCGACGATGGTGGCGGGGAGGTGCGCAATTGGTCTGTCATCGCCATCTCCCCAACCCCCCCTCCCCTTTAAAATTAATGGAAAATGTAAACCCAAACGTAGAGTCGGATTCGTAACCTCGAAGTTACAAGTCGATTCGCTCAACTATCAAGGGAGAGAAAACGCGGCGACTGTGACGGCACTCGCCACGGATGCGAAGTCAGCATCACAAAGTTGGCGTTAAATTCGAACGTTTGAATCAGTTATTTTCTTTCCGGCCCTTTTCAGCCCTGAACCGTGGAAGCGCCGAAATTCGGGTTTCATTTTTAACGCGGCAGCTTATACCCCCCGAGCGTTACCGACCACTGCCGGTGGTGGTCGGTAAGTTATCCTCCGCCGAGGACGACGCGCGTTACCGATGCACACGTAAAAAATTTTTCGCGAATCTTCGCGAATTTTTCGCGCGGTAAACCTTCGTCTCCGCGTTCTCCGTCCGACGAGCCTACTCTCGCCCGCACCCGTCGACCCGTTCTCGAGCTATACGGCGACAAAGAAACTTTGATTTTTTACTAATTTGACGTCACCGAGAAAGTTACGGCCAACTGGGAATGAAAGGCATATCGCCTTTTTGAATTTTCCGGGAGCCCGTCGGGCATTCGGCAACGCTCGGCTCGGCTCAGCTCGGCTCGAGGTCGAGGTCGTCGGTAGCGACGATGGTGGCGGGGAGGTGCGCAATTGGTCTGTCATCGCCATCCCCCCCAACCCACCCTCCCCCTTTAAAATTAATGGAAAATGTAAACCCAAACGTAGAGTCGGATTCGTAACCTCGAAGTTACAAGTCGATTCGCTCAACTATCAAGGGAGAGTAAACGGGGCGACTGTGGCGGCACTCGCCACCGATGCGAAGTCAGCATCACGAAGTTGGCGTTAAATTCGAACGTTTGAATCAGTTATTTTCTTTCGGGCCCTTTTCAGCCCTGAACCGTGGAAGCGCCGGAATTCGGGTTTCATTTTTAACGCGGCAGCTTATACCCCCCGAGCGTTACCGACCACTGCCGGTGGTGGTCGGTAAGTTATCCTCCGCCGAGGACGACGCGCGTTACCGATGCACACGTAAAAAATTTTTCGCGAATTTTCGCGAATTTTTCGCGCGGTAAACCTTCGTCTCCGCGTCCTCCGTCCGACGAGCCTACTCTCGCCCGCACCCGTCGACCCGTTCTCGAGCTATACGGCGACAAAGAAACTTTGATTTTTCACTAATTTGACGTCATCGAGAAAGTTACGGCCAACTGGGAATTAAAGGTATATCGCCTTTCCGAGTTTTCCGGGAGCCCGTCAGGCCCTCGGCCCCGCTCGGCTCGGCTCGGCTCGAGGTCGAGGTCGTCGGTAGCGACGATGGTGGCGGGGAGGTGCGCAATTGGTCTGTCATCGCCATCTCCCCAACCCCCCCACCCCTTTAAAATTAATGGAAAATGTAAACCCAAACGTAGAGTCGGATTCGTAACCTCGAAGTTACAAGTCGATTCGCTCAACTATCAAGGGAGAGAAAACGCGGCGACTGTGGCGGCACTCGCCACGGATGCGAAGTCAGCATCACGAAGTTGGCGTTAAATTCGAACGTTTGAATCAGTTATTTTCTTTCCGGCCCTTTTCAGCCCTGAACCGTGGAAGCGCCGAAATTCGGGTTTCATTTTTAACGCGGCAGCTTATACCCCCCGAGCGTTACCGACCACTGACGGTGGTGGTCGGTAAGTTATCCTCCGCCGAAGACGACGCGCGTTACCGATGCACACGTAAAAAATTTTTCGCGAATTTTCGCGAATTTTTCGCGCGGTAAACCTTCGTCTCCGCGTGCTCCGTCCGACGAGCCTACTCTCGCCCGCACCCGTCGACCCCGCTCGGCTCGGCTCGAGGTCGAGGTCGTCGGTAGCGACGATGGTGGCGGGGAGGTGCGCAATTGGTCTGTCATCTCCATCTCCCCAACCCCCCCACCCCTTTAAAATTAATGGAAAATGTAAACCCAAACGTAGAGTCGGATTCGTAACCTCGAAGTTACAAGTCGATTCGCTCAACTATCAAGGGAGAGAAAGCGCGGCGACTGTGGCGGCACTCGCCACCGATGCGAAGTCAGCATCACGAAGTTGGCGTTAAATTCGAACGTTTGAATCAGTTATTTTCTTTCCGGCCCTTTTCAGCCCTGAACCGTGGAAGCGCCGAATTTCGGGTTTCATTTTTAACGCGGCAGCTTATACCCCCCGAGCGTTACCGACCACTGCCGGTGGTGGTCGGTAAGTTATCCTCCGCCGAAGACGACGCGCGTTACCGATGCACACGTAAAAAATTTTTCGCGAATTTTTGCGAATTTTTCGCGCGGTAAACCTTCGTCTCCGCGTGCTCCGTCCGACGAGCCTACTCTCGCCCGCACCCGTCGACCCCGCACGGCTCGGCTCGAGGTCGAGGTCGTCGGTAGCGACGATGGTGGCGGGGAGGTGCGCAATTGGTCTGTCATCTCCATCTCCCCAACCCCCCCTCCCCTGTAAAATTAATGGAAAATGTAAACCCAAACGTAGAGTCGGATTCGTAACCTCGAAGTTACAAGTCGATTCGCTCAACTATCAAGGGAGAGAAAACGCGGCGACTGTGGCGGCACTCGCCACCGATGCGAAGTCAGCATCACGAAGTTAGCGTTAAATTCGAACGTTTGAATCAGTTATTTTCTTTCCGGCCCTTTTCAGCCCTGAACCGTGGAAGCGCCGAAATTCGGATTTCATTTTTAACGCGGCAGCTTATACCCCCCGAGCGTTACCGACCACTGCCGGTGGTGGTCGGTAAGTTATCCTCCGCCGAGGTCGACGCGCGTTACCGATGCACACGTAAAAAATTTTTCGCGAATTCTCGCGAATTTTTCGCTCGGTAAACCTTCGTCTCCGCGTCCTCCGTCCGACGAGCCTACTCTCGCCCGCACCCGTCGACCCGTTCTCGAGCTATACGGCGACAAAGAAACTTTGATTTTTCACTAATTTGACGTCATCGAGAAAGTTACGGCCAACTGGGAATTAAAGGTATATCGCCTTTCCGAATTTTCCGGGAGCCCGTCGGGCCCTCGGCCCCGCTCTGCGCGGCTCTGCTCGGCTCGAGGTCGAGGTCGTCGGTAGCAACGATGGTGTCGGGGAGGTGCGCAATTGGTCTGTCATCGCCATCCCCCCAACCCCCCCCCACCCCTTTAAAATTAATGGAAAATGTAAACCCAAACGTAGAGTCGGATTCGTAACCTCGAAGTTACAAGTCGATTCGCTCAACTATCAAGGGAGAGTAAACGGGGCGACTGTGGCGGCACTCGCCACCGATGCGAAGTCAGCATCACGAAGTTGGCGTTAAATTCGAACGTTTGAATCAGTTATTTTCTTTCGGGCCCTTTTCAGCCCTGAACCGTGGAAGCGCCGAAATTCGGGTTTCATTTTTAACGCGACAGCTTATACCCCCCGAGCGTTACCGACCACTGCCGGTGGTGGTCGGTAAGTTATCCTCCGCCGAGGACAACGCGCGTTACCGATGCACACGTAAAAAATTTTTCGCGAATTTTCGCGAATTTTTCGCGCGGTAAACCTTCGTCTCCGCGTCCTCCGTCCGACGAGCCTACTCTCGCCCGCACCCGTCGACCCGTTCTCGAGCTATACGGCGACAAAGAAACTTTGATTTTTCACTAATTTGACGTCATCGAGAAAGTTACGGAAAACTGGGAATTAAAGGTATATCGCCTTTCCGAGTTTTCCGGGAGCCTGTCGGGCCTTCGGCCCCGCTCGGCTCGGCTCGGCTCGGCTCGGCTCGGCTCGAGGTCGAGGTCGTCGGTAGCGACGATGGTGGCGGGGAGTTGCGCAATTGGTCTGTCATCGCCATCTCCCCAACCACCCCTCCCCTTTAAAATTAATGGAAAATGTAAACCCAAACGTAGAGTCGGATTCGTAACCTCGAAGTTACAAGTCGATTCGCTCAACTATCAAGGGAGAGAAAACGCGGCGACTGTGACGGCACTCGCCACGGATGCGAAGTCAGCATCACAAAGTTGGCGTTAAATTCGAACGTTTGAATCAGTTATTTTCTTTCCGGCCCTTTTCAGCCCTTAACCGTGGAAGCGCCGAAATTCGGGTTTCATTTTTAACGCGGCAGCTTATACCCCCCGAGCGTTACCGACCACTGCCGGTGGTGGTCGGTAAGTTATCCTCCGCCGAGGACGACGCGCGTTACCGATGCACACGTAAAAAATTTTTCGCGAATTTTCGCGAATTTTTCGCGCGGTAAACCTTCGTCTCCGCGTCCTCCGTGCGACGAGCCTACTCTCGCCCGCACCCGTCGACCCGTTCTCGAGCTATACGGCGACAAAGAAACTTTGATTTTTCACTAATTTGACGTCACCGAAAAAGTTACGGCCAACTGGGAATTAAAGGTATATCGCCTTTCCGAATTTTCCGGGAGCCCGTCGGGCCCTCGGCCCCGCTCTGCGCGGCTCTGCTCGGCTCGAGGTCGAGGTCGTCGGTAGCAACGATGGTGTCGGGGAGGTGCGCAATTGGTCTGTCATCTCCATCTCCCCAACCCCCCCTCCCCTTTAAAATTAATGGAAAATGTAAACCCAAACGTAGAGTCGGATTCGTAACCTCGAAGTTACAAGTCGATTCGCTCAACTATCAAGGGAGAGAAAACGCGGCGACTGTGGCGGCACTCGCCACGGATGCGAAGTCAGCATCACGAAGTTGGCGTTAAATTCGAACGTTTGAATCAGTTATTTTCTTTCCGGCCCTTTTCAGCCCTGAACCGTGGAAGCGCCGAAATTCGGGTTTCATTTTTAACGCGGCAGCTTATACCCCCCGAGCGTTACCGACCACTGCCGGTGGTGGTCGGTAAGTTATCCTCCGCCGAAGACGACGCGCGTTACCGATGCACACGTAAAAAATTTTTCGCGAATTTTCGCGAATTTTTCGCGCGGTAAACCTTCGTCTCCGCGTGCTCCGTCCGACGAGCCTACTCTCGCTCGCACCCGTCGACCCCGCTCGGCTCGGCTCGAGGTCGAGGTCGTCGGTAGCGACGATGGTGGCGGGGAGGTGCGCAATTGGTCTGTCATCTCCATCTCCCCAACCCCCCCTCCCCTTTAAAATTAATGGAAAATGTAAACCCAAACGTAGAGTCGGATTCATAACCTCGAAGTTACAAGTCGATTCGGTCAACTATCAAGGGAGAGAAAACGCGGCGACTGTGGCGGCACTCGCCACGGATGCGAAGTCAGCATCACGAAGTTGGCGTTAAATTCGAACGTTTGAATCAGTTATTTTCTTTCCGGCCCTTTTCAGCCCTGAACCGTGGAAGCGCCGAAATTCGGGTTTCATTTTTAACGCGGCAGCTTATACCCCCCGAGCGTTACCGACCACTGCCGGTGGTGGTCGGTAAGTTATCCTCCGCCGAGGTCGACGCGCGTTACCGATGCACACGTAAAAAATTTTTCGCGAATCTTCGCGAATTTTTCGCGCGGTAAACCTTCGTCTCCGCGTCCTCCGTCCGACGAGCCTACTCTCGCCCGCACCCGTCGACCCGTTCTCGAGCTATACGGCGACAAAGAAACTTTGATTTTTTACTAATTTGACGTCACCGAGAAAGTTACGGCCAACTGGGAATTAAAGGTATATTGCCTTTCCGAATTTTCCGGGAGCACGTCGGGCCTTCGACCCCGTTCGGCTCGGCTCGGCTCGGCTCGGCTCGAGGTCGAGGTCGTCGGTAGCGACGATGGTGGCGGGGAGGTGGGCAATTGGTCTGTCATCGCCATCTCCCCAACCCCCCCTCCCCTTTAAAATTAATGGAAAATGTAAACCCAAACGTAGAGTCGGATTCGCAACCTCGAAGTTACAAGTCGATTCGCTCAACTATCAAGGGAGAGAAAACGCGGCGACTGTGGCGGCACTCGCCACGGATGCGAAGTCAGCATCACGAAGTTGGCGTTAAATTCGAACGTTTGAATCAGTTATTTTCTTTCCGGCCCTTTTCAGCCCTGAACCGTGGAAGCGCCGAAATTCGGGTTTCATTTTTAACGCGGCAGCTTATAACCCCCAAGCGTTACCGACCACTGCCGGTGGTTGTCGGTAAGTTATCCTCCGCCGAGGACGACGCGCGTTACCGATGCACACGTAAAAAATTTTTCGCGAATTTTCGCGAATTTTTCGCGCGGTAAACCTTCGTCTCCGCGTCCTCCGTCCGACGAACCTACTATCGCCCGCACCCGTCGACCCGTTCTCGAGCTATACGGCGACAAAGAAACTTTGATTTTTCACTAATTTGACGTCATCGAGAAAGTTACGGAAAACTGGGAATTAAAGGTATATCGCCTTTCCGAATTTTCCGGGAGCCCGTCGGGCCTTCGGCCCCGCTCGGCGCGGCTCTGCTCGGCTCGATGTCGAGGTCGTCGGTAGCAACGTTGGTGTCGGGGAGGTGCGCAATTGGTCTGTCATCGCCATCCCCCCAACCCCCCCCTCCCCTTTAAAATTAATGGAAAATGTAAACCCAAACGTAGAGTCGGATTCGTAACCTCGAAGTTACAAGTCGATTCGCTCAACTATCAAGGGAGAGAAAACGCGGCGACTGTGGCGGCACTCGCCACGGATGCGAAGTCAGCATCACGAAGTTGGCGTTAAATTCGAACGTTTGAATCAGTTATTTTCTTACCGGCCCTTTTCAGCCCTGAACCGTGGAAGCGCCGAAATTCGGGTTTCATTTTTAACGCGGCAGATTATACCCCCCGAGCGTTACCGACCACTGCCGGTGGTGGTCGGTAAGTTATCCTCGGCCGAAGACGACGCGCGTTACCGATGCACACGTAAAAAATTTTTCGCGAATTTTTGCGAATTTTTCGCGCGGTAAACCTTCGTCTCCGCGTGCTCCGTCCGACGAGCCTACTCTCGCCCGCACCCGTCGACCCCGCACGGCTCGGCTCGAGGTCGAGGTCGTCGGTAGCGACGATGGTGGCGGGGAGGTGCGCAATTGGTCTGTCATCTCCATCTCCCCAACCCCCCCTCCCCTGTAAAATTAATGGAAAATGTAAACCCAAACGTAGAGTCGGATTCGTAACCTCGAAGTTACAAGTCGATTCGCTCAACTATCAAGGGAGAGAAAACGCGGCGACTGTGGCGGCACTCGCCACCGATGCGAAGTCAGCATCACGAAGTTAGCGTTAAATTCGAACGTTTGAATCAGTTATTTTCTTTCCGGCCCTTTTCAGCCCTGAACCGTGGAAGCGCCGAAATTCGGATTTCATTTTTAACGCGGCAGCTTATACCCCCCGAGCGTTACCGACCACTGCCGGTGGTGGTCGGTAAGTTATCCTCCGCCGAGGTCGACGCGCGTTACCGATGCACACGTAAAAAATTTTTCGCGAATTCTCGCGAATTTTTCGCTCGGTAAACCTTCGTCTCCGCGTCCTCCGTCCGACGAGCCTACTCTCGCCCGCACCCGTCGACCCGTTCTCGAGCTATACGGCGACAAAGAAACTTTGATTTTTCACTAATTTGACGTCATCGAGAAAGTTACGGCCAACTGGGAATTAAAGGTATATCGCCTTTCCGAATTTTCCGGGAGCCCGTCGGGCCCTCGGCCCCGCTCTGCGCGGCTCTGCTCGGCTCGAGGTCGAGGTCGTCGGTAGCAACGATGGTGTCGGGGAGGTGCGCAATTGGTCTGTCATCGCCATCCCCCCAACCCCCACCCCCACCCCTTTAAAATTAATGGAAAATGTAAACCCAAACGTAGAGTCGGATTCGTAACCTCGAAGTTACAAGTCGATTCGCTCAACTATCAAGGGAGAGTAAACGCGGCGACTGTGGCGGCACTCGCCACCGATGCGAAGTCAGCATCACGAAGTTAGCGTTAAATTCGAACGTTTGAATCAGTTATTTTCTTTCCGGCCCTTTTCAGCCCTGAACCGTGGAAGCGCCGAAATTCGGATTTCATTTTTAACGCGGCAGCTTATACCCCCCGAGCGTTACCGACCACTGCCGGTGGTGGTCGGTAAGTTATCCTCCGCCGAGGACGACGCGCGTTACCGATGCACACGTAAAAAATTTTTCGCAAATTTTCGCGAATTTTTAGCGCGGTAAACCTTCGTCTCCGTGTCTTCCGTCCGGCGAGCCTACTCTCGCCCGCACCCGTCGACCCGTTCTCGAGCTATACGGCGACAAAGAAACTTTGATTTTTCACTAATTTGACGTCACCGAAAAAGTTACGGCCAACTGGGAATTAAAGGTATATCGCCTTTCCGAATTTTCCGGGAGCCCGTCGGGCCCTCGGCCCCGCTCTGCGCGGCTCTGCTCGGCTCGAGGTCGAGGTCGTCGGTAGCAACGATGGTGTCGGGGAGGTGCGCAATTGGTCTGTCATCGCCATCCCCCCAACCCCCCCCGCCCCTTTAAAATTAATGGAAAATGTAAACCCAAACGTAGAGTCGGATTCGTAACCTCGAAGTTACAAGTCCATTCGCTCAACTATCAAGGGAGAGAAAACGCGGCGACTGTGGCGGCACTCGCCACGGATGCGAAGTCAGCATCACGAAGTTGGCGTTAAATTCGAACGTTTGAATCAGTTATTTTCTTTCCGGCCCTTTTCAGCCCTGAACCGTGGAAGCGCCGAAATTCGGGTTTCATTTTTAACGCGACAGCTTATACCCCCCGAGCGTTACCGACCACTGCCGGTGGTGGTCGGTAAGTTATCCTCCGCCGAGGACAACGCGCGTTACCGATGCACACGTAAAAAATTTTTCGCGAATTTTCGCGAATTTTTCGCGCGGTAAACCTTCGTCTCCGCGTCCTCCGTCCGACGAGCCTACTCTCGCCCGCACCCGTCGACCCGTTCTCGAGCTATACGGCGACAAAGAAACTTTGATTTTTCACTAATTTGACGTCATCGAGAAAGTTACGGAAAACTGGGAATTAAAGGTATATCGCCTTTCCGAGTTTTCCGGGAGCCTGTCGGGCCTTCGGCCCCGCTCGGCTCGGCTCGGCTCGGCTCGGCTCGAGGTCGAGGTCGTCGGTAGCGACGATGGTGGCGGGGAGTTGCGCAATTGGTCTGTCATCGCCATCTCCCCAACCACCCCTCCCCTTTAAAATTAATGGAAAATGTAAACCCAAACGTAGAGTCGGATTCGTAACCTCGAAGTTACAAGTCGATTCGCTCAACTATCAAGGGAGAGAAAACGCGGCGACTGTGACGGCACTCGCCACGGATGCGAAGTCAGCATCACAAAGTTGGCGTTAAATTCGAACGTTTGAATCAGTTATTTTCTTTCCGGCCCTTTTCAGCCCTTAACCGTGGAAGCGCCGAAATTCGGGTTTCATTTTTAACGCGGCAGCTTATACCCCCCGAGCGTTACCGACCACTGCCGGTGGTGGTCGGTAAGTTATCCTCCGCCGAGGACGACGCGCGTTACCGATGCACACGTAAAAAATTTTTCGCGAATTTTCGCGAATTTTTCGCGCGGTAAACCTTCGTCTCCGCGTCCTCCGTGCGACGAGCCTACTCTCGCCCGCACCCGTCGACCCGTTCTCGAGCTATACGGCGACAAAGAAACTTTGATTTTTCACTAATTTGACGTCACCGAAAAAGTTACGGCCAACTGGGAATTAAAGGTATATCGCCTTTCCGAATTTTCCGGGAGCCCGTCGGGCCCTCGGCCCCGCTCTGCGCGGCTCTGCTCGGCTCGAGGTCGAGGTCGTCGGTAGCAACGATGGTGTCGGGGAGGTGCGCAATTGGTCTGTCATCTCCATCTCCCCAACCCCCCCTCCCCTTTAAAATTAATGGAAAATGTAAACCCAAACGTAGAGTCGGATTCGTAACCTCGAAGTTACAAGTCGATTCGCTCAACTATCAAGGGAGAGAAAACGCGGCGACTGTGGCGGCACTCGCCACGGATGCGAAGTCAGCATCACGAAGTTGGCGTTAAATTCGAACGTTTGAATCAGTTATTTTCTTTCCGGCCCTTTTCAGCCCTGAACCGTGGAAGCGCCGAAATTCGGGTTTCATTTTTAACGCGGCAGCTTATACCCCCCGAGCGTTACCGACCACTGCCGGTGGTGGTCGGTAAGTTATCCTCCGCCGAAGACGACGCGCGTTACCGATGCACACGTAAAAAATTTTTCGCGAATTTTCGCGAATTTTTCGCGCGGTAAACCTTCGTCTCCGCGTGCTCCGTCCGACGAGCCTACTCTCGCTCGCACCCGTCGACCCCGCTCGGCTCGGCTCGAGGTCGAGGTCGTCGGTAGCGACGATGGTGGCGGGGAGGTGCGCAATTGGTCTGTCATCTCCATCTCCCCAACCCCCCCTCCCCTTTAAAATTAATGGAAAATGTAAACCCAAACGTAGAGTCGGATTCATAACCTCGAAGTTACAAGTCGATTCGGTCAACTATCAAGGGAGAGAAAACGCGGCGACTGTGGCGGCACTCGCCACGGATGCGAAGTCAGCATCACGAAGTTGGCGTTAAATTCGAACGTTTGAATCAGTTATTTTCTTTCCGGCCCTTTTCAGCCCTGAACCGTGGAAGCGCCGAAATTCGGGTTTCATTTTTAACGCGGCAGCTTATACCCCCCGAGCGTTACCGACCACTGCCGGTGGTGGTCGGTAAGTTATCCTCCGCCGAGGTCGACGCGCGTTACCGATGCACACGTAAAAAATTTTTCGCGAATCTTCGCGAATTTTTCGCGCGGTAAACCTTCGTCTCCGCGTCCTCCGTCCGACGAGCCTACTCTCGCCCGCACCCGTCGACCCGTTCTCGAGCTATACGGCGACAAAGAAACTTTGATTTTTTACTAATTTGACGTCACCGAGAAAGTTACGGCCAACTGGGAATTAAAGGTATATTGCCTTTCCGAATTTTCCGGGAGCACGTCGGGCCTTCGACCCCGTTCGGCTCGGCTCGGCTCGGCTCGGCTCGAGGTCGAGGTCGTCGGTAGCGACGATGGTGGCGGGGAGGTGGGCAATTGGTCTGTCATCGCCATCTCCCCAACCCCCCCTCCCCTTTAAAATTAATGGAAAATGTAAACCCAAACGTAGAGTCGGATTCGCAACCTCGAAGTTACAAGTCGATTCGGTCAACTATCAAGGGAGAGAAAACGCGGCGACTGTGGCGGCACTCGCCACGGATGCGAAGTCAGCATCACGAAGTTGGCGTTAAATTCGAACGTTTGAATCAGTTATTTTCTTTCCGGCCCTTTTCAGCCCTGAACCGTGGAAGCGCCGAAATTCGGGTTTCATTTTTAACGCGGCAGCTTATAACCCCCAAGCGTTACCGACCACTGCCGGTGGTTGTCGGTAAGTTATCCTCCGCCGAGGACGACGCGCGTTACCGATGCACACGTAAAAAATTTTTCGCGAATTTTCGCGAATTTTTCGCGCGGTAAACCTTCGTCTCCGCGTCCTCCGTCCGACGAACCTACTATCGCCCGCACCCGTCGACCCGTTCTCGAGCTATACGGCGACAAAGAAACTTTGATTTTTCACTAATTTGACGTCACCGAAAAAGTTACGGCCAACTGGGAATTAAAGGTATATCGCCTTTCCGAATTTTCCGGGAGCCCGTCGGGCCCTCGGCCCCGCTCTGCGCGGCTCTGCTCGGCTCGAGGTCGAGGTCGTCGGTAGCAACGATGGTGTCGGGGAGGTGCGCAATTGGTCTGTCATCTCCATCTCCCCAACCCCCCCTCCCCTTTAAAATTAATGGAAAATGTAAACCCAAACGTAGAGTCGGATTCGTAACCTCGAAGTTACAAGTCGATTCGCTCAACTATCAAGGGAGAGAAAACGCGGCGACTGTGGCGGCACTCGCCACGGATGCGAAGTCAGCATCACGAAGTTGGCGTTAAATTCGAACGTTTGAATCAGTTATTTTCTTTCCGGCCCTTTTCAGCCCTGAACCGTGGAAGCGCCGAAATTCGGATTTCATTTTTAACGCGGCAGCTTATACCCCCCGAGCGTTACCGACCACTGCCGGTGGTGGTCGGTAAGTTATCCTCCGCCGAGGTCGACGCGCGTTACCGATGCACACGTAAAAAATTTTTCGCGAATTCTCGCGAATTTTTCGCTCGGTAAACCTTCGTCTCCGCGTCCTCCGTCCGACGAGCCTACTCTCGCCCGCACCCGTCGACCCGTTCTCGAGCTATACGGCGACAAAGAAACTTTGATTTTTCACTAATTTGACGTCATCGAGAAAGTTACGGCCAACTGGGAATTAAAGGTATATCGCCTTTCCGAATTTTCCGGGAGCCCGTCGGGCCCTCGGCCCCGCTCTGCGCGGCTCTGCTCGGCTCGAGGTCGAGGTCGTCGGTAGCAACGATGGTGTCGGGGAGGTGCGCAATTGGTCTGTCATCGCCATCCCCCCAACCCCCCCCCCACCCCTTTAAAATTAATGGAAAATGTAAACCCAAACGTAGAGTCGGATTCGTAACCTCGAAGTTACAAGTCGATTCGCTCAACTATCAAGGGAGAGTAAACGGGGCGACTGTGGCGGCACTCGCCACCGATGCGAAGTCAGCATCACGAAGTTGGCGTTAAATTCGAACGTTTGAATCAGTTATTTTCTTTCGGGCCCTTTTCAGCCCTGAACCGTGGAAGCGCCGGAATTCGGGTTTCATTTTTAACGCGGCAGCTTATACCCCCCGAGCGTTACCGACCACTGCCGGTGGTGGTCGGTAAGTTATCCTCCGCCGAGGACGACGCGCGTTACCGATGCACACGTAAAAAATTTTTCGCAAATTTTCGCGAATTTTTAGCGCGGTAAACCTTCGTCTCCGCGTCTTCCGTCCGACGAGCCTACTCTCGCCCGCACCCGTCGACCCGTTGTCGAGCTATACGCCGACAAAGAAACTTTGATTTTTCACTAATTTTACGTCATCGAGAAAGTTACGGAAAACTGGGAATTAAAGGTATATCGCCTTTCCGAATTTTCCGGGAGCCCGTCGGGCCTTCGGCCCCGCTCGGCGCGGCTCTGCTCGGCTCGATGTCGAGGTCGTCGGTAGCAACGATGGTGTCGGGGAGGTGCGCAATTGGTCTGTCATCGCCATCCCCCCAACCCCCCCTCCCCTTTAAAATTAATGGAAAATGTAAACCCAAACGTAGAGTCGGATTCGTAACCTCGAAGTTACAAGTCCATTCGCTCAACTATCAAGGGAGAGAAAACGCGGCGACTGTGGCGGCACTCGCCACGGATGCGAAGTCAGCATCACGAAGTTGGCGTTAAATTCGAACGTTTGAATCAGTTATTTTCTTTCCGGCCCTTTTCAGCCCTGAACCGTGGAAGCGCCGAAATTCGGGTTTCATTTTTAACGCGGCAGCTTATACCCCCCGAGCGTTACCGACCACTGCCGGTGGTGGTCGGTAAGTTATCCTCCGCCGAAGACGACGCGCGTTACCGATGCACACGTAAAAAATTTTTCGCGAATTTTCGCGAATTTTTCGCGCGGTAAACCTTCGTCTCCGCGTGCTCCGTCCGACGAGCCTACTCTCGCTCGCACCCGTCGACCCCGCTCGGCTCGGCTCGAGGTCGAGGTCGTCGGTAGCGATGATGGTGGCGGGGAGGTGCGCAATTGGTCTGTCATCTCCATCTCCCCAACCCCCCCTCCCCTTTAAAATTAATGGAAAATGTAAACCCAAACGTAGAGTCGGATTCGTAACCTCGAAGTTACAAGTCGATTCGGTCAACTATCAAGGGAGAGAAAACGCGGCGACTGTGGCGGCACTCGCCACGGATGCGAAGTCAGCATCACGAAGTTGGCGTTAAATTCGAACGTTTGAATCAGTTATTTTCTTTCCGGCCCTTTTCAGCCCTGAACCGTGGAAGCGCCGAAATTCGGGTTTCATTTTTAACGCGGCAGCTTATACCCCCCGAGCGTTACCGACCACTGCCGGTGGTGGTCGGTAAGTTATCCTCCGCCGAGGACGACGCGCGTTACCGATGCACACGTAAAAAATTTTTCGCAAATTTTCGCGAATTTTTCGCGCGGTAAACCTTCGTCTCCGCGTCTTCCGTCCGACGAGCCTACTCTCTCCCGCACCCGTCGACCCGTTCTCGAGCTATACGGCGACAAAGAAACTTTGATTTTTCACTAATTTGACGTCACCGAAAAAGTTACGGCCAACTGGGAATTAAAGGTATATTGCCTTTCCGAATTTTCCGGGAGCACGTCGGGCCTTCGACCCCGTTCGGCTCGGCTCGGCTCGGCTCGGCTCGAGGTCGAGGTCGTCGGTAGCGACGATGGTGGCGGGGAGGTGGGCAATTGGTCTGTCATCGCCATCTCCCCAACCCCCCCTCCCCTTTAAAATTAATGGAAAATGTAAACCCAAACGTAGAGTCGGATTCGCAACCTCGAAGTTACAAGTCGATTCGCTCAACTATCAAGGGAGAGAAAACGCGGCGACTGTGGCGGCACTCGCCACGGATGCGAAGTCAGCATCACGAAGTTGGCGTTAAATTCGAACGTTTGAATCAGTTATTTTCTTTCCGGCCCTTTTCAGCCCTGAACCGTGGAAGCGCCGAAATTCGGGTTTCATTTTTAACGCGGCAGCTTATAACCCCCAAGCGTTACCGACCACTGCCGGTGGTTGTCGGTAAGTTATCCTCCGCCGAGGACGACGCGCGTTACCGATGCACACGTAAAAAATTTTTCGCGAATTTTCGCGAATTTTTCGCGCGGTAAACCTTCGTCTCCGCGTCCTCCGTCCGACGAGCCTACTCTCGCCCGCACCCGTCGACCCGTTCTCGAGCTATACGGCGACAAAGAAACTTTGATTTTTCACTAATTTGACGTCATCGAGAAAGTTACGGCCAACTGGGAATTAAAGGTATATTGCCTTTCCGAATTTTCCGGGAGCACGTCGGGCCTTCGACCCCGCTCGGCTCGGCTCGGCTCGGCTCGGCTCGAGGTCGAGGTCGTCGGTAGCGACGATGGTGGCGGGGAGGTGGGCAATTGGTCTGTCATCGCCATCTCCCCAACCCCCCCTCCCCTTTAAAATTAATGGAAAATGTAAACCCAAACGTAGAGTCGGATTCGCAACCTCGAAGTTACAAGTCGATTCGCTCAACTATCAAGGGAGAGAAAACGCGGCGACTGTGGCGGCACTCGCCACGGATGCGAAGTCAGCATCACGAAGTTGGCGTTAAATTCGAACGTTTGAATCAGTTATTTTCTTTCCGGCCCTTTTCAGCCCTGAACCGTGGAAGCGCCGAAATTCGGGTTTCATTTTTAACGCGGCAGCTTATACCCCCCGAGCGTTACCGACCACTGCCGGTGGTGGTCGGTAAGTTATCCTCCGCCGAAGACGACGCGCGTTACCGATGCACACGTAAAAAATATTTCGCGAATTTTCGCGAATTTTTCGGGCGGTAAACCTTCGTCTCCGCGTCTACCGTCCGACGAGCCTACTCTCGCCCGCACCCGTCGACCCGTTCTCGAGCTATACGGCGACAAAGAAACTTTGATTTTTCACTAATTTGACGTCATCGAGAAAGTTACGGAAACCTGGGAATTAAAGGTATATCGCCTTTCCGAGTTTTCCGGGAGCCCGTCGGGCTTTCGGCCCCGCTCGGCTCGGCTCGACTCGGCTCGAGGTCGAGGTCGTCGGTAGCGACGATGGTGGAGGGGAGGTGCGCAATTGGTCTGTCATCGCCATCTCCCCAACCCCCCCTCCCCTTTAAAATTAATGGAAAATGTAAACCCAAACGTAGAGTCGGATTCGCAACCTCGAAGTTACAAGTCGATTCGCTCAACTATCAAGGGAGAGAAAACGCGGCGACTGTGGCGGCACTCGCCACGGATGCGAAGTCAGCATCACGAAGTAGGCGTTAAATTCGAACGTTTGAATCAGTTATTTTCTTTCCGGCCCTTTTCAGACCTGAACCGTGGAAGCGCCGAAATTCGGGTTTCATTTTTAACGCGGCAGCTTATACCCCCCGAGCGTTACCGACCACTGCCGGTGGTGGTCGGTAAGTTATCCTCCGCCGAGGACGACGCGCGTTACCGATGCACACGTAAAAAATTTTTCGCGAATTTTCGCGAATTTTTCGCGCGGTAAACCTTCGTCTCCGCGTCTTCCGTCCGACGAGCCTACTCTCGCCCGCACCCGTCGACCCGTTCTCGAGCTATACGGCGACAAAGAAACTTTGATTTTTCACTAATTTGACGTCATCGAGAAAGTTACGGCCAACTGGGAATTAAAGGTATATCGCCTTTCCGAATTTTCCGGGAGCCCGTCGGGCCTTCGGCCCCGCTCGGCGCGACTCTGCTCGGCTCGAGGTCGAGGTCGTCGGTAGCAACGATGGTGTCGGGGAGGTGCGCAATTGGTCTGTCATCGCCATCCCCCCAACCCCCCCTCCCCTTTAAAATTAATGGAAAATGTAAACCCAAACGTAGAGTCGGATTCGTAACCTCGAAGTTACAAGTCGATTCGCTCAACTATCAAGGGAGAGAAAACGCGGCGACTGTGGCGGCACTCGCCACGAATGCGAAGTCAGCATCACGAAGTTGGCGTTAAATTCGAACGTTTGAATCAGTTATTTTCTTTCCGGCCCTTTTCAGCCCTGAACCGTGGAAGCGCCGAAATTCGGGTTTCATTTTTAACGCGGCAGCTTATACCCCCCGAGCGTTACCGACCACTGCCGGTGGTGGTCGGTAAGTTATCCTCCGCCGAGGACGACGCGCGTTACCGATGCACACGTAAAAAATTTTTCGCGAATTTTCGCGAATTTTTCGCGCGGTAAACCTTCGTCTCCGCGTCTTGCGTCCGACGAGCCTACTCTCGCCCGCACCCGTCGACCCGTTCTCGAGCTATACGGCGACAAAGAAACTTTGATTTTTCACTAATTTGACGTCATCGAGAAAGTTACGGCCAACTGGGAATTAAAGGTATATTGCCTTTCCGAATTTTCCGGGAGCACGTCGGGCCTTCGACCCCGTTCGGCTCGGCTCGGCTCGGCTCGGCTCGAGGTCGAGGTCGTCGGTAGCGACGATGGTGGCGGGGAGGTGGGCAATTGGTCTGTCATCGCCATCTCCCCAACCCCCCCTCCCCTTTAAAATTAATGGAAAATGTAAACCCAAACGTAGAGTCGGATTCGCAACCTCGAAGTTACAAGTCGATTCGCTCAACTATCAAGGGAGAGAAAACGCGGCGACTGTGGCGGCACTCGCCACGGATGCGAAGTCAGCATCACGAAGTTGGCGTTAAATTCGAACGTTTGAATCAGTTATTTTCTTTCCGGCCCTTTTCAGCCCTGAACCGTGGAAGCGCCGAAATTCGGGTTTCATTTTTAACGCGGCAGCTTATACCCCCCGAGCGTTACCGACCACTGCCGGTGGTGGTCGGTAAGTTATCCTCCGCCGAAGACGACGCGCGTTACCGATGCACACGTAAAAAATTTTTCGCGAATTTTCGCGAATTTTTCGCGCGGTAAACCTTCGTCTCCGCGTCTACCGTCCGAAGAGCCTACTCTCGCCCGCACCCGTCGACCCGTTCTCGAGCTATACGGCGACAAAGAAACTTTGATTTTTCACTAATTTGACGTCATCGAGAAAGTTACGGAAAACTGGGAATTAAAGGTATATCGCCTTTCCGAGTTTTCCGGGAGCCCGTCGGGCCTTCGGCCCCGCTCGGCTCGGCTCGGCTCGAGGTCGAGGTCGTCGGTAGCGACGATGGTGGCGGGGAGGTGCGCAATTGGTCTGTCATCGCCATCTCCCCAACCCCCCCACCCCTTTAAAATTAATGGAAAATGTAAACCCAAACGTAGAGTCGGATTCGTAACCTCGAAGTTACAAGTCGATTCGCTCAACTATCAAGGGAGAGAAAACGCGGCGACTGTGGCGGCACTCGCCACGGATGCGAAGTCAGCATCACGAAGTTGGCCTTAAATTCGAACGTTTGAATCAGTTATTTTCTTTCCGGCCCTTTTCAGCCCTGAACCGTGGAAGCGCCGAAATTCGGGTTTCATTTTTAACGCGGCAGCTTATACCCCCCGAGCGTTACCGACCACTGCCGGTGGTGGTCGGTAAGTTATCCTCCGCCGAGGACGACGCGCGTTACCGATGCACACGTAAAAAATTTTTCGCGAATTTTCGCGAATTTTTCGCGCGGTAAACCTTCGTCTCCGCGTCTACCGTCCGACGAGCCTACTCTCGCCCGCACCCGTCGACCCGTTCTCGAGCTATACGGCGACAAAGAAACTTTGATTTTTCACTAATTTGACGTCATCGAGAAAGTTACGGCCAACTGGGAATTAAAGGTATATCGCCTTTCCGAATTTTCCGGGAGCCCGTCGGGCCTTCGGCCCCGCTCGGCGCGGCTCTGCTCGGCTCGAGGTCGAGGTCGTCGGTAGCAACGATGGTGTCGGGGAGGTGCGCAATTGGTCTGTCATCGCCATCCCCCCAACCCCCCCTCCCCTTTAAAATTAATGGAAAATGTAAACCCAAACGTAGAGTCGGATTCGTAACCTCGAAGTTACAAGTCGATTCGCTCAACTATCAAGGGAGAGAAAACGCGGCGACTGTGGCGGCACTCGCCACGGATGCGAAGTCAGCATCACGAAGTTGGCGTTAAATTCGAACGTTTGAATCAGTTATTGTCTTTCCGGCCCTTTTCAGCCCTGAACCGTGGAAGCGCCGAAATTCGGGTTTCATTTTTAACGCGGCAGCTTATACCCCCCGAGCGTTACCGACCACTGCCGGTGGTGGTCGGTAAGTTATCCTCCGCCGAAGACGACGCGCGTTACCGATGCACACGTAAAAAATTTTTCGCGAATTTTCGCGAATTTTTCGCGCGGTAAACCTTCGTCTCCGCGTCCTCCGTCCGACGAGCCTACTCTCGCCCGCACCCGTCGACCCGTTCTCGAGCTATACGGCGACAAAGAAACTTTGATTTTTCACTAATTTGACGTCATCGAGAAAGTTACGGCCAACTGGGAATTAAAGGTATATCGCCTTTCCGAGTTTTCCGGGAGCCCGTCGGGCCTTCGGTCCCGCTCGGCTCGGCTCGGCTCGGCTCGGCTCGGCTCGAGGTCGAGGTCGTCGGTAGCGACGATGGTGGCGGGGAGGTGGGCAATTGGTCTGTCATCGCCATCTCCCCAACCCCCCCTCCCCTTTAAAATTAATGGAAAATGTAAACCCAAACGTAGAGTCGGATTCGTAACCTCGAAGTTACAAGTCGATTCGCTCAACTATCAAGGGAGAGAAAACGCGGCGACAGTGGCGGCACTCGCCACGGATGCGAAGTCAGCATCACGAAGTTGGCGTTAAATTCGAACGTTTGAATCAGTTATTTTCTTTCCGGCCCTTTTCAGCCCTGACCCGGGAAGCGCCGAAATTCGGGTTTCATTTTTAACGCGGCAGCTTATACTCCCCGAGCGTTACCGACCACTGACGGTGGTGGTCGGTAAGTTATCCTTCGCCGAAGACGACGCGCGTTACCGATGCACACGTAAAAAATTTTTCGCGAATTTTCGCGAATTTTTCGAGCGGTAAACCTTCGTCTCCGCGTCCTCCGTCCGACGAGCCTACTCTCGCCCGCACCCGTCGACCCGTTCTCGAGCTATACGGCGACAAAGAAACTTTGATTTTTCACTAATTTGACGTCATCGAGAAAGTTACGGAAAACTGGGAATTAAAGGTATATCGCCTTTCCGAGTTTTCCGGGAGCCCGTCGGGCCTTCGGCCCCGCTCGGCTCGGCTCGGCTCGAGGTCGAGGTCGTCGGTAGCGACGATGGTGGCGGGGAGGTGCGCAATTGGTCTGTCATCGCCATCTCCCCAACCCCCCCTCCCCTTTAAAATTAATGGAAAATGTAAACCCAAACGTAGAGTCGGATTCGTAACCTCGAAGTTACAAGTCGATTCGCTCAACTATCAAGGGGGAGAAAACGCGGCGACTGTGGCGGCACTCGCCACGGATGCGCAGTCAGCATCACGAAGTTGGCGTTAAATTCGAACGTTTGAATCAGTTATATTCTTTCCGGCCCTTTTCAGCCCTGAACCGTGGAAGCGCCGAAATTCGGGTTTCATTTTTAACGCGGCAGCTTATACCCCCCGAGCGTTACCGACCACTGCCGGTGGTGGTCGGTAAGTTATCCTCCGCCGAAGACGACGCGCGTTACCGATGCACACGTAAAAAATTTTTCGCGAATTTTCGCGAATTTTTCGCGCGGTAAACCTTCGTCTCCGCGTCTACCGTCCGAAGAGCCTACTCTCGCCCGCACCCGTCGACCCGTTCTCGAGCTATACGGCGACAAAGAAACTTTGATTTTTAACTAATTTGACGTCATCGAGAAAGTTACGGAAAACTGGGAATTAAAGGTATATCGCCTTTCCGAGTTTTCCGGGAGCCCGTCGGGCCTTCGGCCCCACCTCGGCTCGGCTCGGCTCGAGGTCGAGGTCGTCGGTAGCGACGATGGTGGCGGGGACGTGCGCAATTGGTCTGTCATCGCCATCTCCCCGACCCCCCCCCCTTTCAAATTAATGGAAAATGTAAACCCAAACGTAGAGTCGGATTCGTAACCTCGAAGTTACAAGTCGCTTCGCTCAACTATCAAGGGAGAGAAAACGCGGCGACTGTGGCGGCACTCGCCACGGATGCGAAGTCAGCATCACGAAGTTGGCGTTAAATTCGAACGTTTGAATCAGTTATTTTCTTTCCGGCACTTTTCAGCCCTGAACCGTGGAAGCGCCGAAATTCGGGTTTCATTTTTAACGCGGCAGCTTATACCCCCCGAGCGTTACCGACCACTGCCGGTGGTGGTCGGTAAGTTATCCTCCGCCGAAGACGACGCGCGTTACCGATGCACACGTAAAAAATTTTTCGCGAATTTTCGCGAATTTTTCGCGCGGTAAACCTTCGTCTCCGCGTCCTCCGTCCGACGAGCCTACTCTCGCCCGCACCCGTCCACCCGTTCTCGAGCTATACGGCGACAAAGAAACTTTGATTTTTCACTAATTTGACGTCATCGAGAAAGTTACGGAAAACTGGGAATTAAAGGTATATCGCCTTTCCGAGTTTTCCGGGAGCCCGTCGAGCCTTCGGCCCCGCTCGGCTCGGCTCGGCTCGAGGTCGAGGTCGTCGGTAGCGACGATGGTGGCGGGGAGGTGCGCAATTGGTCTGTCATCGCCATCTCCCCAACCCCCCCTCCCCTTTAAAATTAATGGAAAATGTAAACCCAAACGTAGAGTCGGATTCGTAACCTCGAAGTTACAAGTCGATTCGCTCAACTATCAAGGGAGAGAAAACGCGGCGACTGTGGCGGCACTCGCCACGGATGCGAAGTCAGCATCACGAAGTTGGCGTTAAATTCGAACGTTTGAATCAGTTATTTTCTTTCCGGCCCTTTTCAGCCCTGAACCGTGGAAGCGCCGAAATTCGGGTTTCATTTTTAACGCGGCAGCTTATACCCCCCTAGCGTTACCGACCACTGCCGGTGGTGGTCGGTAAGTTATCCTCCGCCGAAGACGACGCGCGTTACCGATGCACACGTAAAAAATTTTTCGCGAATTTTCGCGAATTTTTCGATCGGTAAACCTTCGTCTCCGCGTCCTCCGTCCGACGAGCCTACTCTCGCCCGCACCCGTCGACCCGTTCTCGAGCTATACGGCGACAAAGAAACCTTGATTTTTCACTAATTTGACGTCATCGAGAAAGTTACGGAAAACTGGGAATTAAAGGTATATCGCCTTTCCAAGTTTCCCGGGAGCCCGTCGGGCCTTCGGCCCCGCTCGGCTCGGCTCGGCTCGAGGTCGAGGTCGTCGGTAGCGACGATGGTGGCGGGGAGGTGCGCAATTGGTCTGTCATCGCCATCTCCCCAACCCCCCCTCCCCTTTAAAATTAATGGAAAATGTAAACCCAAACGTAGAGTCGGATTCGTAACCTCGAAGTTACAAGTCGATTCGCTCAACTATCAAGGGAGAGAAAACGCGGCGACTGTGGCGGCATTCGCCACGGATGCGAAGTCAGCATCACGAAGTTGGCGTTAAATTCGAACGTTTGAATCAGTTATTTTCTTTCCGGCCCTTTTCAGCCCTGAACCGTGGAAGCGCCGAAATTCGGGTTTCATTTTTAACGCGGCAGCTTATACCCCCCGAGCGTTACCGACCACTGCCGGTGGTGGTCGGTAAGTTATCCTCCGCCGAGGACGACGCGCGTTACCGATGCACACGTAAAAAATTTTTCGCGAATTTTCGCGAATTTTTCGCGCGGTAAACCTTCGTCTCCGCGTCTACCGTCCGAAGAGCCTACTCTCGCCCGCACCCGTCGACCCGTTCTCGAGCTATACGGCGACAAAGAAACTTTGATTTTTAACTAATTTGACGTCATCGAGAAAGTTACGGCCAACTGGGAATTAAAGGTATATCGCCTTTCCGAGTTTTCCGGGAGCCCGTCGGGCCTTCGGCCCCGCTCGGCTCGGCTCGGCTCGAGGTCGAGGTCGTCGGTAGCGACGATGGTGGCGGGGAGGTGCGCAATTGGTCTGTCATCGCCATCTCCCCAACCCCCCCTCCCCTTTAAAATTAATGGAAAATGTAAACCCAAACGTAGAGTCGGATTCGTAACCTCGAAGTTACAAGTCGATTCGCTCAACTATCAAGGGAGAGAAAACGCGGCGACTGTGGCGGCATTCGCCACGGATGCGAAGTCAGCATCACGAAGTTGGCGTTAAATTCGAACGTTTGAATCAGTTATTTTCTTTCCGGCCCTTTTCAGCCCTGAACCGTGGAAGCGCCGAAATTCGGGTTTCATTTTTAACGCGGCAGCTTATACCCCCCGAGCGTTACCGACCACTGCCGGTGGTGGTCGGTAAGTTATCCTCCGCCGAGGACGACGCGCGTTACCGATGCACACGTAAAAAATTTTTCGCGAATTTTCGCGAATTTTTCGCGCGGTAAACCTTCGTCTCCGCGTCTTCCGTCCGACGAGCCTACTCTCGCCCGCACCCGTCGACCCGTTCTCGAGCTATACGGCGACAAAGAAACTTTGATTTTTCACTAATTTGACGTCATCGAGAAAGTTACGGAAAACTGGGAATTAAAGGTATATCGCCTTTCCGAGTTTTCCGGGAGCCCGTCGGGCCTTCGGCCCCGCTCGGCTCGGCTCGGCTCGGCTCGGCTCGAGGTCGAGGTCGTCGGCAGCGACGATGGTGGCGGGGAGGTGCGCAATTGGTCTGTCATCGCCATCTCCCCAACCCCCCCACCCCTTTAAAATTAATGGAAAATGTAAACCCAAACGTAGAGTCGGATTCGTAACCTCGAAGTTACAAGTCGATTCGCTCAACTATCAAGGGGGAGAAAACGCGGCGACTGTGGCGGCACTCGCCACGGATGCGAAGTCAGCATCACGAAGTTGGCGTTAAATTCGAACGTTTGAATCAGTTATTTTCTTTCCGGCCCTTTTCAGCCCTGAACCGTGGAAGCGCCGAAATTCGGGTTTCATTTTTAACGCGGCAGCTTATACCCCCCGAGCGTTACCGACCACTGCCGGTGGTGGTCGGTAAGTTATCCTCCGCCGAGGACGACGCGCGTTACCGATGCACACGTAAAAAATTTTTCGCGAATTTTCGCGAATTTTTCGCGCGGTAAACCTTCGTCTCCGCGTCCTCCGTCCGACGAGCCTACTCTCGCCCGCACCCGTCGACCCGTTGTCGAGCTATACGGCGACAAAGAAACTTTGATTTTTCACTAATTTGACATCATCGAGAAAGTTACGGAAAACTGGGAATTAAAGGTATATCGCCTTTCCGAATTTTCCGGGAGCCCGTCGGGCCTTCGGCCCCGCTCGGCGCGGCTCTGCTCGGCTCGATGTCGAGGTCGTCGGTAGCAACGATGGTGTCGGGGAGGTGCGCAATTGGTCTGTCATCGCCATCCCCCCAACCCCCCCTCCCCTTTAAAATTAATGGAAAATGTAAACCCAAACGTAGAGTCGGATTCGTAACCTCGAAGTTACAAGTCGATTCGCTCAACTATCAAGGGAGAGAAAACGCGGCGACTGTGGCGGCACTCGCCACGGATGCGAAGTCAGCATCACGAAGTTGGCGTTAAATTCGAACGTTTGAATCAGTTATTTTCTTTCCGGCCCTTTTCAGCCCTGAACCGTGGAAGCGCCGAAATTCGGGTTTCATTTTTAACGCGGCAGCTTATACCCCCCGAGCGTTACCGACCACTGCCGGTGGTGGTCGGTAAGTTATCCTCCGCCGAAGACGACGCGCGTTACCGATGCACACGTAAAAAATTTTTCGCGAATTCTCGCGAATTTTTCGCTCGGTAAACCTTCGTCTCCGCGTCCTCCGTCCGACGAGCCTACTCTCGCCCGCACCCGTCGACCCGTTCTCGAGCTATACGGCGACAAAGAAACTTTGATTTTTCACTAATTTGACGTCATCGAGAAAGTTACGGCCAACTGGGAATTAAAGGTATATCGCCTTTCCGAATTTTCCGGGAGCCCGTCGGGCCCTCGGCCCCGCTCTGCGCGGCTCTGCTCGGCTCGAGGTCGAGGTCGTCGGTAGCAACGATGGTGTCGGGGAGGTGCGCAATTGGTCTGTCATCGCCATCCCCCCAACCCCCCCCCCACCCCTTTAAAATTAATGGAAAATGTAAACCCAAACGTAGAGTCGGATTCGTAACCTCGAAGTTACAAGTCGATTCGCTCAACTATCAAGGGAGAGAAAACGCGGCGACTGTGGCGGCACTCGCCACGGATGCGAAGTCAGCATCACGAAGTTGGCGTTAAATTCGAACGTTTGAATCAGTTATTTTCTTTCCGGCCCTTTTCAGCCCTGAACCGTGGAAGCGCCGAAATTCGGGTTTCATTTTTAACGCGGCAGCTTATACCCCCCGAGCGTTACCGACCACTGCCGGTGGTGGTCGGTAAGTTATCCTCCGCCGAAGACGACGCGCGTTACCGATGCACACGTAAAAAATTTTTCGCGAATTTTCGCGAATTTTTCGCGCGGTAAACCTTCGTCTCCGCGTGCTCCGTCCGACGAGCCTACTCTCGCTCGCACCCGTCGACCCCGCTCGGCTCGGCTCGAGGTCGAGGTCGTCGGTAGCGACGATGGTGGCGGGGAGGTGCGCAATTGGTCTGTCATCTCCATCTCCCCGACCCCCCACCCCTTTCAAATTAATGGAAAATGTAAACCCAAACGTAGAGTCGGATTCGTAACCTCGAAGTTACAAGTCGCTTCGCTCAACTATCAAGGGAGAGAAAACGCGGCGACTGTGGCGGCACTCGCCACGGATGCGAAGTCAGCATCACGAAGTTGGCGTTAAATTCGAACGTTTGAATCAGTTATTTTCTTTCCGGCCCTTTTCAGCCCTGAACCGTGGAAGCCCCGAAATTCGGGTTTCATTTTTAACGCGGCAGCTTATACCCCCCTAGCGTTACCGACCACTGCCGGTGGTGGTCGGTAAGTTATCCTCCGCCGAAGACGACGCGCGTTACCGATGCACACGTAAAAAATTTTTCGCGAATTTTCGCGAATTTTTCGATCGGTAAACCTTCGTCTCCGCGTCCTCCGTCCGACGAGCCTACTCTCGCCCGCACCCGTCGACCCGTTCTCGAGCTATACGGCGACAAAGAAACCTTGATTTTTCACTAATTTGACGTCATCGAGAAAGTTACGGAAAACTGGGAATTAAAGGTATATCGCCTTTCCGAGTTTCCCGGGAGCCCGTCGGGCCTTCGGCCCCGCTCGGCTCGGCTCGGCTCGAGGTCGAGGTCGTCGGTAGCGACGATGGTGGCGGGGAGGTGCGCAATTGGTCTGTCATCGCCATCTCCCCAACCCCCCCTCCCCTTTAAAATTAATGGAAAATGTAAACCCAAACGTAGAGTCGGATTCGTAACCTCGAAGTTACAAGTCGATTCGCTCAACTATCAAGGGAGAGAAAACGCGGCGACTGTGGCGGCATTCGCCACGGATGCGAAGTCAGCATCACGAAGTTGGCGTTAAATTCGAACGTTTGAATCAGTTATTTTCTTTCCGGCCCTTTTCAGCCCTGAACCGTGGAAGCGCCGAAATTCGGGTTTCATTTTTAACGCGGCAGCTTATACCCCCCGAGCGTTACCGACCACTGCCGGTGGTGGTCGGTAAGTTATCCTCCGCCGAGGACGACGCGCGTTACCGATGCACACGTAAAAAATTTTTCGCGAATTTTTCGCGCGGTAAACCTTCGTCTCCGCGTCTTCCGTCCGACGAGCCTACTCTCGCCCGCACCCGTCGACCCGTTCTCGAGCTATACGGCGACAAAGAAACTTTGATTTTTCACTAATTTGACGTCATCGAGAAAGTTACGGCCAACTGGGAATTAAAGGTATATCGCCTTTCCGAATTTTCCGGGAGCCCGTCGGGCCTTCGGCCCCGCTCGGCGCGGCTCTGCTCGGCTCGAGGTCGAGGTCGTCGGTAGCAACGATGGTGTCGGGGAGGTGCGCAATTGGTCTGTCATCGCCATCCCCCCAACCCCCCTCCCCTTTAAAATTAATGGAAAATGTAAACCCAAACGTAGAGTCGGATTCGTAACCTCGAAGTTACAAGTCGATTCGCTCAACTATCAAGGGAGAAAAAACGCGGCGACTGTGGCGGCACTCGTCACGGATGCGAAGTCAGCATCACGAAGTTGGCGTTAAATTCGAACGTTTGAATCAGTTATTTTCTTTCCGGCCCTTTTCAGCCCTGAACCGTGGAAGCGCCGAAATTCGGGTTTCATTTTTAACGCGGCAGCTTATACCCCCCGAGCGTTACCGACCACTGCCGGTGGTGGTCGGTAAGTTATCCTCCGCCGAAGACGACGCGCGTTACCGATGCACACGTAAAAAATTTTTCGCGAATTTTCGCGAATTTTTCGCGCGGTAAACCTTCGTCTCCGCGTCTACCGTCCGAAGAGCCTACTCTCGCCCGCACCCGTCGACCCGTTCTCGAGCTATACGGCGACAAAGAAACTTTGATTTTTAACTAATTTGACGTCATCGAGAAAGTTACGGAAAACTGGGAATTAAAGGTATATCGCCTTTCCGAGTTTTCCGGGAGCCCGTCGGGCCTTCGGCCCCGCTCGGCTCGGCTCGGCTCGAGGTCGAGGTCGTCGGTAGCGACGATGGTGGCGGGGAGGTGCGCAATTGGTCTGTCATCGCCATCTCCCCAACCCCCCCTCCCCTTTAAAATTAATGGAAAATGTAAACCCAAACGTAGAGTCGGATTCGTAACCTCGAAGTTACAAGTCGATTCGCTCAACTATCAAGGGAGAGAAAACGCGGCGACTGTGGCGGCACTCGCCACGGATGCGAAGTCAGCATCACGAAGTTGGCGTTAAATTCGAACGTTTGAATCAGTTATTTTCTTTCCGGCCCTTTTCAGCCCTGAACCGTGGAAGCGCCGAAATTCGGGTTTCATTTTTAACGCGGCAGCTTATACCCCCCTAGCGTTACCGACCACTGCCGGTGGTGGTCGGTAAGTTATCCTCCGCCGAAGACGACGCGCGTTACCGATGCACACGTAAAAAATTTTTCGCGAATTTTCGCGAATTTTTCGATCGGTAAACCTTCGTCTCCGCGTCCTCCGTCCGACGAGCCTACTCTCGCCCGCACCCGTCGACCCGTTCTCGAGCTATACGGCGACAAAGAAACCTTGATTTTTCACTAATTTGACGTCATCGAGAAAGTTACGGAAAACTGGGAATTAAAGGTATATCGCCTTTCCGAGTTTCCCGGGAGCCCGTCGGGCCTTCGGCCCCGCTCGGCTCGGCTCGGCTCGAGGTCGAGGTCGTCGGTAGCGACGGTGGTGGCGGGGAGGTGCGCAATTGGTCTGTCATCGCCATCTCCCCAACCCCCCCACCCCTTTAAAATTAATGGAAAATGTAAACCCAAACGTAGAGTCGGATTCGTAACCTCGAAGTTACAAGTCGATTCGCTCAACTATCAAGGGAGAGAAAACGCGGCGACTGTGGCGGCATTCGCCACGGATGCGAAGTCAGCATCACGAAGTTGGCGTTAAATTCGAACGTTTGAATCAGTTATTTTCTTTCCGGCCCTTTTCAGCCCTGAACCGTGGAAGCGCCGAAATTCGGGTTTCATTTTTAACGCGGCAGCTTATACCCCCCGAGCGTTACCGACCACTGCCGGTGGTGGTCGGTAAGTTATCCTCCGCCGAGGACGACGCGCGTTACCGATGCACACGTAAAAAATTTTTCGCGAATTTTCGCGAATTTTTCGCGCGGTAAACCTTCGTCTCCGCGTCTTCCGTCCGACGAGCCTACTCTCGCCCGCACCCGTCGACCCGTTCTCGAGCTATACGGCGACAAAGAAACTTTGATTTTTCACTAATTTGACGTCATCGAGAAAGTTACGGAAAACTGGGAATTAAAGGTATATCGCCTTTCCGAGTTTTCCGGGAGCCCGTCGGGCCTTCGGCCCCGCTCGGCTCGGCTCGGCTCGGCTCGGCTCGAGGTCGAGGTCGTCGGCAGCGACGATGGTGGCGGGGAGGTGCGCAATTGGTCTGTCATCGCCATCTCCCCAACCCCCCCACCCCTTTAAAATTAATGGAAAATGTAAACCCAAACGTAGAGTCGGATTCGTAACCTCGAAGTTACAAGTCGATTCGCTCAACTATCAAGGGGGAGAAAACGCGGCGACTGTGGCGGCACTCGCCACGGATGCGAAGTCAGCATCACGAAGTTGGCGTTAAATTCGAACGTTTGAATCAGTTATTTTCTTTCCGGCCCTTTTCAGCCCTGAACCGTGGAAGCGCCGAAATTCGGGTTTCATTTTTAACGCGGCAGCTTATACTCCCCGAGCGTTACCGACCACTGCCGGTGGTGGTCGGTAAGTTATCCTCCGCCGAGGACGACGCGCGTTACCGATGCACACGTAAAAAATTTTTCGCGAATTTTCGCGAATTTTTCGCGCGGTAAACCTTCGTCTCCGCGTCCTCCGTCCGACGAGCCTACTCTCGCCCGCACCCGTCGACCCGTTGTCGAGCTATACGGCGACAAAGAAACTTTGATTTTTCACTAATTTGACGTCATCGAGAAAGTTACGGAAAACTGGGAATTAAAGGTATATCGCCTTTCCGAATTTTCCGGGAGCCCGTCGGGCCTTCGGCCCCGCTCGGCGCGGCTCTGCTCGGCTCGATGTCGAGGTCGTCGGTAGCAACGATGGTGTCGGGGAGGTGCGCAATTGGTCTGTCATCGCCATCCCCCCAACCCCCCCTCCCCTTTAAAATTAATGGAAAATGTAAACCCAAACGTAGAGTCGGATTCGTAACCTCGAAGTTACAAGTCGATTCGCTCAACTATCAAGGGAGAGAAAACGCGGCGACTGTGGCGGCACTCGCCACGGATGCGAAGTCAGCATCACGAAGTTGGCGTTAAATTCGAACGTTTGAATCAGTTATTTTCTTTCCGGCCCTTTTCAGCCCTGAACCGTGGAAGCGCCGAAATTCGGGTTTCATTTTTAACGCGGCAGCTTATACCCCCCGAGCGTTACCGACCACTGCCGGTGGTGGTCGGTAAGTTATCCTCCGCCGAAGACGACGCGCGTTACCGATGCACACGTAAAAAATTTTTCGCGAATTCTCGCGAATTTTTCGCTCGGTAAACCTTCGTCTCCGCGTCCTCCGTCCGACGAGCCTACTCTCGCCCGCACCCGTCGACCCGTTCTCGAGCTATACGGCGACAAAGAAACTTTGATTTTTCACTAATTTGACGTCATCGAGAAAGTTACGGCCAACTGGGAATTAAAGGTATATCGCCTTTCCGAATTTTCCGGGAGCCCGTCGGGCCCTCGGCCCCGCTCTGCGCGGCTCTGCTCGGCTCGAGGTCGAGGTCGTCGGTAGCAACGATGGTGTCGGGGAGGTGCGCAATTGGTCTGTCATCGCCATCCCCCCAACCCCCCCCCCACCCCTTTAAAATTAATGGAAAATGTAAACCCAAACGTAGAGTCGGATTCGTAACCTCGAAGTTACAAGTCGATTCGCTCAACTATCAAGGGAGAGAAAACGCGGCGACTGTGGCGGCACTCGCCACGGATGCGAAGTCAGCATCACGAAGTTGGCGTTAAATTCGAACGTTTGAATCAGTTATTTTCTTTCCGGCCCTTTTCAGCCCTGAACCGTGGAAGCGCCGAAATTCGGGTTTCATTTTTAACGCGGCAGCTTATACCCCCCGAGCGTTACCGACCACTGCCGGTGGTGGTCGGTAAGTTATCCTCCGCCGAAGACGACGCGCGTTACCGATGCACACGTAAAAAATTTTTCGCGAATTTTCGCGAATTTTTCGCGCGGTAAACCTTCGTCTCCGCGTGCTCCGTCCGACGAGCCTACTCTCGCTCGCACCCGTCGACCCCGCTCGGCTCGGCTCGAGGTCGAGGTCGTCGGTAGCGACGATGGTGGCGGGGAGGTGCGCAATTGGTCTGTCATCTCAATCTCCCCAACCCCCCCTCCCCTTTAAAATTAATGGAAAATGTAAACCCAAACGTAGAGTCGGATTCGTAACCTCGAAGTTACAAGTCGATTCGCTCAACTATCAAGGGAGAGAAAACGCGGCGACTGTGGCGGCACTCGCCACGGATGCGAAGTCAGCATCACGAAGTTGGCGTTAAATTCGAACGTTTGAATCAGTTATTTTCTTTCCGGCCCTTTTCAGCCCTGAACCGTGGAAGCGCCGAAATTCGGGTTTCATTTTTAACGCGGCAGCTTATACCCCCCGAGCGTTACCGACCACTGCCGGTGGTGGTCGGTAAGTTATCCTCCGCCGAGGACGACGCGCGTTACCGATGCACACGTAAAAAATTTTTCGCAAATTTTCGCGAATTTTTCGCGCGGTAAACCTTCGTCTCCGCGTCTTCCGTCCGACGAGCCTACTCTCTCCCGCACCCGTCGACCCGTTCTCGAGCTATACGGCGACAAAGAAACTTTGATTTTTCACTAATTTGACGTCACCGAAAAAGTTACGGCCAACTGGGAATTAAAGGTATATTGCCTTTCCGAATTTTCCGGGAGCACGTCGGGCCTTCGACCCCGTTCGGCTCGGCTCGGCTCGGCTCGGCTCGAGGTCGAGGTCGTCGGTAGCGACGATGGTGGCGGGGAGGTGGGCAATTGGTCTGTCATCGCCATCTCCCCAACCCCCCCTCCCCTTTAAAATTAATGGAAAATGTAAACCCAAACGTAGAGTCGGATTCGCAACCTCGAAGTTACAAGTCGATTCGCTCAACTATCAAGGGAGAGAAAACGCGGCGACTGTGGCGGCACTCGCCACGGATGCGAAGTCAGCATCACGAAGTTGGCGTTAAATTCGAACGTTTGAATCAGTTATTTTCTTTCCGGCCCTTTTCAGCCCTGAACCGTGGAAGCGCCGAAATTCGGGTTTCATTTTTAACGCGGCAGCTTATAACCCCCAAGCGTTACCGACCACTGCCGGTGGTTGTCGGTAAGTTATCCTCCGCCGAGGACGACGCGCGTTACCGATGCACACGTAAAAAATTTTTCGCGAATTTTCGCGAATTTTTCGCGCGGTAAACCTTCGTCTCCGCGTCCTCCGTCCGACGAGCCTACTCTCGCCCGCACCCGTCGACCCGTTCTCGAGCTATACGGCGACAAAGAAACTTTGATTTTTCACTAATTTGACGTCATCGAGAAAGTTACGGCCAACTGGGAATTAAAGGTATATCGCCTTTCCGAATTTTCCGGGAGCCCGTCGGGCCCTCGGCCCCGCTCTGCGCGGCTCTGCTCGGCTCGAGGTCGAGGTCGTCGGTAGCAACGATGGTGTCGGGGAGGTGCGCAATTGGTCTGTCATCGCCATCCCCCCAACCCCCCCCCCCCACCCCTTTAAAATTAATGGAAAATGTAAACCCAAACGTAGAGTCGGATTCGTAACCTCGAAGTTACAAGTCGATTCGCTCAACTATCAAGGGAGAGAAAACGCGGCGACTGTGGCGGCACTCGCCACGGATGCGAAGTCAGCATCACGAAGTTGGCGTTAAATTCGAACGTTTGAATCAGTTATTTTCTTTCCGGCCCTTTTCAGCCCTGAACCGTGGAAGCGCCGAAATTCGGGTTTCATTTTTAACGCGGCAGCTTATACCCCCCGAGCGTTACCGACCACTGCCGGTGGTGGTCGGTAAGTTATCCTCCGCCGAAGACGACGCGCGTTACCGATGCACACGTAAAAAATTTTTCGCGAATTTTCGCGAATTTTTCGCGCGGTAAACCTTCGTCTCCGCGTGCTCCGTCCGACGAGCCTACTCTCGCTCGCACCCGTCGACCCCGCTCGGCTCGGCTCGAGGTCGAGGTCGTCGGTAGCGACGATGGTGGCGGGGAGGTGCGCAATTGGTCTGTCATCTCAATCTCCCCAACCCCCCCTCCCCTTTAAAATTAATGGAAAATGTAAACCCAAACGTAGAGTCGGATTCGTAACCTCGAAGTTACAAGTCGATTCGCTCAACTATCAAGGGAGAGAAAACGCGGCGACTGTGGCGGCACTCGCCACGGATGCGAAGTCAGCATCACGAAGTTGGCGTTAAATTCGAACGTTTGAATCAGTTATTTTCTTTCCGGCCCTTTTCAGCCCTGAACCGTGGAAGCGCCGAAATTCGGGTTTCATTTTTAACGCGGCAGCTTATACCCCCCGAGCGTTACCGACCACTGCCGGTGGTGGTCGGTAAGTTATCCTCCGCCGAGGACGACGCGCGTTACCGATGCACACGTAAAAAATTTTTCGCAAATTTTCGCGAATTTTTCGCGCGGTAAACCTTCGTCTCCGCGTCTTCCGTCCGACGAGCCTACTCTCTCCCGCACCCGTCGACCCGTTCTCGAGCTATACGGCGACAAAGAAACTTTGATTTTTCACTAATTTGACGTCACCGAAAAAGTTACGGCCAACTGGGAATTAAAGGTATATTGCCTTTCCGAATTTTCCGGGAGCACGTCGGGCCTTCGACCCCGTTCGGCTCGGCTCGGCTCGGCTCGGCTCGAGGTCGAGGTCGTCGGTAGCGACGATGGTGGCGGGGAGGTGGGCAATTGGTCTGTCATCGCCATCTCCCCAACCCCCCCTCCCCTTTAAAATTAATGGAAAATGTAAACCCAAACGTAGAGTCGGATTCGCAACCTCGAAGTTACAAGTCGATTCGCTCAACTATCAAGGGAGAGAAAACGCGGCGACTGTGGCGGCACTCGCCACGGATGCGAAGTCAGCATCACGAAGTTGGCGTTAAATTCGAACGTTTGAATCAGTTATTTTCTTTCCGGCCCTTTTCAGCCCTGAACCGTGGAAGCGCCGAAATTCGGGTTTCATTTTTAACGCGGCAGCTTATAACCCCCAAGCGTTACCGACCACTGCCGGTGGTTGTCGGTAAGTTATCCTCCGCCGAGGACGACGCGCGTTACCGATGCACACGTAAAAAATTTTTCGCGAATTTTCGCGAATTTTTCGCGCGGTAAACCTTCGTCTCCGCGTCCTCCGTCCGACGAGCCTACTCTCGCCCGCACCCGTCGACCCGTTCTCGAGCTATACGGCGACAAAGAAACTTTGATTTTTCACTAATTTGACGTCATCGAGAAAGTTACGGAAAACTGGGAATTAAAGGTATATCGCCTTTCCGAGTTTTCCGGGAGCCCGTCGGGCCTTCGGCCCCGCTCGGCTCGGCTCGGCTCGAGGTCGAGGTCGTCGGTAGCGACGATGGTGGCGGGGAGGTGCGCAATTGGTCTGTCATCGCCATCTCCCCAACCCCCCCACCCCTTTAAAATTAATGGAAAATGTAAACCCAAACGTAGAGTCGGATTCGTAACCTCGAAGTTACAAGTCGATTCGCTCAACTATCAAGGGAGAGAAAACGCGGCGACTGTGGCGGCACTCGCCACGGATGCGAAGTCAGCATCACGAAGTTGGCCTTAAATTCGAACGTTTGAATCAGTTATTTTCTTTCCGGCCCTTTTCAGCCCTGAACCGTGGAAGCGCCGAAATTCGGGTTTCATTTTTAACGCGGCAGCTTATACCCCCCGAGCGTTACCGACCACTGCCGGTGGTGGTCGGTAAGTTATCCTCCGCCGAGGACGACGCGCGTTACCGATGCACACGTAAAAAATTTTTCGCGAATTTTCGCGAATTTTTCGCGCGGTAAACCTTCGTCTCCGCGTCTACCGTCCGACGAGCCTACTCTCGCCCGCACCCGTCGACCCGTTCTCGAGCTATACGGCGACAAAGAAACTTTGATTTTTCACTAATTTGACGTCATCGAGAAAGTTACGGCCAACTGGGAATTAAAGGTATATCGCCTTTCCGAATTTTCCGGGAGCCCGTCGGGCCTTCGGCCCCGCTCGGCGCGGCTCTGCTCGGCTCGAGGTCGAGGTCGTCGGTAGCAACGATGGTGTCGGGGAGGTGCGCAATTGGTCTGTCATCGCCATCCCCCCAACCCCCCCTCCCCTTTAAAATTAATGGAAAATGTAAACCCAAACGTAGAGTCGGATTCGTAACCTCGAAGTTACAAGTCGATTCGCTCAACTATCAAGGGAGAGAAAACGCGGCGACTGTGGCGGCACTCGCCACGGATGCGAAGTCAGCATCACGAAGTTGGCGTTAAATTCGAACGTTTGAATCAGTTATTGTCTTTCCGGCCCTTTTCAGCCCTGAACCGTGGAAGCGCCGAAATTCGGGTTTCATTTTTAACGCGCCAGCTTATACCCCCCGAGCGTTACCGACCACTGCCGGTGGTGGTCGGTAAGTTATCCTCCGCCGAAGACGACGCGCGTTACCGATGCACACGTAAAAAATTTTTCGCGAATTTTCGCGAATTTTTCGCGCGGTAAACCTTCGTCTCCGCGTCCTCCGTCCGACGAGCCTACTCTCGCCCGCACCCGTCGACCCGTTCTCGAGCTATACGGCGACAAAGAAACTTTGATTTTTCACTAATTTGACGTCATCGAGAAAGTTACGGCCAACTGGGAATTAAAGGTATATCGCCTTTCCGAGTTTTCCGGGAGCCCGTCGGGCCTTCGGTCCCGCTCGGCTCGGCTCGGCTCGGCTCGGCTCGGCTCGGCTCGGCTCGAGGTCGAGGTCGTCGGTAGCGACGATGATGGCGGGGAGGTGGGCAATTGGTCTGTCATCGCCATCTCCCCAACCCCCCCTCCCCTTTAAAATTAATGGAAAATGTAAACCCAAACGTAGAGTCGGATTCGTAACCTCGAAGTTACAAGTCGATTCGCTCAACTATCAAGGGAGAGAAAACGCTGCGACAGTGGCGGCACTCGCCACGGATGCGAAGTCAGCATCACGAAGTTGGCGTTAAATTCGAACGTTTGAATCAGTTATTTTCTTTCCGGCCCTTTTCAGCCCTGACCCGGGAAGCGCCGAAATTCGGGTTTCATTTTTAACGCGGCAGCTTATACTCCCCGAGCGTTACCGACCACTGACGGTGGTGGTCGGTAAGTTATCCTTCGCCGAAGACGACGCGCGTTACCGATGCACACGTAAAAAATTTTTCGCGAATTTTCGCGAATTTTTCGAGCGGTAAACCTTCGTCTCCGCGTCCTCCGTCCGACGAGCCTACTCTCGCCCGCACCCGTCGACCCGTTCTCGAGCTATACGGCGACAAAGAAACTTTGATTTTTCACTAATTTGACGTCATCGAGAAAGTTACGGAAAACTGGGAATTAAAGGTATATCGCCTTTCCGAGTTTTCCGGGAGCCCGTCGGGCCTTCGGCCCCGCTCGGCTCGGCTCGGCTCGAGGTCGAGGTCGTCGGTAGCGACGATGGTGGCGGGGAGGTGCGCAATTGGTCTGTCATCGCCATCTCCCCAACCCCCCCTCCCCTTTAAAATTAATGGAAAATGTAAACCCAAACGTAGAGTCGGATTCGTAACCTCGAAGTTACAAGTCGATTCGCTCAACTATCAAGGGGGAGAAAACGCGGCGACTGTGGCGGCACTCGCCACGGATGCGCAGTCAGCATCACGAAGTTGGCGTTAAATTCGAACGTTTGAATCAGTTATTTTCTTTCCGGCCCTTTTCAGCCCTGAACCGTGGAAGCGCCGAAATTCGGGTTTCATTTTTAACGCGGCAGCTTATACCCCCCGAGCGTTACCGACCACTGCCGGTGGTGGTCGGTAAGTTATCCTCCGCCGAAGACGACGCGCGTTACCGATGCACACGTAAAAAATTTTTCGCGAATTTTCGCGAATTTTTCGCGCGGTAAACCTTCGTCTCCGCGTCTACCGTCCGAAGAGCCTACTCTCGCCCGCACCCGTCGACCCGTTCTCGAGCTATACGGCGACAAAGAAACTTTGATTTTTAACTAATTTGACGTCATCGAGAAAGTTACGGAAAACTGGGAATTAAAGGTATATCGCCTTTCCGAGTTTTCCGGGAGCCCGTCGGGCCTTCGGCCCCACCTCGGCTCGGCTCGGCTCGAGGTCGAGGTCGTCGGTAGCGACGATGGTGGCGGGGAGGTGCGCAATTGGTCTGTCATCGCCATCTCCCCAACCCCCCCTCCCCTTTAAAATTAATGGAAAATGTAAACCCAAACGTAGAGTCGGATTCGTAACCTCGAAGTTACAAGTCCATTCGCTCAACTATCAAGGGAGAGAAAACGCGGCGACTGTGGCGGCACTCGCCACGGATGCGAAGTCAGCATCACGAAGTTGGCGTTAAATTCGAACGTTTGAATCAGTTATTTTCTTTCCGGCCCTTTTCAGCCCTGAACCGTGGAAGCGCCGAAATTCGGGTTTCATTTTTAACGCGGCAGCTTATACCCCCCTAGCGTTACCGACCACTGCCGGTGGTGGTCGGTAAGTTATCCTCCGCCGAAGACGACGCGCGTTACCGATGCACACGTAAAAAATTTTTCGCGAATTTTCGCGAATTTTTCGATCGGTAAACCTTCGTCTCCGCGTCCTCCGTCCGACGAGCCTACTCTCGCCCGCACCCGTCGACCCGTTCTCGAGCTATACGGCGACAAAGAAACCTTGATTTTTCACTAATTTGACGTCATCGAGAAAGTTACGGAAAACTGGGAATTAAAGGTATATCGCCTTTCCGAGTTTCCCGGGAGCCCGTCGGGCCTTCGGCCCCGCTCGGCTCGGCTCGGCTCGAGGTCGAGGTCGTCGGTAGCGACGATGGTGGCGGGGAGGTGCGCAATTGGTCTGTCATCGCCATCTCCCCAACCCCCCCTCCCCTTTAAAATTAATGGAAAATGTAAACCCAAACGTAGAGTCGGATTCGTAACCTCGAAGTTACAAGTCGATTCGCTCAACTATCAAGGGAGAGAAAACGCGGCGACTGTGGCGGCACTCGTCACGGATGCGAAGTCAGCATCACGAAGTTGGCGTTAAATTCGAACGTTTGAATCAGTTATTTTCTTTCCGGCCCTTTTCAGCCCTGAACCGTGGAAGCGCCGAAATTCGGGTTTCATTTTTAACGCGGCAGCTTATACCCCCCGCGCGTTACCGACCACTGCCGGTGGTGGTCGGTAAGTTATCCTCCGCCGAGGACGACGCGCGTTACCGATGCACACGTAAAAAATTTTTCGCAAATTTTCGCGAATTTTTCGCGCGGTAAACCTTCGTCTCCGCGTCCTCCGTCCGACGAGCCTACTCTCGCCCGCACCCGTCGACCCTTTCTCGAGCTATACGGCGACAAAGAAACTTTGATTTTTCACTAATTAGACGTCATCGAGAAAGTTACGGAAAACTGGGAATTAAAGGTATATCGCCTTTCCGAGTTTCCCGTGAGTCCGTCGGGCCTTCGGCCCCGCTCGGCTCGGCTCGGCTCGAGGTCGAGGTCGTCGGTGGCGACGATGGTGGCGGGGAGGTGGGCAATTGGTCTGTCATCGCCATCTCCCCAACCCCCCCTCCCCTTTAAAATTAATGGAAAATGTAAACCCAAACGTAGAGTCGGATTCGTAACCTCGAAGTTACAAGTCGATTCGCTCAACTATCAAGGGGGAGAAAACGCGGCGACTGTGGCGGCACTCGCCACGGATGCGCAGTCAGCATCACGAAGTTGGCGTTAAATTCGAACGTTTGAATCAGTTATATTCTTTCCGGCCCTTTTCAGCCCTGAACCGTGGAAGCGCCGAAATTCGGGTTTCATTTTTAACGCGGCAGCTTATACCCCCCGAGCGTTACCGACCACTGCCGGTGGTGGTCGGTAAGTTATCCTCCGCCGAAGACGACGCGCGTTACCGATGCACACGTAAAAAATTTTTCGCGAATTTTCGCGAATTTTTCGCGCGGTAAACCTTCGTCTCCGCGTCTACCGTCCGAAGAGCCTACTCTCGCCCGCACCCGTCGACCCGTTCTCGAGCTATACGGCGACAAAGAAACTTTGATTTTTAACTAATTTGACGTCATCGAGAAAGTTACGGAAAACTGGGAATTAAAGGTATATCGCCTTTCCGAGTTTTCCGGGAGCCCGTCGGGCCTTCGGCCCCGCTCGGCTCGGCTCGGCTCGAGGTCGAGGTCGTCGGTAGCGACGATGGTGGCGGGGAGGTGCGCAATTGGTCTGTCATCGCCATCTCCCCAACCCCCCCTCCCCTTTAAAATTAATGGAAAATGTAAACCCAAACGTAGAGTCGGATTCGTAACCTCGAAGTTACAAGTCGATTCGCTCAACTATCAAGGGAGAGAAAACGCGGCGACTGTGGCGGCACTCGCCACGGATGCGAAGTCAGCATCACGAAGTTGGCGTTAAATTCGAACGTTTGAATCAGTTATTTTCTTTCCGGCCCTTTTCAGCCCTGAACCGTGGAAGCGCCGAAATTCGGGTTTCATTTTTAACGCGGCAGCTTATACCCCCCTAGCGTTACCGACCACTGCCGGTGGTGGTCGGTAAGTTATCCTCCGCCGAAGACGACGCGCGTTACCGATGCACACGTAAAAAATTTTTCGCGAATTTTCGCGAATTTTTCGATCGGTAAACCTTCGTCTCCGCGTCCTCCGTCCGACGAGCCTACTCTCGCCCGCACCCGTCGACCCGTTCTCGAGCTATACGGCGACAAAGAAACCTTGATTTTTCACTAATTTGACGTCATCGAGAAAGTTACGGAAAACTGGGAATTAAAGGTATATCGCCTTTCCGAGTTTCCCGGGAGCCCGTCGGGCCTTCGGCCCCGCTCGGCTCGGCTCGGCTCGAGGTCGAGGTCGTCGGTAGCAACGATGGTGTCGGGGAGGTGCGCAATTGGTCTGTCATCGCCATGCCCCCAACCCCCCCTCCCCTTTAAAATTAATGGAAAATGTAAACCCAAACGTAGAGTCGGATTCGTAACCTCGAAGTTACAAGTCGATTCGCTCAACTATCAAGGGAGAAAAAACGCGGCGACTGTGGCGGCACTCGTCACGGATGCGAAGTCAGCATCACGAAGTTGGCGTTAAATTCGAACGTTTGAATCAGTTATTTTCTTTCCGGCCCTTTTCAGCCCTGAACCGTGGAAGCGCCGAAATTCGGGTTTCATTTTTAACGCGGCAGCTTATACCCCCCGAGCGTTACCGACCACTGCCGGTGGTGGTCGGTAAGTTATCCTCCGCCGAGGACGACGCGCGTTACCGATGCACACGTAAAAAATTTTTCGCAAATTTTCGCGAATTTTTCGCGCGGTAAACCTTCGTCTCCGCGTCCTCCGTCCGACGAGCCTACTCTCGCCCGCACCCGTCGACCCTTTCTCGAGCTATACGGCGACAAAGAAACTTTGATTTTTCACTAATTTGACGTCATCGAGAAAGTTACGGAAAACTGGGAATTAAAGGTATATCGCCTTTCCGAGTTTCCCGGGAGTCCGTCGGGCCTTCGGCCCCGCTCGGCTCGGCTCGGCTCGAGGTCGAGGTCGTCGGTAGCGACGATGGTGGCGGGGAGGTGGGCAATTGGTCTGTCATCGCCATCTCCCCAACCCCCCCTCCCCTTTAAAATTAATGGAAAATGTAAACCCAAACGTAGAGTCGGATTCGTAACCTCGAAGTTACAAGTCGATTCGCTCAACTATCAAGGGAAAGAAAACGCGGCGACTGTGGCGGCACTCGCCACGGATGCGAAGTCAGCATCACGAAGTTGGCGTTAAATTCGAACGTTTGAATCAGTTATTTTCTTTCCGGCACTTTTCAGCCCTGAACCGTGGAAGCGCCGAAATTCGGGTTTCATTTTTAACGCGGCAGCTTATACCCCCCGAGCGTTACCGACCACTGCCGGTGGTGGTCGGTAAGTTATCCTCCGCCGAAGACGACGCGCGTTACCGATGCACACGTAAAAAATTTTTCGCGAATTTTCGCGAATTTTTCGCGCGGTAAACTTTCATCTCCGCGTCCTCCGTCCGACGAGCCTACTCTCGCCCGCACCCGTCCACCCGTTCTCGAGCTATACGGCGACAAAGAAACTTTGATTTTTCACTAATTTGACGTCATCGAGAAAGTTACGGAAAACTGGGAATTAAAGGTATATCGCCTTTCCGAGTTTTCCGGGAGCCCGTCGGGCCTTCGGCCCCGCTCGGCTCGGCTCGGCTCGAGGTCGAGGTCGTCGGTAGCGACGATGGTGGCGGGGAGGTGGGCAATTGGTCTGTCATCGCCATCTCCCCAACCCCCCCTCCCCTTTAAAATTAATGGAAAATGTAAACCCAAACGTAGAGTCGGATTCGCAACCTCGAAGTTACAAGTCGATTCGCTCAACTATCAAGGGAGAGAAAACGCGGCGACTGTGGCGGCACTCGCCACGGATGCGAAGTCAGCATCACGAAGTTGGCGTTAAATTCGAACGTTTGAATCAGTTATTTTCTTTCCGGCCCTTTTCAGCCCTGAACCGTGGAAGCGCCGAAATTCGGGTTTCATTTTTAACGCGGCAGCTTATAACCCCCAAGCGTTACCGACCACTGCCGGTGGTTGTCGGTAAGTTATCCTCCGCCGAGGACGACGCGCGTTACCGATGCACACGTAAAAAATTTTTCGCGAATTTTCGCGAATTTTTCGCGCGGTAAACCTTCGTCTCCGCGTCCTCCGTCCGACGAGCCTACTCTCGCCCGCACCCGTCGACCCGTTCTCGAGCTATACGGCGACAAAGAAACTTTGATTTTTCACTAATTTGACGTCATCGAGAAAGTTACGGCCAACTGGGAATTAAAGGTATATTGCCTTTCCGAATTTTCCGGGAGCACGTCGGGCCTTCGACCCCGCTCGGCTCGGCTCGGCTCGGCTCGGCTCGAGGTCGAGGTCGTCGGTAGCGACGATGGTGGCGGGGAGGTGGGCAATTGGTCTGTCATCGCCATCTCCCCAACCCCCCCTCCCCTTTAAAATTAATGGAAAATGTAAACCAAACGTAGAGTCGGATTCGCAACATCGAAGTTACAAGTCGATTCGCTCAACTATCAAGGGAGAGAAAACGCGGCGACTGTGGCGGCACTCGCCACGGATGCGAAGTCAGCATCACGAAGTTGGCGTTAAATTCGAACGTTTGAATCAGTTATTTTCTTTCCGGCCCTTTTCAGCCCTGAACCGTGGAAGCGCCGAAATTCGGGTTTCATTTTTAACGCGGCAGCTTATACCCCCCGAGCGTTACCGACCACTGCCGGTGGTGGTCGGTAAGTTATCCTCCGCCGAAGACGACGCGCGTTACCGATGCACACGTAAAAAATATTTCGCGAATTTTCGCGAATTTTTCGGGCGGTAAACCTTCGTCTCCGCGTCTACCGTCCGACGAGCCTACTCTCGCCCGCACCCGTCGACCCGTTCTCGAGCTATACGGCGACAAAGAAACTTTGATTTTTCACTAATTTGACGTCATCGAGAAAGTTACGGAAACCTGGGAATTAAAGGTATATCGCCTTTCCGAATTTTCCGGGAGCCCGTCGGGCCTTCGGCCCCGCTCGGCGCGACTCTGCTCGGCTCGAGGTCGAGGTCGTCGGTAGCAACGATGGTGTCGGGGAGGTGCGCAATTGGTCTGTCATCGCCATCCCCCCAACCCCCCCTCCCCTTTAAAATTAATGGAAAATGTAAACCCAAACGTAGAGTCGGATTCGTAACCTCGAAGTTACAAGTCGATTCGCTCAACTATCAAGGGAGAAAAAACGCGGCGACTGTGGCGGCACTCGTCACGGATGCGAAGTCAGCATCACGAAGTTGGCGTTAAATTCGAACGTTTGAATCAGTTATTTTCTTTCCGGCCCTTTTCAGCCCTGAACCGTGGAAGCGCCGAAATTCGGGTTTCATTTTTAACGCGGCAGCTTATACCCCCCGAGCGTTACCGACCACTGCCGGTGGTGGTCGGTAAGTTATCCTCCGCCGAGGACGACGCGCGTTACCGATGCACACGTAAAAAATTTTTCGCAAGTTTTCGCGAATTTTTCGCGCGGTAAACCTTCGTCTCCGCGTCCTCCGTCCGACGAGCCTACTCTCGCCCGCACCCGTCGACCCTTTCTCGAGCTATACGGCGACAAAGAAACTTTGATTTTTCACTAATTTGACGTCACCGAAAAAGTTACGGCCAACTGGGAATTAAAGGTATATTGCCTTTCCGAATTTTCCGGGAGCACGTCGGGCCTTCGACCCCGTTCGGCTCGGCTCGGCTCGGCTCGGCTCGAGGTCGAGGTCGTCGGTAGCGACGATGGTGGCGGGGAGGTGGGCAATTGGTCTGTCATCGCCATCTCCCCAACCCCCCCTCCCCTTTAAAATTAATGGAAAATGTAAACCCAAACGTAGAGTCGGATTCGCAACCTCGAAGTTACAAGTCGATTCGCTCAACTATCAAGGGAGAGAAAACGCGGCGACTGTGGCGGCACTCGCCACGGATGCGAAGTCAGCATCACGAAGTTGGCGTTAAATTCGAACGTTTGAATCAGTTATTTTCTTTCCGGCCCTTTTCAGCCCTGAACCGTGGAAGCGCCGAAATTCGGGTTTCATTTTTAACGCGGCAGCTTATACCCCCCGAGCGTTACCGACCACTGCCGGTGGTGGTCGGTAAGTTATCCTCCGCCGAAGACGACGCGCGTTACCGATGCACACGTAAAAAAGTTTTCGCGAATTTTCGCGAATTTTTCGCGCGGTAAACCTTCGTCTCCGCGTCTACCGTCCGAAGAGCCTACTCTCGCCCGCACCCGTCGACCCGTTCTCGAGCTATACGGCGACAAAGAAACTTTGATTTTTCACTAATTTGACGTCATCGAGAAAGTTACGGAAAACTGGGAATTAAAGGTATATCGCCTTTCCGAGTTTTCCGGGAGCCCGTCGGGCCTTCGGCCCCGCTCGGCTCGGCTCGGCTCGAGGTCGAGGTCGTCGGTAGCGACGATGGTGGCGGGGAGGTGCGCAATTGGTCTGTCATCGCCATCTCCCCAACCCCCCCACCCCTTTAAAATTAATGGAAAATGTAAACCCAAACGTAGAGTCGGATTCGTAACCTCGAAGTTACAAGTCGATTCGCTCAACTATCAAGGGAGAGAAAACGCGGCGACTGTGGCGGCACTCGTCACGGATGCGAAGTCAGCATCACGAAGTTGGCGTTAAATTCGAACGTTTGAATCAGTTATTTTCTTTCCGGCCCTTTTCAGCCCTGAACCGTGGAAGCGCCGAAATTCGGGTTTCATTTTTAACGCGGCAGCTTATACCCCCCGAGCGTTACCGACCACTGCCGGTGGTGGTCGGTAAGTTATCCTCCGCCGAGGACGACGCGCGTTACCGATGCACACGTAAAAAATTTTTCGCAAATTTTCGCGAATTTTTCGCGCGGTAAACCTTCGTCTCCGCGTCCTCCGTCCGACGAGCCTACTCTCGCCCGCACCCGTCGACCCTTTCTCGAGCTATACGGCGACAAAGAAACTTTGATTTTTCACTAATTAGACGTCATCGAGAAAGTTACGGAAAACTGGGAATTAAAGGTATATCGCCTTTCCGAGTTTCCCGGGAGTCCGTCGGGCCTTCGGCCCCGCTCGGCTCGGCTCGGCTCGAGGTCGAGGTCGTCGGTGGCGACGATGGTGGCGGGGAGGTGGGCAATTGGTCTGTCATCGCCATCTCCCCAACCCCCCCTCCCCTTTAAAATTAATGGAAAATGTAAACCCAAACGTAGAGTCGGATTCGTAACCTCGAAGTTACAAGTCGATTCGCTCAACTATCAAGGGGGAGAAAACGCGGCGACTGTGGCGGCACTCGCCACGGATGCGCAGTCAGCATCACGAAGTTGGCGTTAAATTCGAACGTTTGAATCAGTTATATTCTTTCCGGCCCTTTTCAGCCCTGAACCGTGGAAGCGCCGAAATTCGGGTTTCATTTTTAACGCGGCAGCTTATACCCCCCGAGCGTTACCGACCACTGCCGGTGGTGGTCGGTAAGTTATCCTCCGCCGAAGACGACGCGCGTTACCGATGCACACGTAAAAAATTTTTCGCGAATTTTCGCGAATTTTTCGCGCGGTAAACCTTCGTCTCCGCGTCTACCGTCCGAAGAGCCTACTCTCGCCCGCACCCGTCGACCCGTTCTCGAGCTATACGGCGACAAAGAAACTTTGATTTTTCACTAATTTGACGTCATCGAGAAAGTTACGGCCAACTGGGAATTAAAGGTATATCGCCTTTCCGAGTTTTCCGGGAGCCCGTCGGGCCTTCGGTCCCGCTCGGCTCGGCTCGGCTCGGCTCGGCTCGGCTCGGCTCGAGGTCGAGGTCGTCGGTAGCGACGATGATGGCGGGGAGGTGGGCAATTGGTCTGTCATCGCCATCTCCCCAACCCCCCCTCCCCTTTAAAATTAATGGAAAATGTAAACCCAAACGTAGAGTCGGATTCGTAACCTCGAAGTTACAAGTCGATTCGCTCAACTATCAAGGGAGAGAAAACGCTGCGACAGTGGCGGCACTCGCCACGGATGCGAAGTCAGCATCACGAAGTTGGCGTTTAATTCGAACGTTTGAATCAGTTATTTTCTTTCCGGCCCTTTTCAGCCCTGACCCGGGAAGCGCCGAAATTCGGGTTTCATTTTTAACGCGGCAGCTTATACTCCCCGAGCGTTACCGACCACTGACGGTGGTGGTCGGTAAGTTATCCTTCGCCGAAGACGACGCGCGTTACCGATGCACACGTAAAAAATTTTTCGCGAATTTTCGCGAATTTTTCGAGCGGTAAACCTTCGTCTCCGCGTCCTCCGTCCGACGAGCCTACTCTCGCCCGCACCCGTCGACCCGTTCTCGAGCTATACGGCGACAAAGAAACTTTGATTTTTCACTAATTTGACGTCATCGAGAAAGTTACGGAAAACTGGGAATTAAAGGTATATCGCCTTTCCGAGTTTTCCGGGAGCCCGTCGGGCCTTCGGCCCCGCTCGGCTCGGCTCGGCTCGAGGTCGAGGTCGTCGGTAGCGACGATGGTGGCGGGGAGGTGCGCAATTGGTCTGTCATCGCCATCTCCCCAACCCCCCCTCCCCTTTAAAATTAATGGAAAATGTAAACCCAAACGTAGAGTCGGATTCGTAACCTCGAAGTTACAAGTCGATTCGCTCAACTATCAAGGGGGAGAAAACGCGGCGACTGTGGCGGCACTCGCCACGGATGCGCAGTCAGCATCACGAAGTTGGCGTTAAATTCGAACGTTTGAATCAGTTATTTTCTTTCCGGCCCTTTTCAGCCCTGAACCGTGGAAGCGCCGAAATTCGGGTTTCATTTTTAACGCGGCAGCTTATACCCCCCGAGCGTTACCGACCACTGCCGGTGGTGGTCGGTAAGTTATCCTCCGCCGAAGACGACGCGCGTTACCGATGCACACGTAAAAAATTTTTCGCGAATTTTCGCGAATTTTTCGCGCGGTAAACCTTCGTCTCCGCGTCTACCGTCCGAAGAGCCTACTCTCGCCCGCACCCGTCGACCCGTTCTCGAGCTATACGGCGACAAAGAAACTTTGATTTTTAACTAATTTGACGTCATCGAGAAAGTTACGGAAAACTGGGAATTAAAGGTATATCGCCTTTCCGAGTTTTCCGGGAGCCCGTCGGGCCTTCGGCCCCACCTCGGCTCGGCTCGGCTCGAGGTCGAGGTCGTCGTTAGCGACGATGGTGGCGGGGAGGTGCGCAATTGGTCTGTCATCGCCATCTCCCCAACCCCCCCTCCCCTTTAAAATTAATGGAAAATGTAAACCCAAACGTAGAGTCGGATTCGTAACCTCGAAGTTACAAGTCCATTCGCTCAACTATCAAGGGAGAGAAAACGCGGCGACTGTGGCGGCACTCGCCACGGATGCGAAGTCAGCATCACGAAGTTGGCGTTAAATTCGAACGTTTGAATCAGTTATTTTCTTTCCGGCCCTTTTCAGCCCTGAACCGTGGAAGCGCCGAAATTCGGGTTTCATTTTTAACGCGGCAGCTTATACCCCCCTAGCGTTACCGACCACTGCCGGTGGTGGTCGGTAAGTTATCCTCCGCCGAAGACGACGCGCGTTACCGATGCACACGTAAAAAATTTTTCGCGAATTTTCGCGAATTTTTCGATCGGTAAACCTTCGTCTCCGCGTCCTCCGTCCGACGAGCCTACTCTCGCCCGCACCCGTCGACCCGTTCTCGAGCTATACGGCGACAAAGAAACCTTGATTTTTCACTAATTTGACGTCATCGAGAAAGTTACGGAAAACTGGGAATTAAAGGTATATCGCCTTTCCGAGTTTCCCGGGAGCCCGTCGGGCCTTCGGCCCCGCTCGGCTCGGCTCGGCTCGAGGTCGAGGTCGTCGGTAGCGACGATGGTGGCGGGGAGGTGCGCAATTGGTCTGTCATCGCCATCTCCCCAACCCCCCCTCCCCTTTAAAATTAATGGAAAATGTAAACCCAAACGTAGAGTCGGATTCGTAACCTCGAAGTTACAAGTCGATTCGCTCAACTATCAAGGGAGAGAAAACGCGGCGACTGTGGCGGCACTCGTCACGGATGCGAAGTCAGCATCACGAAGTTGGCGTTAAATTCGAACGTTTGAATCAGTTATTTTCTTTCCGGCCCTTTTCAGCCCTGAACCGTGGAAGCGCCGAAATTCGGGTTTCATTTTTAACGCGGCAGCTTATACCCCCCGAGCGTTACCGACCACTGCCGGTGGTGGTCGGTAAGTTATCCTCCGCCGAGGACGACGCGCGTTACCGATGCACACGTAAAAAATTTTTCGCAAATTTTCGCGAATTTTTCGCGCGGTAAACCTTCGTCTCCGCGTCCTCCGTCCGACGAGCCTACTCTCGCCCGCACCCGTCGACCCTTTCTCGAGCTATACGGCGACAAAGAAACTTTGATTTTTCACTAATTAGACGTCATCGAGAAAGTTACGGAAAACTGGGAATTAAAGGTATATCGCCTTTCCGAGTTTCCCGGGAGTCCGTCGGGCCTTCGGCCCCGCTCGGCTCGGCTCGGCTCGAGGTCGAGGTCGTCGGTGGCGACGATGGTGGCGGGGAGGTGGGCAATTGGTCTGTCATCGCCATCTCCCCAACCCCCCCTCCCCTTTAAAATTAATGGAAAATGTAAACCCAAACGTAGAGTCGGATTCGTAACCTCGAAGTTACAAGTCGATTCGCTCAACTATCAAGGGGGAGAAAACGCGGCGACTGTGGCGGCACTCGCCACGGATGCGCAGTCAGCATCACGAAGTTGGCGTTAAATTCGAACGTTTGAATCAGTTATATTCTTTCCGGCCCTTTTCAGCCCTGAACCGTGGAAGCGCCGAAATTCGGGTTTCATTTTTAACGCGGCAGCTTATACCCCCCGAGCGTTACCGACCACTGCCGGTGGTGGTCGGTAAGTTATCCTCCGCCGAAGACGACGCGCGTTACCGATGCACACGTAAAAAATTTTTCGCGAATTTTCGCGAATTTTTCGCGCGGTAAACCTTCGTCTCCGCGTCTACCGTCCGAAGAGCCTACTCTCGCCCGCACCCGTCGACCCGTTCTCGAGCTATACGGCGACAAAGAAACTTTGATTTTTAACTAATTTGACGTCATCGAGAAAGTTACGGAAAACTGGGAATTAAAGGTATATCGCCTTTCCGAGTTTTCCGGGAGCCCGTCGGGCCTTCGGCCCCGCTCGGCTCGGCTCGGCTCGAGGTCGAGGTCGTCGGTAGCGACGATGGTGGCGGGGAGGTGCGCAATTGGTCTGTCATCGCCATCTCCCCAACCCCCCCTCCCCTTTAAAATTAATGGAAAATGTAAACCCAAACGTAGAGTCGGATTCGTAACCTCGAAGTTACAAGTCGATTCGCTCAACTATCAAGGGAGAGAAAACGCGGCGACTGTGGCGGCACTCGCCACGGATGCGAAGTCAGCATCACGAAGTTGGCGTTAAATTCGAACGTTTGAATCAGTTATTTTCTTTCCGGCCCTTTTCAGCCCTGAACCGTGGAAGCGCCGAAATTCGGGTTTCATTTTTAACGCGGCAGCTTATACCCCCCTAGCGTTACCGACCACTGCCGGTGGTGGTCGGTAAGTTATCCTCCGCCGAAGACGACGCGCGTTACCGATGCACACGTAAAAAATTTTTCGCGAATTTTCGCGAATTTTTCGATCGGTAAACCTTCGTCTCCGCGTCCTCCGTCCGACGAGCCTACTCTCGCCCGCACCCGTCGACCCGTTCTCGAGCTATACGGCGACAAAGAAACCTTGATTTTTCACTAATTTGACGTCATCGAGAAAGTTACGGAAAACTGGGAATTAAAGGTATATCGCCTTTCCGAGTTTCCCGGGAGCCCGTCGGGCCTTCGGCCCCGCTCGGCTCGGCTCGGCTCGAGGTCGAGGTCGTCGGTAGCAACGATGGTGTCGGGGAGGTGCGCAATTGGTCTGTCATCGCCATCCCCCCAACCCCCCCTCCCCTTTAAAATTAATGGAAAATGTAAACCCAAACGTAGAGTCGGATTCGTAACCTCGAAGTTACAAGTCGATTCGCTCAACTATCAAGGGAGAAAAAACGCGGCGACTGTGGCGGCACTCGTCACGGATGCGAAGTCAGCATCACGAAGTTGGCGTTAAATTCGAACGTTTGAATCAGTTATTTTCTTTCCGGCCCTTTTCAGCCCTGAACCGTGGAAGCGCCGAAATTCGGGTTTCATTTTTAACGCGGCAGCTTATACCCCCCGAGCGTTACCGACCACTGCCGGTGGTGGTCGGTAAGTTATCCTCCGCCGAGGACGACGCGCGTTACCGATGCACACGTAAAAAATTTTTCGCAAATTTTCGCGAATTTTTCGCGCGGTAAACCTTCGTCTCCGCGTCCTCCGTCCGACGAGCCTACTCTCGCCCGCACCCGTCGACCCTTTCTCGAGCTATACGGCGACAAAGAAACTTTGATTTTTCACTAATTTGACGTCATCGAGAAAGTTACGGAAAACTGGGAATTAAAGGTATATCGCCTTTCCGAGTTTCCCGGGAGTCCGTCGGGCCTTCGGCCCCGCTCGGCTCGGCTCGGCTCGAGGTCGAGGTCGTCGGTAGCGACGATGGTGGCGGGGAGGTGGGCAATTGGTCTGTCATCGCCATCTCCCCAACCCCCCCTCCCCTTTAAAATTAATGGAAAATGTAAACCCAAACGTAGAGTCGGATTCGTAACCTCGAAGTTACAAGTCGATTCGCTCAACTATCAAGGGAAAGAAAACGCGGCGACTGTGGCGGCACTCGCCACGGATGCGAAGTCAGCATCACGAAGTTGGCGTTAAATTCGAACGTTTGAATCAGTTATTTTCTTTCCGGCACTTTTCAGCCCTGAACCGTGGAAGCGCCGAAATTCGGGTTTCATTTTTAACGCGGCAGCTTATACCCCCCGAGCGTTACCGACCACTGCCGGTGGTGGTCGGTAAGTTATCCTCCGCCGAAGACGACGCGCGTTACCGATGCACACGTAAAAAATTTTTCGCGAATTTTCGCGAATTTTTCGCGCGGTAAACTTTCGTCTCCGCGTCCTCCGTCCGACGAGCCTACTCTCGCCCGCACCCGTCCACCCGTTCTCGAGCTATACGGCGACAAAGAAACTTTGATTTTTCACTAATTTGACGTCATCGAGAAAGTTACGGAAAACTGGGAATTAAAGGTATATCGCCTTTCCGAGTTTTCCGGGAGCCCGTCGGGCCTTCGGCCCCGCTCGGCTCGGCTCGGCTCGAGGTCGAGGTCGTCGGTAGCGACGATGGTGGCGGGGAGGTGCGCAATTGGTCTGTCATCGCCATCTCCCCAACCCCCCCTCCCCTTTAAAATTAATGGAAAATGTAAACCCAAACGTAGAGTCGGATTCGTAACCTCGAAGTTACAAGTCGATTCGCTCAACTATCAAGGGAGAGAAAACGCGGCGACTGTGGCGGCACTCGCCACGGATGCGAAGTCAGCATCACGAAGTTGGCGTTAAATTCGAACGTTTGAATCAGTTATTTTCTTTCCGGCCCTTTTCAGCCCTGAACCGTGGAAGCGCCGAAATTCGGGTTTCATTTTTAACGCGGCAGCTTATACCCCCCTAGCGTTACCGACCACTGCCGGTGGTGGTCGGTAAGTTATCCTCCGCCGAAGACGACGCGCGTTACCGATGCACACGTAAAAAATTTTTCGCGAATTTTCGCGAATTTTTCGATCGGTAAACCTTCGTCTCCGCGTCCTCCGTCCGACGAGCCTACTCTCGCCCGCACCCGTCGACCCGTTCTCGAGCTATACGGCGACAAAGAAACCTTGATTTTTCACTAATTTGACGTCATCGAGAAAGTTACGGAAAACTGGGAATTAAAGGTATATCGCCTTTCCGAGTTTCCCGGGAGCCCGTCGGGCCTTCGGCCCCGCTCGGCTCGGCTCGGCTCGAGGTCGAGGTCGTCGGTGGCGACGATGGTGGCGGGGAGGTGCGCAATTGGTCTGTCATCGCCATCTCCCCAACCCCCCCTCCCCTTTAAAATTAATGGAAAATGTAAACCCAAACGTAGAGTCGGATTCGTAACCTCGAAGTTACAAGTCGATTCGCTCAACTATCAAGGGAGAGAAAACGCGGCGACTGTGGCGGCATTCGCCACGGATGCGAAGTCAGCATCACGAAGTTGGCGTTAAATTCGAACGTTTGAATCAGTTATTTTCTTTCCGGCCCTTTTCAGCCCTGAACCGTGGAAGCGCCGAAATTCGGGTTTCATTTTTAACGCGGCAGCTTATACCCCCCGAGCGTTACCGACCACTGCCGGTGGTGGTCAGTAAGTTATCCTCCGCCGAGGACGACGCGCGTTACCGATGCACACGTAAAAAATTTTTCGCGAATTTTCGCGAATTTTTCGCGCGGTAAACCTTCGTCTCCGCGTCTTCCGTCCGACGAGCCTACTCTCGCCCGCACCCGTCGACCCGTTCTCGAGCTATACGGCGACAAAGAAACTTTGATTTTTCACTAATTTGACGTCATCGAGAAAGTTACGGCCAACTGGGAATTAAAGGTATATCGCCTTTCCGAATTTTCCGGGAGCCCGTCGGGCCTTCGGCCCCGCTCGGCGCGGCTCTGCTCGGCTCGAGGTCGAGGTCGTCGGTAGCAACGATGGTGTCGGGGAGGTGCGCAATTGGTCTGTCATCGCCATCCCCCCAACCCCCCCTCCCCTTTAAAATTAATGGAAAATGTAAACCCAAACGTAGAGTCGGATTCGTAACCTCGAAGTTACAAGTCGATTCGCTCAACTATCAAGGGAGAAAAAACGCGGCGACTGTGGCGGCACTCGTCACGGATGCGAAGTCAGCATCACGAAGTTGGCGTTAAATTCGAACGTTTGAATCAGTTATTTTCTTTCCGGCCCTTTTCAGCCCTGAACCGTGGAAGCGCCGAAATTCGGGTTTCATTTTTAACGCGGCAGCTTATACCCCCCGAGCGTTACCGACCACTGCCGGTGGTGGTCGGTAAGTTATCCTCCGCCGAGGACGACGCGCGTTACCGATGCACACGTAAAAAATTTTTCGCAAATTTTCGCGAATTTTTCGCGCGGTAAACCTTCGTCTACGCGTCCTCCGTCCGACGAGCCTACTCTCGCCCGCACCCGTCGACCCTTTCTCGAGCTATACGGCGACAAAGAAACTTTGATTTTTCACTAATTTGACGTCATCGAGAAAGTTACGGAAAACTGGGAATTAAAGGTATATCGCCTTTCCGAGTTTCCCGGGAGTCCGTGGGGCCTTCGGCCCCGCTCGGCTCGGCTCGGCTCGAGGTCGAGGTCGTCGGTAGCGACGATGGTGGCGGGGAGGTGGGCAATTGGTCTGTCATCGCCATCTCCCCAACCCCCCCTCCCCTTTAAAATTAATGGAAAATGTAAACCCAAACGTAGAGTCGGATTCGCAACCTCGAAGTTACAAGTCGATTCGCTCAACTATCAAGGGAGAGAAAACGCGGCGACTGTGGCGGCACTCGCCACGGATGCGAAGTCAGCATCACGAAGTTGGCGTTAAATTCGAACGTTTGAATCAGTTATTTTCTTTCCGGCCCTTTTCAGCCCTGAACCGTGGAAGCGCCGAAATTCGGGTTTCATTTTTAACGCGGCAGCTTATAACCCCCAAGCGTTACCGACCACTGCCGGTGGTTGTCGGTAAGTTATCCTCCGCCGAGGACGACGCGCGTTACCGATGCACACGTAAAAAATTTTTCGCGAATTTTCGCGAATTTTTCGCGCGGTAAACCTTCGTCTCCGCGTCCTCCGTCCGACGAGCCTACTCTCGCCCGCACCCGTCGACCCGTTCTCGAGCTATACGGCGACAAAGAAACTTTGATTTTTCACTAATTTGACGTCATCGAGAAAGTTACGGCCAACTGGGAATTAAAGGTATATTGCCTTTCCGAATTTTCCGGGAGCACGTCGGGCCTTCGACCCCGTTCGGCTCGGCTCGGCTCGGCTCGGCTCGAGGTCGAGGTCGTCGGTAGCGACGATGGTGGCGGGGAGGTGGGCAATTGGTCTGTCATCGCCATCCCCCCAACCCCCCCTCCCCTTTAAAATTAATGGAAAATGTAAACCCAAACGTAGAGTCGGATTCGTAACCTCGAAGTTACAAGTCGATTCGCTCAACTATCAAGGGAGAAAAAACGCGGCGACTGTGGCGGCACTCGTCACGGATGCGAAGTCAGCATCACGAAGTTGGCGTTAAATTCGAACGTTTGAATCAGTTATTTTCTTTCAGGCCCTTTTCAGCCCTGAACCGTGGAAGCGCCGAAATTCGGGTTTCATTTTTAACGCGGCAGCTTATACCCCCCGAGCGTTACCGACCACTGCCGGTGGTGGTCGGTAAGTTATCCTCCGCCGAGGACGACGCGCGTTACCGATGCACACGTAAAAAATTTTTCGCAAGTTTTCGCGAATTTTTCGCGCGGTAAACCTTCGTCTCCGCGTCCTCCGTCCGAAGAGCCTACTCTCGCCCGCACCCGTCGACCCGTTCTCGAGCTATACGGCGACAAAGAAACTTTGATTTTTCACTAATTTGACGTCATCGAGAAAGTTACGGCCAACTGGGAATTAAAGGTATATCGCCTTTCCGAGTTTTCCGGGAGCCCGTCGGGCCTTCGGTCCCGCTCGGCTCGGCTCGGCTCGGCTCGGCTCGAGGTCGAGGTCGTCGGTAGCGACGATGGTGGCGGGGAGGTGGGCAATTGGTCTGTCATCGCCATCTCCCCAACCCCCCCTCCCCTTTAAAATTAATGGAAAATGTAAACCCAAACGTAGAGTCGGATTCGTAACCTCGAAGTTACAAGTCGATTCGCTCAACTATCAAGGGAGAGAAAACGCGGCGACTGTGGCGGCACTCGCCACGGATGCGAAGTCAGCATCACGAAGTTGGCGTTAAATTCGAACGTTTGAATCAGTTATTTTCTTTCCAGCCCTTTTCAGCCCTGAACCGTGGAAGCGCCGAAATTCGGGTTTCATTTTTAACGCGGCAGCTTATACCCCCCGAGCGTTACCGACCACTGCCGGTGGTGGTCGGTAAGTTATCCTCCGCCGAAGACGACGCGCGTTACCGATGCACACGTAAAAAATTTTTCGCGAATTTTCGCGAATTTTTCGCGCGGTAAACCTTCGTCTCCGCGTCCTCCGTCCGACGAGCCTACTCTCGCCCGCACCCGTCGACCCGTTCTCGAGCTATACGGCGACAAAGAAACTTTGATTTTTCACTAATTTGACGTCATCGAGAAAGTTACGGAAAACTGGGAATTAAAGGTATATCGCCTTTCCGAGTTTTCCGGGAGCCCGTCGGGCCTTCGGCCCCGCTCGGCTCGGCTCGGCTCGAGGTCGAGGTCGTCGGTAGCGACGATGGTGGCGGGGAGGTGCGCAATTGGTCTGTCATCGCCATCTCCCCAACCCCCCCACCCCTTTAAAATTAATGGAAAATGTAAACCCAAACGTAGAGTCGGATTCGTAACCTCGAAGTTACAAGTCGATTCGCTCAACTATCAAGGGAGAGAAAACGCGGCGACAGTGGCGGCACTCGCCACGGATGCGAAGTCAGCATCACGAAGTTGGCGTTAAATTCGAACGTTTGAATCAGTTATTTTCTTTCCGGCCCTTTTCAGCCCTGACCCGGGAAGCGCCGAAATTCGGGTTTCATTTTTAACGCGGCAGCTTATACTCCCCGAGCGTTACCGACCACTGACGGTGGTGGTCGGTAAGTTATCCTTCGCCGAAGACGACGCGCGTTACCGATGCACACGTAAAAAATTTTTCGCGAATTTTCGCGAATTTTTCGAGCGGTAAACCTTCGTCTCCGCGTCCTCCGTCCGACGAGCCTACTCTCGCCCGCACCCGTCGACCCGTTCTCGAGCTATACGGCGACAAAGAAACTTTGATTTTTCACTAATTTGACGTCATCGAGAAAGTTACGGAAAACTGGGAATTAAAGGTATATCGCCTTTCCGAGTTTTCCGGGAGCCCGTCGGGCCTTCGGCCCCGCTCGGCTCGGCTCGGCTCGAGGTCGAGGTCGTCGGTAGCGACGATGGTGGCGGGGAGGTGCGCAATTGGTCTGTCATCGCCATCTCCCCAACCCCCCCTCCCCTTTAAAATTAATGGAAAATGTAAACCCAAACGTAGAGTCGGATTCGTAACCTCGAAGTTACAAGTCGATTCGCTCAACTATCAAGGGGGAGAAAACGCGGCGACTGTGGCGGCACTCGCCACGGATGCGCAGTCAGCATCACGAAGTTGGCGTTAAATTCGAACGTTTGAATCAGTTATTTTCTTTCCGGCACTTTTCAGCCCTGAACCGTGGAAGCGCCGAAATTCGGGTTTCATTTTTAACGCGGCAGCTTATACCCCCCGAGCGTTACCGACCACTGCCGGTGGTGGTCGGTAAGTTATCCTCCGCCGAAGACGACGCGCGTTAGCGATGCACACGTAAAAAATTTTTCGCGAATTTTCGCGAATTTTTCGCGCGGTAAACCTTCGTCTCCGCGTCCTCCGTCCGACGAGCCTACTCTCGCCCGCACCCGTCCACCCGTTCTCGAGCTATACGGCGACAAAGAAACTTTGATTTTTCACTAATTTGACGTCATCGAGAAAGTTACGGAAAACTGGGAATTAAAGGTATATCGCCTTTCCGAATTTTCCGAGAGCCCGTCGGGCCTTCGGCCCCGCTCGGCGCGGCTCTGCTCGGCTCGATGTCGAGGTCGTCGGTAGCAACGATGGTGTCGGGGAGAACCGCAATTGGTCTGTCATCGCCATCCCCCAAACCCCCCCCCCTTTAAAATTAAAGGAAAATGTAAACCCAAACGTAGAGTCGGATTCGTAACCTCGAAGTTACAAGTCGATTCGCTCAACTATCAAGGGAGAGAAAACGCGGCGACTGTGGCGGCACTCGCCACGGATGCGAAGTCAGCATCACGAAGTTGGCGTTAAATTCGAACGTTTGAATCAGTTATTTTCTTTCCGGCCCTTTTCAGCCCTGAACCGTGGAAGCGCCGAAATTCGGGTTTCATTTTTAACGCGGCAGCTTATACCCCCCTAGCGTTACCGACCACTGCCGGTGGTGGTCGGTAAGTTATCCTCCGCCGAAGACGACGCGCGTTACCGATGCACACGTAAAAAATTTTTCGCGAATTTTCGCGAATTTTTCGATCGGTAAACCTTCGTCTCCGCGTCCTCCGTCCGACGAGCCTACTCTCGCCCGCACCCGTCGACCCGTTCTCGAGCTATACGGCGACAAAGAAACCTTGATTTTTCACTAATTTGACGTCACCGAAAAAGTTACGGCCAACTGGGAATTAAAGGTATATTGCCTTTCCGAATTTTCCGGGAGCACATCGGGCCTTCGACCCCGCTCGGCTCGGCTCGGCTCGGCTCGGCTCGAGGTCGAGGTCGTCGGTAGCGACGATGGTGGCGGGGAGGTGCGCAATTGGTCTGTCATCGCCATCCCCCCAACCCCCCCTCCCCTTTAAAATTAATGGAAAATGTAAACCCAAACGTAGAGTCGGATTCGTAACCTCGAAGTTACAAGTCGATTCGCTCAACTATCAAGGGAGAGAAAACGCGGCGACTGTGGCGGTACTCGCCACGGATGCGAAGTCAGCATCACGAAGTTGGCGTAAAATTCGAACGTTTGAATCAGTTATTTTCTTTCCGGCCCTTTTCAGCCCTGAACCGTGGAAGCGCCGAAATTCGGGTTTCATTTTTAACGCGGCAGCTTATACCCCCCGAGCGTTACCGACCACTGCCGGTGGTGGTCGGTAAGATATCCTCCGCCGAGGGCGACGCGCGTTACCGATGCACACGTAAAAAATTTTTCGCGAATTTTTCGCGCGGTAAACCTTCGTCTCCGCGTGCTCCGTCCGACGAGCCTACTCTCGCCCGCACCCGTCGACCCGTTCTCGAGCTATACGGCGACAAAGAAATCGCAAAATTTCACTAATTTGACGTCACCGAAAAAGTTACGGGCAACTGGGAATTAAAGGTATATCGCCTTCCCGAATTTTCCGTGAGCCCATCGGGCCTTCGGCCCCGCTCGGCACGGCTCGGCTCGGCTCGGCTCGGCTCGAGGTCGAGGTCGTTGATAGCGACGATGGTGGCGGGGAGGCGCGTGATTGGTCTGTCATCGCCATCCTCCCCCCAACCCCCCCTCCTTTTAAAATTAATGGAAAATGTAAACCTAAAAGTAGAGTCGGATTCGTAACCTCGAAGTTACAAGTCAATTCGCTCAACTATCAAGGGAGAGTAAACGCGGCGACTGTGGCGGCACTCGCCACCGATGCGAAGTCAGCATCACGAAGTTGGCGTTAAATTCGAACGTTTGAATCAGTTATTTTCTTTCGGGCCCTTTTCAGCTCTGAACCGTGGAAGCGCCGGAATTCGGGTTTCATTTTTAACGCGGCAGCTTATACCCCCCGAGCGTTACCGACCACTGCCGGTGGTGGTCGGTAAGTTATCCTCCGCCGAGGACGACGCGCGTTACCGATGCACACGTAAAAAATTTTTCGCGAATTTTCGCGAATTTTTCGCGCGGTAAACCTTCGTCTCCGCGTCTTCCGTCCGACGAGCCTACTCTCGCCCGCACCCGTCGACCCGTACTCGAGCTATACGGCGACAAAGAAACTTTGATTTTTCACTAATTTGACGTCATCGAGAAAGTTACGGCCAACTGGGAATTAAAGGTATATCGCCTTTCCGAGTTTTCCGGGAGCCCGTCGGGCCTTCGGTCCCGCTCGGCTCGGCTCGGCTCGGCTCGGCTCGAGGTCGAGGTCGTCGGTAGCGACGATGGTGGCGGGGAGGTGGGCAATTGGTCTGTCATCGCCATCTCCCCAACCCCCCCTCCCCTTTAAAATTAATGGAAAATGTAAACCCAAACGTAGAGTCGGATTCGTAACCTCGAAGTTACAAGTCGATTCGCTCAACTATCAAGGGAGAGAAAACGCGGCGACTGTGGCGGCACTCGCCACGGATGCGAAGTCAGCATCACGAAGTTGGCGTTAAATTCGAACGTTTGAATCAGTTATTTTCTTTCCGGCACTTTTCAGCCCTGAACCGTGGAAGCGCCGAAATTCGGGTTTCATTTTTAACGCGGCAGCTTATACCCCCCGAGCGTTACCGACCACTGCCGGTGGTGGTCGGTAAGTTATCCTCCGCCGAAGACGACGCGCGTTACCGATGCACACGTAAAAAATTTTTCGCGAATTTTCGCGAATTTTTCGCGCGGTAAACCTTCGTCTCCGCGTCCTCCGTCCGACGAGCCTACTCTCGCCCGCACCCGTCGACCCGTTCTCGAGCTATACGGCGACAAAGAAACTTTGATTTTTCACTAATTTGACGTCATCGAGAAAGTTACGGAAAACTGGGAATTAAAGGTATATCGCCTTTCCGAGTTTTCCGGGAGCCCGTCGGGCCTTCGGCCCCGCTCGGCTCGGCTCGGCTCGAGGTCGAGGTCGTCGGTAGCGACGATGGTGGCGGGGAGGTGCGCAATTGGTCTGTCATCGCCATCTCCCCAACCCCCCCACCCCTTTAAAATTAATGGAAAATGTAAACCCAAACGTAGAGTCGGATTCGTAACCTCGAAGTTACAAGTCGATTCGCTCAACTATCAAGGGAGAGAAAACGCGGCGACAGTGGCGGCACTCGCCACGGATGCGAAGTCAGCATCACGAAGTTGGCGTTAAATTCGAACGTTTGAATCAGTTATTTTCTTTCCGGCCCTTTTCAGCCCTGACCCGGGAAGCGCCGAAATTCGGGTTTCATTTTTAACGCGGCAGCTTATACTCCCCGAGCGTTACCGACCACTGACGGTGGTGGTCGGTAAGTTATCCTTCGCCGAAGACGACGCGCGTTACCGATGCACACGTAAAAAATTTTTCGCGAATTTTTCGCGCGGTAAACCTTCGTCTCCGCGTCCTCCGTCCGACGAGCCTACTCTCGCCCGCACCCGTCGACCCGTTCTCGAGCTATACGGCGACAAAGAAACTTTGATTTTTCACTAATTTGACGTCATCGAGAAAGTTACGGAAAACTGGGAATTAAAGGTATATCGCCTTTCCGAGTTTTCCGGGAGCCCGTCGGGCCTTCGGCCCCGCTCGGCTCGGCTCGGCTCGAGGTCGAGGTCGTCGGTAGCGACGATGGTGGCGGGGAGGTGCGCAATTGGTCTGTCATCGCCATCTCCCCAACCCCCCCACCCCTTTAAAATTAATGGAAAATGTAAACCCAAACGTAGAGTCGGATTCGTAACCTCGAAGTTACAAGTCGATTCGCTCAACTATCAAGGGAGAGAAAACGCGGCGACAGTGGCGGCACTCGCCACGGATGCGAAGTCAGCATCACGAAGTTGGCGTTAAATTCGAACGTTTGAATCAGTTATTTTCTTTCTGGCCCTTTTCAGCCCTGAACCGTGGAAGCGCCGAAATTCGGGTTTCATTTTTAACGCGGCAGCTTATACCCCCCGAGCGTTACCGACCACTGCCGGTGGTGGTCGGTAAGTTATCCTCCGCCGAAGACGACGCGCGTTACCGATGCACACGTAAAAAATTTTTCGCGAATTTTCGCGAATTTTTCGCGCGGTAAACCTTCGTCTCCGCGTCCTCCGTCCGACGAGCCTACTCTCGCCCGCACCCGTCGACCCGTTCTCGAGCTATACGGCGACAAAGAAACTTTGATTTTTCACTAATTTGACGTCATCGAGAAAGTTACGGAAAACTGGGAATTAAAGGTATATCGCCTTTCCGAGTTTTCCGGGAGCCCGTCGGGCCTTCGGCCCCGCTCGGCTCGGCTCGGCTCGAGGTCGAGGTCGTCGGTAGCGACGATGGTGGCGGGGAGGTGCGCAATTGGTCTGTCATCGCCATCTCCCCAACCCCCCCACCCCTTTAAAATTAATGGAAAATGTAAACCCAAACGTAGAGTCGGATTCGTAACCTCGAAGTTACAAGTCGATTCGCTCAACTATCAAGGGAGAGAAAACGCGGCGACAGTGGCGGCACTCGCCACGGATGCGAAGTCAGCATCACGAAGTTGGCGTTAAATTCGAACGTTTGAATCAGTTATTTTCTTTCCGGCCCTTTTCAGCCCTGACCCGGGAAGCGCCGAAATTCGGGTTTCATTTTTAACGCGGCAGCTTATACTCCCCGAGCGTTACCGACCACTGACGGTGGTGGTCGGTAAGTTATCCTTCGCCGAAGACGACGCGCGTTACCGATGCACACGTAAAAAATTTTTCGCGAATTTTCGCGAATTTTTCGAGCGGTAAACCTTCGTCTCCGCGTCCTCCGTCCGACGAGCCTACTCTCGCCCGCACCCGTCGACCCGTTCTCGAGCTATACGGCGACAAAGAAACTTTGATTTTTCACTAATTTGACGTCATCGAGAAAGTTACGGAAAACTGGGAATTAAAGGTATATCGCCTTTCCGAATTTTCCGTGAGCCCATCGGGCCTTCGGCCCCGCTCGGCACGGCTCGGCTCGGCTCGGCTCGGCTCGAGGTCGAGGTCGTTGATAGCGACGATGGTGGCGGGGAGGCGCGTGATTGGTCTGTCATCGCCATCCTCCCCCCAACCCCCCCTCCTTTTAAAATTAATGGAAAATGTAAACCTAAAAGTAGAGTCGGATTCGTAACCTCGAAGTTACAAGTCAATTCGCTCAACTATCAAGGGAGAGTAAACGCGGCGACTGTGGCGGCACTCGCCACCGATGCGAAGTCAGCATCACGAAGTTGGCGTTAAATTCGAACGTTTGAATCAGTTATTTTCTTTCGGGCCCTTTTCAGCTCTGAACCGTGGAAGCGCCGGAATTCGGGTTTCATTTTTAACGCGGCAGCTTATACCCCCCGAGCGTTACCGACCACTGCCGGTGGTGGTCGGTAAGTTATCCTCCGCCGAGGACGACGCGCGTTACCGATGCACACGTAAAAAATTTTTCGCGAATTTTCGCGAATTTTTCGCGCGGTAAACCTTCGTCTCCGCGTCTTCCGTCCGACGAGCCTACTCTCGCCCGCACCCGTCGACCCGTACTCGAGCTATACGGCGACAAAGAAACTTTGATTTTTCACTAATTTGACGTCATCGAGAAAGTTACGGCCAACTGGGAATTAAAGGTATATCGCCTTTCCGAGTTTTCCGGGAGCCCGTCGGGCCTTCGGTCCCGCTCGGCTCGGCTCGGCTCGGCTCGGCTCGAGGTCGAGGTCGTCGGTAGCGACGATGGTGGCGGGGAGGTGGGCAATTGGTCTGTCATCGCCATCTCCCCAACCCCCCCTCCCCTTTAAAATTAATGGAAAATGTAAACCCAAACGTAGAGTCGGATTCGTAACCTCGAAGTTACAAGTCGATTCGCTCAACTATCAAGGGAGAGAAAACGCGGCGACTGTGGCGGCACTCGCCACGGATGCGAAGTCAGCATCACGAAGTTGGCGTTAAATTCGAACGTTTGAATCAGTTATTTTCTTTCCGGCACTTTTCAGCCCTGAACCGTGGAAGCGCCGAAATTCGGGTTTCATTTTTAACGCGGCAGCTTATACCCCCCGAGCGTTACCGACCACTGCCGGTGGTGGTCGGTAAGTTATCCTCCGCCGAAGACGACGCGCGTTACCGATGCACACGTAAAAAATTTTTCGCGAATTTTCGCGAATTTTTCGCGCGGTAAACCTTCGTCTCCGCGTCCTCCGTCCGACGAGCCTACTCTCGCCCGCACCCGTCGACCCGTTCTCGAGCTATACGGCGACAAAGAAACTTTGATTTTTCACTAATTTGACGTCATCGAGAAAGTTACGGAAAACTGGGAATTAAAGGTATATCGCCTTTCCGAGTTTTCCGGGAGCCCGTCGGGCCTTCGGCCCCGCTCGGCTCGGCTCGGCTCGAGGTCGAGGTCGTCGGTAGCGACGATGGTGGCGGGGAGGTGCGCAATTGGTCTGTCATCGCCATCTCCCCAACCCCCCCACCCCTTTAAAATTAATGGAAAATGTAAACCCAAACGTAGAGTCGGATTCGTAACCTCGAAGTTACAAGTCGATTCGCTCAACTATCAAGGGAGAGAAAACGCGGCGACAGTGGCGGCACTCGCCACGGATGCGAAGTCAGCATCACGAAGTTGGCGTTAAATTCGAACGTTTGAATCAGTTATTTTCTTTCCGGCCCTTTTCAGCCCTGACCCGGGAAGCGCCGAAATTCGGGTTTCATTTTTAACGCGGCAGCTTATACTCCCCGAGCGTTACCGACCACTGACGGTGGTGGTCGGTAAGTTATCCTTCGCCGAAGACGACGCGCGTTACCGATGCACACGTAAAAAATTTTTCGCGAATTTTTCGCGCGGTAAACCTTCGTCTCCGCGTCCTCCGTCCGACGAGCCTACTCTCGCCCGCACCCGTCGACCCGTTCTCGAGCTATACGGCGACAAAGAAACTTTGATTTTTCACTAATTTGACGTCATCGAGAAAGTTACGGAAAACTGGGAATTAAAGGTATATCGCCTTTCCGAGTTTTCCGGGAGCCCGTCGGGCCTTCGGCCCCGCTCGGCTCGGCTCGGCTCGAGGTCGAGGTCGTCGGTAGCGACGATGGTGGCGGGGAGGTGCGCAATTGGTCTGTCATCGCCATCTCCCCAACCCCCCCACCCCTTTAAAATTAATGGAAAATGTAAACCCAAACGTAGAGTCGGATTCGTAACCTCGAAGTTACAAGTCGATTCGCTCAACTATCAAGGGAGAGAAAACGCGGCGACTGTGGCGAAACTCGCCACGGATGCGAAGTCAGCATCACGAAGTTGGCGTTAAATTCGAACGTTCGAATCAGTTATTTTCTTTCTGGCCCTTTTCAGCCCTGAACCGTGGAAGCGCCGAAATTCGGGTTTCATTTTTAACGCGGCAGCTTATACCCCCCGAGCGTTACCGACCACTGCCGGTGGTGGTAGGTAAGTTATCCTCCGCCGAAGACGACGCGCGTTACCGATGCACACGTAAAAAATTTTTCGCGAATTTTTCGCGCGGTATACCTTCGTCTCCGCGTCTTCCGTCCGACGAGCCTACTCTCGCCCGCACCCGTCGACCCGTTCTCGAGCTATACGGCGACAAAGAAACTTTGATTTTTCACTAATTTGACGTCATCGAGAAAGTTACGGCCAACTGGGAATTAAAGGTATATCGCCTTTCCGAATTTTCCGGGAGCCCGTCGGGCCTTCGACCCCGCTCGGCTCGGCTCGGCTCGGCTCGAGGTCGAGGTCGTCGGTAGCGACGATGGTGGCGGGGAGGTGCGCAATTGGTCTGTCATCGCCATCTCCCCAACCCCCCCCCAACCCTTTAAAATTAATGGAAAATGTAAACCTAAACGTAGAGTCGGATTCGTAACCTCGAAGTTACAAGTCCATTCGCTCAACTATCAAGGGAGAGTAAACGCGGCGACTGTGGCGGCACTCGCCACCGATACGAAGTCAGCATCACGAAGTTGGCGTTAAATTCGAACGTTTGAATCAGTTATTTTCTTTCCGGCCCTTTTCAGCCCTGAACCGTGGAAGCGCCGAAATTCGGGTTTCATTTTTAACGCGGCAGCTTATACCCCCCGAGCGTTACCGACCACTGCCGGTGGTGGTCGGTAAGTCATCCTCCGCCGAGGTCGACGCGCGTTACCGATGCACACGTAAAAAATTTTTCGCGAATTTTCGCGAATTTTTCGCGCGGTAAGCCTTCGTCTCCGCGTCTTCCGTCCGACGAGCCTACTCTCGCCCGCACCCGTCGACCCGTACTCGAGCTATACGGCGACAAAGAAACTTTGATTTTTCACTAATTTGACGTCATCGAGAAAGTTACGGCCAACTGGGAATTAAAGGTATATCGCCTTTCCGAGTTTTCCGGGAGCCCGTCGGGCCTTCGGTCCCGCTCGGCTCGGCTCGGCTCGGCTCGGCTCGAGGTCGAGGTCGTCGGTAGCGACGATGGTGGCGGGGAGGTGGGCAATTGGTCTGTCATCGCCATCTCCCCAACCCCCCCTCCCCTTTAAAATTAATGGAAAATGTAAACCCAAACGTAGAGTCGGATTCGTAACCTCGAAGTTACAAGTCGATTCGCTCAACTATCAAGGGAGAGAAAACGCGGCGACTGTGGCGGCACTCGCCACGGATGCGAAGTCAGCATCACGAAGTTGGCGTTAAATTCGAACGTTTGAATCAGTTATTTTCTTTCCGGCCCTTTTCAGCCCTGAACCGTGGAAGCGCCGAAATTCGGGTTTCATTTTTAACGCGGCAGCTTATACCCCCCGAGCGTTACCGACCACTGCCGGTGGTGGTCGGTAAGTTATCCTCCGCCGAAGACGACGCGCGTTACCGATGCACACGTAAAAAATTTTTCGCGAATTTTCGCGAATTTTTCGATCGGTAAACCTTCGTCTCCGCGTCCTACGTCCGACGAGCCTACTCTCGCCCGCACCCGTCGACCCGTTCTCGAGCTATACGGCGACAAAGAAACTTTGATTTTTCACTAATTTGACGTCATCGAGAAAGTTACGGAAAACTGGGAATTAAAGGTATATCGCCTTTCCGAGTTTCCCGGGAGCCCGTCGGGCCTTCGGCCCCGCTCGGCTCGGCTCGGCTCGAGGTCGAGGTCGTCGGTAGCGACGATGGTGGCGGGGAGGTGCGCAATTGGTCTGTCATCGCCATCTCCCCAACCCCCCCTCCCCTTTAAAATTAATGGAAAATGTAAACCCAAACGTAGAGTCGGATTCGTAACCTCGAAGTTACAAGTCGATTCGCTCAACTATCAAGGGAGAGAAAACGCGGCGACTGTGGCGGCACTCGCCACGGATGCGAAGTCAGCATCACGAAGTTGGCGTTAAATTCGAACGTTTGAATCAGTTATTTTCTTTCCGGCACTTTTCAGCCCTGAACCGTGGAAGCGCCGAAATTCGGGTTTCATTTTTAACGCGGCAGCTTATACCCCCCGAGCGTTACCGACCACTGCCGGTGGTGGTCGGTAAGTTATCCTCCGCCGAAGACGACGCGCGTTACCGATGCACACGTAAAAAATTTTTCGCGAATTTTCGCGAATTTTTCGCGCGGTAAACCTTCGTCTCCGCGTCCTCCGTCCGACGAGCCTACTCTCGCCCGCACCCGTCGACCCGTTCTCGAGCTATACGGCGACAAAGAAACTTTGATTTTTCACTAATTTGACGTCATCGAGAAAGTTACGGAAAACTGGGAATTAAAGGTATATCGCCTTTCCGAGTTTTCCGGGAGCCCGTCGGGCCTTCGGCCCCGCTCGGCTCGGCTCGGCTCGAGGTCGAGGTCGTCGGTAGCGACGATGGTGGCGGGGAGGTGCGCAATTGGTCTGTCATCGCCATCTCCCCAACCCCCCCACCCCTTTAAAATTAATGGAAAATGTAAACCCAAACGTAGAGTCGGATTCGTAACCTCGAAGTTACAAGTCGATTCGCTCAACTATCAAGGGAGAGAAAACGCGGCGACAGTGGCGGCACTCGCCACGGATGCGAAGTCAGCATCACGAAGTTGGCGTTAAATTCGAACGTTTGAATCAGTTATTTTCTTTCCGGCCCTTTTCAGCCCTGACCCGGGAAGCGCCGAAATTCGGGTTTCATTTTTAACGCGGCAGCTTATACTCCCCGAGCGTTACCGACCACTGACGGTGGTGGTCGGTAAGTTATCCTTCGCCGAAGACGACGCGCGTTACCGATGCACACGTAAAAAATTTTTCGCGAATTTTTCGCGCGGTAAACCTTCGTCTCCGCGTCCTCCGTCCGACGAGCCTACTCTCGCCCGCACCCGTCGACCCGTTCTCGAGCTATACGGCGACAAAGAAACTTTGATTTTTCACTAATTTGACGTCATCGAGAAAGTTACGGAAAACTGGGAATTAAAGGTATATCGCCTTTCCGAGTTTTCCGGGAGCCCGTCGGGCCTTCGGCCCCGCTCGGCTCGGCTCGGCTCGAGGTCGAGGTCGTCGGTAGCGACGATGGTGGCGGGGAGGTGCGCAATTGGTCTGTCATCGCCATCTCCCCAACCCCCCCACCCCTTTAAAATTAATGGAAAATGTAAACCCAAACGTAGAGTCGGATTCGTAACCTCGAAGTTACAAGTCGATTCGCTCAACTATCAAGGGAGAGAAAACGCGGCGACTGTGGCGAAACTCGCCACGGATGCGAAGTCAGCATCACGAAGTTGGCGTTAAATTCGAACGTTCGAATCAGTTATTTTCTTTCTGGCCCTTTTCAGCCCTGAACCGTGGAAGCGCCGAAATTCGGGTTTCATTTTTAACGCGGCAGCTTATACCCCCCGAGCGTTACCGACCACTGCCGGTGGTGGTAGGTAAGTTATCCTCCGCCGAAGACGACGCGCGTTACCGATGCACACGTAAAAAATTTTTCGCGAATTTTTCGCGCGGTATACCTTCGTCTCCGCGTCTTCCGTCCGACGAGCCTACTCTCGCCCGCACCCGTCGACCCGTTCTCGAGCTATACGGCGACAAAGAAACTTTGATTTTTCACTAATTTGACGTCATCGAGAAAGTTACGGCCAACTGGGAATTAAAGGTATATCGCCTTTCCGAATTTTCCGGGAGCCCGTCGGGCCTTCGACCCCGCTCGGCTCGGCTCGGCTCGGCTCGAGGTCGAGGTCGTCGGTAGCGACGATGGTGGCGGGGAGGTGCGCAATTGGTCTGTCATCGCCATCTCCCCAACCCCCCCCCAACCCTTTAAAATTAATGGAAAATGTAAACCTAAACGTAGAGTCGGATTCGTAACCTCGAAGTTACAAGTCCATTCGCTCAACTATCAAGGGAGAGTAAACGCGGCGACTGTGGCGGCACTCGCCACCGATACGAAGTCAGCATCACGAAGTTGGCGTTAAATTCGAACGTTTGAATCAGTTATTTTCTTTCCGGCCCTTTTCAGCCCTGAACCGTGGAAGCGCCGAAATTCGGGTTTCATTTTTAACGCGGCAGCTTATACCCCCCGAGCGTTACCGACCACTGCCGGTGGTGGTCGGTAAGTCATCCTCCGCCGAGGTCGACGCGCGTTACCGATGCACACGTAAAAAATTTTTCGCGAATTTTCGCGAATTTTTCGCGCGGTAAGCCGTAGCCTCCGCGTGCTCCGTCCGACGAGCCTACTCTCGCCCGCACCCGTCGACCCGTTCTCGAGCTATACGGCGACAAAGAAATCGCAAAATTTCACTAATTTGACGTCACCGAAAAAGTTACGGCCAACTGGGAATTAAAGGTATATTGCCTTTCCGAATTTTCCGGGAGCACATCGGGCCTTCGACCCCGCTCGGCTCGGCTCGGCTCGGCTCGGCTCGAGGTCGAGGTCGTCGGTAGCGACGATGGTGGCGGGGAGGTGCGCAATTGGTCTGTCATCGCCATCCCCCCAACCCCCCCCCCTTTAAAATTAATGGAAAATGTAAACCCAAACGTAGAGTCGGATTCGTAACCTCGAAGTTACAAGTCGATTCGCTCAACTATCAAGGGAGAGAAAACGCGGCGACTGTGGCGGCACTCGCCACGGATGCGAAGTCAGCATCACGAAGTTGGCGTTAAATTCGAACGTTTGAATCAGTTATTTTCTTTCCGGCCCTATTCAGCCCTGAACCGTGGAAGCGCCGAAATTCGGGTTTCATTTTTAACGCGGCAGCTTATACCCCCCGAGCGTTACCGACCACTGCCGGTGGTGGTCGGTAAGATATCCTCCGCCGAGGGCGACGCGCGTTACCGATGCACACGTAAAAAATTTTTCGCGAATTTTTCGCGCGGTAAACCTTCGTCTCCGCGTGCTCCGTCCGACGAGCCTACTCTCGCCCGCACCCGTCGACCCGTTCTCGAGCTATACGGCGACAAAGAAATCGCAAAATTTCACTAATTTGACGTCACCGAAAAAGTTACGGGCAACTGGGAATTAAAGGTATATCGCCTTCCCGAATTTTCCGTGAGCCCATCGGGCCTTCGGCCCCGCTCGGCACGGCTCGGCTCGGCTCGGCTCGGCTCGAGGTCGAGGTCGTTGATAGCGACGATGGTGGCGGGGAGGCGCGTGATTGGTCTGTCATCGCCATCCTCCCCCCAACCCCCCCTCCTTTTAAAATTAATGGAAAATGTAAACCTAAAAGTAGAGTCGGATTCGTAACCTCGAAGTTACAAGTCAATTCGCTCAACTATCAAGGGAGAGTAAACGCGGCGACTGTGGCGGCACTCGCCACCGATGCGAAGTCAGCATCACGAAGTTGGCGTTAAATTCGAACGTTTGAATCAGTTATTTTCTTTCGGGCCCTTTTCAGCTCTGAACCGTGGAAGCGCCGGAATTCGGGTTTCATTTTTAACGCGGCAGCTTATACCCCCCGAGCGTTACCGACCACTGCCGGTGGTGGTCGGTAAGTTATCCTCCGCCGAGGACGACGCGCGTTACCGATGCACACGTAAAAAATTTTTCGCGAATTTTCGCGAATTTTTCGCGCGGTAAACCTTCGTCTCCGCGTCTTCCGTCCGACGAGCCTACTCTCGCCCGCACCCGTCGACCCGTTCTCGAGCTATACGGCGACAAAGAAACTTTGATTTTTCACTAATTTGACGTCATCGAGAAAGTTACGGCCAACTGGGAATTAAAGGTATATCGCCTTTCCGAGCTTTCCGGGAGCCCGTCGGGCCTTCGGTCCCGCGCGGCTCGGCTCGGCTCGGCTCGGCTCGAGGTCGAGGTCGTCGGTAGCGACGATGGTGGCGGGGAGGTGGGCAATTGGTCTGTCATCGCCATCTCCCCAACCCCCCCTCCCCTTTAAAATTAATGGAAAATGTAAACCCAAACGTAGAGTCGGATTCGTAACCTCGAAGTTACAAGTCGATTCGCTCAACTATCAAGGGAGAGAAAACGCGGCGACTGTGGCGGCACTCGCCACGGATGCGAAGTCAGCATCACGAAGTTGGCGTTAAATTCGAACGTTTGAATCAGTTATTTTCTTTCCGGCCCTTTTCAGCCCTGAACCGTGGAAGCGCCGAAATTCGGGTTTCATTTTTAACGCGGCAGCTTATACCCCCCGAGCGTTACCGACCACTGACGGTGGTGGTCGGTAAGTTATCCTCCGCCGAAGACGACGCGCGTTAGCGATGCACACGTAAAAAATTTTTCGCGAATTTTCGCGAATTTTTCGCGCGGTAAACCTTCGTCTCCGCGTCCTCCGTCCGACGAGCCTACTCTCGCCCGCACCCGTCCACCCGTTCTCGAGCTATACGGCGACAAAGAAACTTTGATTTTTCACTAATTTGACGTCATCGAGAAAGTTACGGAAAACTGGGAATTAAAGGTATATCGCCTTTCCGAATTTTCCGAGAGCCCGTCGGGCCTTCGGCCCCGCTCGGCGCGGCTCTGCTCGGCTCGATGTCGAGGTCGTCGGTAGCAACGATGGTGTCGGGGAGAACCGCAATTGGTCTGTCATCGCCATCCCCCAAACCCCCCCCCCCTTTAAAATTAATGGAAAATGTAAACCCAAACGTAGAGTCGGATTCGTAACCTCGAAGTTACAAGTCGATTCGCTCAACTATCAAGGGAGAGAAAACGCGGCGACTGTGGCGGCACTCGCCACGGATGCGAAGTCAGCATCACGAAGTTGGCGTTAAATTCGAACGTTTGAATCAGTTATTTTCTTTCCGGCCCTTTTCAGCCCTGAACCGTGGAAGCGCCGAAATTCGGGTTTCATTTTTAACGCGGCAGCTTATACCCCCCTAGCGTTACCGACCACTGCCGGTGGTGGTCGGTAAGTTATCCTCCGCCGAAGACGACGCGCGTTACCGATGCACACGTAAAAAATTTTTCGCGAATTTTCGCGAATTTTTCGATCGGTAAACCTTCGTCTCCGCGTCCTCCGTCCGACGAGCCTACTCTCGCCCGCACCCGTCGACCCGTTCTCGAGCTATACGGCGACAAAGAAACCTTGATTTTTCACTAATTTGACGTCACCGAAAAAGTTACGGCCAACTGGGAATTAAAGGTATATTGCCTTTCCGAATTTTCCGGGAGCACATCGGGCCTTCGACCCCGCTCGGCTCGGCTCGGCTCGGCTCGGCTCGAGGTCGAGGTCGTCGGTAGCGACGATGGTGGCGGGGAGGTGCGCAATTGGTCTGTCATCGCCATCCCCCCAACCCCCCCCTCCCCTTTAAAATTAATGGAAAATGTAAACCCAAACGTAGAGTCGGATTCGTAACCTCGAAGTTACAAGTCGATTCGCTCAACTATCAAGGGAGAGAAAACGCGGCGACTGTGGCGGCACTCGCCACGGATGCGAAGTCAGCATCACGAAGTTGGCGTAAAATTCGAACGTTTGAATCAGTTATTTTCTTTCCGGCCCTTTTCAGCCCTGAACCGTGGAAGCGCCGAAATTCGGGTTTCATTTTTAACGCGGCAGCTTATACCCCCCGAGCGTTACCGACCACTGCCGGTGGTGGTCGGTAAGATATCCTCCGCCGAGGGCGACGCGCGTTACCGATGCACACGTAAAAAATTTTTCGCGAATTTTTCGCGCGGTAAACCTTCGTCTCCGCGTGCTCCGTCCGACGAGCCTACTCTCGCCCGCACCCGTCGACCCGTTCTCGAGCTATACGGCGACAAAGAAATCGCAAAATTTCACTAATTTGACGTCACCGAAAAAGTTACGGGCAACTGGGAATTAAAGGTATATCGCCTTCCCGAATTTTCCGTGAGCCCATCGGGCCTTCGGCCCCGCTCGGCACGGCTCGGCTCGGCTCGGCTCGGCTCGAGGTCGAGGTCGTTGATAGCGACGATGGTGGCGGGGAGGCGCGTGATTGGTCTGTCATCGCCATCCTCCCCCCAACCCCCCCTCCTTTTAAAATTAATGGAAAATGTAAACCTAAAAGTAGAGTCGGATTCGTAACCTCGAAGTTACAAGTCAATTCGCTCAACTATCAAGGGAGAGTAAACGCGGCGACTGTGGCGGCACTCGCCACCGATGCGAAGTCAGCATCACGAAGTTGGCGTTAAATTCGAACGTTTGAATCAGTTATTTTCTTTCGGGCCCTTTTCAGCTCTGAACCGTGGAAGCGCCGGAATTCGGGTTTCATTTTTAACGCGGCAGCTTATACCCCCCGAGCGTTACCGACCACTGCCGGTGGTGGTCGGTAAGTTATCCTCCGCCGAGGACGACGCGCGTTACCGATGCACACGTAAAAAATTTTTCGCAAATTTTCGCGAATTTTTAGCGCGGTAAACCTTCGTCTCCGCGTCTTCCGTCCGACGAGCCTACTCTCGCCCGCACCCGTCGACCCGTACTCGAGCTATACGGCGACAAAGAAACTTTGATTTTTCACTAATTTGACGTCATCGAGAAAGTTACGGCCAACTGGGAATTAAAGGTATATCGCCTTTCCGAGTTTTCCGGGAGCCCGTCGGGCCTTCGGTCCCGCTCGGCTCGGCTCGGCTCGGCTCGGCTCGGCTCGAGGTCGAGGTCGTCGGTAGCGACGATGGTGGCGGGGAGGTGGGCAATTGGTCTGTCATCGCCATCTCCCCAACCCCCCCTCCCCTTTAAAATTAATGGAAAATGTAAACCCAAACGTAGAGTCGGATTCGTAACCTCGAAGTTACAAGTCGATTCGCTCAACTATCAAGGGAGAGAAAACGCGGCGACTGTGGCGGCACTCGCCACGGATGCGAAGTCAGCATCACGAAGTTGGCGTTAAATTCGAACGTTTGAATCAGTTATTTTCTTTCCGGCCCTTTTCAGCCCTGAACCGTGGAAGCGCCGAAATTCGGGTTTCATTTTTAACGCGGCAGCTTATACCCCCCGAGCGTTACCGACCACTGCCGGTGGTGGTCGGTAAGTTATCCTCCGCCGAAGACGACGCGCGTTACCGATGCACACGTAAAAAATTTTTCGCGAATTTTCGCGAATTTTTCGATCGGTAAACCTTCGTCTCCGCGTCCTACGTCCGACGAGCCTACTCTCGCCCGCACCCGTCGACCCGTTCTCGAGCTATACGGCGACAAAGAAACTTTGATTTTTCACTAATTTGACGTCATCGAGAAAGTTACGGAAAACTGGGAATTAAAGGTATATCGCCTTTCCGAGTTTCCCGGGAGCCCGTCGGGCCTTCGGCCCCGCTCGGCTCGGCTCGGCTCGAGGTCGAGGTCGTCGGTAGCGACGATGGTGGCGGGGAGGTGCGCAATTGGTCTGTCATCGCCATCTCCCCAACCCCCCCTCCCCTTTAAAATTAATGGAAAATGTAAACCCAAACGTAGAGTCGGATTCGTAACCTCGAAGTTACAAGTCGATTCGCTCAACTATCAAGGGAGAGAAAACGCGGCGACTGTGGCGGCACTCGCCACGGATGCGAAGTCAGCATCACGAAGTTGGCGTTAAATTCGAACGTTTGAATCAGTTATTTTCTTTCCGGCACTTTTCAGCCCTGAACCGTGGAAGCGCCGAAATTCGGGTTTCATTTTTAACGCGGCAGCTTATACCCCCCGAGCGTTACCGACCACTGCCGGTGGTGGTCGGTAAGTTATCCTCCGCCGAAGACGACGCGCGTTACCGATGCACACGTAAAAAATTTTTCGCGAATTTTCGCGAATTTTTCGCGCGGTAAACCTTCGTCTCCGCGTCCTCCGTCCGACGAGCCTACTCTCGCCCGCACCCGTCGACCCGTTCTCGAGCTATACGGCGACAAAGAAACTTTGATTTTTCACTAATTTGACGTCATCGAGAAAGTTACGGAAAACTGGGAATTAAAGGTATATCGCCTTTCCGAGTTTTCCGGGAGCCCGTCGGGCCTTCGGCCCCGCTCGGCTCGGCTCGGCTCGAGGTCGAGGTCGTCGGTAGCGACGATGGTGGCGGGGAGGTGCGCAATTGGTCTGTCATCGCCATCTCCCCAACCCCCCCACCCCTTTAAAATTAATGGAAAATGTAAACCCAAACGTAGAGTCGGATTCGTAACCTCGAAGTTACAAGTCGATTCGCTCAACTATCAAGGGAGAGAAAACGCGGCGACAGTGGCGGCACTCGCCACGGATGCGAAGTCAGCATCACGAAGTTGGCGTTAAATTCGAACGTTTGAATCAGTTATTTTCTTTCCGGCCCTTTTCAGCCCTGACCCGGGAAGCGCCGAAATTCGGGTTTCATTTTTAACGCGGCAGCTTATACCCCCCGAGCGTTACCGACCACTGCCGGTGGTGGTCGGTAAGTTATCCTCCGCCGAAGACGACGCGCGTTACCGATGCACACGTAAAAAATTTTTCGCGAATTTTCGCGAATTTTTCGCGCGGTAAACCTTCGTCTCCGCGTCCTCCGTCCGACGAGCCTACTCTCGCCCGCACCCGTCCACCCGTTCTCGAGCTATACGGCGACAAAGAAACTTTGATTTTTCACTAATTTGACGTCATCGAGAAAGTTACGGAAAACTGGGAATTAAAGGTATATCGCCTTTCCGAATTTTCCGGGAGCCCGTCGGGCCTTCGGCCCCGCTCGGCGCGGCTCTGCTCGGCTCGATGTCGAGGTCGTAGGTAGCAACGATGGTGTCGGGGAGAACCGCAATTGGTCTGTCATCGCCATCCCCCAAACCCCCCCCCTTTAAAATTAATGGAAAATGTAAACCCAAACGTAGAGTCGGATTCGTAACCTCGAAGTTACAAGTCGATTCGCTCAACTATCAAGGGAGAGAAAACGCGGCGACTGTGGCGAAACTCGCCACGGATGCGAAGTCAGCATCACGAAGTTGGCGTTAAATTCGAACGTTCGAATCAGTTATTTTCTTTCTGGCCCTTTTCAGCCCTGAACCGTGGAAGCGCCGAAATTCGGGTTTCATTTTTAACGCGGCAGCTTATACCCCCCGAGCGTTACCGACCACTGCCGGTGGTGGTAGGTAAGTTATCCTCCGCCGAAGACGACGCGCGTTACCGATGCACACGTAAAAAATTTTTCGCGAATTTTTCGCGCGGTATACCTTCGTCTCCGCGTCTTCCGTCCGACGAGCATACTCTCGCCCGCACCCGTCGACCCGTTCTCGAGCTATACGGCGACAAAGAAACTTTGATTTTTCACTAATTTGACGTCATCGAGAAAGTTACGGCCAACTGGGAATTAAAGGTATATCGCCTTTCCGAATTTTCCGGGAGCCCGTCGGGCCTTCGACCCCGCTCGGCTCGGCTCGGCTCGGCTCGAGGTCGAGGTCGTCGGTAGCGACGATGGTGGCGGGGAGGTGCGCAATTGGTCTGTCATCGCCATCTCCCCAACCCCCCCCCAACCCTTTAAAATTAATGGAAAATGTAAACCTAAACGTAGAGTCGGATTCGTAACCTCGAAGTTACAAGTCCATTCGCTCAACTATCAAGGGAGAGTAAACGCGGCGACTGTGGCGGCACTCGCCACCGATACGAAGTCAGCATCACGAAGTTGGCGTTAAATTCGAACGTTTGAATCAGTTATTTTCTTTCCGGCCCTTTTCAGCCCTGAACCGTGGAAGCGCCGAAATTCGGGTTTCATTTTTAACGCGGCAGCTTATACCCCCCGAGCGTTACCGACCACTGCCGGTGGTGGTCGGTAAGTCATCCTCCGCCGAGGTCGACGCGCGTTACCGATGCACACGTAAAAAATTTTTCGCGAATTTTCGCGAATTTTTCGCGCGGTAAACCGTCGCCTCCGCGTGCTCCGTCCGACGAGCCTACTCTCGCCCGCACCCGTCGACCCGTTCTCGAGCTATACGGCGACAAAGAAATCGCAAAATTTCACTAATTTGACGTCACCGAAAAAGTTACGGCCAACTGGGAATTAAAGGTATATTGCCTTTCCGAATTTTCCGGGAGCACATCGGGCCTTCGACCCCGCTCGGCTCGGCTCGGCTCGGCTCGGCTCGAGGTCGAGGTCGTCGGTAGCGACGATGGTGGCGGGGAGGTGCGCAATTGGTCTGTCATCGCCATCCCCCCAACCCCCCCCCCCCCCCTTTAAAATTAATGGAAAATGTAAACCCAAACGTAGAGTCGGATTCGTAACCTCGAAGTTACAAGTCGATTCGCTCAACTATCAAGGGAGAGAAAACGCGGCGACTGTGGCGGCACTCGCCACGGATGCGAAGTCAGCATCACGAAGTTGGCGTTAAATTCGAACGTTTGAATCAGTTATTTTCTTTCCGGCCCTTTTCAGCCCTGAACCGTGGAAGCGCCGAAATTCGGGTTTCATTTTTAACGCGGCAGCTTATACCCCCCGAGCGTTACCGACCACTGCCGGTGGTGGTCGGTAAGATATCCTCCGCCGAGGGCGACGCGCGTTACCGATGCACACGTAAAAAATTTTTCGCGAATTTTTCGCGCGGTAAACCTTCGTCTCCGCGTGCTCCGTCCGACGAGCCTACTCTCGCCCGCACCCGTCGACCCGTTCTCGAGCTATACGGCGACAAAGAAATCGCAAAATTTCACTAATTTGACGTCACCGAAAAAGTTACGGGCAACTGGGAATTAAAGGTATATCGCCTTCCCGAATTTTCCGTGAGCCCATCGGGCCTTCGGCCCCGCTCGGCACGGCTCGGCTCGGCTCGGCTCGGCTCGAGGTCGAGGTCGTTGATAGCGACGATGGTGGCGGGGAGGCGCGTGATTGGTCTGTCATCGCCATCCTCCCCCCAACCCCCCCTCCTTTTAAAATTAATGGAAAATGTAAACCTAAAAGTAGAGTCGGATTCGTAACCTCGAAGTTACAAGTCAATTCGCTCAACTATCAAGGGAGAGTAAACGCGGCGTCTGTGGCGGCACTCGCCACCGATGCGAAGTCAGCATCACGAAGTTGGCGTTAAATTCGAACGTTTGAATCAGTTATTTTCTTTCGGGCCCTTTTCAGCTCTGAACCGTGGAAGCGCCGGAATTCGGGTTTCATTTTTAACGCGGCAGCTTATACCCCCCGAGCGTTACCGACCACTGCCGGTGGTGGTCGGTAAGTTATCCTCCGCCGAGGACGACGCGCGTTACCGATGCACACGTAAAAAATTTTTCGCGAATTTTCGCGAATTTTTCGCGCGGTAAACCTTCGTCTCCGCGTCTTCCGTCCGACGAGCCTACTCTCGCCCGCACCCGTCGACCCGTTCTCGAGCTATACGGCGACAAAGAAACTTTGATTTTTCACTAATTTGACGTCATCGAGAAAGTTACGGCCAACTGGGAATTAAAGGTATATCGCCTTTCCGAGTTTTCCGGGAGCCCGTCGGGCCTTCGGTCCCGCTCGGCTCGGCTCGGCTCGGCTCGGCTCGAGGTCGAGGTCGTCGGTAGCGACGATGGTGGCGGGGAGGTGGGCAATTGGTCTGTCATCGCCATCTCCCCAACCCCCCCTCCCCTTTAAAATTAATGGAAAATGTAAACCCAAACGTAGAGTCGGATTCGTAACCTCGAAGTTACAAGTCGATTCGCTCAACTATCAAGGGAGAGAAAACGCGGCGACTGTGGCGGCACTCGCCACGGATGCGAAGTCAGCATCACGAAGTTGGCGTTAAATTCGAACGTTTGAATCAGTTATTTTCTTTCCGGCCCTTTTCAGCCCTGAACCGTGGAAGCGCCGAAATTCGGGTTTCATTTTTAACGCGGCAGCTTATACCCCCCGAGCGTTACCGACCACTGCCGGTGGTGGTCGGTAAGTTATCCTCCGCCGAAGACGACGCGCGTTACCGATGCACACGTAAAAAATTTTTCGCGAATTTTCGCGAATTTTTCGATCGGTAAACCTTCGTCTCCGCGTCCTACGTCCGACGAGCCTACTCTCGCCCGCACCCGTCGACCCGTTCTCGAGCTATACGGCGACAAAGAAACTTTGATTTTTCACTAATTTGACGTCATCGAGAAAGTTACGGAAAACTGGGAATTAAAGGTATATCGCCTTTCCGAGATTCCCGGGAGCCCGTCGGGCCTTCGGCCCCGCTCGGCTCGGCTCGGCTCGAGGTCGAGGTCGTCGGTAGCGACGATGGTGGCGGGGAGGTGCGCAATTGGTCTGTCATCGCCATCTCCCCAACCCCCCCTCCCCTTTAAAATTAATGGAAAATGTAAACCCAAACGTAGAGTCGGATTCGTAACCTCGAAGTTACAAGTCGATTCGCTCAACTATCAAGGGAGAGAAAACGCGGCGACTGTGGCGGCACTCGCCACGGATGCGAAGTCAGCATCACGAAGTTGGCGTTAAATTCGAACGTTTGAATCAGTTATTTTCTTTCCGGCACTTTTCAGCCCTGAACCGTGGAAGCGCCGAAATTCGGGTTTCATTTTTAACGCGGCAGCTTATACCCCCCGAGCGTTACCGACCACTGCCGGTGGTGGTCGGTAAGTTATCCTCCGCCGAAGACGACGCGCGTTACCGATGCACACGTAAAAAATTTTTCGCGAATTTTCGCGAATTTTTCGATCGGTAAACCTTCGTCTCCGCGTCCTACGTCCGACGAGCCTACTCTCGCCCGCACCCGTCGACCCGTTCTCGAGCTATACGGCGACAAAGAAACTTTGATTTTTCACTAATTTGACGTCATCGAGAAAGTTACGGAAAACTGGGAATTAAAGGTATATCGCCTTTCCGAGTTTTCCGGGAGCCCGTCGGGCCTTCGGCCCCGCTCGGCTCGGCTCGGCTCGAGGTCGAGGTCGTCGGTAGCGACGATGGTGGCGGGGAGGTGCGCAATTGGTCTGTCATCGCCATCTCCCCAACCCCCCCTCCCCTTTAAAATTAATGGAAAATGTAAACCCAAACGTAGAGTCGGATTCGTAACCTCGAAGTTACAAGTCGATTCGCTCAACTATCAAGGGAGAGAAAACGCGGCGACAGTGGCGGCACTCGCCACGGATGCGAAGTCAGCATCACGAAGTTGGCGTTAAATTCGAACGTTTGAATCAGTTATTTTCTTTCCGGCCCTTTTCAGCCCTGACCCGGGAAGCGCCGAAATTCGGGTTTCATTTTTAACGCGGCAGCTTATACTCCCCGAGCGTTACCGACCACTGACGGTGGTGGTCGGTAAGTTATCCTTCGCCGAAGACGACGCGCGTTACCGATGCACACGTAAAAAATTTTTCGCGAATTTTCGCGAATTTTTCGAGCGGTAAACCTTCGTCTCCGCGTCCTCCGTCCGACGAGCCTACTCTCGCCCGCACCCGTCGACCCGTTCTCGAGCTATACGGCGACAAAGAAACTTTGATTTTTACTAATTTGACGTCATCGAGAAAGTTACGGAAAACTGGGAATTAAAGGTATATCGCCTTTCCGAGTTTTCCGGGAGCCCGTCGGGCCTTCGGCCCCGCTCGGCTCGGCTCGGCTCGAGGTCGAGGTCGTCGGTAGCGACGATGGTGGCGGGGAGGTGCGCAATTGGTCTGTCATCGCCATCTCCCCAACCCCCCCTCCCCTTTAAAATTAATGGAAAATGTAAACCCAAACGTAGAGTCGGATTCGTAACCTCGAAGTTACAAGTCGATTCGCTCAACTATCAAGGGGGAGAAAACGCGGCGACTGTGGCGGCACTCGCCACGGATGCGAAGTCAGCATCACGAAGTTGGCGTTAAATTCGAACGTTTGAATCAGTTATTTTCTTTCCGGCCCTTTTCAGCCCTGAACCGTGGAAGCGCCGAAATTCGGGTTTCATTTTTAACGCGGCAGCTTATACTCCCCGAGCGTTACCGACCACTGACGGTGGTGGTCGGTAAGTTATCCTTCGCCGAAGACGACGCGCGTTACCGATGCACACGTAAAAAATTTTTCGCGAATTTTCGCGAATTTTTCGAGCGGTAAACCTTCGTCTCCGCGTCCTCCGTCCGAAGAGCCTACTCTCGCCCGCACCCGTCGACCCGTTCTCGAGCTATACGGCGACAAAGAAACTTTGATTTTTCACTAATTTGACGTCATCGAGAAAGTTACGGAAAACTGGGAATTAAAGGTATATCGCCTTTCCGAGTTTTCCGGGAGCCCGTCGGGCCTTCGGCCCCGCTCGGCTCGGCTCGGCTCGAGGTCGAGGTCGTCGGTAGCGACGATGGTGGCGGGGAGGTGCGCAATTGGTCTGTCATCGCCATCTCCCCAACCCCCTCACCCCTTTAAAATTAATGGAAAATGTAAACCCAAACGTAGAGTCGGATTCGTAACCTCGAAGTTACAAGTCGATTCGCTCAACTATCAAGGGAGAGAAAACGCGGCGACTGTGGCGGCACTCGCCACGGATGCGAAGTCAGCATCACGAAGTTGGCGTTAAATTCGAACGTTTGAATCAGTTATTTTCTTTCCGGCACTTTTCAGCCCTGAACCGTGGAAGCGCCGAAATTCGGGTTTCATTTTTAACGCGGCAGCTTATACCCCCCGAGCGTTACCGACCACTGCCGGTGGTGGTCGGTAAGTTATCCTCCGCCGAAGACGACGCGCGTTACCGATGCACACGTAAAAAATTTTTCGCGAATTTTCGCGAATTTTTCGCGCGGTAAACCTTCGTCTCCGCGTCCTCCGTCCGACGAGCCTACTCTCGCCCGCACCCGTCGACCCGTTCTCGAGCTATACGGCGACAAAGAAACTTTGATTTTTCACTAATTTGACGTCATCGAGAAAGTTACGGAAAACTGGGAATTAAAGGTATATCGCCTTTCCGAGTTTTCCGGGAGCCCGTCGGGCCTTCGGCCCCGCTCGGCTCGGCTCGGCTCGAGGTCGAGGTCGTCGGTAGCGACGATGGTGGCGGGGAGGTGCGCAATTGGTCTGTCATCGCCATCTCCCCAACCCCCCCACCCCTTTAAAATTAATGGAAAATGTAAACCCAAACGTAGAGTCGGATTCGTAACCTCGAAGTTACAAGTCGATTCGCTCAACTATCAAGGGAGAGAAAACGCGGCGACAGTGGCGGCACTCGCCACGGATGCGAAGTCAGCATCACGAAGTTGGCGTTAAATTCGAACGTTTGAATCAGTTATTTTCTTTCCGGCCCTTTTCAGCCCTGACCCGGGAAGCGCCGAAATTCGGGTTTCATTTTTAACGCGGCAGCTTATACTCCCCGAGCGTTACCGACCACTGACGGTGGTGGTCGGTAAGTTATCCTTCGCCGAAGACGACGCGCGTTACCGATGCACACGTAAAAAATTTTTCGCGAATTTTTCGCGCGGTAAACCTTCGTCTCCGCGTCCTCCGTCCGACGAGCCTACTCTCGCCCGCACCCGTCGACCCGTTCTCGAGCTATACGGCGACAAAGAAACTTTGATTTTTCACTAATTTGACGTCATCGAGAAAGTTACGGAAAACTGGGAATTAAAGGTATATCGCCTTTCCGAGTTTTCCGGGAGCCCGTCGGGCCTTCGGCCCCGCTCGGCTCGGCTCGGCTCGAGGTCGAGGTCGTCGGTAGCGACGATGGTGGCGGGGAGGTGCGCAATTGGTCTGTCATCGCCATCTCCCCAACCCCCCCACCCCTTTAAAATTAATGGAAAATGTAAACCCAAACGTAGAGTCGGATTCGTAACCTCGAAGTTACAAGTCGATTCGCTCAACTATCAAGGGAGAGAAAACGCGGCGACTGTGGCGAAACTCGCCACGGATGCGAAGTCAGCATCACGAAGTTGGCGTTAAATTCGAACGTTCGAATCAGTTATTTTCTTTCTGGCCCTTTTCAGCCCTGAACCGTGGAAGCGCCGAAATTCGGGTTTCATTTTTAACGCGGCAGCTTATACCCCCCGAGCGTTACCGACCACTGCCGGTGGTGGTAGGTAAGTTATCCTCCGCCGAAGACGACGCGCGTTACCGATGCACACGTAAAAAATTTTTCGCGAATTTTTCGCGCGGTATACCTTCGTCTCCGCGTCTTCCGTCCGACGAGCCTACTCTCGCCCGCACCCGTCGACCCGTTCTCGAGCTATACGGCGACAAAGAAACTTTGATTTTTCACTAATTTGACGTCATCGAGAAAGTTACGGCCAACTGGGAATTAAAGGTATATCGCCTTTCCGAATTTTCCGGGAGCCCGTCGGGCCTTCGACCCCGCTCGGCTCGGCTCGGCTCGGCTCGAGGTCGAGGTCGTCGGTAGCGACGATGGTGGCGGGGAGGTGCGCAATTGGTCTGTCATCGCCATCTCCCCAACCCCCCCCCAACCCTTTAAAATTAATGGAAAATGTAAACCTAAACGTAGAGTCGGATTCGTAACCTCGAAGTTACAAGTCCATTCGCTCAACTATCAAGGGAGAGTAAACGCGGCGACTGTGGCGGCACTCGCCACCGATACGAAGTCAGCATCACGAAGTTGGCGTTAAATTCGAACGTTTGAATCAGTTATTTTCTTTCCGGCCCTTTTCAGCCCTGAACCGTGGAAGCGCCGAAATTCGGGTTTCATTTTTAACGCGGCAGCTTATACCCCCCGAGCGTTACCGACCACTGCCGGTGGTGGTCGGTAAGTCATCCTCCGCCGAGGTCGACGCGCGTTACCGATGCACACGTAAAAAATTTTTCGCGAATTTTCGCGAATTTTTCGCGCGGTAAGCCTTCGTCTCCGCGTCTTCCGTCCGACGAGCCTACTCTCGCCCGCACCCGTCGACCCGTACTCGAGCTATACGGCGACAAAGAAACTTTGATTTTTCACTAATTTGACGTCATCGAGAAAGTTACGGCCAACTGGGAATTAAAGGTATATCGCCTTTCCGAGTTTTCCGGGAGCCCGTCGGGCCTTCGGTCCCGCTCGGCTCGGCTCGGCTCGGCTCGGCTCGAGGTCGAGGTCGTCGGTAGCGACGATGGTGGCGGGGAGGTGGGCAATTGGTCTGTCATCGCCATCTCCCCAACCCCCCCTCCCCTTTAAAATTAATGGAAAATGTAAACCCAAACGTAGAGTCGGATTCGTAACCTCGAAGTTACAAGTCGATTCGCTCAACTATCAAGGGAGAGAAAACGCGGCGACTGTGGCGGCACTCGCCACGGATGCGAAGTCAGCATCACGAAGTTGGCGTTAAATTCGAACGTTTGAATCAGTTATTTTCTTTCCGGCCCTTTTCAGCCCTGAACCGTGGAAGCGCCGAAATTCGGGTTTCATTTTTAACGCGGCAGCTTATACCCCCCGAGCGTTACCGACCACTGCCGGTGGTGGTCGGTAAGTTATCCTCCGCCGAAGACGACGCGCGTTACCGATGCACACGTAAAAAATTTTTCGCGAATTTTCGCGAATTTTTCGATCGGTAAACCTTCGTCTCCGCGTCCTACGTCCGACGAGCCTACTCTCGCCCGCACCCGTCGACCCGTTCTCGAGCTATACGGCGACAAAGAAACTTTGATTTTTCACTAATTTGACGTCATCGAGAAAGTTACGGAAAACTGGGAATTAAAGGTATATCGCCTTTCCGAGTTTCCCGGGAGCCCGTCGGGCCTTCGGCCCCGCTCGGCTCGGCTCGGCTCGAGGTCGAGGTCGTCGGTAGCGACGATGGTGGCGGGGAGGTGCGCAATTGGTCTGTCATCGCCATCTCCCCAACCCCCCCTCCCCTTTAAAATTAATGGAAAATGTAAACCCAAACGTAGAGTCGGATTCGTAACCTCGAAGTTACAAGTCGATTCGCTCAACTATCAAGGGAGAGAAAACGCGGCGACTGTGGCGGCACTCGCCACGGATGCGAAGTCAGCATCACGAAGTTGGCGTTAAATTCGAACGTTTGAATCAGTTATTTTCTTTCCGGCACTTTTCAGCCCTGAACCGTGGAAGCGCCGAAATTCGGGTTTCATTTTTAACGCGGCAGCTTATACCCCCCGAGCGTTACCGACCACTGCCGGTGGTGGTCGGTAAGTTATCCTCCGCCGAAGACGACGCGCGTTACCGATGCACACGTAAAAAATTTTTCGCGAATTTTCGCGAATTTTTCGCGCGGTAAACCTTCGTCTCCGCGTCCTCCGTCCGACGAGCCTACTCTCGCCCGCACCCGTCGACCCGTTCTCGAGCTATACGGCGACAAAGAAACTTTGATTTTTCACTAATTTGACGTCATCGAGAAAGTTACGGAAAACTGGGAATTAAAGGTATATCGCCTTTCCGAGTTTTCCGGGAGCCCGTCGGGCCTTCGGCCCCGCTCGGCTCGGCTCGGCTCGAGGTCGAGGTCGTCGGTAGCGACGATGGTGGCGGGGAGGTGCGCAATTGGTCTGTCATCGCCATCTCCCCAACCCCCCCACCCCTTTAAAATTAATGGAAAATGTAAACCCAAACGTAGAGTCGGATTCGTAACCTCGAAGTTACAAGTCGATTCGCTCAACTATCAAGGGAGAGAAAACGCGGCGACAGTGGCGGCACTCGCCACGGATGCGAAGTCAGCATCACGAAGTTGGCGTTAAATTCGAACGTTTGAATCAGTTATTTTCTTTCCGGCCCTTTTCAGCCCTGACCCGGGAAGCGCCGAAATTCGGGTTTCATTTTTAACGCGGCAGCTTATACTCCCCGAGCGTTACCGACCACTGACGGTGGTGGTCGGTAAGTTATCCTTCGCCGAAGACGACGCGCGTTACCGATGCACACGTAAAAAATTTTTCGCGAATTTTTCGCGCGGTAAACCTTCGTCTCCGCGTCCTCCGTCCGACGAGCCTACTCTCGCCCGCACCCGTCGACCCGTTCTCGAGCTATACGGCGACAAAGAAACTTTGATTTTTCACTAATTTGACGTCATCGAGAAAGTTACGGAAAACTGGGAATTAAAGGTATATCGCCTTTCCGAGTTTTCCGGGAGCCCGTCGGGCCTTCGGCCCCGCTCGGCTCGGCTCGGCTCGAGGTCGAGGTCGTCGGTAGCGACGATGGTGGCGGGGAGGTGCGCAATTGGTCTGTCATCGCCATCTCCCCAACCCCCCCACCCCTTTAAAATTAATGGAAAATGTAAACCCAAACGTAGAGTCGGATTCGTAACCTCGAAGTTACAAGTCGATTCGCTCAACTATCAAGGGAGAGAAAACGCGGCGACTGTGGCGAAACTCGCCACGGATGCGAAGTCAGCATCACGAAGTTGGCGTTAAATTCGAACGTTCGAATCAGTTATTTTCTTTCTGGCCCTTTTCAGCCCTGAACCGTGGAAGCGCCGAAATTCGGGTTTCATTTTTAACGCGGCAGCTTATACCCCCCGAGCGTTACCGACCACTGCCGGTGGTGGTAGGTAAGTTATCCTCCGCCGAAGACGACGCGCGTTACCGATGCACACGTAAAAAATTTTTCGCGAATTTTTCGCGCGGTATACCTTCGTCTCCGCGTCTTCCGTCCGACGAGCCTACTCTCGCCCGCACCCGTCGACCCGTTCTCGAGCTATACGGCGACAAAGAAACTTTGATTTTTCACTAATTTGACGTCATCGAGAAAGTTACGGCCAACTGGGAATTAAAGGTATATCGCCTTTCCGAATTTTCCGGGAGCCCGTCGGGCCTTCGACCCCGCTCGGCTCGGCTCGGCTCGGCTCGAGGTCGAGGTCGTCGGTAGCGACGATGGTGGCGGGGAGGTGCGCAATTGGTCTGTCATCGCCATCTCCCCAACCCCCCCCCAACCCTTTAAAATTAATGGAAAATGTAAACCTAAACGTAGAGTCGGATTCGTAACCTCGAAGTTACAAGTCCATTCGCTCAACTATCAAGGGAGAGTAAACGCGGCGACTGTGGCGGCACTCGCCACCGATACGAAGTCAGCATCACGAAGTTGGCGTTAAATTCGAACGTTTGAATCAGTTATTTTCTTTCCGGCCCTTTTCAGCCCTGAACCGTGGAAGCGCCGAAATTCGGGTTTCATTTTTAACGCGGCAGCTTATACCCCCCGAGCGTTACCGACCACTGCCGGTGGTGGTCGGTAAGTCATCCTCCGCCGAGGTCGACGCGCGTTACCGATGCACACGTAAAAAATTTTTCGCGAATTTTCGCGAATTTTTCGCGCGGTAAGCCGTAGCCTCCGCGTGCTCCGTCCGACGAGCCTACTCTCGCCCGCACCCGTCGACCCGTTCTCGAGCTATACGGCGACAAAGAAATCGCAAAATTTCACTAATTTGACGTCACCGAAAAAGTTACGGCCAACTGGGAATTAAAGGTATATTGCCTTTCCGAATTTTCCGGGAGCACATCGGGCCTTCGACCCCGCTCGGCTCGGCTCGGCTCGGCTCGGCTCGAGGTCGAGGTCGTCGGTAGCGACGATGGTGGCGGGGAGGTGCGCAATTGGTCTGTCATCGCCATCCCCCCAACCCCCCCCCCCTTTAAAATTAATGGAAAATGTAAACCCAAACGTAGAGTCGGATTCGTAACCTCGAAGTTACAAGTCGATTCGCTCAACTATCAAGGGAGAGAAAACGCGGCGACTGTGGCGGCACTCGCCACGGATGCGAAGTCAGCATCACGAAGTTGGCGTTAAATTCGAACGTTTGAATCAGTTATTTTCTTTCCGGCCCTTTTCAGCCCTGAACCGTGGAAGCGCCGAAATTCGGGTTTCATTTTTAACGCGGCAGCTTATACCCCCCGAGCGTTACCGACCACTGCCGGTGGTGGTCGGTAAGATATCCTCCGCCGAGGGCGACGCGCGTTACCGATGCACACGTAAAAAATTTTTCGCGAATTTTTCGCGCGGTAAACCTTCGTCTCCGCGTGCTCCGTCCGACGAGCCTACTCTCGCCCGCACCCGTCGACCCGTTCTCGAGCTATACGGCGACAAAGAAATAGCAAAATTTCACTAATTTGACGTCACCGAAAAAGTTACGGGCAACTGGGAATTAAAGGTATATCGCCTTCCCGAATTTTCCGTGAGCCCATCGGGCCTTCGGCCCCGCTCGGCACGGCTCGGCTCGGCTCGGCTCGGCTCGAGGTCGAGGTCGTTGATAGCGACGATGGTGGCGGGGAGGCGCGTGATTGGTCTGTCATCGCCATCCTCCCCCCAACCCCCCCTCCTTTTAAAATTAATGGAAAATGTAAACCTAAAAGTAGAGTCGGATTCGTAACCTCGAAGTTACAAGTCAATTCGCTCAACTATCAAGGGAGAGTAAACGCGGCGACTGTGGCGGCACTCGCCACCGATGCGAAGTCAGCATCACGAAGTTGGCGTTAAATTCGAACGTTTGAATCAGTTATTTTCCTTCGGGCCCTTTTCAGCTCTGAACCGTGGAAGCGCCGGAATTCGGGTTTCATTTTTAACGCGGCAGCTTATACCCCCCGAGCGTTACCGACCACTGCCGGTGGTGGTCGGTAAGTTATCCTCCGCCGAGGACGACGCGCGTTACCGATGCACACGTAAAAAATTTTTCGCGAATTTTCGCGAATTTTTCGCGCGGTAAACCTTCGTCTCCGCGTCTTCCGTCCGACGAGCCTACTCTCGCCCGCACCCGTCGACCCGTTCTCGAGCTATACGGCGACAAAGAAACTTTGATTTTTCACTAATTTGACGTCATCGAGAAAGTTACGGCCAACTGGGAATTAAAGGTATATCGCCTTTCCGAGCTTTCCGGGAGCCCGTCGGGCCTTCGGTCCCGCGCGGCTCGGCTCGGCTCGGCTCGGCTCGAGGTCGAGGTCGTCGGTAGCGACGATGGTGGCGGGGAGGTGGGCAATTGGTCTGTCATCGCCATCTCCCCAACCCCCCCTCCCCTTTAAAATTAATGGAAAATGTAAACCCAAACGTAGAGTCGGATTCGTAACCTCGAAGTTACAAGTCGATTCGCTCAACTATCAAGGGAGAGAAAACGCGGCGACTGTGGCGGCACTCGCCACGGATGCGAAGTCAGCATCACGAAGTTGGCGTTAAATTCGAACGTTTGAATCAGTTATTTTCTTTCCGGCCCTTTTCAGCCCTGAACCGTGGAAGCGCCGAAATTCGGGTTTCATTTTTAACGCGGCAGCTTATACCCCCCGAGCGTTACCGACCACTGACGGTGGTGGTCGGTAAGTTATCCTCCGCCGAAGACGACGCGCGTTAGCGATGCACACGTAAAAAATTTTTCGCGAATTTTCGCGAATTTTTCGCGCGGTAAACCTTCGTCTCCGCGTCCTCCGTCCGACGAGCCTACTCTCGCCCGCACCCGTCCACCCGTTCTCGAGCTATACGGCGACAAAGAAACTTTGATTTTTCACTAATTTGACGTCATCGAGAAAGTTACGGAAAACTGGGAATTAAAGGTATATCGCCTTTCCGAATTTTCCGAGAGCCCGTCGGGCCTTCGGCCCCGCTCGGCGCGGCTCTGCTCGGCTCGATGTCGAGGTCGTCGGTAGCAACGATGGTGTCGGGGAGAACCGCAATTGGTCTGTCATCGCCATCCCCCAAACCCCCCCCCCCTTTAAAATTAATGGAAAATGTAAACCCAAACGTAGAGTCGGATTCGTAACCTCGAAGTTACAAGTCGATTCGCTCAACTATCAAGGGAGAGAAAACGCGGCGACTGTGGCGGCACTCGCCACGGATGCGAAGTCAGCATCACGAAGTTGGCGTTAAATTCGAACGTTTGAATCAGTTATTTTCTTTCCGGCCCTTTTCAGCCCTGAACCGTGGAAGCGCCGAAATTCGGGTTTCATTTTTAACGCGGCAGCTTATACCCCCCTAGCGTTACCGACCACTGCCGGTGGTGGTCGGTAAGTTATCCTCCGCCGAAGACGACGCGCGTTACCGATGCACACGTAAAAAATTTTTCGCGAATTTTCGCGAATTTTTCGATCGGTAAACCTTCGTCTCCGCGTCCTCCGTCCGACGAGCCTACTCTCGCCCGCACCCGTCGACCCGTTCTCGAGCTATACGGCGACAAAGAAACCTTGATTTTTCACTAATTTGACGTCACCGAAAAAGTTACGGCCAACTGGGAATTAAAGGTATATTGCCTTTCCGAATTTTCCGGGAGCACATCGGGCCTTCGACCCCGCTCGGCTCGGCTCGGCTCGGCTCGGCTCGAGGTCGAGGTCGTCGGTAGCGACGATGGTGGCGGGGAGGTGCGCAATTGGTCTGTCATCGCCATCCCCCCAACCCCCCCCTCCCCTTTAAAATTAATGGAAAATGTAAACCCAAACGTAGAGTCGGATTCGTAACCTCGAAGTTACAAGTCGATTCGCTCAACTATCAAGGGAGAGAAAACGCGGCGACTGTGGCGGCACTCGCCACGGATGCGAAGTCAGCATCACGAAGTTGGCGTAAAATTCGAACGTTTGAATCAGTTATTTTCTTTCCGGCCCTTTTCAGCCCTGAACCGTGGAAGCGCCGAAATTCGGGTTTCATTTTTAACGCGGCAGCTTATACCCCCCGAGCGTTACCGACCACTGCCGGTGGTGGTCGGTAAGATATCCTCCGCCGAGGGCGACGCGCGTTACCGATGCACACGTAAAAAATTTTTCGCGAATTTTTCGCGCGGTAAACCTTCGTCTCCGCGTGCTCCGTCCGACGAGCCTACTCTCGCCCGCACCCGTCGACCCGTTCTCGAGCTATACGGCGACAAAGAAATCGCAAAATTTCACTAATTTGACGTCACCGAAAAAGTTACGGGCAACTGGGAATTAAAGGTATATCGCCTTCCCGAATTTTCCGTGAGCCCATCGGGCCTTCGGCCCCGCTCGGCACGGCTCGGCTCGGCTCGGCTCGGCTCGAGGTCGAGGTCGTTGATAGCGACGATGGTGGCGGGGAGGCGCGTGATTGGTCTGTCATCGCCATCCTCCCCCCAACCCCCCCTCCTTTTAAAATTAATGGAAAATGTAAACCTAAAAGTAGAGTCGGATTCGTAACCTCGAAGTTACAAGTCAATTCGCTCAACTATCAAGGGAGAGTAAACGCGGCGACTGTGGCGGCACTCGCCACCGATGCGAAGTCAGCATCACGAAGTTGGCGTTAAATTCGAACGTTTGAATCAGTTATTTTCTTTCGGGCCCTTTTCAGCTCTGAACCGTGGAAGCGCCGGAATTCGGGTTTCATTTTTAACGCGGCAGCTTATACCCCCCGAGCGTTACCGACCACTGCCGGTGGTGGTCGGTAAGTTATCCTCCGCCGAGGACGACGCGCGTTACCGATGCACACGTAAAAAATTTTTCGCAAATTTTCGCGAATTTTTAGCGCGGTAAACCTTCGTCTCCGCGTCTTCCGTCCGACGAGCCTACTCTCGCCCGCACCCGTCGACCCGTACTCGAGCTATACGGCGACAAAGAAACTTTGATTTTTCACTAATTTGACGTCATCGAGAAAGTTACGGCCAACTGGGAATTAAAGGTATATCGCCTTTCCGAGTTTTCCGGGAGCCCGTCGGGCCTTCGGTCCCGCTCGGCTCGGCTCGGCTCGGCTCGGCTCGGCTCGAGGTCGAGGTCGTCGGTAGCGACGATGGTGGCGGGGAGGTGGGCAATTGGTCTGTCATCGCCATCTCCCCAACCCCCCCTCCCCTTTAAAATTAATGGAAAATGTAAACCCAAACGTAGAGTCGGATTCGTAACCTCGAAGTTACAAGTCGATTCGCTCAACTATCAAGGGAGAGAAAACGCGGCGACTGTGGCGGCACTCGCCACGGATGCGAAGTCAGCATCACGAAGTTGGCGTTAAATTCGAACGTTTGAATCAGTTATTTTCTTTCCGGCCCTTTTCAGCCCTGAACCGTGGAAGCGCCGAAATTCGGGTTTCATTTTTAACGCGGCAGCTTATACCCCCCGAGCGTTACCGACCACTGCCGGTGGTGGTCGGTAAGTTATCCTCCGCCGAAGACGACGCGCGTTACCGATGCACACGTAAAAAATTTTTCGCGAATTTTCGCGAATTTTTCGATCGGTAAACCTTCGTCTCCGCGTCCTACGTCCGACGAGCCTACTCTCGCCCGCACCCGTCGACCCGTTCTCGAGCTATACGGCGACAAAGAAACTTTGATTTTTCACTAATTTGACGTCATCGAGAAAGTTACGGAAAACTGGGAATTAAAGGTATATCGCCTTTCCGAGTTTCCCGGGAGCCCGTCGGGCCTTCGGCCCCGCTCGGCTCGGCTCGGCTCGAGGTCGAGGTCGTCGGTAGCGACGATGGTGGCGGGGAGGTGCGCAATTGGTCTGTCATCGCCATCTCCCCAACCCCCCCTCCCCTTTAAAATTAATGGAAAATGTAAACCCAAACGTAGAGTCGGATTCGTAACCTCGAAGTTACAAGTCGATTCGCTCAACTATCAAGGGAGAGAAAACGCGGCGACTGTGGCGGCACTCGCCACGGATGCGAAGTCAGCATCACGAAGTTGGCGTTAAATTCGAACGTTTGAATCAGTTATTTTCTTTCCGGCACTTTTCAGCCCTGAACCGTGGAAGCGCCGAAATTCGGGTTTCATTTTTAACGCGGCAGCTTATACCCCCCGAGCGTTACCGACCACTGCCGGTGGTGGTCGGTAAGTTATCCTCCGCCGAAGACGACGCGCGTTACCGATGCACACGTAAAAAATTTTTCGCGAATTTTCGCGAATTTTTCGCGCGGTAAACCTTCGTCTCCGCGTCCTCCGTCCGACGAGCCTACTCTCGCCCGCACCCGTCGACCCGTTCTCGAGCTATACGGCGACAAAGAAACTTTGATTTTTCACTAATTTGACGTCATCGAGAAAGTTACGGAAAACTGGGAATTAAAGGTATATCGCCTTTCCGAGTTTTCCGGGAGCCCGTCGGGCCTTCGGCCCCGCTCGGCTCGGCTCGGCTCGAGGTCGAGGTCGTCGGTAGCGACGATGGTGGCGGGGAGGTGCGCAATTGGTCTGTCATCGCCATCTCCCCAACCCCTCCACCCCTTTAAAATTAATGGAAAATGTAAACCCAAACGTAGAGTCGGATTCGTAACCTCGAAGTTACAAGTCGATTCGCTCAACTATCAAGGGAGAGAAAACGCGGCGACAGTGGCGGCACTCGCCACGGATGCGAAGTCAGCATCACGAAGTTGGCGTTAAATTCGAACGTTTGAATCAGTTATTTTCTTTCCGGCCCTTTTCAGCCCTGACCCGGGAAGCGCCGAAATTCGGGTTTCATTTTTAACGCGGCAGCTTATACCCCCCGAGCGTTACCGACCACTGCCGGTGGTGGTCGGTAAGTTATCCTCCGCCGAAGACGACGCGCGTTACCGATGCACACGTAAAAAATTTTTCGCGAATTTTCGCGAATTTTTCGCGCGGTAAACCTTCGTCTCCGCGTCCTCCGTCCGACGAGCCTACTCTCGCCCGCACCCGTCCACCCGTTCTCGAGCTATACGGCGACAAAGAAACTTTGATTTTTCACTAATTTGACGTCATCGAGAAAGTTACGGAAAACTGGGAATTAAAGGTATATCGCCTTTCCGAATTTTCCGGGAGCCCGTCGGGCCTTCGGCCCCGCTCGGCGCGGCTCTGCTCGGCTCGATGTCGAGGTCGTAGGTAGCAACGATGGTGTCGGGGAGAACCGCAATTGGTCTGTCATCGCCATCCCCCAAACCCCCCCCCTTTAAAATTAATGGAAAATGTAAACCCAAACGTAGAGTCGGATTCGTAACCTCGAAGTTACAAGTCGATTCGCTCAACTATCAAGGGAGAGAAAACGCGGCGACTGTGGCGAAACTCGCCACGGATGCGAAGTCAGCATCACGAAGTTGGCGTTAAATTCGAACGTTCGAATCAGTTATTTTCTTTCTGGCCCTTTTCAGCCCTGAACCGTGGAAGCGCCGAAATTCGGGTTTCATTTTTAACGCGGCAGCTTATACCCCCCGAGCGTTACCGACCACTGCCGGTGGTGGTAGGTAAGTTATCCTCCGCCGAAGACGACGCGCGTTACCGATGCACACGTAAAAAATTTTTCGCGAATTTTTCGCGCGGTATACCTTCGTCTCCGCGTCTTCCGTCCGACGAGCCTACTCTCGCCCGCACCCGTCGACCCGTTCTCGAGCTATACGGCGACAAAGAAACTTTGATTTTTCACTAATTTGACGTCATCGAGAAAGTTACGGCCAACTGGGAATTAAAGGTATATCGCCTTTCCGAATTTTCCGGGAGCCCGTCGGGCCTTCGACCCCGCTCGGCTCGGCTCGGCTCGGCTCGAGGTCGAGGTCGTCGGTAGCGACGATGGTGGCGGGGAGGTGCGCAATTGGTCTGTCATCGCCATCTCCCCAACCCCCCCCCAACCCTTTAAAATTAATGGAAAATGTAAACCTAAACGTAGAGTCGGATTCGTAACCTCGAAGTTACAAGTCCATTCGCTCAACTATCAAGGGAGAGTAAACGCGGCGACTGTGGCGGCACTCGCCACCGATACGAAGTCAGCATCACGAAGTTGGCGTTAAATTCGAACGTTTGAATCAGTTATTTTCTTTCCGGCCCTTTTCAGCCCTGAACCGTGGAAGCGCCGAAATTCGGGTTTCATTTTTAACGCGGCAGCTTATACCCCCCGAGCGTTACCGACCACTGCCGGTGGTGGTCGGTAAGTCATCCTCCGCCGAGGTCGACGCGCGTTACCGATGCACACGTAAAAAATTTTTCGCGAATTTTCGCGAATTTTTCGCGCGGTAAACCGTCGCCTCCGCGTGCTCCGTCCGACGAGCCTACTCTCGCCCGCACCCGTCGACCCGTTCTCGAGCTATACGGCGACAAAGAAATCGCAAAATTTCACTAATTTGACGTCACCGAAAAAGTTACGGCCAACTGGGAATTAAAGGTATATTGCCTTTCCGAATTTTCCGGGAGCACATCGGGCCTTCGACCCCGCTCGGCTCGGCTCGGCTCGGCTCGGCTCGAGGTCGAGGTCGTCGGTAGCGACGATGGTGGCGGGGAGGTGCGCAATTGGTCTGTCATCGCCATCCCCCCAACCCCCCCCCCCCCTTTAAAATTAATGGAAAATGTAAACCCAAACGTAGAGTCGGATTCGTAACCTCGAAGTTACAAGTCGATTCGCTCAACTATCAAGGGAGAGAAAACGCGGCGACTGTGGCGGCACTCGCCACGGATGCGAAGTCAGCATCACGAAGTTGGCGTTAAATTCGAACGTTTGAATCAGTTATTTTCTTTCCGGCCCTTTTCAGCCCTGAACCGTGGAAGCGCCGAAATTCGGGTTTCATTTTTAACGCGGCAGCTTATACCCCCCGAGCGTTACCGACCACTGCCGGTGGTGGTCGGTAAGATATCCTCCGCCGAGGGCGACGCGCGTTACCGATGCACACGTAAAAAATTTTTCGCGAATTTTTCGCGCGGTAAACCTTCGTCTCCGCGTGCTCCGTCCGACGAGCCTACTCTCGCCCGCACCCGTCGACCCGTTCTCGAGCTATACGGCGACAAAGAAATCGCAAAATTTCACTAATTTGACGTCACCGAAAAAGTTACGGGCAACTGGGAATTAAAGGTATATCGCCTTCCCGAATTTTCCGTGAGCCCATCGGGCCTTCGGCCCCGCTCGGCACGGCTCGGCTCGGCTCGGCTCGGCTCGAGGTCGAGGTCGTTGATAGCGACGATGGTGGCGGGGAGGCGCGTGATTGGTCTGTCATCGCCATCCTCCCCCCAACCCCCCCTCCTTTTAAAATTAATGGAAAATGTAAACCTAAAAGTAGAGTCGGATTCGTAACCTCGAAGTTACAAGTCAATTCGCTCAACTATCAAGGGAGAGTAAACGCGGCGTCTGTGGCGGCACTCGCCACCGATGCGAAGTCAGCATCACGAAGTTGGCGTTAAATTCGAACGTTTGAATCAGTTATTTTCTTTCGGGCCCTTTTCAGCTCTGAACCGTGGAAGCGCCGGAATTCGGGTTTCATTTTTAACGCGGCAGCTTATACCCCCCGAGCGTTACCGACCACTGCCGGTGGTGGTCGGTAAGTTATCCTCCGCCGAGGACGACGCGCGTTACCGATGCACACGTAAAAAATTTTTCGCGAATTTTCGCGAATTTTTCGCGCGGTAAACCTTCGTCTCCGCGTCTTCCGTCCGACGAGCCTACTCTCGCCCGCACCCGTCGACCCGTTCTCGAGCTATACGGCGACAAAGAAACTTTGATTTTTCACTAATTTGACGTCATCGAGAAAGTTACGGCCAACTGGGAATTAAAGGTATATCGCCTTTCCGAGTTTTCCGGGAGCCCGTCGGGCCTTCGGTCCCGCTCGGCTCGGCTCGGCTCGGCTCGGCTCGAGGTCGAGGTCGTCGGTAGCGACGATGGTGGCGGGGAGGTGGGCAATTGGTCTGTCATCGCCATCTCCCCAACCCCCCCTCCCCTTTAAAATTAATGGAAAATGTAAACCCAAACGTAGAGTCGGATTCGTAACCTCGAAGTTACAAGTCGATTCGCTCAACTATCAAGGGAGAGAAAACGCGGCGACTGTGGCGGCACTCGCCACGGATGCGAAGTCAGCATCACGAAGTTGGCGTTAAATTCGAACGTTTGAATCAGTTATTTTCTTTCCGGCCCTTTTCAGCCCTGAACCGTGGAAGCGCCGAAATTCGGGTTTCATTTTTAACGCGGCAGCTTATACCCCCCGAGCGTTACCGACCACTGCCGGTGGTGGTCGGTAAGTTATCCTCCGCCGAAGACGACGCGCGTTACCGATGCACACGTAAAAAATTTTTCGCGAATTTTCGCGAATTTTTCGATCGGTAAACCTTCGTCTCCGCGTCCTACGTCCGACGAGCCTACTCTCGCCCGCACCCGTCGACCCGTTCTCGAGCTATACGGCGACAAAGAAACTTTGATTTTTCACTAATTTGACGTCATCGAGAAAGTTACGGAAAACTGGGAATTAAAGGTATATCGCCTTTCCGAGATTCCCGGGAGACCGTCGGGCCTTCGGCCCCGCTCGGCTCGGCTCGGCTCGAGGTCGAGGTCGTCGGTAGCGACGATGGTGGCGGGGAGGTGCGCAATTGGTCTGTCATCGCCATCTCCCCAACCCCCCCTCCCCTTTAAAATTAATGGAAAATGTAAACCCAAACGTAGAGTCGGATTCGTAACCTCGAAGTTACAAGTCGATTCGCTCAACTATCAAGGGAGAGAAAACGCGGCGACTGTGGCGGCACTCGCCACGGATGCGAAGTCAGCATCACGAAGTTGGCGTTAAATTCGAACGTTTGAATCAGTTATTTTCTTTCCGGCACTTTTCAGCCCTGAACCGTGGAAGCGCCGAAATTCGGGTTTCATTTTTAACGCGGCAGCTTATACCCCCCGAGCGTTACCGACCACTGCCGGTGGTGGTCGGTAAGTTATCCTCCGCCGAAGACGACGCGCGTTACCGATGCACACGTAAAAAATTTTTCGCGAATTTTCGCGAATTTTTCGATCGGTAAACCTTCGTCTCCGCGTCCTACGTCCGACGAGCCTACTCTCGCCCGCACCCGTCGACCCGTTCTCGAGCTATACGGCGACAAAGAAACTTTGATTTTTCACTAATTTGACGTCATCGAGAAAGTTACGGAAAACTGGGAATTAAAGGTATATCGCCTTTCCGAGTTTTCCGGGAGCCCGTCGGGCCTTCGGCCCCGCTCGGCTCGGCTCGGCTCGAGGTCGAGGTCGTCGGTAGCGACGATGGTGGCGGGGAGGTGCGCAATTGGTCTGTCATCGCCATCTCCCCAACCCCCCCTCCCCTTTAAAATTAATGGAAAATGTAAACCCAAACGTAGAGTCGGATTCGTAACCTCGAAGTTACAAGTCGATTCGCTCAACTATCAAGGGAGAGAAAACGCGGCGACAGTGGCGGCACTCGCCACGGATGCGAAGTCAGCATCACGAAGTTGGCGTTAAATTCGAACGTTTGAATCAGTTATTTTCTTTCCGGCCCTTTTCAGCCCTGACCCGGGAAGCGCCGAAATTCGGGTTTCATTTTTAACGCGGCAGCTTATACTCCCCGAGCGTTACCGACCACTGACGGTGGTGGTCGGTAAGTTATCCTTCGCCGAAGACGACGCGCGTTACCGATGCACACGTAAAAAATTTTTCGCGAATTTTCGCGAATTTTTCGAGCGGTAAACCTTCGTCTCCGCGTCCTCCGTCCGACGAGCCTACTCTCGCCCGCACCCGTCGACCCGTTCTCGAGCTATACGGCGACAAAGAAACTTTGATTTTTACTAATTTGACGTCATCGAGAAAGTTACGGAAAACTGGGAATTAAAGGTATATCGCCTTTCCGAGTTTTCCGGGAGCCCGTCGGGCCTTCGGCCCCGCTCGGCTCGGCTCGGCTCGAGGTCGAGGTCGTCGGTAGCGACGATGGTGGCGGGGAGGTGCGCAATTGGTCTGTCATCGCCATCTCCCCAACCCCCCCTCCCCTTTAAAATTAATGGAAAATGTAAACCCAAACGTAGAGTCGGATTCGTAACCTCGAAGTTACAAGTCGATTCGCTCAACTATCAAGGGGGAGAAAACGCGGCGACTGTGGCGGCACTCGCCACGGATGCGAAGTCAGCATCACGAAGTTGGCGTTAAATTCGAACGTTTGAATCAGTTATTTTCTTTCCGGCCCTTTTCAGCCCTGAACCGTGGAAGCGCCGAAATTCGGGTTTCATTTTTAACGCGGCAGCTTATACTCCCCGAGCGTTACCGACCACTGACGGTGGTGGTCGGTAAGTTATCCTTCGCCGAAGACGACGCGCGTTACCGATGCACACGTAAAAAATTTTTCGCGAATTTTCGCGAATTTTTCGAGCGGTAAACCTTCGTCTCCGCGTCCTCCGTCCGAAGAGCCTACTCTCGCCCGCACCCGTCGACCCGTTCTCGAGCTATACGGCGACAAAGAAACTTTGATTTTTCACTAATTTGACGTCATCGAGAAAGTTACGGAAAACTGGGAATTAAAGGTATATCGCCTTTCCGAGTTTTCCGGGAGCCCGTCGGGCCTTCGGCCCCGCTCGGCTCGGCTCGGCTCGAGGTCGAGGTCGTCGGTAGCGACGATGGTGGCGGGGAGGTGCGCAATTGGTCTGTCATCGCCATCTCCCCAACCCCCTCACCCCTTTAAAATTAATGGAAAATGTAAACCCAAACGTAGAGTCGGATTCGTAACCTCGAAGTTACAAGTCGATTCGCTCAACTATCAAGGGAGAGAAAACGCGGCGACTGTGGCGGCACTCGCCACGGATGCGAAGTCAGCATCACGAAGTTGGCGTTAAATTCGAACGTTTGAATCAGTTATTTTCTTTCCGGCCCTTTTCAGCCCTGAACCGTGGAAGCGCCGAAATTCGGGTTTCATTTTTAACGCGGCAGCTTATACCCCCCGAGCGTTACCGACCACTGCCGGTGGTGGTCGGTAAGTTATCCTCCGCCGAAGACGACGCGCGTTACCGATGCACACGTAAAAAATTTTTCGCGAATTTTCGCGAATTTTTCGATCGGTAAACCTTCGTCTCCGCGTCCTACGTCCGACGAGCCTACTCTCGCCCGCACCCGTCGACCCGTTCTCGAGCTATACGGCGACAATGAAACTTTGATTTTTCACTAATTTGACGTCATCGAGAAAGTTACGGAAAACTGGGAATTAAAGGTATATCGCCTTTCCGAGTTTCCCGGGAGCCCGTCGGGCCTTCGGCCCCGCTCGGCTCGGCTCGGCTCGAGGTCGAGGTCGTCGGTAGCGACGATGGTGGCGGGGAGGTGCGCAATTGGTCTGTCATCGCCATCTCCCCAACCCCCCCTCCCCTTTAAAATTAATGGAAAATGTAAACCCAAACGTAGAGTCGGATTCGTAACCTCGAAGTTACAAGTCGATTCGCTCAACTATCAAGGGAGAGAAAACGCGGCGACTGTGGCGGCACTCGCCACGGATGCGAAGTCAGCATCACGAAGTTGGCGTTAAATTCGAACGTTTGAATCAGTTATTTTCTTTCCGGCCCTTTTCAGCCCTGAACCGTGGAAGCGCCGAAATTCGGGTTTCATTTTTAACGCGGCAGCTTATACCCCCCGAGCGTTACCGACCACTGCCGGTGGTGGTCGGTAAGTTATCCTCCGCCGAAGACGACGCGCGTTACCGATGCACACGTAAAAAATTTTTCGCGAATTTTCGCGAATTTTTCGCGCGGTAAACCTTCGTCTCCGCGTCCTCCGTCCGACGAGCCTACTCTCGCCCGCACCCGTCGACCCGTTCTCGAGCTATACGGCGACAAAGAAACTTTGATTTTTCACTAATTTGACGTCATCGAGAAAGTTACGGAAAACTGGGAATTAAAGGTATATCGCCTTTCCGAGTTTTCCGGGAGCCCGTCGGGCCTTCGGCCCCGCTCGGCACGGCTCGGCTCGAGGTCGAGGTCGTCGGTAGCGACGATGGTGGCGGGGAGGTGCGCAATTGGTCTGTCATCGCCAACTCCCCAACCCCCCCACCCCTTTAAAATTAATGGAAAATGTAAACCCAAACGTAGAGTCGGATTCGTAACCTCGAAGTTACAAGTCGATTCGCTCAACTATCAAGGGAGAGAAAACGCGGCGACAGTGGCTGCACTCGCCACGGATGCGAAGTCAGCATCACGAAGTTGGCGTTAAATTCGAACGTTTGAATCAGTTATTTTCTTTCCGGCCCTTTTCAGCCCTGACCCGGGAAGCGCCGAAATTCGGGTTTCATTTTTAACGCGGCAGCTTATACTCCCCGAGCGTTACCGACCACTGACGGTGGTGGTCGGTAAGTTATCCTTCGCCGAAGACGACGCGCGTTACCGATGCACACGTAAAAAATTTTTCGCGAATTTTCGCGAATTTTTCGAGCGGTAAACCTTCGTCTCCGCGTCCTCCGTCCGACGAGCCTACTCTCGCCCGCACCCGTCGACCCGTTCTCGAGCTATACGGCGACAAAGAAACTTTGATTTTTCACTAATTTGACGTCATCGAGAAAGTTACGGAAAACTGGGAATTAAAGGTATATCGCCTTTCCGAGTTTTCCGGGAGCCCGTCGGGCCTTCGGCCCCGCTCGGCTCGGCTCGGCTCGAGGTCGAGGTCGTCGGTAGCGACGATGGTGGCGGGGAGGTGCGCAATTGGTCTGTCATCGCCATCTCCCCAACCCCCCCTCCCCTTTAAAATTAATGGAAAATGTAAACCCAAACGTAGAGTCGGATTCGCAACCTCGAAGTTACAAGTCGATTCGCTCAACTATCAAGGGAGAGTAAACGCGGCGACTGTGGCGGCACTCGCCACCGATGCGAAGTCAGCATCACGAAGTTGGCGTTAAATTCGAACGTTTGAATCAGTTATTTTCTTTCGGGCCCTTTTCAGCTCTGAACCGTGGAAGCGCCGGAATTCGGGTTTCATTTTTAACGCGGCAGCTTATACCCCCCGAGCGTTACCGACCACTGCCGGTGGTGGTCGGTAAGTTATCCTCCGCCGAGGACGACGCGCGTTACCGATGCACACGTAAAAAATTTTTCGCGAATTTTCGCGAATTTTTCGCGCGGTAAACCTTCGTCTCCGCGTCTTCCGTCCGACGAGCCTACTCTCGCCCGCACCCGTCGACCCGTTCTCGAGCTATACGGCGACAAAGAAACTTTGATTTTTCACTAATTTGACGTCATCGAGAAAGTTACGGCCAACTGGGAATTAAAGGTATATCGCCTTTCCGAGTTTTCCGGGAGCCCGTCGGGCCTTCGGTCCCGCTCGGCTCGGCTCGGCTCGGCTCGGCTCGAGGTCGAGGTCGTCGGTAGCGACGATGGTGGCGGGGAGGTGCGCAATTGGTCTGTCATCGCCATCTCCCCAACCCCCCCACCCCTTTAAAATTAATGGAAAATGTAAACCCAAACGTAGAGTCGGATTCGTAACCTCGAAGTTACAAGTCGATTCGCTCAACTATCAAGGGAGAGAAAACGCGGCGACAGTGACTGCACTCGCCACGGATGCGAAGTCAGCATCACGAAGTTGGCGTTAAATTCGAACGTTTGAATCAGTTATTTTCTTTCCGGCCCTTTTCAGCCCTGACCCGGGAAGCGCCGAAATTCGGGTTTCATTTTTAACGCGGCAGCTTATACTCCCCGAGCGTTACCGACCACTGACGGTGGTGGTCGGTAAGTTATCCTTCGCCGAAGACGACGCGCGTTACCGATGCACACGTAAAAAATTTTTCGCGAATTTTCGCGAATTTTTCGAGCGGTAAACCTTCGTCTCCGCGTCCTCCGTCCGACGAGCCTACTCTCGCCCGCACCCGTCGACCCGTTCTCGAGCTATACGGCGACAAAGAAACTTTGATTTTTCACTAATTTGACGTCATCGAGAAAGTTACGGAAAACTGGGAATTAAAGGTATATCGCCTTTCCGAGTTTTCCGGGAGCCCGTCGGGCCTTCGGCCCCGCTCGGCTCGGCTCGGCTCGAGGTCGAGGTCGTCGGTAGCGACGATGGTGGCGGGGAGGTGCGCAATTGGTCTGTCATCGCCATCTCCCCAACCCCCCCTCCCCTTTAAAATTAATGGAAAATGTAAACCCAAACGTAGAGTCGGATTCGCAACCTCGAAGTTACAAGTCGATTCGCTCAACTATCAAGGGAGAGTAAACGCGGCGACTGTGGCGGCACTCGCCACCGATGCGAAGTCAGCATCACGAAGTTGGCGTTAAATTCGAACGTTTGAATCAGTTATTTTCTTTCGGGCCCTTTTCAGCTCTGAACCGTGGAAGCGCCGGAATTCGGGTTTCATTTTTAACGCGGCAGCTTATACCCCCCGAGCGTTACCGACCACTGCCGGTGGTGGTCGGTAAGTTATCCTCCGCCGAGGACGACGCGCGTTACCGATGCACACGTAAAAAATTTTTCGCGAATTTTCGCGAATTTTTCGCGCGGTAAACCTTCGTCTCCGCGTCTTCCGTCCGACGAGCCTACTCTCGCCCGCACCCGTCGACCCGTTCTCGAGCTATACGGCGACAAAGAAACTTTGATTTTTCACTAATTTGACGTCATCGAGAAAGTTACGGCCAACTGGGAATTAAAGGTATATCGCCTTTCCGAGTTTTCCGGGAGCCCGTCGGGCCTTCGGTCCCGCTCGGCTCGGCTCGGCTCGGCTCGGCTCGGCTCGGCTCGGCTCGGCTCGAGGTCGAGGTCGTCGGTAGCGACGATGGTGGCGGGGAGGTGGGCAATTGGTCTGTCATCGCCATCTCCCCAACCCCCCCTCCCCTTTAAAATTAATGGAAAATGTAAACCCAAACGTAGAGTCGGATTCGTAACCTCGAAGTTACAAGTCGATTCGCTCAACTATCAAGGGAGAGAAAACGCGGCGACTGTGGCGGCACTCGCCACGGATGCGAAGTCAGCATCACGAAGTTGGCGTTAAATTCGAACGTTTGAATCAGTTATTTTCTTTCCGGCCCTTTTCAGCCCTGAACCGTGGAAGCGCCGAAATTCGGGTTTCATTTTTAACGCGGCAGCTTATACCCCCCGAGCGTTACCGACCACTGCCGGTGGTGGTCGGTAAGTTATCCTCCGCCGAAGACGACGCGCGTTACCGATGCACACGTAAAAAATTTTTCGCGAATTTTCGCGAATTTTTCGATCGGTAAACCTTCGTCTCCGCGTCCTACGTCCGACGAGCCTACTCTCGCCCGCACCCGTCGACCCGTTCTCGAGCTATACGGCGACAAAGAAACTTTGATTTTTCACTAATTTGACGTCATCGAGAAAGTTACGGAAAACTGGGAATTAAAGGTATATCGCCTTTCCGAGTTTTCCGGGAGCCCGTCGGGCCTTCGGCCCCGCTCGGCTCGGCTCGGCTCGAGGTCGAGGTCGTCGGTAGCGACGATGGTGGCGGGGAGGTGCGCAATTGGTCTGTCATCGCCATCTCCCCAACCCCCCCACCCCTTTAAAATTAATGGAAAATGTAAACCCAAACGTAGAGTCGGATTCGTAACCTCGAAGTTACAAGTCGATTCGCTCAACTATCAAGGGAGAGAAAACGCGGCGACAGTGGCGGCACTCGCCACGGATGCGAAGTCAGCATCACGAAGTTGGCGTTAAATTCGAACGTTTGAATCAGTTATTTTCTTTCCGGCCCTTTTCAGCCCTGACCCGGGAAGCGCCGAAATTCGGGTTTCATTTTTAACGCGGCAGCTTATACTCCCCGAGCGTTACCGACCACTGACGGTGGTGGTCGGTAAGTTATCCTTCGCCGAAGACGACGCGCGTTACCGATGCACACGTAAAAAATTTTTCGCGAATTTTCGCGAATTTTTCGAGCGGTAAACCTTCGTCTCCGCGTCCTCCGTCCGACGAGCCTACTCTCGCCCGCACCCGTCGACCCGTTCTCGAGCTATACGGCGACAAAGAAACTTTGATTTTTCACTAATTTGACGTCATCGAGAAAGTTACGGAAAACTGGGAATTAAAGGTATATCGCCTTTCCGAGTTTTCCGGGAGCCCGTCGGGCCTTCGGCCCCGCTCGGCTCGGCTCGGCTCGAGGTCGAGGTCGTCGGTAGCGACGATGGTGGCGGGGAGGTGCGCAATTGGTCTGTCATCGCCATCTCCCCAACCCCCCCACCCCTTTAAAATTAATGGAAAATGTAAACCCAAACGTAGAGTCGGATTCGTAACCTCGAAGTTACAAGTCGATTCGCTCAACTATCAAGGGGGAGAAAACGCGGCGACTGTGGCGGCACTCGCCACGGATGCGAAGTCAGCATCACGAAGTTGGCGTTAAATTCGAACGTTTGAATCAGTTATTTTCTTTCCGGCCCTTTTCAGCCCTGAACCGTGGAAGCGCCGAAATTCGGGTTTCATTTTTAACGCGGCAGCTTATACCCCCCGAGCGTAACCGACCACTGCCGGTGGTGGTCGGTAAGTTATCCTTCGCCGAAGACGACGCGCGTTACCGATGCACACGTAAAAAATTTTTCGCGAATTTTCGCGAATTTTTCGCGCGGTAAACCTCCGTCTCCGCGTCTACCGTCCGAAGAGCCTACTCTCGCCCGCACCCGTCGACCCGTTCTCGAGCTATACGGCGACAAAGAAACTTTGATTTTTCACTAATTTGACGTCATCGAGAAAGTTACGGAAAACTGGGAATTAAAGGTATATCGCCTTTCCGAGTTTTCCGGGAGCCCGTCGGGCCTTCGGCCCCGCTCGGCTCGGCTCGGCTCGAGGTCGAGGTCGTCGGTAGCGACGATGGTGGCGGGGAGGTGCGCAATTGGTCTGTCATCGCCATCTCCCCAACCCCCTCACCCCTTTAAAATTAATGGAAAATGTAAACCCAAACGTAGAGTCGGATTCGTAACCTCGAAGTTACAAGTCGATTCGCTCAACTATCAAGGGAGAGAAAACGCGGCGACTGTGGCGGCACTCGCCACGGATGCGAAGTCAGCATCACGAAGTTGGCGTTAAATTCGAACGTTTGAATCAGTTATTTTCTTTCCGGCCCTTTTCAGCCCTGAACCGTGGAAGCGCCGAAATTCGGGTTTCATTTTTAACGCGGCAGCTTATACCCCCCGAGCGTTACCGACCACTGCCGGTGGTGGTCGGTAAGTTATCCTCCGCCGAAGACGACGCGCGTTACCGATGCACACGTAAAAAATTTTTCGCGAATTTTCGCGAATTTTTCGATCGGTAAACCTTCGTCTCCGCGTCCTACGTCCGACGAGCCTACTCTCGCCCGCACCCGTCGACCCGTTCTCGAGCTATACGGCGACAAAGAAACTTTGATTTTTCACTAATTTGACGTCATCGAGAAAGTTACGGAAAACTGGGAATTAAAGGTATATCGCCTTTCCGAGTTTTCCGGGAGCCCGTCGGGCCTTCGGCCCCGCTCGGCTCGGCTCGGCTCGAGGTCGAGGTCGTCGGTAGCGACGATGGTGGCGGGGAGGTGCGCAATTGGTCTGTCATCGCCATCTCCCCAACCCCCCCTCCCCTTTAAAATTAATGGAAAATGTAAACCCAAACGTAGAGTCGGATTCGTAACCTCGAAGTTACAAGTCGATTCGCTCAACTATCAAGGGAGAGAAAACGCGGCGACTGTGGCGGCACTCGCCACGGATGCGAAGTCAGCATCACGAAGTTGGCGTTAAATTCGAACGTTTGAATCAGTTATTTTCTTTCCGGCCCTTTTCAGCCCTGAACCGTGGAAGCGCTGAAATTCGGGTTTCATTTTTAACGCGGCAGCTTATACCCCCCGAGCGTTACCGACCACTGCCGGTGGTGGTCGGTAAGTTATCCTCCGCCGAAGACGACGCGCGTTACCGATGCACACGTAAAAAATTTTTCGCGAATTTTCGCGAATTTTTCGCGCGGTAAACCTTCGTCTCCGCGTCCTCCGTCCGACGAGCCTACTCTCGCCCGCACCCGTCGACCCGTTCTCGAGCTATAAGGCGACAAAGAAACTTTGATTTTTCACTAATTTGACGTCATCGAGAAAGTTACGGAAAACTGGGAATTAAAGGTATATCGCCTTTCCGAGTTTTCCGGGAGCCCGTCGGGCCTTCGGCCCCGCTCTGCTCGGCTCGGCTCGAGGTCGAGGTCGTCGGTTGCGACGATGGTGGCGGGGTAGTGCGCAATTGGTCTGTCATCGCCATCTCCCCAACCCCCCCACCCCTTTAAAATTAATGGAAAATGTAAACCCAAACGTAGAGTCGGATTCGTAACCTCGAAGGTTCAAGTCGATTCGCTCAACTATCAAGGGAGAGAAAACGCGGCGACAGTGGCGGCACTCGCCACGGATGCGAAGTCAGCATCACGAAGTTGGCGTTAAATTCGAACGTTTGAATCAGTTATTTTCTTTCCGGCCCTTTTCAGCCCTGACCCGGGAAGCGCCGAAATTCGGGTTTCATTTTTAACGCGGCAGCTTATACTCCCCGAGCGTTACCGACCACTGACGGTGGTGGTCGGTAAGTTATCCTTCGCCGAAGACGACGCGCGTTACCGATGCACACGTAAAAAATTTTTCGCGAATTTTCGCGAATTTTTCGAGCGGTAAACCTTCGTCTCCGCGTCCTCCGTCCGACGAGCCTACTCTCGCCCGCACCCGTCGACCCGTTCTCGAGCTATACGGCGACAAAGAAACTTTGATTTTTCACTAATTTGACGTCATCGAGAAAGTTACGGAAAACTGGGAATTAAAGGTATATCGCCTTTCCGAGTTTTCCGGGAGCCCGTCGGGCCTTCGGCCCGGCTCGGCTCGGCTCGGCTCGAGGTCGAGGTCGTCGGTAGCGACGATGGTGGCGGGGAGGTGCGCAATTGGTCTGTCATCGCCATCTCCCCAACCCCCCCTCCCCTTTAAAATTAATGGAAAATGTAAACCCAAACGTAGAGTCGGATTCGTAACCTCGAAGTTACAAGTCGATTCGCTCAACTATCAAGGGGGAGAAAACGCGGCGACTGTGGCGGCACTCGCCACGGATGCGAAGTCAGCATCACGAAGTTGGCGTTAAATTCGAACGTTTGAATCAGTTATTTTCTTTCCGGCCCTTTTCAGCCCTGAACCGTGGAAGCGCCGAAATTCGGGTTTCATTTTTAACGCGGCAGCTTATACCCCCCGAGCGTTACCGACCACTGCCGGTGGTGGTCGGTAAGTTATCCTCCGCCGAAGACGACGCGCGTTACCGATGCACACGTAAAAAATTTTTCGCGAATTTTCGCGAATTTTTCGCGCGGTAAACCTTCGTCTCCGCGTCCTACGTCCGACGAGCCTACTCTCGCCCGCACCCGTCGACCCGTTCTCGAGCTATACGGCGACAAAGAAACTTTGATTTTTCACTAATTTGACGTCATCGAGAAAGTTACGGAAAACTGGGAATTAAAGGTATATCGCCTTTCCGAGTTTCCCGGGAGTCCGTCGGGCCTTCGGCCCCGCTCGGCTCGGCTCGGCTCGAGGTCGAGGTCGTCGGTAGCGACGATGGTGGCGGGGAGGTGCGCAATTGGTCTGTCATCGCCATCTCCCCAACCCCCCCTCCCCTTTAAAATTAATGGAAAATGTAAACCCAAACGTAGAGTCGGATTCGTAACCTCGAAGTTACAAGTCGATTCGCTCAACTATCAAGGGAGAGAAAACGCGGCGACTGTGGCGGCACTCGCCACGGATGCGAAGTCAGCATCACGAAGTTGGCGTTAAATTCGAACGTTTGAATCAGTTATTTTCTTTCCGGCCCTTTTCAGCCCTGAACCGTGGAAGCGCCGAAATTCGGGTTTCATTTTTAACGCGGCAGCTTATACCCCCCGAGCGTTACCGACCACTGCCGGTGGTGGTCGGTAAGTTATCCTCCGCCGAAGACGACGCGCGTTACCGATGCACACGTAAAAAATTTTTCGCGAATTTTCGCGAATTTTTCGCGCGGTAAACCTTCGTCTCCGCGTCTACCGTCCGAAGAGCCTACTCTCGCCCGCACCCGTCGACCCGTTCTCGAGCTATACGGCGACAAAGAAACTTTGATTTTTCACTAATTTGACGTCATCGAGAAAGTTACGGATAACTGGGAATTAAAGGTATATCGCCTTTCCGAGTTTTCCGGGAGCCCGTCGGGCCTTCGGCCCCGCTCGGCTCGGCTCGGCTCGAGGTCGAGGTCGTCGGTAGCGACGATGGTGGCGGGGAGGTGCGCAATTGGTCTGTCATCGCCATCTCCCCAACCCCCCCTCCCCTTTAAAATTAATGGAAAATGTAAACCCAAACGTAGAGTCGGATTCGTAACCTCGAAGTTACAAGTCGATTCGCTCAACTATCAAGGGAGAGAAAACGCGGCGACTGTGGCGGCACTCGCCACGGATGCGAAGTCAGCATCACGAAGTTGGCGTTAAATTCGAACGTTTGAATCAGTTATTTTCTTTCCGGCCCTTTTCAGCCCTGAACCGTGGAAGCGCCGAAATTCGGGTTTCATTTTTAACGCGGCAGCTTATACCCCCCGAGCGTTACCGACCACTGCCGGTGGTGGTCGGTAAGTTATCCTCCGCCGAAGACGACGCGCGTTACCGATGCACACGTAAAAAATTTTTCGCGAATTTTCGCGAATTTTTCGAGCGGTAAACCTTCGTCTCCGCGTCCTCCGTCCGACGAGCCTACTCTCGCCCGCACCCGTCGACCCGTTCTCGAGCTATACGGCGACAAAGAAACTTTGATTTTTCACTAATTTGACGTCATCGAGAAAGTTACGGAAAACTGGGAATTAAAGGTATATCGCCTTTCCGAGTTTTCCGGGAGCCCGTCGGGCCTTCGGCCCCGCTCGGCTCGGCTCGGCTCGAGGTCGAGGTCGTCGGTAGCGACGATGGTGGCGGGGAGGTGCGCAATTGGTCTGTCATCGCCATCTCCCCAACCCCCCCCCCCTTTAAAATTAATGGAAAATGTAAACCCAAACGTAGAGTCGGATTCGTAACCTCGAAGTTACAAGTCGATTCGCTCAACTATCAAGGGAGAGAAAACGCGGCGACTGTGGCGGCACTCGCCACGGATGCGAAGTCAGCATCACGAAGTTGGCGTTAAATTCGAACGTTTGAATCAGTTATTTTCTTTCCGGCCCTTTTCAGCCCTGAACCGTGGAAGCGCCGAAATTCGGGTTTCATTTTTAACGCGGCAGCTTATACCCCCCGAGCGTTACCGACCACTGCCGGTGGTGGTCGGTAAGTTATCCTCCGCCGAGGACGACGCGCGTTACCGATGCACACGTAAAAAATTTTTCGCAAATTTCCGCGAATTTTTCGCGCGGTAAACCTTCGTCCCGCGTCCTCCGTCCGACGAGCCTACTCTCGCCCGCACCCGTCGACCCGTTCTCGAGCTATACGGCGACAAAGAAACTTTGATTTTTCACTAATTTGACGTCACCGAAAAAGTTACGGCCAACTGGAAATTAAAGGTATATTGCCTTTCCGAATTTTCCGGGATCACGTCGGGCCTTCGACCCCGCTCGGCTCGGCTCGGCTCGGCTCGGCTCGAGGTCGAGGTCGTCGGTAGCGACGATGGTGGCGGGGAGGTGGGCAATTGGTCTGTCATCGCCATCTCCCCAACCCCCCCTCCCCTTTAAAATTAATGGAAAATGTAAACCCAAACGTAGAGTCGGATTCGCAACCTCGAAGTTACAAGTCGATTCGCTCAACTATCAAGGGAGAGAAAACGCGGCGACTGTGGCGGCACTCGCCACGGATGCGAAGTCAGCATCACGAAGTTGGCGTTAAATTCGAACGTTTGAATCAGTTATTTTTTTTCCGGCCCATTTCAGCCCTGAGCCGTGGAAGCGCCGAAATTCGGGTTTCATTTTTAACGCGGCAGCTTATACCCCCCGAGCGTTACCGACCACTGCTGGTGGTGGTCGGTAAGTTATCCTCCGCCGAAGACGACGCGCGTTACCGATGCGCACGTAAAAAATTTTTCGCGAATTTTTCGCGCGGTAAACCTTCGTCTCCGCGTCCTCCGTCCGACGAGCCTACTCTTGCCCGCACCCGTCCACCCGTTCTCGAGCTATACGGCGACAAAGAAACTTTGATTTTTCACTAATTTGACGTCATCGAGAAAGTTACGGAAAACTGGGAATTAAAGGTATATCGCCTTTCCGAGTTTCCCTGGAGCCCGTCGGACCTTCGGCCCCGCTCGGCTCGGCTCGGCTCGAGGTCGAGGTCGTCGGTAGCGACGATGGTGGCGGGGAGGTGCGCAATTGGTCTGTCATCGCCATCTCCCCAACCCCCCCACCCCTTTAAAATTAATGGAAAATGTAAACCCAAACGTAGAGTCGGATTCGTAACCTCGAAGTTACAAGTCGATTCGCTCAACTATCAAGGGAGAGAAAACGCGGCGACTGTGGCGGCACTCGCCACGGATGCGAAGTCAGCATCACGAAGTTGGCGTTAAATTCGAACGTTTGAATCAGTTATTTTCTTTCCGGCCCTTTTCAGCCCTGAACCGTGGAAGCGCCGAAATTCGGGTTTCATTTTTAACGCGGCAGCTTATACCCCCCGAGCGTTACCGACCACTGCCGGTGGTGGTCGGTAAGTTATCCTCCGCCGAAGACGACGCGCGTTACCGATACACACGTAAAAAATTTTTCGCGAATTTTCGCGAATTTTTCGCGCGGTAAACCTTCGTCTCCGCGTCCTCCGTCCGACGAGCCTACTCTCGCCCGCACCCGTCGACCCGTTCTCGAGCTATACGGCGACAAAGAAACTTTGATTTTTCACTAATTTGACGTCATCGAGAAAGTTACGGAAAACTGGGAATTAAAGGTATATCGCCTTTCCGAGTTTTCCGGGAGCCCGTCGGGCCTTCGGCCCCGCTCGGCTCGGCTCGGCTCGAGGTCGAGGTCGTCGGTAGCGACGATGGTGGCGGGGAGGTGCGCAATTGGTCTGTCATCGCCATCTCCCCAACCCCCCCACCCCTTTAAAATTAATGGAAAATGTAAACCCAAACGTAGAGTCGGATTCGTAACCTCGAAGTTACAAGTCGATTCGCTCAACTATCAAGGGAGAGAAAACGCGGCGACAGTGGCGGCACTCGCCACGGATGCGAAGTCAGCATCACGAAGTTGGCGTTAAATTCGAACGTTTGAATCAGTTATTTTCTTTCCGGCCCTTTTCAGCCCTGACCCGGGAAGCGCCGAAATTCGGGTTTCATTTTTAACGCGGCAGCTTATACTCCCCGAGCGTTACCGACCACTGACGGTGGTGGTCGGTAAGTTATCCTTCGCCGAAGACGACGCGCGTTACCGATGCACACGTAAAAAATTTTTCGCGAATTTTCGCGAATTTTTCGAGCGGTAAACCTTCGTCTCCGCGTCCTCCGTCCGACGAGCCTACTCTCGCCCGCACCCGTCGACCCGTTCTCGAGCTATACGGCGACAAAGAAACTTTGATTTTTCACTAATTTGACGTCATCGAGAAAGTTACGGAAAACTGGGAATTAAAGGTATATCGCCTTTCCGAGTTTTCCGGGAGCCCGTCGGGCCTTCGGCCCCGCTCGGCTCGGCTCGGCTCGAGGTCGAGGTCGTCGGTAGCGACGATGGTGGCGGGGAGGTGCGCAATTGGTCTATCATCGCCATCTCCCCAACCCCCCCTCCCCTTTAAAATTAATGGAAAATGTAAACCCAAACGTAGAGTCGGATTCGTAACCTCGAAGTTACAAGTCGATTCGCTCAACTATCAAGGGGGAGAAAACGCGGCGACTGTGGCGGCACTCGCCACGGATGCGAAGTCAGCATCACGAAGTTGGCGTTAAATTCGAACGTTTGAATCAGTTATTTTCTTTCCGGCCCTTTTCAGCCCTGAACCGTGGAAGCGCCGAAATTCGGGTTTCATTTTTAACGCGGCAGCTTATACTCCCCGAGCGTTACCGACCACTGCCGGTGGTGGTCGGTAAGTTATCCTCCGCCGAAGACGACGCGCGTTACCGATACACACGTAAAAAATTTTTCGCGAATTTTCGCGAATTTTTCGCGCGGTAAACCTTCGTCTCCGCGTCCTCCGTCCGACGAGCCTACTCTCGCCCGCACCCGTCGACCCGTTCTCGAGCTATACGGCGACAAAGAAACTTTGATTTTTCACTAATTTGACGTCATCGAGAAAGTTACGGAAAACTGGGAATTAAAGGTATATCGCCTTTCCGAGTTTTCCGGGAGCCCGTCGGGCCTTCGGCCCCGCTCGGCTCGGCTCGGCTCGAGGTCGAGGTCGTCGGTAGCGACGATGGTGGCGGGGAGGTGCGCAATTGGTCTGTCATCGCCATCTCCCCAACCCCCCCACCCCTTTAAAATTAATGGAAAATGTAAACCCAAACGTAGAGTCGGATTCGTAACCTCGAAGTTACAAGTCGATTCGCTCAACTATCAAGGGAGAGAAAACGCGGCGACAGTGGCGGCACTCGCCACGGATGCGAAGTCAGCATCACGAAGTTGGCGTTAAATTCGAACGTTTGAATCAGTTATTTTCTTTCCGGCCCTTTTCAGCCCTGACCCGGGAAGCGCCGAAATTCGGGTTTCATTTTTAACGCGGCAGCTTATACTCCCCGAGCGTTACCGACCACTGACGGTGGTGGTCGGTAAGTTATCCTTCGCCGAAGACGACGCGCGTTACCGATGCACACGTAAAAAATTTTTCGCGAATTTTCGCGAATTTTTCGAGCGGTAAACCTTCGTCTCCGCGTCCTCCGTCCGACGAGCCTACTCTCGCCCGCACCCGTCGACCCGTTCTCGAGCTATACGGCGACAAAGAAACTTTGATTTTTCACTAATTTGACGTCATCGAGAAAGTTACGGAAAACTGGGAATTAAAGGTATATCGCCTTTCCGAGTTTTCCGGGAGCCCGTCGGGCCTTCGGCCCCGCTCGGCTCGGCTCGGCTCGAGGTCGAGGTCGTCGGTAGCGACGATGGTGGCGGGGAGGTGCGCAATTGGTCTGTCATCGCCATCTCCCCAACCCCCCCCCCCTTTAAAATTAATGGAAAATGTAAACCCAAATGTAGAGTCGGATTCGTAACCTCGAAGTTACAAGTCGATTCGCTCAACTATCAAGGGAGAGAAAACGCGGCGACTGTGGCGGCACTCGCCACGGATGCGAAGTCAGCATCACGAAGTTGGCGTTAAATTCGAACGTTTGAATCAGTTATTTTCTTTCCGGCCCTTTTCAGCCCTGAACCGTGGAAGCGCCGAAATTCGGGTTTCATTTTTAACGCGGCAGCTTATACCCCCCGAGCGTTACCGACCACTGCCGGTGGTGGTCGGTAAGTTATCCTCCGCCGAAGACGACGCGCGTTACCGATACACACGTAAAAAATTTTTCGCGAATTTTCGCGAATTTTTCGCGCGGTAAACCTTCGTCTCCGCGTCCTCCGTCCGACGAGCCTACTCTCGCCCGCACCCGTCGACCCGTTCTCGAGCTATACGGCGACAAAGAAACTTTGATTTTTCACTAATTTGACGTCATCGAGAAAGTTACGGAAAACTGGGAATTAAAGGTATATCGCCTTTCCGAGTTTTCCGGGAGCCCGTCGGGCCTTCGGCCCCGCTCGGCTCGGCTCGGCTCGAGGTCGAGGTCGTCGGTAGCGACGATGGTGGCGGGGAGGTGCGCAATTGGTCTGTCATCGCCATCTCCCCAACCCCCCCACCCCTTTAAAATTAATGGAAAATGTAAACCCAAACGTAGAGTCGGATTCGTAACCTCGAAGTTACAAGTCGATTCGCTCAACTATCAAGGGAGAGAAAACGCGGCGACAGTGGCGGCACTCGCCACGGATGCGAAGTCAGCATCACGAAGTTGGCGTTAAATTCGAACGTTTGAATCAGTTATTTTCTTTCCGGCCCTTTTCAGCCCTGACCCGGGAAGCGCCGAAATTCGGGTTTCATTTTTAACGCGGCAGCTTATACTCCCCGAGCGTTACCGACCACTGACGGTGGTGGTCGGTAAGTTATCCTTCGCCGAAGACGACGCGCGTTACCGATGCACACGTAAAAAATTTTTCGCGAATTTTCGCGAATTTTTCGAGCGGTAAACCTTCGTCTCCGCGTCCTCCGTCCGACGAGCCTACTCTCGCCCGCACCCGTCGACCCGTTCTCGAGCTATACGGCGACAAAGAAACTTTGATTTTTCACTAATTTGACGTCATCGAGAAAGTTACGGAAAACTGGGAATTAAAGGTATATCGCCTTTCCGAGTTTTCCGGGAGCCCGTCGGGCCTTCGGCCCCGCTCGGCTCGGCTCGGCTCGAGGTCGAGGTCGTCGGTAGCGACGATGGTGGCGGGGAGGTGCGCAATTGGTCTATCATCGCCATCTCCCCAACCCCCCCTCCCCTTTAAAATTAATGGAAAATGTAAACCCAAACGTAGAGTCGGATTCGTAACCTCGAAGTTACAAGTCGATTCGCTCAACTATCAAGGGGGAGAAAACGCGGCGACTGTGGCGGCACTCGCCACGGATGCGAAGTCAGCATCACGAAGTTGGCGTTAAATTCGAACGTTTGAATCAGTTATTTTCTTTCCGGCCCTTTTCAGCCCTGAACCGTGGAAGCGCCGAAATTCGGGTTTCATTTTTAACGCGGCAGCTTATACTCCCCGAGCGTTACCGACCACTGCCGGTGGTGGTCGGTAAGTTATCCTCCGCCGAAGACGACGCGCGTTACCGATACACACGTAAAAAATTTTTCGCGAATTTTCGCGAATTTTTCGCGCGGTAAACCTTCGTCTCCGCGTCCTCCGTCCGACGAGCCTACTCTCGCCCGCACCCGTCGACCCGTTCTCGAGCTATACGGCGACAAAGAAACTTTGATTTTTCACTAATTTGACGTCATCGAGAAAGTTACGGAAAACTGGGAATTAAAGGTATATCGCCTTTCCGAGTTTTCCGGGAGCCCGTCGGGCCTTCGGCCCCGCTCGGCTCGGCTCGGCTCGAGGTCGAGGTCGTCGGTAGCGACGATGGTGGCGGGGAGGTGCGCAATTGGTCTGTCATCGCCATCTCCCCAACCCCCCCACCCCTTTAAAATTAATGGAAAATGTAAACCCAAACGTAGAGTCGGATTCGTAACCTCGAAGTTACAAGTCGATTCGCTCAACTATCAAGGGAGAGAAAACGCGGCGACAGTGGCGGCACTCGCCACGGATGCGAAGTCAGCATCACGAAGTTGGCGTTAAATTCGAACGTTTGAATCAGTTATTTTCTTTCCGGCCCTTTTCAGCCCTGACCCGGGAAGCGCCGAAATTCGGGTTTCATTTTTAACGCGGCAGCTTATACTCCCCGAGCGTTACCGACCACTGACGGTGGTGGTCGGTAAGTTATCCTTCGCCGAAGACGACGCGCGTTACCGATGCACACGTAAAAAATTTTTCGCGAATTTTCGCGAATTTTTCGAGCGGTAAACCTTCGTCTCCGCGTCCTCCGTCCGACGAGCCTACTCTCGCCCGCACCCGTCGACCCGTTCTCGAGCTATACGGCGACAAAGAAACTTTGATTTTTCACTAATTTGACGTCATCGAGAAAGTTACGGAAAACTGGGAATTAAAGGTATATCGCCTTTCCGAGTTTTCCGGGAGCCCGTCGGGCCTTCGGCCCCGCTCGGCTCGGCTCGGCTCGAGGTCGAGGTCGTCGGTAGCGACGATGGTGGCGGGGAGGTGCGCAATTGGTCTGTCATCGCCATCTCCCCAACCCCCCCCCCCTTTAAAATTAATGGAAAATGTAAACCCAAATGTAGAGTCGGATTCGTAACCTCGAAGTTACAAGTCGATTCGCTCAACTATCAAGGGAGAGAAAACGCGGCGACTGTGGCGGCACTCGCCACGGATGCGAAGTCAGCATCACGAAGTTGGCGTTAAATTCGAACGTTTGAATCAGTTATTTTCTTTCCGGCCCTTTTCAGCCCTGAACCGTGGAAGCGCCGAAATTCGGGTTTCATTTTTAACGCGGCAGCTTATACCCCCCGAGCGTTACCGACCACTGCCGGTGGTGGTCGGTAAGTTATCCTCCGCCGAAGACGACGCGCGTTACCGATACACACGTAAAAAATTTTTCGCGAATTTTCGCGAATTTTTCGCGCGGTAAACCTTCGTCTCCGCGTCCTCCGTCCGACGAGCCTACTCTCGCCCGCACCCGTCGACCCGTTCTCGAGCTATACGGCGACAAAGAAACTTTGATTTTTCACTAATTTGACGTCATCGAGAAAGTTACGGAAAACTGGGAATTAAAGGTATATCGCCTTTCCGAGTTTTCCGGGAGCCCGTCGGGCCTTCGGCCCCGCTCGGCTCGGCTCGGCTCGAGGTCGAGGTCGTCGGTAGCGACGATGGTGGCGGGGAGGTGCGCAATTGGTCTGTCATCGCCATCTCCCCAACCCCCCCACCCCTTTAAAATTAATGGAAAATGTAAACCCAAACGTAGAGTCGGATTCGTAACCTCGAAGTTACAAGTCGATTCGCTCAACTATCAAGGGAGAGAAAACGCGGCGACAGTGGCGGCACTCGCCACGGATGCGAAGTCAGCATCACGAAGTTGGCGTTAAATTCGAACGTTTGAATCAGTTATTTTCTTTCCGGCCCTTTTCAGCCCTGACCCGGGAAGCGCCGAAATTCGGGTTTCATTTTTAACGCGGCAGCTTATACTCCCCGAGCGTTACCGACCACTGACGGTGGTGGTCGGTAAGTTATCCTTCGCCGAAGACGACGCGCGTTACCGATGCACACGTAAAAAATTTTTCGCGAATTTTCGCGAATTTTTCGAGCGGTAAACCTTCGTCTCCGCGTCCTCCGTCCGACGAGCCTACTCTCGCCCGCACCCGTCGACCCGTTCTCGAGCTATACGGCGACAAAGAAACTTTGATTTTTCACTAATTTGACGTCATCGAGAAAGTTACGGAAAACTGGGAATTAAAGGTATATCGCCTTTCCGAGTTTTCCGGGAGCCCGTCGGGCCTTCGGCCCCGCTCGGCTCGGCTCGGCTCGAGGTCGAGGTCGTCGGTAGCGACGATGGTGGCGGGGAGGTGCGCAATTGGTCTATCATCGCCATCTCCCCAACCCCCCCTCCCCTTTAAAATTAATGGAAAATGTAAACCCAAACGTAGAGTCGGATTCGTAACCTCGAAGTTACAAGTCGATTCGCTCAACTATCAAGGGGGAGAAAACGCGGCGACTGTGGCGGCACTCGCCACGGATGCGAAGTCAGCATCACGAAGTTGGCGTTAAATTCGAACGTTTGAATCAGTTATTTTCTTTCCGGCCCTTTTCAGCCCTGAACCGTGGAAGCGCCGAAATTCGGGTTTCATTTTTAACGCGGCAGCTTATACTCCCCGAGCGTTACCGACCACTGCCGGTGGTGGTCGGTAAGTTATCCTCCGCCGAAGACGACGCGCGTTACCGATACACACGTAAAAAATTTTTCGCGAATTTTCGCGAATTTTTCGCGCGGTAAACCTTCGTCTCCGCGTCCTCCGTCCGACGAGCCTACTCTCGCCCGCACCCGTCGACCCGTTCTCGAGCTATACGGCGACAAAGAAACTTTGATTTTTCACTAATTTGACGTCATCGAGAAAGTTACGGAAAACTGGGAATTAAAGGTATATCGCCTTTCCGAGTTTTCCGGGAGCCCGTCGGGCCTTCGGCCCCGCTCGGCTCGGCTCGGCTCGAGGTCGAGGTCGTCGGTAGCGACGATGGTGGCGGGGAGGTGCGCAATTGGTCTGTCATCGCCATCTCCCCAACCCCCCCACCCCTTTAAAATTAATGGAAAATGTAAACCCAAACGTAGAGTCGGATTCGTAACCTCGAAGTTACAAGTCGATTCGCTCAACTATCAAGGGAGAGAAAACGCGGCGACAGTGGCGGCACTCGCCACGGATGCGAAGTCAGCATCACGAAGTTGGCGTTAAATTCGAACGTTTGAATCAGTTATTTTCTTTCCGGCCCTTTTCAGCCCTGACCCGGGAAGCGCCGAAATTCGGGTTTCATTTTTAACGCGGCAGCTTATACTCCCCGAGCGTTACCGACCACTGACGGTGGTGGTCGGTAAGTTATCCTTCGCCGAAGACGACGCGCGTTACCGATGCACACGTAAAAAATTTTTCGCGAATTTTCGCGAATTTTTCGAGCGGTAAACCTTCGTCTCCGCGTCCTCCGTCCGACGAGCCTACTCTCGCCCGCACCCGTCGACCCGTTCTCGAGCTATACGGCGACAAAGAAACTTTGATTTTTCACTAATTTGACGTCATCGAGAAAGTTACGGAAAACTGGGAATTAAAGGTATATCGCCTTTCCGAGTTTTCCGGGAGCCCGTCGGGCCTTCGGCCCCGCTCGGCTCGGCTCGGCTCGAGGTCGAGGTCGTCGGTAGCGACGATGGTGGCGGGGAGGTGCGCAATTGGTCTGTCATCGCCATCTCCCCAACCCCCCCCCCCTTTAAAATTAATGGAAAATGTAAACCCAAATGTAGAGTCGGATTCGTAACCTCGAAGTTACAAGTCGATTCGCTCAACTATCAAGGGAGAGAAAACGCGGCGACTGTGGCGGCACTCGCCACGGATGCGAAGTCAGCATCACGAAGTTGGCGTTAAATTCGAACGTTTGAATCAGTTATTTTCTTTCCGGCCCTTTTCAGCCCTGAACCGTGGAAGCGCCGAAATTCGGGTTTCATTTTTAACGCGGCAGCTTATACCCCCCGAGCGTTACCGACCACTGCCGGTGGTGGTCGGTAAGTTATCCTCCGCCGAGGACGACGCGCGTTACCGATGCACACGTAAAAAATTTTTCGCAAATTTCCGCGAATTTTTCGCGCGGTAAACCTTCGTCCCGCGTCCTCCGTCCGACGAGCCTACTCTCGCCCGCACCCGTCGACCCGTTCTCGAGCTATACGGCGACAAAGAAACTTTGATTTTTCACTAATTTGACGTCACCGAAAAAGTTACGGCCAACTGGGAATTAAAGGTATATTGCCTTTCCGAATTTTCCGGGATCACGTCGGGCCTTCGACCCCGCTCGGCTCGGCTCGGCTCGGCTCGGCTCGAGGTCGAGGTCGTCGGTAGCGACGATGGTGGCGGGGAGGTGGGCAATTGGTCTGTCATCGCCATCTCCCCAACCCCCCCCTCCCCTTTAAAATTAATGGAAAATGTAAACCCAAACGTAGAGTCGGATTCGCAACCTCGAAGTTACAAGTCGATTCGCTCAACTATCAAGGGAGAGAAAACGCGGCGACTGTGGCGGCACTCGCCACGGATGCGAAGTCAGCATCACGAAGTTGGCGTTAAATTCGAACGTTTGAATCAGTTATTTTTTTTCCGGCCCATTTCAGCCCTGATCCGTGGAAGCGCCGAAATTCGGGTTTCATTTTTAACGCGGCAGCTTATACCCCCCGAGCGTTACCGACCACTGCTGGTGGTGGTCGGTAAGTTATCCTCCGCCGAAGACGACGCGCGTTACCGATGCGCACGTAAAAAATTTTTCGCGAATTTTCGCGAATTTTTCGCGCGGTAAACCTTCGTCTCCGCGTCCTCCGTCCGACGAGCCTACTCTCGCCCGCACCCGTCCACCCGTTCTCGAGCTATACGGCGACAAAGAAACTTTGATTTTTCACTAATTTGACGTCATCGAGAAAGTTACGGAAAACTGGGAATTAAAGGTATATCGCCTTTCCGAGTTTCCCGGGAGCCCGTCGGGCCTTCGGCCCCGCTCGGCTCGGCTCGGCTCGAGGTCGAGGTCGTCGGTAGCGACGATGGTGGCGGGGAGGTGCGCAATTGGTCTGTCATCGCCATCTCCCCAACCCCCCCTCCCCTTTAAAATTAATGGAAAATGTAAACCCAAACGTAGAGTCGGATTCGTAACCTCGAAGTTACAAGTCGATTCGCTCAACTATCAAGGGAGAGAAAACGCGGCGACTGTGGCGGCACTCGCCACGGATGCGAAGTCAGCATCACGAAGTTGGCGTTAAATTCGAACGTTTGAATCAGTTATTTTCTTTCCGGCCCTTTTCAGCCCTGAACCGTGGAAGCGCCGAAATTCGGGTTTCATTTTTAACGCGGCAGCTTATACCCCCCGAGCGTTACCGACCACTGCCGGTGGTGGTCGGTAAGTTATCCTCCGCCGAAGACGACGCGCGTTACCGATACACACGTAAAAAATTTTTCGCGAATTTTCGCGAATTTTTCGCGCGGTAAACCTTCGTCTCCGCGTCCTCCGTCCGACGAGCCTACTCTCGCCCGCACCCGTCGACCCGTTCTCGAGCTATACGGCGACAAAGAAACTTTGATTTTTCACTAATTTGACGTCATCGAGAAAGTTACGGAAAACTGGGAATTAAAGGTATATCGCCTTTCCGAGTTTTCCGGGAGCCCGTCGGGCCTTCGGCCCCGCTCGGCTCGGCTCGGCTCGAGGTCGAGGTCGTCGGTAGCGACGATGGTGGCGGGGAGGTGCGCAATTGGTCTGTCATCGCCATCTCCCCAACCCCCCCCCCCCCCTTTAAAATTAATGGAAAATGTAAACCCAAATGTAGAGTCGGATTCGTAACCTCGAAGTTACAAGTCGATTCGCTCAACTATCAAGGGAGAGAAAACGCGGCGACTGTGGCGGCACTCGCCACGGATGCGAAGTCAGCATCACGAAGTTGGCGTTAAATTCGAACGTTTGAATCAGTTATTTTCTTTCCGGCCCTTTTCAGCCCTGAACCGTGGAAGCGCCGAAATTCGGGTTTCATTTTTAACGCGGCAGCTTATACCCCCCGAGCGTTACCGACCACTGCCGGTGGTGGTCGGTAAGTTATCCTCCGCCGAGGACGACGCGCGTTACCGATGCACACGTAAAAAATTTTTCGCAAATTTCCGCGAATTTTTCGCGCGGTAAACCTTCGTCCCGCGTCCTCCGTCCGACGAGCCTACTCTCGCCCGCACCCGTCGACCCGTTCTCGAGCTATACGGCGACAAAGAAACTTTGATTTTTCACTAATTTGACGTCACCGAAAAAGTTACGGCCAACTGGGAATTAAAGGTATATTGCCTTTCCGAATTTTCCGGGATCACGTCGGGCCTTCGACCCCGCTCGGCTCGGCTCGGCTCGGCTCGGCTCGAGGTCGAGGTCGTCGGTAGCGACGATGGTGGCGGGGAGGTGGGCAATTGGTCTGTCATCGCCATCTCCCCAACCCCCCCTCCCCTTTAAAATTAATGGAAAATGTAAACCCAAACGTAGAGTCGGATTCGCAACCTCGAAGTTACAAGTCGATTCGCTCAACTATCAAGGGAGAGAAAACGCGGCGACTGTGGCGGCACTCGCCACGGATGCGAAGTCAGCATCACGAAGTTGGCGTTAAATTCGAACGTTTGAATCAGTTATTTTTTTTCCGGCCCATTTCAGCCCTGATCCGTGGAAGCGCCGAAATTCGGGTTTCATTTTTAACGCGGCAGCTTATACCCCCCGAGCGTTACCGACCACTGCTGGTGGTGGTCGGTAAGTTATCCTCCGCCGAAGACGACGCGCGTTACCGATGCGCACGTAAAAAATTTTTCGCGAATTTTCGCGAATTTTTCGCGCGGTAAACCTTCGTCTCCGCGTCCTCCGTCCGACGAGCCTACTCTCGCCCGCACCCGTCCACCCGTTCTCGAGCTATACGGCGACAAAGAAACTTTGATTTTTCACTAATTTGACGTCATCGAGAAAGTTACGGAAAACTGGGAATTAAAGGTATATCGCCTTTCCGAGTTTCCCGGGAGCCCGTCGGGCCTTCGGCCCCGCTCGGCTCGGCTCGGCTCGAGGTCGAGGTCGTCGGTAGCGACGATGGTGGCGGGGAGGTGCGCAATTGGTCTGTCATCGCCATCTCCCCAACCCCCCCTCCCCTTTAAAATTAATGGAAAATGTAAACCCAAACGTAGAGTCGGATTCGTAACCTCGAAGTTACAAGTCGATTCGCTCAACTATCAAGGGAGAGAAAACGCGGCGACTGTGGCGGCACTCGCCACGGATGCGAAGTCAGCATCACGAAGTTGGCGTTAAATTCGAACGTTTGAATCAGTTATTTTCTTTCCGGCCCTTTTCAGCCCTGAACCGTGGAAGCGCCGAAATTCGGGTTTCATTTTTAACGCGGCAGCTTATACCCCCCGAGCGTTACCGACCACTGCCGGTGGTGGTCGGTAAGTTATCCTCCGCCGAAGACGACGCGCGTTACCGATACACACGTAAAAAATTTTTCGCGAATTTTCGCGAATTTTTCGCGCGGTAAACCTTCGTCTCCGCGTCCTCCGTCCGACGAGCCTACTCTCGCCCGCACCCGTCGACCCGTTCTCGAGCTATACGGCGACAAAGAAACTTTGATTTTTCACTAATTTGACGTCATCGAGAAAGTTACGGAAAACTGGGAATTAAAGGTATATCGCCTTTCCGAGTTTTCCGGGAGCCCGTCGGGCCTTCGGCCCCGCTCGGCTCGGCTCGGCTCGAGGTCGAGGTCGTCGGTAGCGACGATGGTGGCGGGGAGGTGCGCAATTGGTCTGTCATCGCCATCTCCCCAACCCCCCCACCCCTTTAAAATTAATGGAAAATGTAAACCCAAACGTAGAGTCGGATTCGTAACCTCGAAGTTACAAGTCGATTCGCTCAACTATCAAGGGAGAGAAAACGCGGCGACAGTGGCGGCACTCGCCACGGATGCGAAGTCAGCATCACGAAGTTGGCGTTAAATTCGAACGTTTGAATCAGTTATTTTCTTTCCGGCCCTTTTCAGCCCTGACCCGGGAAGCGCCGAAATTCGGGTTTCATTTTTAACGCGGCAGCTTATACTCCCCGAGCGTTACCGACCACTGACGGTGGTGGTCGGTAAGTTATCCTTCGCCGAAGACGACGCGCGTTACCGATGCACACGTAAAAAATTTTTCGCGAATTTTCGCGAATTTTTCGAGCGGTAAACCTTCGTCTCCGCGTCCTCCGTCCGACGAGCCTACTCTCGCCCGCACCCGTCGACCCGTTCTCGAGCTATACGGCGACAAAGAAACTTTGATTTTTCACTAATTTGACGTCATCGAGAAAGTTACGGAAAACTGGGAATTAAAGGTATATCGCCTTTCCGAGTTTTCCGGGAGCCCGTCGGGCCTTCGGCCCCGCTCGGCTCGGCTCGGCTCGAGGTCGAGGTCGTCGGTAGCGACGATGGTGGCGGGGAGGTGCGCAATTGGTCTGTCATCGCCATCTCCCCAACCCCCCCTCCCCTTTAAAATTAATGGAAAATGTAAACCCAAACGTAGAGTCGGATTCGTAACCTCGAAGTTACAAGTCGATTCGCTCAACTATCAAGGGGGAGAAAACGCGGCGACTGTGGCGGCACTCGCCACGGATGCGAAGTCAGCATCACGAAGTTGGCGTTAAATTCGAACGTTTGAATCAGTTATTTTCTTTCCGGCCCTTTTCAGCCCTGAACCGTGGAAGCGCCGAAATTCGGGTTTCATTTTTAACGCGGCAGCTTATACCCCCCGAGCGTTACCGACCACTGCCGGTGGTGGTCGGTAAGTTATCCTCCGCCGAAGACGACGCGCGTTACCGATGCACACGTAAAAAATTTTTCGCGAATTTTCGCGAATTTTTCGCGCGGTAAACCTTCGTCCCGCGTCCTCCGTCCGACGAGCCTACTCTCGCCCGCACCCGCCGACCCGTTCTCGAGCTATACGGCGACAAAGAAACTTTGATTTTTCACTAATTTGACGTCACCGAAAAAGTTACGGCCAACTGGGAATTAAAGGTATATTGCCTTTCCGAATTTTCCGGGAGCACGTCGGGCCTTCGACCCCGCTCGGCTCGGCTCGGCTCGGCTCGGCTCGAGGTCGAGGTCGTCGGTAGCGACGATGGTGGCGGGGAGGTGGGCAATTGGTCTGTCATCGCCATCTCCCCAACCCCCCCTCCCCTTTAAAATTAATGGAAAATGTAAACCCAAACGTAGAGTCGGATTCGCAACCTCGAAGTTACAAGTCGATTCGCTCAACTATCAAGGGAGAGAAAACGCGGCGACTGTGGCGGCACTCGCCACGGATGCGAAGTCAGCATCACGAAGTTGGCGTTAAATTCGAACGTTTGATTCAGTTATTTTCTTTCCGGCCCTTTTCAGCCCTGAACCGTGGAAGCGCCGAAATTCGGGTTTCATTTTTAACGCGGCAGCTTATACCCCCCGAGCGTTACCGACCACTGCCGGTGGTGGTCGGTAAGTTATCCTCCGCCGAAGACGACGCGCGTTACCGATGCACACGTAAAAAATTTTTCGCGAATTTTCGCGAATTTTTCGATCGGTAAACCTTCGTCTCCGCGTCCTACGTCCGACGAGCCTACTCTCGCCCGCACCCGTCGACCCGTTCTCGAGCTATACGGCGACAAAGAAACTTTGATTTTTCACTAATTTGACGTCATCGAGAAAGTTACGGAAAACTGGGAATTAAAGGTATATCGCCTTTCCGAGTTTCCCGGGAGTCCGTCGGGCCTTCGGCCCCGCTCGGCTCGAGGTCGAGGTCGTCGGTAGCGACGATGGTGGCGGGGAGGTGCGCAATTGGTCTGTCATCGCCATCTCCCCAACCCCCCCTCCTCTTTAAAATTAATGGAAAATGTAAACCCAAACGTAGAGTCGGATTCGTAACCTCGAAGTTACAAGTCGATTCGCTCAACTATCAAGGGAGAGAAAACGCGGCGACTGTGGCGGCACTCGCCACGGATGCGAAGTCAGCATCACGAAGTTGGCGTTAAATTCGAACGTTTGAATCAGTTATTTTCTTTCCGGCCCTTTTCAGCCCTGAACCGTGGAAGCGCCGAAATTCGGGTTTCATTTTTAACGCGGCAGCTTATACCCCCCGAGCGTTACCGACCACTGCCGGTGGTGGTCGGTAAGTTATCCTCCGCCGAAGACGACGCGCGTTACCGATGCACACGTAAAAAATTTTTCGCGAATTTTCGCGAATTTTTCGCGCGGTAAACCTTCGTCTCCGCGTCTACCGTCCGAAGAGCCTACTCTCGCCCGCACCCGTCGACCCGTTCTCGAGCTATACGGCGACAAAGAAACTTTGATTTTTCACTAATTTGACGTCATCGAGAAAGTTACGGAAAACTGGGAATTAAAGGTATATCGCCTTTCCGAGTTTTCCGGGAGCCCGTCGGGCCTTCGGCCCCGCTCGGCTCGGCTCGGCTCGAGGTCGAGGTCGTCGGTAGCGACGATGGTGGCGGGGAGGTGCGCAATTGGTCTGTCATCGCCATCTCCCCAACCCCCTCACCCCTTTAAAATTAATGGAAAATGTAAACCCAAACGTAGAGTCGGATTCGTAACCTCGAAGTTACAAGTCGATTCGCTCAACTATCAAGGGAGAGAAAACGCGGCGACTGTGGCGGCACTCGCCACGGATGCGAAGTCAGCATCACGAAGTTGGCGTTAAATTCGAACGTTTGAATCAGTTATTTTCTTTCCGGCCCTTTTCAGCCCTGAACCGTGGAAGCGCCGAAATTCGGGTTTCATTTTTAACGCGGCAGCTTATACCCCCCGAGCGTTACCGACCACTGCCGGTGGTGGTCGGTAAGTTATCCTCCGCCGAAGACGACGCGCGTTACCGATGCACACGTAAAAAATTTTTCGCGAATTTTCGCGAATTTTTCGATCGGTAAACCTTCGTCTCCGCGTCCTACGTCCGACGAGCCTACTCTCGCCCGCACCCGTCGACCCGTTCTCGAGCTATACGGCGACAAAGAAACTTTGATTTTTCACTAATTTGACGTCATCGAGAAAGTTACGGAAAACTGGGAATTAAAGGAATATCGCCTTTCCGAGTTTCCCGGGAGCCCGTCGGGCCTTCGGCCCCGCTCGGCTCGGCTCGGCTCGAGGTCGAGGTCGTCGGTAGCGACGATGGTGGCGGGGAGGTGCGCAATTGGTCTGTCATCGCCATCTCCCCAACCCCCCTCCCCTTTAAAATTAATGGAAAATGTAAACCCAAACGTAGAGTCGGATTCGTAACCTCGAAGTTACAAGTCGATTCGCTCAACTATCAAGGGAGAGAAAACGCGGCGACTGTGGCGGCACTCGCCACGGATGCGAAGTCAGCATCACGAAGTTGGCGTTAAATTCGAACGTTTGAATCAGTTATTTTCTTTCCGGCCCTTTTCAGCCCTGAACCGTGGAAGCGCCGAAATTCGGGTTTCATTTTTAACGCGGCAGCTTATACCCCCCGAGCGTTACCGACCACTGCCGGTGGTGGTCGGTAAGTTATCCTCCGCCGAAGACGACGCGCGTTACCGATACACACGTAAAAAATTTTTCGCGAATTTTCGCGAATTTTTCGCGCGGTAAACCTTCGTCTCCGCGTCCTCCGTCCGACGAGCCTACTCTCGCCCGCACCCGTCGACCCGTTCTCGAGCTATACGGCGACAAAGAAACTTTGATTTTTCACTAATTTGACGTCATCGAGAAAGTTACGGAAAACTGGGAATTAAAGGTATATCGCCTTTCCGAGTTTTCCGGGAGCCCGTCGGGCCTTCGGCCCCGCTCGGCTCGGCTCGGCTCGAGGTCGAGGTCGTCGGTAGCGACGATGGTGGCGGGGAGGTGCGCAATTGGTCTGTCATCGCCATCTCCCCAACCCCCCCACCCCTTTAAAATTAATGGAAAATGTAAACCCAAACGTAGAGTCGGATTCGTAACCTCGAAGTTACAAGTCGATTCGCTCAACTATCAAGGGAGAGAAAACGCGGCGACTGTGGCGGCACTCGCCACGGATGCGAAGTCAGCATCACGAAGTTGGCGTTAAATTCGAACGTTTGAATCAGTTATTTTCTTTCCGGCCCTTTTCAGCCCTGAACCGTGGAAGCGCCGAAATTCGGGTTTCATTTTTAACGCGGCAGCTTATACCCCCCGAGCGTTACCGACCACTGCCGGTGGTGGTCGGTAAGTTATCCTCCGCCGAAGACGACGCGCGTTACCGATACACACGTAAAAAATTTTTCGCGAATTTTCGCGAATTTTTCGCGCGGTAAACCTTCGTCTCCGCGTCCTCCGTCCGACGAGCCTACTCTCGCCCGCACCCGTCGACCCGTTCTCGAGCTATACGGCGACAAAGAAACTTTGATTTTTCACTAATTTGACGTCATCGAGAAAGTTACGGAAAACTGGGAATTAAAGGTATATCGCCTTTCCGAGTTTTCCGGGAGCCCGTCGGGCCTTCGGCCCCGCTCGGCTCGGCTCGGCTCGAGGTCGAGGTCGTCGGTAGCGACGATGGTGGCGGGGAGGTGCGCAATTGGTCTGTCATCGCCATCTCCCCAACCCCCCCACCCCTTTAAAATTAATGGAAAATGTAAACCCAAACGTAGAGTCGGATTCGTAACCTCGAAGTTACAAGTCGATTCGCTCAACTATCAAGGGAGAGAAAACGCGGCGACAGTGGCGGCACTCGCCACGGATGCGAAGTCAGCATCACGAAGTTGGCGTTAAATTCGAACGTTTGAATCAGTTATTTTCTTTCCGGCCCTTTTCAGCCCTGACCCGGGAAGCGCCGAAATTCGGGTTTCATTTTTAACGCGGCAGCTTATACTCCCCGAGCGTTACCGACCACTGACGGTGGTGGTCGGTAAGTTATCCCTCGCCGAAGACGACGCGCGTTACCGATGCACACGTAAAAAATTTTTCGCGAATTTTCGCGAATTTTTCGAGCGGTAAACCTTCGTCTCCGCGTCCTCCGTCCGACGAGCCTACTCTCGCCCGCACCCGTCGACCCGTTCTCGAGCTATACGGCGACAAAGAAACTTTGATTTTTCACTAATTTGACGTCATCGAGAAAGTTACGGAAAACTGGGAATTAAAGGTATATCGCCTTTCCGAGTTTTCCGGGAGCCCGTCGGGCCTTCGGCCCCGCTCGGCTCGGCTCGGCTCGAGGTCGAGGTCGTCGGTAGCGACGATGGTGGCGGGGAGGTGCGCAATTGGTCTGTCATCGCCATCTCCCCAACCCCCCCTCCCCTTTAAAATTAATGGAAAATGTAAACCCAAACGTAGAGTCGGATTCGTAACCTCGAAGTTACAAGTCGATTCGCTCAACTATCAAGGGAGAGGAAACGCGGCGACTGTGGCGGCACTCGCCACGGATGCGAAGTCAGCATCACGAAGTTGGCGTTAAATTCGAACGTTTGAATCAGTTATTTTCTTTCCGGCCCTTTTCAGCCCTGAACCGTGGAAGCGCCGAAATTCGGGTTTCATTTTTAACGCGGCAGCTTATACCCCCCGAGCGTTACCGACCACTGCCGGTGGTGGTCGGTAAGTTATCCTCCGCCGAGGACGACGCGCGTTACCGATGCACACGTAAAAAATTTTTCGCAAATTTCCGCGAATTTTTCGCGCGGTAAACCTTCGTCCCGCGTCCTCCGTCCGACGAGCCTACTCTCGCCCGCACCCGTCGACCCGTTCTCGAGCTATACGGCGACAAAGAAACTTTGATTTTTCACTAATTTGACGTCACCGAAAAAGTTACGGCCAACTGGGAATTAAAGGTATATTGCCTTTCCGAATTTTCCGGGATCACGTCGGGCCTTCGACCCCGCTCGGCTCGGCTCGGCTCGGCTCGGCTCGAGGTCGAGGTCGTCGGTAGCGACGATGGTGGCGGGGAGGTGGGCAATTGGTCTGTCATCGCCATCTCCCCAACCCCCCCTCCCCTTTAAAATTAATGGAAAATGTAAACCCAAACGTAGAGTCGGATTCGCAACCTCGAAGTTACAAGTCGATTCGCTCAACTATCAAGGGAGAGAAAACGCGGCGACTGTGGCGGCACTCGCCACGGATGCGAAGTCAGCATCACGAAGTTGGCGTTAAATTCGAACGTTTGAATCAGTTATTTTTTTTCCGGCCCTTTTCAGCCCTGAGCCGTGGAAGCGCCGAAATTCGGGTTTCATTTTTAACGCGGCAGCTTATATCCCCCGAGCGTTACCGACCACTGCTGGTGGTGGTCGGTAAGTTATCCTCCGCCGAAGACGACGCGCGTTACCGATGCGCACGTAAAAAATTTTTCGCGAATTTTCGCGAATTTTTCGCGCGGTAAACCTTCGTCTCCGCGTCCTCCGTCCGACGAGCCTACTCTCGCCCGCACCCGTCCACCCGTTCTCGAGCTATACGGCGACAAAGAAACTTTGATTTTTCACTAATTTGACGTCATCGAGAAAGTTACGGAAAACTGGGAATTAAAGGTATATCGCCTTTCCGAGTTTCCCGGGAGCCCGTCGGGCCTTCGGCCCCGCTCGGCTCGGCTCGGCTCGAGGTCGAGGTCGTCGGTAGCGACGATGGTGGCGGGGAGGTGCGCAATTGGTCTGTCATCGCCATCTCCCCAACCCCCCCTCCCCTTTAAAATTAATGGAAAATGTAAACCCAAACGTAGAGTCGGATTCGTAACGTCGAAGTTACAAGTCGATTCGCTCAACTATCAAGGGAGAGAAAACGCGGCGACTGTGGCGGCACTCGCCACGGATGCGAAGTCAGCATCACGAAGTTGGCGTTAAATTCGAACGTTTGAATCAGTTATTTTCTTTCCGGCCCTTTTCAGCCCTGAACCGTGGAAGCGCCGAAATTCGGGTTTCATTTTTAACGCGGCAGCTTATACCCCCCGAGCGTTACCGACCACTGCCGGTGGTGGTCGGTAAGTTATCCTCCGCCGAAGACGACGCGCGTTACCGATACACACGTAAAAAATTTTTCGCGAATTTTCGCGAATTTTTCGCGCGGTAAACCTTCGTCTCCGCGTCCTCCGTCCGACGAGCCTACTCTCGCCCGCACCCGTCGACCCGTTCTCGAGCTATACGGCGACAAAGAAACTTTGATTTTTCACTAATTTGACGTCATCGAGAAAGTTACGGAAAACTGGGAATTAAAGGTATATCGCCTTTCCGAGTTTTCCGGGAGCCCGTCGGGCCTTCGGCCCCGCTCGGCTCGGCTCGGCTCGAGGTCGAGGTCGTCGGTAGCGACGATGGTGGCGGGGAGGTGCGCAATTGGTCTGTCATCGCCATCTCCCCAACCCCCCCACCCCTTTAAAATTAATGGAAAATGTAAACCCAAACGTAGAGTCGGATTCGTAACCTCGAAGTTACAAGTCGATTCGCTCGACTATCAAGGGAGAGAAAACGCGGCGACAGTGGCGGCACTCGCCACGGATGCGAAGTCAGCATCACGAAGTTGGCGTTAAATTCGAACGTTTGAATCAGTTATTTTCTTTCCGGCCCTTTTCAGCCCTGACCCGGGAAGCGCCGAAATTCGGGTTTCATTTTTAACGCGGCAGCTTATACTCCCCGAGCGTTACCGACCACTGACGGTGGTGGTCGGTAAGTTATCCTTCGCCGAAGACGACGCGCGTTACCGATGCACACGTAAAAAATTTTTCGCGAATTTTCGCGAATTTTTCGAGCGGTAAACCTTCGTCTCCGCGTCCTCCGTCCGACGAGCCTACTCTCGCCCGCACCCGTCGACCCGTTCTCGAGCTATACGGCGACAAAGAAACTTTGATTTTTCACTAATTTGACGTCATCGAGAAAGTTACGGAAAACTGGGAATTAAAGGTATATCGCCTTTCCGAGTTTTCCGGGAGCCCGTCGGGCCTTCGGCCCCGCTCGGCTCGGCTCGGCTCGAGGTCGAGGTCGTCGGTAGCGACGATGGTGGCGGGGAGGTGCGCAATTGGTCTGTCATCGCCATCTCCCCAACCCCCCCTCCCCTTTAAAATTAATGGAAAATGTAAACCCAAACGTAGAGTCGGATTCGTAACCTCGAAGTTACAAGTCGATTCGCTCAACTATCAAGGGGGAGAAAACGCGGCGACTGTGGCGGCACTCGCCACGGATGCGAAGTCAGCATCACGAAGTTGGCGTTAAATTCGAACGTTTGAATCAGTTATTTTCTTTCCGGCCCTTTTCAGCCCTGAACCGTGGAAGCGCCGAAATTCGGGTTTCATTTTTAACGCGGCAGCTTATACCCCCCGAGCGTTACCGACCACTGCCGGTGGTGGTCGGTAAGTTATCCTCCGCCGAAGACGACGCGCGTTACCGATGCACACGTAAAAAATTTTTCGCGAATTTTCGCGAATTTTTCGATCGGTAAACCTTCGTCTCCGCGTCCTACGTCCGACGAGCCTACTCTCGCCCGCACCCGTCGACCCGTTCTCGAGCTATACGGCGACAAAGAAACTTTGATTTTTCACTAATTTGACGTCATCGAGAAAGTTACGGAAAACTGGGAATTAAAGGTATATCGCCTTTCCGAGTTTCCCGGGAGTCCGTCGGGCCTTCGGCCCCGCTCGGCTCGGCTCGGCTCGAGGTCGAGGTCGTCGGTAGCGACGATGGTGGCGGGGAGGTGGGCAATTGGTCTGTCATCGCCATCTCCCCAACCCCCCCTCCCCTTTAAAATTAATGGAAAATGTAAACCCAAACGTAGAGTCGGATTCGCAACCTCGAAGTTACAAGTCGATTCGCTCAACTATCAAGGGAGAGAAAACGCGGCGACTGTGGCGGCACTCGCCACGGATGCGAAGTCAGCATCACGAAGTTGGCGTTAAATTCGAACGTTTGAATCAGTTATTTTTTTCCGGCCCTTTTCAGCCCTGAGCCGTGGAAGCGCCGAAATTCGGGTTTCATTTTTAACGCGGCAGCTTATACCCCCCGAGCGTTACCGACCACTGCTGGTGGTGGTCGGTAAGTTATCCTCCGCCGAAGACGACGCGCGTTACCGATGCGCACGTAAAAAATTTTTCGCGAATTTTCGCGAATTTTTCGCGCGGTAAACCTTCGTCTCCGCGTCCTCCGTCCGACGAGCCTACTCTCGCCCGCACCCGTCGACCCGTTCTCGAGCTATACGGCGACAAAGAAACTTTGATTTTTCACTAATTTGACGTCATCGAGAAAGTTACGGCCAACTGGGAATTAAAGGTATATCGCCTTTCCGAGTTTTCCGGGAGCCCGTCGGGCCTTCGGTCCCGCTCGGCTCGGCTCGGCTCGGCTCGGCTCGGCTCGGCTCGAGGTCGAGGTCGTCGGTAGCGACGATGGTGGCGGGGAGGTGGGCAATTGGTCTGTCATCGCCATCTCCCCAACCCCCCCTCCCCTTTAAAATTAATGGAAAATGTAAACCTAAACGTAGAGTCGGATTCGTAACCTCGAAGTTACAAGTCGATTCGCTCAACTATCAAGGGAGAGAAAACGCGGCGACAGTGGCGGCACTCGCCACGGATGCGAAGTCAGCATCACGAAGTTGGCGTTAAATTCGAACGTTTGAATCAGTTATTTTCTTTCCGGCCCTTTTCAGCCCTGACCCGGGAAGCGCCGAAATTCGGGTTTCATTTTTAACGCGGCAGCTTATACTCCCCGAGCGTTACCGACCACTGACGGTGGTGGTCGGTAAGTTATCCTTCGCCGAAGACGACGCGCGTTACCGATGCACACGTAAAAAATTTTTCGCGAATTTTCGCGAATTTTTCGAGCGGTAAACCTTCGTCTCCGCGTCCTCCGTCCGACGAGCCTACTCTCGCCCGCACCCGTCGACCCGTTCTCGAGCTATACGGCGACAAAGAAACTTTGATTTTTCACTAATTTGACGTCATCGAGAAAGTTACGGAAAACTGGGAATTAAAGGTATATCGCCTTTCCGAGTTTTCCGGGAGCCCGTCGGGCCTTCGGCCCCGCTCGGCTCGGCTCGGCTCGAGGTCGAGGTCGTCGGTAGCGACGATGGTGGCGGGGAGGTGCGCAATTGGTCTGTCATCGCCATCTCCCCAACCCCCCCTCCCCTTTAAAATTAATGGAAAATGTAAACCCAAACGTAGAGTCGGATTCGTAACCTCGAAGTTACAAGTCGATTCGCTCAACTATCAAGGGGGAGAAAACGCGGCGACTGTGGCGGCACTCGCCACGGATGCGAAGTCAGCATCACGAAGTTGGCGTTAAATTCGAACGTTTGAATCAGTTATTTTCTTTCCGGCCCTTTTCAGCCCTGAACCGTGGAAGCGCCGAAATTCGGGTTTCATTTTTAACGCGGCAGCTTATACCCCCCGAGCGTTACCGACCACTGCCGGTGGTGGTCGGTAAGTTATCCTCCGCCGAAGACGACGCGCGTTACCGATGCACACGTAAAAAATTTTTCGCGAATTTTCGCGAATTTTTCGATCGGTAAACCTTCGTCTCCGCGTCCTACGTCCGACGAGCCTACTCTCGCCCGCACCCGTCGACCCGTTCTCGAGCTATACGGCGACAAAGAAACTTTGATTTTTCACTAATTTGACGTCATCGAGAAAGTTACGGAAAACTGGGAATTAAAGGTATATCGCCTTTCCGAGTTTCCCGGGAGTCCGTCGGGCCTTCGGCCCCGCTCGGCTCGGCTCGGCTCGAGGTCGAGGTCGTCGGTAGCGACGATGGTGGCGGGGAGGTGGGCAATTGGTCTGTCATCGCCATCTCCCCAACCCCCCCTCCCCTTTAAAATTAATGGAAAATGTAAACCCAAACGTAGAGTCGGATTCGCAACCTCGAAGTTACAAGTCGATTCGCTCAACTATCAAGGGAGAGAAAACGCGGCGACTGTGGCGGCACTCGCCACGGATGCGAAGTCAGCATCACGAAGTTGGCGTTAAATTCGAACGTTTGAATCAGTTATTTTTTTCCGGCCCTTTTCAGCCCTGAGCCGTGGAAGCGCCGAAATTCGGGTTTCATTTTTAACGCGGCAGCTTATACCCCCCGAGCGTTACCGACCACTGCTGGTGGTGGTCGGTAAGTTATCCTCCGCCGAAGACGACGCGCGTTACCGATGCGCACGTAAAAAATTTTTCGCGAATTTTCGCGAATTTTTCGCGCGGTAAACCTTCGTCTCCGCGTCCTCCGTCCGACGAGCCTACTCTCGCCCGCACCCGTCGACCCGTTCTCGAGCTATACGGCGACAAAGAAACTTTGATTTTTCACTAATTTGACGTCATCGAGAAAGTTACGGCCAACTGGGAATTAAAGGTATATCGCCTTTCCGAGTTTTCCGGGAGCCCGTCGGGCCTTCGGTCCCGCTCGGCTCGGCTCGGCTCGGCTCGGCTCGGCTCGGCTCGGCTCGGCTCGGCTCGAGGTCGAGGTCGTCGGTAGCGACGATGGTGGCGGGGAGGTGGGCAATTGGTCTGTCATCGCCATCTCCCCAACCCCCCCACCCCTTTAAAATTAATGGAAAATGTAAACCTAAACGTAGAGTCGGATTCGTAACCTCGAAGTTACAAGTCGATTCGCTCAACTATCAAGGGAGAGAAAACGCGGCGACTGTGGCGGCACTCGCCACGGATGCGAAGTCAGCATCACGAAGTTGGCGTTAAATTCGAACGTTTGAATCAGTTATTTTCTTTCCGGCCCTTTTCAGCCCTGAACCGTGGAAGCGCCGAAATTCGGGTTTCATTTTTAACGCGGCAGCTTATACCCCCCTAGCGTTACCGACCACTGCCGGTGGTGGTCGGTAAGTTATCCTCCGCCGAAGACGACGCGCGTTACCGATGCACACGTAAAAAATTTTTCGCGAATTTTCGCGAATTTTTCGATCGGTAAACCTTCGTCTCCGCGTCCTCCGTCCGACGAGCCTACTCTCGCCCGTACCCGTCGACCCGTTCTCGAGCTATACGGCGACAAAGAAACTTTGATTTTTCACTAATTTGACGTCATCGAGAAAGTTACGGAAAACTGGGAATTAAAGGTATATCGGCTTTCCGAGTTTCCCGGGAGCCCGTCGGGACTTCGGCCCCGCTCGGCTCGGCTCGGCTCGAGGTCGAGGTCGTCGGTAGCGACGATGGTGGCGGGGAGGTGCGCAATTGGTCTGTCATCGCCATCTCCCCAACCCCCCCTCCCCTTTAAAATTAATGGAAAATGTAAACCCAAACGTAGAGTCGGATTCGTAACCTCGAAGTTACAAGTCGATTCGCTCAACTATCAAGGGAGAGAAAACGCGGCGACTGTGGCGGCACTCGCCACGGATGCGAAGTCAGCATCACGAAGTTGGCGTTAAATTCGAACGTTTGAATCAGTTATTTTCTTTCCGGCCCTTTTCAGCCCTGAACCGTGGAAGCGCCGAAATTCGGGTTTCATTTTTAACGCGGCAGCTTATATCCCCCGAGCGTTACCGACCACTGCCGGTGGTGGTCGGTAAGTTATCCTCCGCCGAAGACGACGCGCGTTACCGATGCACACGAAAAAAATTTTTCGCGAATTTTCGCGAATTTTTCGCGCGGTAAACCTTCGTCTCCGCGTCCTCCGTCCGACGAGCCTACTCTCGCCCGCACCCGTCCACCCGTTCTCGAGCTATACGGCGACAAAGAAACTTTGATTTTTCACTAATTTGACGTCATCGAGAAAGTTACGGAAAACTGGGAATTAAAGGTATATCGCCTTTCCGAATTTTCCGGGAGCCCGTCGGGCCTTCGGTCCCGCTCGGCTCGGCTCGGCTCGGCCCGGCTCGAGGTCGAGGTCGTCGGTAGCGACGATGGTGGCGGGGAGGTGGGCAATTGGTCTGTCATCGCCATCTCCCCAACCCCCCCTCCCCTTTAAAATTAATGGAAAATGTAAACCCAAACGTAGAGTCGGAATCGTAACCTCGAAGTTACAAGTCGATTCGCTCAACTATCAAGGGAGAGAAAACGCGGCGACTGTGGCGGCACTCGCCACGGATGCGAAGTCAGCATCACGAAGTTGGCGTTAAATTCGAACGTTTGAATCAGTTATTTTCTTTCCGGCCCTTTTCAGCCCTGAACCGTGGAAGCGCCGAAATTCGGGTTTCATTTTTAACGCGGCAGCTTATACCCCCCTAGCGTTACCGACCACTGCCGGTGGTGGTCGGTAAGTTATCCTCCGCCGAAGACGACGCGCGTTAGCGATGCACACGAAAAAAATTTTTCGCGAATTTTCGCGAATTTTTCGCGCGGTAAACCTTCGTCTCCGCGTCCTCCGTCCGACGAGCCTACTCTCGCCCGCACCCGTCGACCCGTTCTCGAGCTATACGGCGACAAAGAAACTTTGATTTTTCACTAATTTGACGTCATCGTGAAAGTTACGGAAAACTGGGAATTAAAGGTATATCGCCTTTCCGAGTTTTCCGGGAGCCCGTCGGGCCTTCGGCCCCGCTCGGCTCGGCTCGGCTCGAGGTCGAGGTCGTCGGTAGCGACGATGGTGGCGGGGAGGTGCGCAATTGGTCTGTCATCGCCATCTCCCCAACCCCCCCCACCACTTTAAAATTAATGGAAAATGTAAACCCAAACGTAGAGTCGGATTCGTAACCTCGAAGTTACAAGTCGATTCGCTCAACTATCAAGGGAGAGAAAACGCGGCGACAGTGGCGGCACTCGCCACGGATGCGAAGTCAGCATCACGAAGTTGGCGTTAAATTCGAACGTTTGAATCAGTTATTTTCTTTCCGGCCCTTTTCAGCCCTGACCCGGGAAGCGCCGAAATTCGGGTTTCATTTTTAACGCGGCAGCTTATACTCCCCGAGCGTTACCGACCACTGACGGTGGTGGTCGGTAAGTTATCCTTCGCCGAAGACGACGCGCGTTACCGATGCACACGTAAAAAATTTTTCGCGAATTTTCGCGAATTTTTCGAGCGGTAAACCTTCGTCTCCGCGTCCTCCGTCCGACGAGCCTACTCTCGCCCGCACCCGTCGACCCGTTCTCGAGCTATACGGCGACAAAGAAACTTTGATTTTTCACTAATTTGACGTCATCGAGAAAGTTACGGAAAACTGGGAATTAAAGGTATATCGCCTTTCCGAGTTTTCCGGGAGCCCGTCGGGCCTTCGGCCCCGCTCGGCTCGGCTCGGCTCGAGGTCGAGGTCGTCGGTAGCGACGATGGTGGCGGGGAGGTGGGCAATTGGTCTGTCATCGCCATCTCCCCAACCCCCCCTCCCCTTTAAAATTAATGGAAAATGTAAACCCAAACGTAGAGTCGGATTCGCAACCTCGAAGTTACAAGTCGATTCGCTCAACTATCAAGGGAGAGAAAACGCGGCGACTGTGGCGGCACTCGCCACGGATGCGAAGTCAGCATCACGAAGTTGGCGTTAAATTCGAACGTTTGAATCAGTTATTTTCTTTCCGGCCCTTTTCAGCCCTGAACCGTGGAAGCGCCGAAACTCGGGTTTCATTTTTAACGCGGCAGCTTATACCCCCCGAGCGTTACCGACCACTGCCGGTGGTGGTCGGTAAGTTATCCTCCGCCGAAGACGACGCGCGTTACCGATGCACACGTAAAAAATTTTTCGCGAATTTTCGCGAATTTTTCGCGCGGTAAACCTTCGTCTCCGCGTCCTCCGTCCGACGAGCCTAATCTCGCCCGCACCCGTCGACCCGTTCTCGAGCTATACGGCGACAAAGAAACTTTGATTTTTCACTAATTTGACGTCATCGAGAAAGTTACGGCCAACTGGGAATTAAAGGTATATCGCCTATCCGAGTTTTCCGGGAGCCCGTCGGGCCTTCGGTCCCGCTCGGCTCGGCTCGGCTCGGCCCGGCTCGAGGTCGAGGTCGTCGGTAGCGACGATGGTGGCGGGGAGGTGGGCAATTGGTCTGTCATCGCCATCTCCCCAACCCCCCCTCCCCTTTAAAATTAATGGAAAATGTAAACCCAAACGTAGAGTCGGATTCGTAACCTCGAAGTTACAAGTCGATTCGCTCAACTATCAAGGGAGAGAAAACGCGGCGACTGTGGCGGCACTCGCCACGGATGCGAAGTCAGCATCACGAAGTTGGCGTTAAATTCGAACGTTTGAATCAGTTATTTTCTTTCCGGCCCTTTTCAGCCCTGAACCGTGGAAGCGCCGAAATTCGGGTTTCATTTTTAACGCGGCAGCTTATACCCCCCTAGCGTTACCGACCACTGCCGGTGGTGGTCGGTAAGTTATCCTCCGCCGAAGACGACGCGCGTTACCGATGCACACGTAAAAAATTTTTCGCGAATTTTCGCGAATTTTTCGATCGGTAAACCTTCGTCTCCGCGTCCTCCGTCCGACGAGCCTACTCTCGCCCGCACCCGTCGACCCGTTCTCGAGCTATACGGCGACGAAAAAACTTTGATTTTTCACTAATTTGACGTCATCGAGAAAGTTACGGAAAACTGGGAATTAAAGGTATATCGCCTTTCCGAGTTTCCCGGGAGCCCGTCGGGCCTTCGGCCCCGCTCGGCTCGGCTCGGCTCGAGGTCGAGGTCGTCGGTAGCGACGATGGTGGCGGGGAGGTGCGCAATTGGTCTGCCATCGCCATCTCCCCAACCCCCCCTCCCCTTTAAAATTAATGGAAAATGTAAACCCAAACGTAGAGTCGGATTCGTAACCTCGAAGTTACATGTCGATTCGCTCAACTATCAAGGGAGAGAAAACGCGGCGACAGTGGCGGCACTCGCCACGGATGCGAAGTCAGCATCACGAAGTTGGCGTTAAATTCGAACGTTTGAATCAGTTATTTTCTTTCCGGCCCTTTTCAGCCCTGAACCGTGGAAGAGCCGAAATTCGGGTTTCATTTTTAACGCGGCAGCTTATACCCCCCGAGCGTTACCGACCACTGCCGGTGGTGGTCGGTAAGTTATCCTCCGCCGAAGACGACGCGCGTTACCGATGCACACGAAAAAAATTTTTCGCGAATTTTCGCGAATTTTTCGCGAATTTTCGCGAATTTTTCGCATGGTAAACCTTCGTCTCCGCGTCCTCCGTCCGACGAGCCTACTCTCGCCCGCACCCGTCGACCCGTTCTCGAGCTATACGGCGACAAAGAAACTTTGATTTTTCACTAATTTGACGTCATCGAGAAAGTTACGGAAAACTGGGAATTAAAGGTATATCGCCTTTCCGAGTTTTCCGGGAGCCCGTCGGGCCTTCGGCCCCGCTCGGCTCGGCTCGGCTCGAGGTCGAGGTCGTCGGTAGCGACGATGGTGGCGGGGAGGTGGGCAATTGGTCTGTCATCGCCATCTCCCCAACCCCCCCTCCCCTTTAAAATTAATGGAAAATGTAAACCCAAACGTAGAGTCGGATTCGCAACCTCGAAGTTACAAGTCGATTCGCTCAACTATCAAGGGAGAGAAAACGCGGCGACTGTGGCGGCACTCGCCACGGATGCGAAGTCAGCATCACGAAGTTGGCGTTAAATTCGAACGTTTGAATCAGTTATTTTCTTTCCGGCCCTTTTCAGCCCTGAACCGTGGAAGCGCCGAAATTCGGGTTTCATTTTTAACGCGGCAGCTTATACCCCCCGAGCGTTACCGACCACTGCCGGTGGTGGTCGGTAAGTTATCCTCCGCCGAAGACGACGCGCGTTACCGATGCACACGTAAAAAATTTTTCGCGAATTTTCGCGAATTTTTCGCGCGGTAAACCTTCGTCTCCGCGTCCTCCGTCCGACGAGCCTAATCTCGCCCGCACCCGTCGACCCGTTCTCGAGCTATACGGCGACAAAGAAACTTTGATTTTTCACTAATTTGACGTCATCGAGAAAGTTACGGCCAACTGGGAATTAAAGGTATATCGCCTATCCGAGTTTTCCGGGAGCCCGTCGGGCCTTCGGTCCCGCTCGGCTCGGCTCGGCTCGGCCCGGCTCGAGGTCGAGGTCGTCGGTAGCGACGATGGTGGCGGGGAGGTGGGCAATTGGTCTGTCATCGCCATCTCCCCAACCCCCCCTCCCCTTTAAAATTAATGGAAAATGTAAACCCAAACGTAGAGTCGGATTCGTAACCTCGAAGTTACAAGTCGATTCGCTCAACTATCAAGGGAGAGAAAACGCGGCGACTGTGGCGGCACTCGCCACGGATGCGAAGTCAGCATCACGAAGTTGGCGTTAAATTCGAACGTTTGAATCAGTTATTTTCTTTCCGGCCCTTTTCAGCCCTGAACCGTGGAAGCGCCGAAATTCGGGTTTCATTTTTAACGCGGCAGCTTATACCCCCCTAGCGTTACCGACCACTGCCGGTGGTGGTCGGTAAGTTATCCTCCGCCGAAGACGACGCGCGTTACCGATGCACACGTAAAAAATTTTTCGCGAATTTTCGCGAATTTTTCGATCGGTAAACCTTCGTCTCCGCGTCCTCCGTCCGACGAGCCTACTCTCGCCCGCACCCGTCGACCCGTCCTCGAGCTATACGGCGACGAAGAAACTTTGATTTTTCACTAATTTGACGTCATCGAGAAAGTTACGGAAAACTGGGAATTAAAGGTATATCGCCTTTCCGAGTTTCCCGGGAGCCCGTCGGGCCTTCGGCCCCGCTCGGCTCGGCTCGGCTCGAGGTCGAGGTCGTCGGTAGCGACGATGGTGGCGGGGAGGTGCGCAATTGGTCTGTCATCGCCATCTCCCCAACCCCCCCTCCCCTTTAAAATTAATGGAAAATGTAAACCCAAACGTAGAGTCGGATTCGTAACCTCGAAGTTACATGTCGATTCGCTCAACTATCAAGGGAGAGAAAACGCGGCGACTGTGGCGGCACTCGCCACGGATTCGAAGTCAGCATCACGAAGTTGGCGTTAAATTCGAACGTTTGAATCAGTTATTTTCTTTCCGGCACTTTTCAGCCCTGAACCGTGGAAGAGCCGAAATTCGGGTTTCATTTTTAACGCGGCAGCTTATACCCCCCGAGCGTTACCGACCACTGCCGGTGGTGGTCGGTAAGTTATCCTCCGCCGAAGACGACGCGCGTTACCGATGCACACGAAAAAAATTTTTCGCGAATTTTCGCGAATTTTTCGCGCGGTAAACCTTCGTCTCCGCGTCCTCCGTCCGACGAGCCTACTCTCGCCCGCACCCGTCCACCCGTTCTCGAGCTATACGGCGACAAAGAAACTTTGATTTTTCACTAATTTGACGTCATCGAGAAAGTTACGGAAAACTGGGAATTAAAGGTATATCGCCTTTCCGAATTTTCCGGGAGCCCGTCGGGCCTTCGGTCCCGCTCGGCTCGGCTCGGCTCGGCCCGGCTCGAGGTCGAGGTCGTCGGTAGCGACGATGGTGGCGGGGAGGTGGGCAATTGGTCTGTCATCGCCATCTCCCCAACCCCCCCTCCCCTTTAAAATTAATGGAAAATGTAAACCCAAACGTAGAGTCGGATTCGTAACCTCGAAGTTACAAGTCGATTCGCTCAACTATCAAGGGAGAGAAAACGCGGCGACTGTGGCGGCACTCGCCACGGATGCGAAGTCAGCATCACGAAGTTGGCGTTAAATTCGAACGTTTGAATCAGTTATTTTCTTTCCGGCCCTTTTCAGCCCTGAACCGTGGAAGCGCCGAAATTCGGGTTTCATTTTTAACGCGGCAGCTTATACCCCCCTAGCGTTACCGACCACTGCCGGTGGTGGTCGGTAAGTTATCCTCCGCCGAAGACGACGCGCGTTACCGATGCACACGTAAAAAATTTTTCGCGAATTTTCGCGAATTTTTCGATCGGTAAACCTTCGTCTCCGCGTCCTCCGTCCGACGAGCCTACTCTCGCCCGCACCCGTCGACCCGTTCTCGAGCTATACGGCGACGAAGAAACTTTGATTTTTCACTAATTTGACGTCATCGAGAAAGTTACGGAAAACTGGGAATTAAAGGTATATCGCCTTTCCGAGTTTTCCGGGAGCCCGTCGGGCCTTCGGCCCCGCTCGGCTCGGCTCGGCTCGAGGTCGAGGTCGTCGGTAGCGACGATGGTGGCGGGGAGGTGCGCAATTGGTCTGTCATCGCCATCTCCCCAACCCCCCCACCACTTTAAAATTAATGGAAAATGTAAACCCAAACGTAGAGTCGGATTCGTAACCTCGAAGTTACAAGTCGATTCGCTCAACTATCAAGGGAGAGAAAACGCGGCGACAGTGGCGGCACTCGCCACGGATGCGAAGTCAGCATCACGAAGTTGGCGTTAAATTCGAACGTTTGAATCAGTTATTTTCTTTCCGGCCCTTTTCAGCCCTGACCCGGGAAGCGCCGAAATTCGGGTTTCATTTTTAACGCGGCAGCTTATACTCCCCGAGCGTTACCGACCACTGACGGTGGTGGTCGGTAAGTTATCCTTCGCCGAAGACGACGCGCGTTACCGATGCACACGTAAAAAATTTTTCGCGAATTTTCGCGAATTTTTCGAGCGGTAAACCTTCGTCTCCGCGTCCTCCGTCCGACGAGCCTACTCTCGCCCGCACCCGTCGACCCGTTCTCGAGCTATACGGCGACAAAGAAACTTTGATTTTTCACTAATTTGACGTCATCGAGAAAGTTACGGAAAACTGGGAATTAAAGGTATATCGCCTTTCCGAGTTTCCCGGGAGCCCGTCGGGCCTTCGGCCCCGCTCGGCTCGGCTCGGCTCGAGGGCGAGGTCGTCGGTAGCGACGATGGTGGCGGGGAGGTGCGCAATTGGTCTGTCATCGCCATCTCCCCAACCCCCCCTCCCCTTTAAAATTAATGGAAAATGTAAACCCAAACGTAGAGTCGGATTCGTAACCTCGAAGTTACAAGTCGATTCGCTCAACTATCAAGGGAGAGAAAACGCGGCGACTGTGGCGGCACTCGCCACGGATGCGAAGTCAGCATCACGAAGTTGGCGTTAAATTCGAACGTTTGAATCAGTTATTTTCTTTCCGGCCCTTTTCAGCCCTGAACCGTGGAAGCGCCGAAATTCGGGTTTCATTTTTAACGCGGCAGCTTATACCCCCCTAGCGTTACCGACCACTGCCGGTGGTGGTCGGTAAGTTATCCTCCGCCGAAGACGACGCGCGTTACCGATGCACACGTAAAAAATTTTTCGCGAATTTTCGCGAATTTTTCGCGCGGTAAACCTTCGTCTCCGCGTCCTCCGTCCGACGAGCCTACTCTCGCCCGCACCCGTCGACCCGTTCTCGAGCTATACGGCGACAAAGAAACTTTGATTTTTCACTAATTTGACGTCATCGAGAAAGTTACGGAAAACTGGGAATTAAAGGTATATCGCCTTTCCGAGTTTTCCGGGAGCCCGTCGGGCCTTCGGCCCCGCTCGGCTCGGCTCGGCTCGAGGTCGAGGTCGTCGGTAGCGACGATGGTGGCGGGGAGAACCGCAATTGGTCTGTCATCGCCATCCCCCAAACCCCCCCCCCCTTTAAAATTAATGGAAAATGTAAACCCAAACGTAGAGTCGGATTCGTAACCTCGAAGTTACAAGTCGATTCGCTCAACTATCAAGGGAGAGAAAACGCGGCGACTGTGGCGAAACTTGCCACGGATGCGAAGTCAGCATCACGAAGTTGGCGTTAAATTCGAACGTTTGAATCAGTTATTTTCTTTCCGGCCCTTTTCAGCCCTGAAACGTGGAAGCGCCGAAATTCGGGTTTCATTTTTAACGCGGCAGCTTATACCCCCCGAGCGTTACCGACCACTGCCGGTGGTGGTAGGTAAGTTATCCTCCGCCGAAGACGACGCGCGTTACCGATGCACACGTAAAAAATTTTTCGCTAATTTTCGCGAATTTTTCGCGCGGTAAACCTTCGTCTCCGCGTCCTCCGTCCGACGAGCCTACTCTCGCCCGCACCCGTCCATCCGTTCTCGAGCTATACGGCGACAAAGAAACTTTGATTTTTCACTAATTTGACGTCATCGAGAAAGTTACGGAAAACTGGGAATTAAAGGTATATCGCCTTTCCGAGTTTCCCGGGAGCCCGTCGGGCCTTCGGCCCCGCTCGGCTCGGCTCGGCTCGAGGTCGAGGTCGTCGGTAGCGACGATGGTGGCGGGGAGGTGCGCAATTGGTCTGTCATCGCCATCTCCCCAACCCCCCCTCCCCTTTAAAATTAATGGAAAATGTAAACCCAAACGTAGAGTCGGATTCGTAACCTCGAAGTTACAAGTCGATTCGCTCAACTATCAAGGGAGAGAAAACGCGGCGACTGTGGCGAAACTTGCCACGGATGCGAAGTCAGCATCACGAAGTTGGCGTTAAATTCGAACGTTTGAATCAGTTATTTTCTTTCCGGCCCTTTTCAGCCCTGAAACGTGGAAGCGCCGAAATTCGGGTTTCATTTTTAACGCGGCAGCTTATACCCCCCGAGCGTTACCGACCACTGCCGGTGGTGGTAGGTAAGTTATCCTCCGCCGAAGACGACGCGCGTTACCGATGCACACGTAAAAAATTTTTCGCTAATTTTCGCGAATTTTTCGCGCGGTAAACCTTCGTCTCCGCGTCCTCCGTCCGACGAGCCTACTCTCGCCCGCACCCGTCCATCCGTTCTCGAGCTATACGGCGACAAAGAAACTTTGATTTTTCACTAATTTGACGTCATCGAGAAAGTTACGGAAAACTGGGAATTAAAGGTATATCGCCTTTCCGAGTTTCCCGGGAGCCCGTCGGGCCTTCGGCCCCGCTCGGCTCGGCTCGGCTCGAGGTCGAGGTCGTCGGTAGCGACGATGGTGGCGGGGAGGTGCGCAATTGGTCTGTCATCGCCATCTCCCCAACCCCCCCTCCCCTTTAAAATTAATGGAAAATGTAAACCCAAACGTAGAGTCGGATTCGTAACCTCGAAGTTACAAGTCGATTCGCTCAACTATCAAGGGAGAGAAAACGCGGCGACTGTGGCGGCACTCGCCACGGATGCGAAGTCAGCATCACGAAGTTGGCGTTAAATTCGAACGTTTGAATCAGTTATTTTCTTTCCGGCCCTTTTCAGCCCTGAACCGTGGAAGCGCCGAAATTCGGGTTTCATTTTTAACGCGGCAGCTTATACCCCCCTAGCGTTACCGACCACTGCCGGTGGTGGTCGGTAAGTTATCCTCCGCCGAAGACGACGCGCGTTACCGATGCACACGTAAAAAATTTTTCGCGAATTTTCGCGAATTTTTCGCGCGGTAAACCTTCGTCTCCGCGTCCTCCGTCCGACGAGCCTACTCTCGCCCGCACCCGTCGACCCGTTCTCGAGCTATACGGCGACAAAGAAACTTTGATTTTTCACTAATTTGACGTCATCGAGAAAGTTACGGAAAACTGGGAATTAAAGGTATATCGCCTTTCCGAGTTTTCCGGGAGCCCGTCGGGCCTTCGGCCCCGCTCGGCTCGGCTCGGCTCGAGGTCGAGGTCGTCGGTAGCGACGATGGTGGCGGGGAGGTGCGCAATTGGTCTGTCATCGCCATCTCCCCAACCCCCCCACCCCTTTAAAATTAATGGAAAATGTAAACCCAAACGTAGAGTCGGATTCGTAACCTCGAAGTTACAAGTCGATTCGCTCAACTATCAAGGGAGAGAAAACGCGGCGACTGTGGCGAAACTCGCCACGGATGCGAAGTCAGCATCACGAAGTTGGCGTTAAATTCGAACGTTTGAATCAGTTATTTTCTTTCCGGCCCTTTTCAGCCCTGAAACGTGGAAGCGCCGAAATTCGGGTTTCATTTTTAACGCGGCAGCTTATACCCCCCGAGCGTTACCGACCACTGCCGGTGGTGGTAGGTAAGTTATCCTCCGCCGAAGACGACGCGCGTTACCGATGCACACGTAAAAAATTTTTCGCTAATTTTCGCGAATTTTTCGCGCGGTAAACCTTCGTCTCCGCGTCCTCCGTCCGACGAGCCTACTCTCGCCCGCACCCGTCCATCCGTTCTCGAGCTATACGGCGACAAAGAAACTTTGATTTTTCACTAATTTGACGTCATCGAGAAAGTTACGGAAAACTGGGAATTAAAGGTATATCGCCTTTCCGAGTTTCCCGGGAGCCCGTCGGGCCTTCGGCCCCGCTCGGCTCGGCTCGGCTCGAGGTCGAGGTCGTCGGTAGCGACGATGGTGGCGGGGAGGTGCGCAATTGGTCTGTCATCGCCATCTCCCCAACCCCCCCTCCCCTTTAAAATTAATGGAAAATGTAAACCCAAACGTAGAGTCGGATTCGTAACCTCGAAGTTACAAGTCGATTCGCTCAACTATCAAGGGAGAGAAAACGCGGCGACTGTGGCGGCACTCGCCACGGATGCGAAGTCAGCATCACGAAGTTGGCGTTAAATTCGAACGTTTGAATCAGTTATTTTCTTTCCGGCCCTTTTCAGCCCTGAACCGTGGAAGCGCCGAAATTCGGGTTTCATTTTTAACGCGGCAGCTTATACCCCCCTAGCGTTACCGACCACTGCCGGTGGTGGTCGGTAAGTTATCCTCCGCCGAAGACGACGCGCGTTACCGATGCACACGTAAAAAATTTTTCGCGAATTTTCGCGAATTTTTCGCGCGGTAAACCTTCGTCTCCGCGTCCTCCGTCCGACGAGCCTACTCTCGCCCGCACCCGTCGACCCGTTCTCGAGCTATACGGCGACAAAGAAACTTTGATTTTTCACTAATTTGACGTCATCGAGAAAGTTACGGAAAACTGGGAATTAAAGGTATATCGCCTTTCCGAGTTTTCCGGGAGCCCGTCGGGCCTTCGGCCCCGCTCGGCTCGGCTCGGCTCGAGGTCGAGGTCGTCGGTAGCGACGATGGTGGCGGGGAGGTGCGCAATTGGTCTGTCATCGCCATCTCCCCAACCCCCCCACCCCTTTAAAATTAATGGAAAATGTAAACCCAAACGTAGAGTCGGATTCGTAACCTCGAAGTTACAAGTCGATTCGCTCAACTATCAAGGGAGAGAAAACGCGGCGACAGTGGCGGCACTCGCCACGGATGCGAAGTCAGCATCACGAAGTTGGCGTTAAATTCGAACGTTTGAATCAGTTATTTTCTTTCCGGCCCTTTTCAGCCCTGACCCGGGAAGCGCCGAAATTCGGGTTTCATTTTTAACGCGGCAGCTTATACTCCCCGAGCGTTACCGACCACTGACGGTGGTGGTCGGTAAGTTATCCTTCGCCGAAGACGACGCGCGTTACCGATGCACACGTAAAAAATTTTTCGCGAATTTTCGCGAATTTTTCGAGCGGTAAACCTTCGTCTCCGCGTCCTCCGTCCGACGAGCCTACTCTCGCCCGCACCCGTCGACCCGTTCTCGAGCTATACGGCGACAAAGAAACTTTGATTTTTCACTAATTTGACGTCATCGAGAAAGTTACGGAAAACTGGGAATTAAAGGTATATCGCCTTTCCGAGTTTTCCGGGAGCCCGTCGGGCCTTCGGCCCCGCTCGGCTCGGCTCGGCTCGAGGTCGAGGTCGTCGGTAGCGACGATGGTGGCGGGGAGGTGCGCAATTGGTCTGTCATCGCCATCTCCCCAACCCCCCCTCCCCTTTAAAATTAATGGAAAATGTAAACCCAAACGTAGAGTCGGATTCGTAACCTCGAAGTTACAAGTCGATTCGCTCAACTATCAAGGGGGAGAAAACGCGGCGACTGTGGCGGCACTCGCCAAGGATGCGAAGTCAGCATCACGAAGTTGGCGTTAAATTCGAACGTTTGAATCAGTTATTTTCTTTCCGGCCCTTTTCAGCCCTGAACCGTGGAAGCGCCGAAATTCGGGTTTCATTTTTAACGCGGCAGCTTATACCCCCCGAGCGTTACCGACCACTGCCGGTGGTGGTCGGTAAGTTATCCTCCGCCGAAGACGACGCGCGTTAGCGATGCACACGTAAAAAATTTTTCGCGAATTTTCGCGAATTTTTCGCGCGGTAAACCTTCGTCTCCGCGTCCTCCGTCCGACGAGCCTACTCTCGCCCGCACCCGTCCACCCGTTCTCGAGCTATACGGCGACAAAGAAACTTTGATTTTTCACTAATTTGACGTCATCGAGAAAGTTACGGAAAACTGGGAATTAAAGGTATATCGCCTTTCCGAATTTTCCGGGAGCCCGTCGGGCCTTCGGCCCCGCTCGGCGCGGCTCTGCTCGGCTCGATGTCGAGGTCGTAGGTAGCAACGATGGTGTCGGGGAGAACCGCAATTGGTCTGTCATCGCCATCCCCCAAACCCCCCCCCTTTAAAATTAATGGAAAATGTAAACCCAAACATAGAGTCGGATTCGTAACCTCGAAGTTACAAGTCGATTCGCTCAACTATCAAGGGAGAGAAAACGCGGCGACTGTGGCGAAACTCGCCACGGATGCGAAGTCAGCATCACGAAGTTGGCGTTAAATTCGAACGTTTGAATCAGTTATTTTCTTTCCGGCCCTTTTCAGCCCTGAACCGTGGAAGCGCCGAAATTCGGGTTTCATTTTTAACGCGGCAGCTTATACCCCCCGAGCGTTACCGACCACTGCCGGTGGTGGTAGGTAAGTTATCCTCCGCCGAAGACGACGCGCGTTACCGATGCACACGTAAAAAATTTTTCGCGAATTTTTCGCGCGGTAAACCTTCGTCTCCGCGTCTTCCGTCCGACGAGCCTACTCTCGCCCGCACCCGTCGACCCGTTCTCGAGCTATACGGCGACAAAGAAACTTTGATTTTTCACTAATTTGACGTCATCGAGAAAGTTACGGCCAACTGGGAATTAAAGGTATATCGCCTTTCCGAATTTTCCGGGAGCCCGTCGGGCCTTCGACCCCGCTCGGCTCGGCTCGGCTCGGCTCGAGGTCGAGGTCGTTGATAGCGACGATGGTGGCGGGGAGGCGCGTGATTGGTCTGTCATCGCCATCCTCCCCCCAACCCCCCCTCCTTTTAAAATTAATGGAAAATGTAAACCTAAAAGTAGAGTCGGATTCGTAACCTCGAAGTTACAAGTCCATTCGCTCAACTATCAAGGGAGAGTAAACGCGGCGACTGTGGCGGCACTCGCCACCGATACGAAGTCAGCATCACGAAGTTGGCGTTAAATTCGAACGTTTGAATCAGTTATTTTCTTTCCGGCCCTTTTCAGCCCTGAACCGTGGAAGCGCCGAAATTCGGGTTTCATTTTTAACGCGGCAGCTTATACCCCCCGAGCGTTACCGACCACTGCCGGTGGTGGTCGGTAAGTTATCCTCCGCCGAGGTCGACGGGCGTTACCGATGCACACGTAAAGAATTTTTCGCGAATTTTCGCGAATTTTTCGCGCGGTAAACCTTCGTCTCCGCGTGCTCCGTCCGACGAGCCTACTCTCGCCCGCACCCGTCGACCCGTTCTCGAGCTATACGGCGACAAAGAAATCGCAAAATTTCACTAATTTGACGTCACCGAAAAAGTTACGGGCAACTGGGAATTAAAGGTATATCGCCTTCCCGAATTTTCCGTGAGCCCATCGGGCCTTCGGCCCCGCTCGGCACGGCACGGCTCGGCTCGGCTCGGCTCGGCTCGAGGTCGAGGTCGTTGATAGCGACGATGGTGGCGGGGAGGCGCGTGATTGGTCTGTCATCGCCATCCTCCCCCCAACCCCCCTCCTTTTAAAATTAATGGAAAATGTAAACCTAAAAGTAGAGTCGGATTCGTAACCTCGAAGTTACAAGTCAATTCGCTCAACTATCAAGGGAGAGTAAACGCGGCGACTGTGGCGGCACTCGCCACCGATGCGAAGTCGGCATCACGAAGTTGGCGTTAAATTCGAACGTTTGAATCAGTTATTTTCTTTCGGGCCCTTTTCAGCTCTGAACCGTGGAAGCGCCGGAATTCGGGTTTCATTTTTAACGCGGCAGCTTATACCCCCCGAGCGTTACCGACCACTGCCGGTGGTGGTCGGTAAGTTATCCTCCGCCGAGGACGACGCGCGTTACCGATGCACACGTAAAAAATTTTTCGCGAATTTTCGCGAATTTTTCGCGCGGTAAACCTTCGTCTCCGCGTCTTCCGTCCGACGAGCCTACTCTCGCCCGCACCCGTCGACCCGTTCTCGAGCTATACGGCGACAAAGAAACTTTGATTTTTCACTAATTTGACGTCACCGAAAAAGATACGGCCAACTGGGAATTAAAGGTATATCGCCGTTCCGAATTTTCCGGGAGCCCGTCGGGCCCTCGGCCCCGCTCTGCGCGGCTCTGCTCGGCTCGAGGTCGAGGTCGTCGGTAGCAACGATGGTGTCGGGGAGGTGCGCAATTGGTCTGTCATCGCCATCCCCCCAACCCCCCCCCTTTAAAATTAATGGAAAATGTAAACCCAAACGTAGAGTCGGATTCGTAACCTCGAAGTTACAAGTCGATTCGCTCAACTATCAAGGGAGAGTAAACGCGGCGATTGTGGCGGCACTCGCCACCGATACGAAGTCAGCATCACGAAGTTGGCGTTAAATTCGAACGTTTGAATCAGTTATTTTCTTTCGGCCCTTTTCAGCCCTGAACTGTGGAAGCGCCGAAATTCGGGTTTCATTTTTAACGCGGCAGCTTATACCCCCCGAGCGTTACCGACCACTGCCGGTGGTGGTCGGTAAGTTATCCTCCGCCGAGGTCGACGCGCGTTACCGATGCACACGTAAAAAATTTTTCGCGAATTTTCGCGAATTTTTCGCGCGGTAAACCTTCGTCTCCGCGTCCTCCGTCCGACGAGCCTACTCTCGCCCGCACCCGTCGACCCGTTCTCGAGCTATAGGGCGACAAAGAAACTTTGATTTTTCACTAATTTGACGTCATCGAGAAAGTTACGGAAAACTGGGAATTAAAGGTATATCGCCTTTCCGAGTTTTCCGGGAGCCCGTCGGGCCTTCGGCCCCGCTCGGCTCGGCTCGGCTCGAGGTCGAGGTCGTCGGTAGCGACGATGGTGGCGGGGAGGTGCGCAATTGGTCTGTCATCGCCATCTCCCCAACCCCCCCTCCCCTTTAAAATTAATGGAAAATGTAAACCCAAACGTAGAGTCGGATTCCTAACCTGGAAGTTACAAGTCGATTCGCTCAACTATCAAGGGAGAGAAAACGCGGCGACTGTGGCGGCACTCGGCACGGATGCGAAGTCAGCATCACGAAGTTGGCGTTAAATTGGAACGTTTGAATCAGTTATTTTCTTTCCGACCCTTTTCAGCCCTGAACCGTGGAAGCGCCGAAATTCGGGTTTCATTTTTAACGCGGCAGCTTATACCCCCCGAGCGTTACCGACCACTGCCGGTGGTGGTAGGTAAGTTATCCTCCGCCGAAGACGACGCGCGTTACCGATGCACACGTAAAAAATTTTTCGCGAATTTTCGCGAATTTTTCGCGCGGTAAACCTTCGTCTCCGCGTCCTCCGTCCGACGAGCCTACTCTCGCCCGCACCCGTCCACCCGTTCTCGAGCTATACGGCGACAAAGAAACTTTGATTTTTCACTAATTTGACGTCATCGAGAAAGTTACGGAAAACTGGGAATTAAAGGTATATCGCCTTTCCGAATTTTCCGGGAGCCCGTCGGGCCTTCGGCCCCGCTCGGCGCGGCTCTGCTCGGCTCGATGTCGAGGTCGTCGGTAGCAACGATGGTGTCGGGGAGGTGCGCAATTGGTCTGTCATCGCCATCCCCCCAACCCCCCCTCCTCTTTAAAATTAATGGAAAATGTAAACCCAAACGTAGAGTCGGATTCGTAACCTCGAAGTTACAAGTCGATTCGCTCAACTATCAAGGGAGAGAAAACGCGGCGACTGTGGCGGCACTCGCCACCGATGCGAAGTCAGCATCACGAAGTTGGCGTTAAATTGGAACGTTTGAATCAGTTATTTTCTTTCCGACCTTTTTCAGCTCTGAACCGTGGAAGCGCCGGAATTCGGGTTTCATTTTTAACGCGGCAGCTTATACCCCCCGAGCGTTACCGACCACTGCCGGTGGTGGTCGGTAAGTTATCCTCCGCCGAGGACGACGCGCGTTACCGATGCACACGTAAAAAATTTTTCGCGAATTTTCGCGAATTTTTCGCGCGGTAAACCTTCGTCTCCGCGTCTTCCGTCCGACGAGCCTACTCTCGCCCGCACCCGTCGACCCGTTCTCGAGCTATACGGCGACAAAGAAACTTTGATTTTTCACTAATTTGACGTCACCGAAAAAGATACGGCCAACTGGGAATTAAAGGTATATCGCCGTTCCGAATTTTCCGGGAGCCCGTCGGGCCCTCGGCCCCGCTCTGCGCGGCTCTGCTCGGCTCGAGGTCGAGGTCGTCGGTAGCAACGATGGTGTCGGGGAGGTGCGCAATTGGTCTGTCATCGCCATCCCCCCAACCCCCCCTCCTCTTTAAAATTAATGGAAAATGTAAACCCAAACGTAGAGTCGGATTCGTAACCTCGAAGTTACAAGTCGATTCGCTCAACTATCAAGGGAGAGAAAACGCGGCGACTGTGGCGGCACTCGCCACCGATGCGAAGTCAGCATCACGAAGTTGGCGTTAAATTGGAACGTTTGAATCAGTTATTTTCTTTCCGACCCTTTTCAGCTCTGAACCGTGGAAGCGCCGGAATTCGGGTTTCATTTTTAACGCGGCAGCTTATACCCCCCGAGCGTTACCGACCACTGCCGGTGGTGGTCGGTAAGTTATCCTCCGCCGAGGTCGACGCGCGTTACCGATGCACACGTAAAAAATTTTTCGCGAATTTTCGCGAATTTTTCGCGCGGTAAACCTTCGTCTCCGCGTCCTCCGTCCGACGAGCCTACTCTCGCCCGCACCCGTCGACCCGTTCTCGAGCTATAGGGCGACAAAGAAACTTTGATTTTTCACTAATTTGACGTCATCGAGAAAGTTACGGAAAACTGGGAATTAAAGGTATATCGCCTTTCCGAGTTTTCCGGGAGCCCGTCGGGCCTTCGGCCCCGCTCGGCTCGGCTCGGCTCGAGGTCGAGGTCGTCGGTAGCGACGATGGTGGCGGGGAGGTGCGCAATTGGTCTGTCATCGCCATCTCCCCAACCCCCCCTCCCCTTTAAAATTAATGGAAAATGTAAACCCAAACGTAGAGTCGGATTCCTAACCTGGAAGTTACAAGTCGATTCGCTCAACTATCAAGGGAGAGAAAACGCGGCGACTGTGGCGGCACTCGGCACGGATGCGAAGTCAGCATCACGAAGTTGGCGTTAAATTGGAACGTTTGAATCAGTTATTTTCTTTCCGACCCTTTTCAGCCCTGAACCGTGGAAGCGCCGAAATTCGGGTTTCATTTTTAACGCGGCAGCTTATACCCCCCGAGCGTTACCGACCACTGCCGGTGGTGGTAGGTAAGTTATCCTCCGCCGAAGACGACGCGCGTTACCGATGCACACGTAAAAAATTTTTCGCGAATTTTCGCGAATTTTTCGCGCGGTAAACCTTCGTCTCCGCGTCCTCCGTCCGACGAGCCTACTCTCGCCCGCACCCGTCGACCCGTTCTCGAGCTATAGGGCGACAAAGAAACTTTGATTTTTCACTAATTTGACGTCATCGAGAAAGTTACGGAAAACTGGGAATTAAAGGTATATCGCCTTTCCGAATTTTCCGGGAGCCCGTCGGGCCTTCGGCCCCGCTCGGCTCGGCTCGGCTCGAGGTCGAGGTCGTCGGTAGCGACGATGGTGGCGGGGAGGGGCGCAATTGGTCTGTCATCGCCATCTCCCCAACCCCCCCTACCCTTTAAAATTAATGGAAAATGTAAACCCAAACGTAGAGTCGGATTCCTAACCTGGAAGTTACAAGTCGATTCGCTCAACTATCAAGGGAGAGAAAACGCGGCGACTGTGGCGGCACTCGGCACGGATGCGAAGTCAGCATCACGAAGTTGGCGTTAAATTGGAACGTTTGAATCAGTTATTTTCTTTCCGACCCTTTTCAGCCCTGAACCGTGGAAGCGCCGAAATTCGGGTTTCATTTTTAACGCGGCAGCTTATACCCCCCGAGCGCTAGCGACCACTGCCGGTGGTGGTCGGTAAGTTATCCTCCACCGAGGACGACGCGCGTTACCGATGCACACTTAAAAAATTTTTCGCGAATTTTTCGCGCGGTAAACCTTCGTCTCCGCGTTCTCCGTCCGACGTGCCTACTCTCGCCCGCACCCGTCTACCCGTTCTCGAGCTATACGGCGACAAAGAAACTTTGATTTTTCACTAATTTGACGTCATCGAGAAAGTTACGGCCAACTGGGAATTAAAGGTATATCGCCTTTCCGAATTTTCCGGGATCCCGTCGGGCCTTCGGCCCCGATCGGCTCGGATCGGCTCGGCTCGGCTCGGCTCGGCTCGGCTCGAGGTCGAGGTCGTCCGTAGCGACGATGGTGGCGGGGAGGCGCGCGATTGGTCTGTCATCGACATCCTCCCCCCAAACCCCCCTCCCTTTAAAATTAATGGAAAATGTAAACCTAAACGTAGAGTCGGATTCGTAACCTCGAAGTTACAAGTCAACTCGCTCAACTATCAAGGGAGAGTAAACGCGGCGACTGTGGCGGCACTCGCCACCGATGCGAAGTCAGCGTCGCGAAGTTGGCGTTAAATTCGAACGTTTGAATCAGTTATTTTCTTTCCGGCCCTTTTCAGCCCTGAACCGTGGAAGCGTCGAAATTCGGGTTTCATTTTTAACGCGGCAGCTTATACCCCCCGAGCGTTACCGACCACTGACGGTGGTGGTCGGTAAGTTATCCTCCGCCGAAGACGACGCGCGTTACCGATGCACACGTAAAAAATTTTTCGCGAATTTTCGCGAATTTTTCGAGCGGTAAACCTTCGTCTCCGCGTCCTCCGTCCGACGAGCCTACTCTCGCCCGCACCCGTCGACCCGTTCTCGAGCTATACGGCGACAAAGAAACTTTGATTTTTCACTAATTTGACGTCACCGAAAAAGTTACGGCCAACTGGGAATTAAAGGTATATTGCCTTTCCGAATTTTCCGGGAGCACGTCGGGCCTTCGACCCCGCTCGGCTCGGCTCGGCTCGGCTCGAGGTCGAGGTCGTCGGTAGCGACGATGGTGGCGGGGAGGTGCGCAATTGGTCTGTCATCGCCATCCCCCCCAACCCCCCTCCCCCTTTAGAATTAATGGAAAATGTAAACCTAAACGTAGAGTCGGATTCGTAACCTCGAAGCTACAAGTCCATTCGCTCAACTATCAAGGGAGAGTAAACGCGGCGACTGTGGCGGCACTCGCCACCGATACGAAGTCAGCATCACGAAGTTGGCGTTAAATTCGAACGTTTGAATCAGTTATTTTCTTTCCGGCCCTTTTCAGCCCTGAACCGTGGAAGCGCCGAAATTCGGGTTTCATTTTTAACGCGGCAGCTTATACCCCCCGAGCGTTACCGACCACTGCCGGTGGTGGTAGGTAAGTTATCCTCCGCCGAAGACGACGCGCGTTACCGATGCACACGTAAAAAATTTTTCGCGAATTTTCGCGAATTTTTCGAGCGGTAAACCTTCGTCTCCGCGTCCTCCGTCTGACGAGCCTACTCTCGCCCGCACCCGTCGACCCGTTCTCGAGCTATACGGCGACAAAGAAACTTTGATTTTTCACTAATTTGACGTCACCGAAAAAGTTACGGCCAACTGGGAATTAAAGGTATATTGCCTTTCCGAATTTTCCGGGAGCACGTCGGGCCTTCGACCCCGCTCGGCTCGGCTCGGCTCGGCTCGAGGTCGAGGTCGTCGGTAGCGACGATGGTGGCGGGGAGGTGCGCAATTGGTCTGTCATCGCCATCCCCCCCAACCCCCCTCCCCCTTTAGAATTAATGGAAAATGTAAACCTAAACGTAGAGTCGGATTCGTAACCTCGAAGTTACAAGTCCATTCGCTCAACTATCAAGGGAGAGTAAACGCGGCGACTGTGGCGGCACTCGCCACCGATACGAAGTCAGCATCACGAAGTTGGCGTCAAATTCGAACGTTTGAATCAGTTATTTTCTTTCCGGCCCTTTTCAGCCCTGAACCGTGGAAGCGCCGAAATTCGGGTTTCATTTTTAACGCGGCAGCTTATACCCCCCGAGCGTTACCGACCACTGCCGGTGGTGGTCGGTAAGTTATCCTCCGCCGAGGTCGACGCGCGTTACCGATGCACACGTAAAAAATTTTTCGCGAATTTTCGCGAATTTTTCGCGCGGTAAACCTTCGTCTCCGCGTCCTCCGTCCGACGAGCCTACTCTCGCCCGCACCCGTCGACCCGTTCTCGAGCTATAGGGCGACAAAGAAACTTTGATTTTTCACTAATTTGACGTCATCGAGAAAGTTACGGAAAACTGGGAATTAAAGGTATATCGCCTTTCCGAGTTTTCCGGGAGCCCGTCGGGCCTTCGGCCCCGCTCGGCTCGGCTCGGCTCGAGGTCGAGGTCGTCGGTAGCGACGATGGTGGCGGGGAGGGGCGCAATTGGTCTGTCATCGCCATCTCCCCAACCCCCCCTACCCTTTAAAATTAATGGAAAATGTAAACCCAAACGTAGAGTCGGATTCCTAACCTGGAAGTTACAAGTCGATTCGCTCAACTATCAAGGGAGAGAAAACGCGGCGACTGTGGCGGCACTCGGCACGGATGCGAAGTCAGCATCACGAAGTTGGCGTTAAATTGGAACGTTTGAATCAGTTATTTTCTTTCCGACCCTTTTCAGCCCTGAACCGTGGAAGCGCCGAAATTCGGGTTTCATTTTTAACGCGGCAGCTTATACCCCCCGAGCGTTACCGACCACTGCCGGTGGTGGTAGGTAAGTTATCCTCCGCCGAAGACGACGCGCGTTACCGATGCACACGTAAAAAATTTTTCGCCAATTTTCGCGAATTTTTCGCGCGGTAAACCTTCGTCTCCGCGTCCTCCGTCCGACGAGCCTACTCTCGCCCGCACCCGTCGACCCGTTCTCGAGCTATACGGCGACAAAGAAACTTTGATTTTTCACTAATTTGACGTCATCGAGAAAGTTACGGAAAACTGGGAATTAAAGGTATATCGCCTTTCCGAATTTTCCGGGAGCCCGTCGGGCCTTCGGCCCCGCTCGGCGCGGCTCTGCTCGGCTCGATGTCGAGGTCGTCGGTAGCAACGATGGTGTCGGGGAGGTGCGCAATTGGTCTGTCATCGCCATCCCCCCAACACCCCCTCCTCTTTAAAATTAATGGAAAATGTAAACCCAAACGTAGAGTCGGATTCGTAACCTCGAAGTTACAAGTCGATTCGCTCAACTATCAAGGGAGAGAAAACGCGGCGACTGTGGCGGCACTCGGCACGGATGCGAAGTCAGCATCACGAAGTTGGCGTTAAATTGGAACGTTTGAATCAGTTATTTTCTTTCCGACCCTTTTCAGCCCTGAACCGTGGAAGCGCCGAAATTCGGGTTTCATTTTTAACGCGGCAGCTTATACCCCCCGAGCGCTAGCGACCACTGCCGGTGGTGGTCGGTAAGTTATCCTCCACCGAGGACGACGCGCGTTACCGATGCACACTTAAAAAATTTTTCGCGAATTTTTCGCGCGGTAAACCTTCGTCTCCGCGTTCTCCGTCCGACGTGCCTACTCTCGCCCGCACCCGTCTACCCGTTCTCGAGCTATACGGCGACAAAGAAACTTTGATTTTTCACTAATTTGACGTCATCGAGAAAGTTACGGCCAACTGGGAATTAAAGGTATATCGCCTTTCCGAATTTTCCGGGATCCGGTCGGGCCTTCGGCCCCGCTCGGCTCGGATCGGCTCGGCTCGGCTCGGCTCGGCTCGGCTCGAGGTCGAGGTCGTCCGTAGCGACGATGGTGGCGGGGAGGCGCGCGATTGGTCTGTCATCGACATCCTCCCCCCAAACCCCCCTCCCTTTAAAATTAATGGAAAATGTAAACCTAAACGTAGAGTCGGATTCGTAACCTCGAAGTTACAAGTCAACTCGCTCAACTATCAAGGGAGAGTAAACGCGGCGACTGTGGCGGCACTCGCCACCGATGCGAAGTCAGCGTCGCGAAGTTGGCGTTAAATTCGAACGTTTGAATCAGTTATTTTCTTTCCGGCCCTTTTCAGCCCTGAACCGTGGAAGCGCCGAAATTCGGGTTTCATTTTTAACGCGGCAGCTTATACCCCCCGAGCGTTACCGACCACTGACGGTGGTGGTCGGTAAGTTATCCTCCGCCGAAGACGACGCGCGTTACCGATGCACACGTAAAAAATTTTTCGCGAATTTTCGCGAATTTTTCGAGCGGTAAACCTTCGTCTCCGCGTCCTCCGTCCGACGAGCCTACTCTCGCCCGCACCCGTCGACCCGTTCTCGAGCTATACGGCGACAAAGAAACTTTGATTTTTCACTAATTTGACGTCACCGAAAAAGTTACGGCCAACTGGGAATTAAAGGTATATTGCCTTTCCGAATTTTCCGGGAGCACGTCGGGCCTTCGACCCCGCTCGGCTCGGCTCGGCTCGGCTCGAGGTCGAGGTCGTCGGTAGCGACGATGGTGGCGGGGAGGTGCGCAATTGGTCTGTCATCGCCATCCCCCCCAACCCCCCTCCCCCTTTAGAATTAATGGAAAATGTAAACCTAAACGTAGAGTCGGATTCGTAACCTCGAAGTTACAAGTCCATTCGCTCAACTATCAAGGGAGAGTAAACGCGGCGACTGTGGCGGCACTCGCCACCGATACGAAGTCAGCATCACGAAGTTGGCGTCAAATTCGAACGTTTGAATCAGTTATTTTCTTTCCGGCCCTTTTCAGCCCTGAACCGTGGAAGCGCCGAAATTCGGGTTTCATTTTTAACGCGGCAGCTTATACCCCCCGAGCGTTACCGACCACTGCCGGTGGTGGTCGGTAAGTTATCCTCCGCCGAGGTCGACGCGCGTTACCGATGCACACGTAAAAAATTTTTCGCGAATTTTCGCGAATTTTTCGCGCGGTAAACCTTCGTCTCCGCGTCCTCCGTCCGACGAGCCTACTCTCGCCCGCACCCGTCGACCCGTTCTCGAGCTATAGGGCGACAAAGAAACTTTGATTTTTCACTAATTTGACGTCATCGAGAAAGTTACGGAAAACTGGGAATTAAAGGTATATCGCCTTTCCGAGTTTTCCGGGAGCCCGTCGGGCCTTCGGCCCCGCTCGGCTCGGCTCGGCTCGAGGTCGAGGTCGTCGGTAGCGACGATGGTGGCGGGGAGGTGCGCAATTGGTCTGTCATCGCCATCTCCCCAACCCCCCCTCCCCTTTAAAATTAATGGAAAATGTAAACCCAAACGTAGAGTCGGATTCCTAACCTGGAAGTTACAAGTCGAATCGCTCAACTATCAAGGGAGAGAAAACGCGGCGACTGTGGCGGCACTCGCCACGGATGCGAAGTCAGCATCACGAAGTTGGCGTTAAATTGGAACGTTTGAATCAGTTATTTTCTTTCCGACCCTTTTCAGCCCTGAACCGTGGAAGCGCCGAAATTCGGGTTTCATTTTTAACGCGGCAGCTTATACCCCCCGAGCGCTAGCGACCACTGCCGGTGGTGGTCGGTAAGTTATCCTCCACCGAGGACGACGCGCGTTACCGATGCACACTTAAAAAATTTTTCGCGAATTTTTCGCGCGGTAAACCTTCGTCTCCGCGTTCTCCGTCCGATGTGCCTACTCTCGCCCGCACCCGTCTACCCGTTCTCGAGCTATACGGCGACAAAGAAACTTTGATTTTTCACTAATTTGACGTCATCGAGAAAGTTACGGCCAACTGGGAATTAAAGGTATATCGCCTTTCCGAATTTTCCGGGAGCCCGTCGGGCCTTCGGCCCCGCTCGGCTCGGATCGGTTCGGCTCGGCTCGGCTCGGCTCGAGGTCGAGGTCGTCCGTAGCGACGATGGTGGCGGGGAGCCGCGCGATTGGTCTGTCATCGACATCCTCCCCCCAAACCCCCCTCCCTTTAAAATTAATGGAAAATGTAAACCTAAACGTAGAGTCGGATTCGTAACCTCGAAGTTACAAGTCAACTCGCTCAACTATCAAGGGAGAGTAAACGCGGCGACTGTGGCGGCACTCGCCACCGATGCGAAGTCAGCGTCGCGAAGTTGGCGTTAAATTCGAACGTTTGAATCAATTATTTTCTTTCCGGCCCTTTTCAGTCCTGAACCGTGGAAGCGCCGAAATTCGGGTTTCATTTTTAACGCGGCAGCTTATACCCCCCGAGCGTTACCGACCACTGACGGTGGTGGTCGGTAAGTTATCCTCCGCCGAAGACGACGCGCGTTACCGATGCACACGTAAAAAATTTTTCGCGAATTTTCGCGAATATTTCGGACGGTAAACCTTCGTCTCCGCGTGCTCCGTCCGACGAGCGTACTCTCGCCCGCACCCGTCGACCCATTCTCGAGCTATACGGCGACAAAGAAACTTTGATTTTTCACTAATTTGACGTCATCGAGAAAGTTACGGAAAACTGGGAATTAAAGGTATATCGCCTTTCCGAGTTTTCCGGAAGCCCGTCGGGCCTTCGGCCCCGCTCGGCTCGGCTCGGCTCGAGGTCGAGGTCGTCGGTAGCGACGATGGTGGCGGGGAGGTGCGCAATTGGTCTGTCATCGCCATCTCCCCAACCCCCCCACCCCTTTAAAATTAATGGAAAATGTAAACCCAAACGTAGAGTCGGATTCGTAACCTCGAAGTTACAAGTCGATTCGCTCAACTATCAAGGGAGAGAAAACGCGGCGACTGTGGCGGCACTCGCCACGGATGCGAAGTCAGCATCACGAAGTTGGCGTTAAATTCGAACGTTTGAATCAGTTATTTTCTTTCCGACCCTTTTCAGCCCTGAACCGTGGAAGCGCCGAAATTCGGGTTTCATTTTTAACGCGGCAGCTTATACCCCCCGAGCGTTACCGACCACTGCCGGTGGTGGTAGGTAAGTTATCCTCCGCCGAAGACGACGCGCGTTACCGATGCACACGTAAAAAATTTTTCGCGAATTTTCGCGAATATTTCGGGCGGTAAACCTTCGTCTCCGCGTGCTCCGTCCGACGAGCGTACTCTCGCCCGCACCCGTCGACCCGTTCTCGAGCTATACGGCGACAAAGAAACTTTGATTTTTCACTAATTCGACGTCATCGAGAAAGTTACGGCCAACTGGGAATTAAAGGTATATCGCCTTTCCGAATTTTCCGGGAGCCCGTCGGGCCTTCGGCCCCGCTCGGCGCGGCTCTGCTCGGCTCGATGTCGAGGTCGTCGGTAGCAACGATGGTGTCGGGGAGGTGCGCAATTGGTCTGTCATCGCCATCCCCCCAACCCCCCCTCCCCTTTAAAATTAATGGAAAATGTAAACCCAAACGTAGAGTCGGATTCGTAACCTCGAAGTTACAAGTCGATTCGCTCAACTATCAAGGGAGAGAAAACGCGGCGACTGTGGCGGCACTCGCCACGGATGCGAAGTCAGCATCACGAAGTTGGCGTTAAATTCGAACGTTTGAATCAGTTATTTTCTTTCCGGCCCTTTTCAGCCCTGAACCGTGGAAGCGCCGAAATTCGGGTTTCATTTTTAACGCGGCAGCTTATACCCCCCGAGCGCTAGCGACCACTGCCGGTGGTGGTCGGTAAGTTATCCTCCACCGAGGACGACGCGCGTTACCGATGCACACTTAAAAAATTTTTCGCGAATTTTTCGCGCGGTAAACCTTCGTCTCCGCGTTCTCCGTCCGACGTGCCTACTCTCGCCCGCACCCGTCTACCCGTTCTCGAGCTATACGGCGACAAAGAAACTTTGATTTTTCACTAATTTGACGTCATCGAGAAAGTTACGGCCAACTGGGAATTAAAGGTATATCGCCTTTCCGAATTTTCCGGGAGCCCGTCGGGCCTTCGGCCCCGCTCGGCTCGGATCGGTTCGGCTCGGCTCGGCTCGGCTCGAGGTCGAGGTCGTCCGTAGCGACGATGGTGGCGGGGAGCCGCGCGATTGGTCTGTCATCGACATCCTCCCCCCAAACCCCCCTCCCTTTAAAATTAATGGAAAATGTAAACCTAAACGTAGAGTCGGATTCGTAACCTCGAAGTTACAAGTCGATTCGCTCAACTATCAAGGGAGAGAAAACGCGGCGACTGTGGCGGCACTCGCCACGGATGCGAAGTCAGCATCACGAAGTTGGCCTTAAATTCGAACGTTTGAATCAGTTATTTTCTTTCCGGCCCTTTTCAGCCCTGAACCGTGGAAGCGCCGAAATTCGGGTTTCATTTTTAACGCGGCAGCTTATACCCCCCGAGCGTTACCGACCACTGCCGGTGGTGGTCGGTAAGTTATCCTCCGCCGAGGACGACGCGCGTTACCGATGCACACGTAAAAAATTTTTCGCGAATTTTCGCGAATTTTTCGCGCGGTAAACCTTCGTCTCCGCGTCTACCGTCCGACGAGCCTACTCTCGCCCGCACCCGTCGACCCGTTCTCGAGCTATACGGCGACAAAGAAACTTTGATTTTTCACTAATTTGACGTCATCGAGAAAGTTACGGCCAACTGGGAATTAAAGGTATATCGCCTTTCCGAATTTTCCGGGAGCCCGTCGGGCCTTCGGCCCCGCTCGGCGCGGCTCTGCTCGGCTCGAGGTCGAGGTCGTCGGTAGCAACGATGGTGTCGGGGAGGTGCGCAATTGGTCTGTCATCGCCATCCCCCCAACCCCCCCTCCCCTTTAAAATTAATGGAAAATGTAAACCCAAACGTAGAGTCGGATTCGTAACCTCGAAGTTACAAGTCGATTCGCTCAACTATCAAGGGAGAGAAAACGCGGCGACTGTGGCGGCACTCGCCACGGATGCGAAGTCAGCATCACGAAGTTGGCGTTAAATTCGAACGTTTGAATCAGTTATTTTCTTTCCGGCCCTTTTCAGTCCTGAACCGTGGAAGCGCCGAAATTCGGGTTTCATTTTTAACGCGGCAGCTTATACCCCCCGAGCGTTACCGACCACTGCCGGTGGTGGTCGGTAAGTTATCCTCCGCCGAGGACGACGCGCGTTACCGATGCACACGTAAAAAATTTTTCGCAAATTTCCGCGAATTTTTCGCGCGGTAAACCTTCGTCCCGCGTCCTCCGTCCGACGTGCCTACTCTCGCCCGCACCCGTCGACCCGTTCTCGAGCTATACGGCGACAAAGAAACTTTGATTTTTCACTAATTTGACGTCATCGAGAAAGTTACGGAAAACTGGGAATTAAAGGTATATCGCCTTTCCGAGTTTTCCGGGAGCCCGTCGGGCCTTCGGCCCCGCTCGGCTCGGCTCGGCTCGAGGTCGAGGTCGTCGGTAGCGACGATGGTGGCGGGGAGGTGCGCAATTGGTCTGTCATCGCCATCTCCCCAACCCCCCCACCCCTTTAAAATTAATGGAAAATGTAAACCCAAACGTAGAGTCGGATTCGTAACCTCGAAGTTACAAGTCGATTCGCTCAACTATCAAGGGAGAGAAAACGCGGCGACTGTGGCGGCACTCGCCACGGATGCGAAGTCAGCATCACGAAGTTGGCCTTAAATTCGAACGTCTGAATCAGTTATTTTCTTTCCGGCCCTTTTCAGCCCTGAACCGTGGAAGCGCCGAAATTCGGGTTTCATTTTTAACGCGGCAGCTTATACCCCCCGAGCGTTACCGACCACTGCCGGTGGTGGTCGGTAAGTTATCCTCCGCCGAGGACGACGCGCGTTACCGATGCACACGTAAAAAATTTTTCGCGAATTTTCGCGAATTTTTCGCGCGGTAAACCTTCGTCTCCGCGTCTACCGTCCGACGAGTCTACTCTCGCCCGCACCCGTCGACCCGTTCTCGAGCTATACGGCGACAAAGAAACTTTGATTTTTCACTAATTTGACGTCATCGAGAAAGTTACGGCCAACTGGGAATTAAAGGTATATCGCCTTTCCGAATTTTCCGGGAGCCCGTCGGGCCTTCGGCCCCGCTCGGCGCGGCTCTGCTCTGCTCGAGGTCGAGGTCGTCGGTAGCAACGATGGTGTCGGGGAGGTGCGCAATTGGTCTGTCATCGCCATCCCCCCAACCCCCCCTCCCCTTTAAAATTAATGGAAAATGTAAACCCAAACGTAGAGTCGGATTCGTAACCTCGAAGTTACAAGTCGATTCGCTCAACTATCAAGGGAGAGAAAACGCGGCGACTGTGGCGGCACTCGCCACGGATGCGAAGTCAGCATCACGAAGTTGGCGTTAAATTCGAACGTTTGAATCAGTTATTTTCTTTCCGGCCCTTTTCAGCCCTGAACCGTGGAAGCGCCGAAATTCGGGTTTCATTTTTAACGCGGCAGCTTATACCCCCCGAGCGTTACCGACCACTGCCGGTGGTGGTCGGTAAGTTATCCTCCGCCGAGGACGACGCGCGTTACCGATGCACACGTAAAAAATTTTTCGCAAATTTCCGCGAATTTTTCGCGCGGTAAACCTTCGTCCCGCGTCCTCCGTCCGACGAGCCTACTCTCGCCCGCACCCGTCGACCCGTTCTCGAGCTATACGGCGACAAAGAAACTTTGATTTTTCACTAATTTGACGTCACCGAAAAAGTTACGGCCAACTGGGAATTAAAGGTATATTGCCTTTCCGAATTTTCCGGGAGCACGTCGGGCCTTCGACCCCGCTCGGCTCGGCTCGGCTCGGCTCGGCTCGAGGTCGAGGTCGTCGGTAGCGACGATGGTGGCGGGGAGGTGGGCAATTGGTCTGTCATCGCCATCTCCCCAACCCCCCCTCCCCTTTAAAATTAATGGAAAATATAAACCCAAACGTAGAGTCGGATTCGCAACCTCGAAGTTACAAGTCGATTCGCTCAACTATCAAGGGAGAGAAAACGCGGCGACTGTGGCGGCACTCGCCACGGATGCGAAGTCAGCATCACGAAGTTGGCGTTAAATTCGAACGTTTGAATCAGTTATTTTCTTTCCGGCCCTTTTCAGCCCTGAACCGTGGAAGCGCCGAAATTCGGGTTTCATTTTTAACGCGGCAGCTTATACCCCCCGAGCGTTACCGACCACTGCCGGTGGTGGTCGGTAAGTTATCCTCCGCCGAAGACGACGCGCGTTACCGATGGACACGTAAAAAATTTTTCGCTAATTTTCGCGAATTTTTCGCGCGGTAAACCTTCGTCTCCGCGTCCTCCGTCCGACGAGCCTACTCTCGCCCGCACCCGTCGACCCGTTCTCGAGCTATACGGCGACAAAGAAACTTTGATTTTTCACTAATTTGACGTCATCGAGAAAGTTACGGCCAACTGGGAATTAAAGGTATATCGCCTTTCCGAGTTTTCCGGGAGCCCGTCGGGCCTTCGGTCCCGCTCGGCTCGGCTCGGCTCGGCTCGGCTCGAGGTCGAGGTCGTCGGTAGCGACGATGGTGGCGGGGAGGTGGGCAATTGGTCTGTCATCGCCATCTCCCCAACCCCCCCTCCCCTTTAAAATTAATGGAAAATGTAAACCCAAACGTAGAGTCGGATTCGTAACCTCGAAGTTACAAGTCGATTCGCTCAACTATCAAGGGGGAGAAAACGCGGCGACTGTGGCGGCACTCGCCACGGATGCGAAGTCAGCATCACGAAGTTGGCGTTAAATTCGAACGTTTGAATCAGTTATTTTCTTTCCGGCCCTTTTCAGCCCTGAACCGTGGAAGCGCCGAAATTCGGGTTTCATTTTTAACGCGGCAGCTTATACCCCCCGAGCGTTACCGACCACTGCCGGTGGTGGTCGGTAAGATATCCTCCGCCGAGGGCGTCGCGCGTTACCGATGCACACGTAAAAAATTTTTCGCGAATTTTTCGCGCGGTAAACCTTCGTCTCCGCGTGCTCCGTCCGACGAGCCTACTCTCGCCCGCACCCGTCGACCCGTTCTCGAGCTATACGGCGACAAAGAAATCGCAAAATTTCACTAATTTGACGTCACCGAAAAAGTTACGGCCAACTGGGAATTAAAGGTATATCACCTTCCCGAATTTTCCGTGAGCCCATCGGGCCTTAGGCCCCGCTCGGCACGGCTCGGCTCGGCTCGGCTCGAGGTCGAGGTCGTTGATAGCGACGATGGTGGCGGGGAGGCGCGTGATTGGTCTGTCATCGCCATCCTCCCCCAACCCCCCCTCCTTTTAAAATTAATGGAAAATGTAAACCTAAAAGTAGAGTCGGATTCGTAACCTCGAAGTTACAAGTCCATTCGCTCAACTATCAAGGGAGAGTAAACGCGGCGACTGTGGCGGCACTCGCCACCGATACGAAGTCAGCATCACGAAGTTGGCGTTAAATTCGAACGTTTGAATCAGTTATTTTCTTTCCGGCCCTTTTCAGCCCTGAACCGTGGAAGCGCCGAAATTCGGGTTTCATTTTTAACGCGGCAGCTTATACCCCCCGAGCGTTACCGACCACTGCCGGTGGTGTTCGGTAAGTTATCCTCCGCCGAGGTCGACGCGCGTTACCGATGCACACGTAAAGAATTTTTCGCGAATTTTCGCGAATTTTTCGCGCGTTAAACCTTCGTCTCCGCGAGCTCCGTCCGACGAGCCTACTCTCGCCCGCACCCGTCGACCCGTTCTCGAGCTATACGGCGACAAAGAAATCGCAAAATTTCACTAATTTGACGTCACCGAAAAAGTTACGGGCAACTGGGAATTAAAGGTATATCGCCTTCCCGAATTTTCCGTGAGCCCATCGGGCCTTCGGCCCCGCTCGGCACGGCTCGGCTCGGCTCGGCTCGGCTCGAGGCCGAGGTCGTTGATAGCGACGATGGTGGCGGGGAGGCGCGTGATTGGTCTGTCATCGCCATCCTCCCCCCAACCCCCCCTTCCCTTTAAAATTAATGGAAAATGTAAACCCAAACGTAGAGTCGGATTCGCAACCTCGAAGTTACAAGTCGATTCGCTCAACTATCAAGGGAGAGAAAACGCGGCGACTGTGGCGGCACTCGCCACGGATGCGAAGTCAGCATCACGAAGTTGGCGTTAAATTCGAACGTTTGAATCAGTTATTTTCTTTCCGGCCCTTTTCAGCCCTGAACCGTGGAAGCGCCGAAATTCGGGTTTCATTTTTAACGCGGCAGCTTATACCCCCCGAGCGTTACCGACCACTGCCGGTGGTGGTCGGTAAGTTATCCTCCGCCGAAGACGACGCGCGTTACCGATGCACACGTAAAAAATTTTTCGCGAATTTTCGCGAATTTTTCGCGCGGTAAACCTTCGTCTCCGCGTCTACCGTCTGAAGAGCCTACTCTCGCCCGCACCCGTCGACCCGTTCTCGAGCTATACGGCGACAAAGAAACTTTGATTTTTCACTAATTTGACGTCATCGAGAAAGTTACGGAAAACTGGGAATTAAAGGTATATCGCCTTTCCGAGTTTTCCGGGAGCCCGTCGGGCCTTCGGCCCCGCTCGGCTCGGCTCGGCTCGAGGTCGAGGTCGTCGGTAGCGACGATGGTGGCGGGGAGGTTCGCAATTGGTCTGTCATCGCCATCTCCCCAACCCCCCCACCCCTTTAAAATTAATGGAAAATGTAAACCCAAACGTAGAGTCGGATTCGTAACCTCGAAGATACAAGTCGATTCGCTCAACTATCAAGGGAGAGAAAACGCGGCGACTGTGGCGGCACTCGCCACGGATGCGAAGTCAGCATCACGAAGTTGGCCTTAAATTCGAACGTTTGAATCAGTTATTTTCTTTCCGGCCCTTTTCAGCCCTGAACCGTGGAAGCGCCGAAATTCGGGTTTCATTTTTAACGCGGCAGCTTATACCCCCCGAGCGTTACCGACCACTGCCGGTGGTGGTCGGTAAGTTATCCTCCGCCGAGGACGACGCGCGTTACCGATGCACACGTAAAAAATTTTTCGCGAATTTTCGCGAATTTTTTGCGCGGTAAACCTTCGTCTCCGCGTCTACCGTTCGACGAGCCTACTCTCGCCCGCACCCGTCGACCCGTTCTCGAGCTATACGGCGACAAAGAAACTTTGATTTTTCACTAATTTGACGTCATCGAGAAAGTTACGGCCAACTGGGAATTAAAGGTATATCGCCTTTCCGAATTTTCCGGGAGCCCGTCGGGCCTTCGGCCCCGCTCGGCGCGGCTCTGCTCGGCTCGAGGTCGAGGTCGTCGGTAGCAACGATGGTGTCGGGGAGGTGCGCAATTGGTCTGTCATCGCCATCCCCCCAACCCCCCCTCCCCTTTAAAATTAATGGAAAATGTAAACCCAAACGTAGAGTCGGATTCGTAACCTCGAAGTTACAAGTCGATTCGCTCAACTATCAAGGGAGAGAAAACGCGGCGACTGTGGCGGCACTCGCCACGGATGCGAAGTCAGCATCACGAAGTTGGCGTTAAATTCGAACGTTTGAATCAGTTATTTTCTTTCCGGCCCTTTTCAGCCCTGAACCGTGGAAGCGCCGAAATTCGGGTTTCATTTTTAACGCGGCAGCTTATACCCCCCGAGCGTTACCGACCACTGCCGGTGGTGGTCGGTAAGTTATCCTCCGCCGAGGACGACGCGCGTTACCGATGCACACGTAAAAAATTTTTCGCAAATTTCCGCGAATTTTTCGCGCGGTAAACCTTCGTCCCGCGTCCTCCGTCCGACGTGCCTACTCTCGCCCGCACCCGTCGACCCGTTCTCGAGCTATACGGCGACAAAGAAACTTTGATTTTTCACTAATTTGACGTCATCGAGAAAGTTACGGAAAACTGGGAATTAAAGGTATATCGCCTTTCCGAGTTTTCCGGGAGCCCGTCGGGCCTTCGGCCCCGCTCGGCTCGGCTCGGCTCGAGGTCGAGGTCGTCGGTAGCGACGATGGTGGCGGGGAGGTGCGCAATTGGTCTGTCATCGCCATCTCCCCAACCCCCCCACCCCTTTAAAATTAATGGAAAATGTAAACCCAAACGTAGAGTCGGATTCGTAACCTCGAAGTTACAAGTCGATTCGCTCAACTATCAAGGGAGAGAAAACGCGGCGACTGTGGCGGCACTCGCCACGGATGCGAAGTCAGCATCACGAAGTTGGCCTTAAATTCGAACGTCTGAATCAGTTATTTTCTTTCCGGCCCTTTTCAGCCCTGAACCGTGGAAGCGCCGAAATTCGGGTTTCATTTTTAACGCGGCAGCTTATACCCCCCGAGCGTTACCGACCACTGCCGGTGGTGGTCGGTAAGTTATCCTCCGCCGAGGACGACGCGCGTTACCGATGCACACGTAAAAAATTTTTCGCGAATTTTCGCGAATTTTTCGCGCGGTAAACCTTCGTCTCCGCGTCTACCGTCCGACGAGTCTACTCTCGCCCGCACCCGTCGACCCGTTCTCGAGCTATACGGCGACAAAGAAACTTTGATTTTTCACTAATTTGACGTCATCGAGAAAGTTACGGCCAACTGGGAATTAAAGGTATATTGCCTTTCCGAATTTTCCGGGAGCCCGTCGGGCCTTCGGTCCCGCTCGGCTCGGCTCGGCTCGGCTCGGCTCGAGGTCGAGGTCGTCGGTAGCGACGATGGTGGCGGGGAGGTGGGCAATTGGTCTGTCATCGCCATCTCCCCAACCCCCCCTCCCCTTTAAAATTAATGGAAAATGTAAACCCAAACGTAGAGTCGGATTCGTAACCTCGAAGTTACAAGTCGATTCGCTCAACTATCAAGGGAGAGAAAACGCGGCGACTGTGGCGGCACTCGCCACGGATGCGAAGTCAGCATCACGAAGTTGGCGTTAAATTCGAACGTTTGAATCAGTTATTTTCTTTCCGGCCCTTTTCAGCCCTGAACCGTGGAAGCGCCGAAATTCGGGTTTCATTTTTAACGCGGCAGCTTATACCCCCCTAGCGTTACCGACCACTGCCGGTGGTGGTCGGTAAGTTATCCTCCGCCGAAGACGACGCGCGTTACCGATGCACACGTAAAAAATTTTTCGCGAATTTTCGCGAATTTTTCGATCGGTAAACCTTCGTCTCCGCGTCCTCCGTCCGACGAGCCTACTCTCGCCCGCACCCGTCGACCCGTTCTCGAGCTATACGGCGACAAAGAAACTTTGATTTTTCACTAATTTGACGTCATCGAGAAAGTTACGGAAAACTGGGAATTAAAGGTATATCGCCTTTCCGAGTTTCCCGGGAGCCCGTCGGGCCTTCGGCCCCGCTCGGCTCGGCTCGGCTCGAGGTCGAGGTCGTCGGTAGCGACGATGGTGGCGGGGAGATGCGCAATTGGTCTGTCATCGCCATCTCCCCAACCCCCCCTCCCCTTTAAAATTAATGGAAAATGTAAACCCAAACGTAGAGTCGGATTCGTAACCTCGAAGTTACAAGTCGATTCGCTCAACTATCAAGGGAGAGAAAACGCGGCGACTGTGGCGGCACTCGCCACGGATGCGAAGTCAGCATCACGAAGTTGGCGTTAAATTCGAACGTTTGAATCAGTTATTTTCTTTCCGGCCCTTTTCAGCCCTGACCCGCGAAGCGCCGAAATTCGGGTTTCATTTTTAACGCGGCAGCTTATACTCCCCGAGCGTTACCGACCACTGACGGTGGTGGTCGGTAAGTTATCCTTCGCCGAAGACGACGCGCGTTACCGATGCACACGTAAAAAATTTTTCGCGAATTTTCGCGAATTTTTCGAGCGGTAAACCTTCGTCTCCGCGGCCTCCGTCCGTCGAGCCTACTCTCGCCCGCACCCGTCGACCCGTTCTCGAGCTATACGGCGACAAAGAAACTTTGATTTTTCACTAATTTGACGTCATCGAGAAAGTTACGGAAAACTGGGAATTAAAGGTATATCGCCTTTCCGAGTTTTCCGGGAGCCCGTCGGGCCTTCGGCCCTGCTCGGCTCGGCTCGGCTCGAGGTCGAGGTCGTCGGTAGCAACGATGGTGGCGGGGAGGTGCGCAATTGGTCTGTCATCGCCATCTCCCCAACCCCCCCTCCCCTTTAAAATTAATGGAAAATGTAAACCCAAACGTAGAGTCGGATTCGTAACCTCGAAGTTACAAGTCGATTCGCTCAACTATCAAGGGGGAGAAAACGCGGCGACTGTGGCGGCACTCGCCACGGATGCGAAGTCAGCATCACGAAGTTGGCGTTAAATTCGAACGTTTGAATCAGTTATTTTCTTTCCGGCCCTTTTCAGCCCTGAACCGTGGAAGCGCCGAAATTCGGGTTTCATTTTTAACGCGGCAGCTTATACCCCCCGAGCGTTACCGACCACTGCCGGTGGTGTTCGGTAAGTTATCCTCCGCCGAGGTCGACGCGCGTTACCGATGCACACGTAAAGAATTTTTCGCGAATTTTCGCGAATTTTTCGCGCGGTAAACCTTCGTCTCCGCGAGCTCCGTCCGACGAGCCTACTCTCGCCCGCACCCGTCGACCCGTTCTCGAGCTATACGGCGACAAAGAAATCGCAAAATTTCACTAATTTGACGTCACCGAAAAAGTTACGGCCAACTGGGAATTAAAGGTATATCACCTTCCCGAATTTTCCGTGAGCCCATCGGGCCTTAGGCCCCGCTCGGCACGGCTCGGCTCGGCTCGGCTCGAGGTCGAGGTCGTTGATAGCGACGATGGTGGCGGGGAGGCGCGTGATTGGTCTGTCATCGCCATCCTCCCCCCAACCCCCCCTCCTTTTAAAATTAATGGAAAATGTAAACCTAAAAGTAGAGTCGGATTCGTAACCTCGAAGTTACAAGTCCATTCGCTCAACTATCAAGGGAGAGTAAACGCGGCGACTGTGGCGGCACTCGCCACCGATACGAAGTCAGCATCACGAAGTTGGCGTTAAATTCGAACGTTTGAATCAGTTATTTTCTTTCCGGCCCTTTTCAGCCCTGAACCGTGGAAGCGCCGAAATTCGGGTTTCATTTTTAACGCGGCAGCTTATACCCCCCGAGCGTTACCGACCACTGCCGGTGGTGTTCGGTAAGTTATCCTCCGCCGAGGTCGACGCGCGTTACCGATGCACACGTAAAGAATTTTTCGCGAATTTTCGCGAATTTTTCGCGCGGTAAACCTTCGTCTCCGCGAGCTCCGTCCGACGAGCCTACTCTCGCCCGCACCCGTCGACCCGTTCTCGAGCTATACGGCGACAAAGAAATCGCAAAATTTCACTAATTTGACGTCACCGAAAAAGTTACGGGCAACTGGGAATTAAAGGTATATCGCCTTCCCGAATTTTCCGTGAGCCCATCGGGCCTTCGGCCCCGCTCGGCACGGCTCGGCTCGGCTCGGCTCGGCTCGAGGTCGAGGTCGTTGATAGCGACGATGGTGGCGGGGAGGCGCGTGATTGGTCTGTCATCGCCATCCTCCCCCCAACCCCCCCTCCTTTTAAAATTAATGGAAAATGTAAACCTAAAAGTAGAGTCGGATTCGTAACCTCGAAGTTACAAGTCAATTCGCTCAACTATCAAGGGAGAGTAAACGCGGCGACTGTGGCGGCACTCGCCACCGATGCGAAGTCAGCATCACGAAGTTGGCGTTAAATTCGAACGTTTGAATCAGTTATTTTCTTTCGGGCCCTTTTCAGCTCTGAACCGTGGAAGCGCCGGAATTCGGGTTTCATTTTTAACGCGGCAGCTTATACCCCCCGAGCGTTATCGACCACTGCCGGTGGTGGTCGGTAAGTTACCCTCCGCCGAAGACGACGCGCGTTACCGATGCACACGTAAAAAATTTTTCGTGAATTTTCGCGAATATTTCGGGCGGTAAACCTTCGTCTCCGCGTGCTCCGTCCGACGAGCGTACTCTCGCCCGCACCCGTCGACCCGTTCTCGAGCTATACGGCGACAAAGAAACTTTGATTTTTCACTAATTCGACGTCATCGAGAAAGTTACGGCCAACTGGGAATTAAAGGTATATCGCCTTTCCGAATTTTCCGGGAGCCCGTCGGGCCTTCGGCCCCGCTCGGCTCGGCTCGGCTCGGCTCGTGGTCGAGGTCGTCGGTAGCGTCGATGGTGGCGGGGAGGTGCGCAATTGGTCTGTCATCGCCATCCCCCCAACCCCCCTCCCCCTTTAGAATTAATGGAAAATGTAAACCTAAAAGTAGAGTCGGATTCGTAACCTCGAAGTTACAAGTCAATTCGCTCAACTATCAAGGGAGAGTAAACGCGGCGACTGTGGCGGCACTCGCCACCGATGCGAAGTCAGCATCACGAAGTTGGCGTTAAATTCGAACGTTTGAATCAGTTATTTTCTTTCGGGCCCTTTTCAGCTCTGAACCGTGGAAGCGCCGGAATTCGGGTTTCATTTTTAACGCGGCAGCTTATACCCCCCGAGCGTTACCGACCACTGCCGGTGGTGGTCGGTAAGTTATCCTCCGCCGAGGTCGACGCGCGTTACCGATGCACACGTAAAAAATTTTTCGCGAATTTTCGCGAATTTTTCGCGCGGTAAACCTTCGTCTCCGCGTCCTCCGTCCGACGAGCCTACTCTCGCCCGCACCCGTCGACCCGTTCTCGAGCTATAGGGCGACAAAGAAACTTTGATTTTTCACTAATTTGACGTCATCGAGAAAGTTACGGAAAACTGGGAATTAAAGGTATATCGCCTTTCCGAGTTTTCCGGGAGCCCGTCGGGCCTTCGGCCCCGCTCGGCTCGGCTCGGCTCGAGGTCGAGGTCGTCGGTAGCGACGATGGTGGCGGGGAGGTGCGCAATTGGTCTGTCATCGCCATCTCCCCAACCCCCCCTCCCCTTTAAAATTAATGGAAAATGTAAACCCAAACGTAGAGTCGGATTCCTAACCTGGAAGTTACAAGTCGATTCGCTCAACTATCAAGGGAGAGAAAACGCGGCGACTGTGGCGGCACTCGGCACGGATGCGAAGTCAGCATCACGAAGTTGGCGTTAAATTGGAACGTTTGAATCAGTTATTTTCTTTCCGACCCTTTTCAGCCCTGAACCGTGGAAGCGCCGAAATTCGGGTTTCATTTTTAACGCGGCAGCTTATACCCCCCGAGCGTTACCGACCACTGCCGGTGGTGGTAGGTAAGTTATCCTCCGCCGAAGACGACGCGCGTTACCGATGCACACGTAAAAAATTTTTCGCGAATTTTTCGCGCGGTAAACCTTCGTCTCCGCGTCCTCCGTCCGACGAGCCTACTCTCGCCCGCACCCGTCCACCCGTTCTCGAGCTATACGGCGACAAAGAAACTTTGATTTTTCACTAATTTGACGTCATCGAGAAAGTTACGGAAAACTGGGAATTAAAGGTATATCGCCTTTCCGAATTTTCCGGGAGCCCGTCGGGCCTTCGGCCCCGCTCGGCGCGGCTCTGCTCGGCTCGATGTCGAGGTCGTCGGTAGCAACGATGGTGTCGGGGAGAACCGCAGTTGGTCTGTCATCGCCATCCCCCAACCCCCCCCCCCCCCCTTAAAATTAATGGAAAATGTAAACCCAAACGTAGAGTCGGATTCGTAACCTCGAAGTTACAAGTCGATTCGCTCAACTATCAAGGGAGAGAAAACGCGGCGACTGTGGCGAAACTCGCCACGGATGCGAAGTCAGCATCACGAAGTTGGCGTTAAATTCGAACGTTTGAATCAGTTATTTTCTTTCCGGCCCTTTTCAGCCCTGAACCGTGGAAGCGCCGAAATTCGGGTTTCATTTTTAACGCGGCAGCTTATACCCCCCGAGCGTTACCGACCACTGCCGGTGGTGGTCGGTAAGTTACCCTCCGCCGAAGACGACGCGCGTTACCGATGCACACGTAAAAAATTTTTCGTGAATTTTCGCGAATATTTCGGGCGGTAAACCTTCGTCTCCGCGTGCTCCGTCCGACGAGCGTACTCTCGCCCGCACCCGTCGACCCGTTCTCGAGCTATACGGCGACAAAGAAACTTTGATTTTTCACTAATTCGACGTCATCGAGAAAGTTACGGCCAACTGGGAATTAAAGGTATATCGCCTTTCCGAATTTTCCGGGAGCCCGTCGGGCCATCGGCCCCGCTCGGCTCGGCTCGTGGTCGAGGTCGTCGGTAGCGACGATGGTGGCGGGGAGGTGCGCAATTGGTCTGTCATCGCCATCCCCCCCAACCCCCCTCCCCCTTTAGAATTAATGGAAAATGTAAACCTAAACGTAGAGTCGGATTCGTAACCTCGAAGTTACAAGTCCATTCGCTCAACTATCAAGGGAGAGTAAACGCGGCGACTGTGGCGGCACTCGCCACCGATACGAAGTCAGCATCACGAAGTTGGCGTTAAATTCGAACGTTTGAATCAGTTATTTTCTTTCCGGCCCTTTTCAGCCCTGAACTGTGGAAGCGCCGAAATTCGGGTTTCATTTTTAACGCGGCAGCTTATACCCCCCGAGCGTTACCGACCACTGCCGGTGGTGGTCGGTAAGTTATCCTCCGCCGAGGTCGACGCGCGTTACCGATGCACACGTAAAAAATTTTTCGCGAATTTTCGCGAATTTTTCGCGCGGTAAACCTTCGTCTCCGCGTCCTCCGTCCGACGAGCCTACTCTCGCCCGCACCCGTCCACCCGTTCTCGAGCTATACGGCGACAAAGAAACTTTGATTTTTCACTAATTTGACGTCATCGAGAAAGTTACGGAAAACTGGGAATTAAAGGTATATCGCCTTTCCGAGTTTTCCGGGAGCCCGTCGGGCCTTCGGCCCCGCTCGGCTCGGCTCGGCTCGAGGTCGAGGTCGTCGGTAGCGACGATGGTGGCGGGGAGGTGCGCAATTGGTCTGTCATCGCCATCTCCCCAACCCCCCCTCCCCTTTAAAATTAATGGAAAATGTAAACCCAAACGTAGAGTCGGATTCCTAACCTGGAAGTTACAAGTCGATTCGCTCAACTATCAAGGGAGAGAAAACGCGGCGACTGTGGCGGCACTCGGCACGGATGCGAAGTCAGCATCACGAAGTTGGCGTTAAATTGGAACGTTTGAATCAGTTATTTTCTTTCCGACCCTTTTCAGCCCTGAACCGTGGAAGCGCCGAAATTCGGGTTTCATTTTTAACGCGGCAGCTTATACCCCCCGAGCGTTACCGACCACTGCCGGTGGTGGTAGGTAAGTTATCCTCCGCCGAAGACGACGCGCGTTACCGATGCACACGTAAAAAATTTTTCGCGAATTTTCGCGAATTTTTCGCGCGGTAAACCTTCGTCTCCGCGTCCTCCGTCCGACGAGCCTACTCTCGCCCGCACCCGTCCACCCGTTCTCGAGCTATACGGCGACAAAGAAACTTTGATTTTTCACTAATTTGACGTCATCGTGAAAGTTACGGAAAACTGGGAATTAAAGGTATATCGCCTTTCCGAATTTCCGGGAGCCCGTCGGGCCTTCGGCCCCGCTCGGCGCGGCTCTGCTCGGCTCTGCTCGGCTCGATGTCGAGGTCGTCGGTAGCAACGATGGTGTCGGGGAGGTGCGCAATTGGTCTGTCATCGCCATCTCCCCAACCCCCCCTCCCCTTTAAAATTAATGGAAAATGTAAACCCAAACGTAGAGTCGGATTCCTAACCTGGAAGTTACAAGTCGATTCGCTCAACTATCAAGGGAGAGAAAACGCGGCGACTGTGGCGGCACTCGCCACGGATGCGAAGTCAGCATCACGAAGTTGGCGTTAAATTGGAACGTTTGAATCAGTTATTTTCTTTCCGACCCTTTTCAGCCCTGAACCGTGGAAGCGCCGAAATTCGGGTTTCATTTTTAACGCGACAGCTTATACCCCCCGAGCGTTACCGACCACTGCCGGTGGTGGTAGGTAAGTTATCCTCCGCCGAAGACGACGCGCGTTACCGATGCACACGTAAAAAATTTTTCGCGAATTTTCGCGAATTTTTCGAGCGGTAAACCTTCGTCTCCGCGTCCTCCGTCCGACGAGCCTACTCTCGCCCGCACCCGTCGACCCGTTCTCGAGCTATACGGCGACAAAGAAACTTTGATTTTTCACTAATTTGACGTCACCGAAAAAGTTACGGCCAACTGGGAATTAAAGGTATTTTGCCTTTCCGAATTTTCCGGGAGCACGTCGGGCCTTCGACCCCGCTCGGCTCGGCTCGGCTCGGCTCGAGGTCGAGGTCGTCGGTAGCGACGATGGTGGCGGGGAGGTGCGCAATTGGTCTGTCATCGCCATCTCCCCAACCCCCCCTCCCCTTTAAAATTAATGGAAAATGTAAACCCAAACGTAGAGTCGGATTCCTAACCTGGAAGTTACAAGTCGATTCGCTCAACTATCAAGGGAGAGAAAACGCGGCGACTGTGGCGGCACTCGCCACGGATGCGAAGTCAGCATCACGAAGTTGGCGTTAAATTGGAACGTTTGAATCAGTTATTTTCTTTCCGACCCTTTTCAGCCCTGAACCGTGGAAGCGCCGAAATTCGGGTTTCTTTTTTAACGCGGCAGCTTATACCCCCCGAGCGTTATCGACCACTGCCGGTGGTGGTAGGTAAGTTATCCTCCGCCTAGGTCGACGCGCGTTACCGATGCACACGTAAAAAATTTTTCGCGAATTTTCGCGAATATTTCGGGCGGTAAACCTTCGTCTCCGCGTGCTCCGTCCGACGAGCGTACTCTCGCCCGCACCCGTCGACCCGTTCTCCAGCTATACGGCGACAAAGAAACTTTGATTTTTCACTAATTCGACGTCATCGAGAAAGTTACGGCCAACTGGGAATTAAAGGTATATCGCCTTTCCGAATTTTCCGGGAGCCCGTCGGGCCTTCGGCCCCCCTCGGCTCGGCTCGGCTCGGCTCGTGGTCGAGGTCGTCGGTAGCGACGATGGTGGCGGGGAGGTGCGCAATTGGTCTGTCATCGCCATCCCCCCCAACCCCCCTCCCCCTTTAGAATTAATGGAAAATGTAAACCTAAACGTAGAGTCGGATTCGTAACCTCGAAGTTACAAGTCCATTCGCTCAACTATCAAGGGAGAGTAAACGCGGCGACTGTGGCGGCACTCGCCACCGATACGAAGTCAGCATCACGAAGTTGGCGTTAAATTCGAACGTTTGAATCAGTTATTTTCTTTCCGGCCCTTTTCAGCCCTGAACCGTGGAAGCGCCGAAATTCGGGTTTCATTTTTAACGCGGCAGCTTATACCCACCGAGCGTTACCGACCACTGCCGGTGGTGGTCGGTAAGTTATCCTCCGCCGAGGTCGACGCGCGTTACCGATGCACACGTAAAAAATTTTTCGCGAATTTTCGCGAATTTTTCGCGCGGTAAACCTTCGTCTCCGCGTCCTCCGTCCGACGAGCCTACTCTCGCCCGCACCCGTCGACCCGTTCTCGAGCTATAGGGCGACAAAGAAACTTTGATTTTTCGCTAATTTGACGTCATCGAGAAAGTTACGGAAAACTGGGAATTAAAGGTATATCGCCTTTCCGAGTTTTCCGGGAGCCCGTCGGGCCTTCGGCCCCGCTCGGCTCGGCTCGGCTCGAGGTCGAGGTCGTCGGTAGCGACGATGGTGGCGGGGAGGTGCGCAATTGGTCTGTCATCGCCATCTCCCCAACCCCCCCTCCCCTTTAAAATTAATGGAAAATGTAAACCCAAACGTAGAGTCGGATTCCTAACCTGGAAGTTACAAGTCGATTCGCTCAACTATCAAGGGAGAGAAAACGCGGCGACTGTGGCGGCACTCGGCACGGATGCGAAGTCAGCATCACGAAGTTGGCGTTAAATTGGAACGTTTGAATCAGTTATTTTCTTTCCGACCCTTTTCAGCCCTGAACCGTGGAAGCGCCGAAATTCGGGTTTCATTTTTAACGCGGCAGCTTATACCCCCCGAGCGTTACCGACCACTGCCGGTGGTGGTAGGTAAGTTATCCTCCGCCGAAGACGACGCGCGTTACCGATGCACACGTAAAAAATTTTTCGCGAATTTTTCGCGCGGTAAACCTTCGTCTCCGCGTCCTCCGTCCGACGAGCCTGCTCTCGCCCGCACCCGTCCACCCGTTCTCGAGCTATACGGCGACAAAGAAACTTTGATTTTTCACTAATTTGACGTCATCGAGAAAGTTACGGAAAACTGGGAATTAAAGGTATATCGCCTTTCCGAATTTTCCGGGAGCCCGTCGGGCCTTCGGCCCCGCTCGGCGCGGCTCTGCTCGGCTCGATGTCGAGGTCGTCGGTAGCAACGATGGTGTCGGGGAGGTGCGCAATTGGTCTGTCATCGCCATCCCCCCAACCCCCCCTCCCCTTTAAAATTAATGGAAAATGTAAACCCAAACGTAGAGTCGGATTCGTAACCTCGAAGTTACAAGTCGATTCGCTTAACTATCAAGGGAGAGAAAATGCGGCGACTGTGGCGGCACTCGCCACGGATGCGAAGTCAGCATCACGAAGTTGGCGTTAAATTCGAACGTTTGAATCAGTTATTTTCTTTCCGGCCCTTTTCAGCCCTGAACCGTGGAAGCGCTGAAATTCGGGTTTCATTTTTAACGCGGCAGCTTATACCCCCCGAGCGTTACCGACCACTGCCGGTGGTGGTCGGTAAGTTATCCTCCGCCGAGGTCGACGCGCGTTACCGATGCACACGTAAAAAATTTTTCGCGAATTTTCGCGAATTTTTCGCGCGGTAAACCTTCGTCTCCGCGTCCTCCGTCCGACGAGCCTACTCTCGCCCGCACCCGTCGACCCGTTCTCGAGCTATAGGGCGACAAAGAAACTTTGATTTTTCACTAATTTGACGTCATCGAGAAAGTTACGGAAAACTGGGAATTAAAGGTATATCGCCTTTCCGAGTTTTCCGGGAGCCCGTCGGGCCTTCGGCCCCGCTCGGCTCGGCTCGGCTCGAGGTCGAGGTCGTCGGTAGCGACGATGGTGGCGGGGAGGTGCGCAATTGGTCTGTCATCGCCATCTCCCCAACCCCCCCTCCCCTTTAAAATTAATGGAAAATGTAAACCCAAACGTAGAGTCGGATTCCTAACCTGGAAGTTACAAGTCGATTCGCTCAACTATCAAGGGAGAGAAAACGCGGCGACTGTGGCGGCACTCGGCACGGATGCGAAGTCAGCATCACGAAGTTGGCGTTAAATTGGAACGTTTGAATCAGTTATTTTCTTTCCGACCCTTTTCAGCCCTGAACCGTGGAAGCGCCGAAATTCGGGTTTCATTTTTAACGCGGCAGCTTATACCCCCCGAGCGTTACCGACCACTGCCGGTGGTGGTAGGTAAGTTATCCTCCGCCGAAGACGACGCGCGTTACCGATGCACACGTAAAAAATTTTTCGCCAATTTTTCGCGCGGTAAACCTTCGTCTCCGCGTCCTCCGTCCGACGAGCCTGCTCTCGCCCGCACCCGTCCACCCGTTCTCGAGCTATACGGCGACAAAGAAACTTTGATTTTTCACTAATTTGACGTCATCGAGAAAGTTACGGAAAACTGGGAATTAAAGGTATATCGCCTTTCCGAATTTTCCGGGAGCCCGTCGGGCCTTCGGCCCCGCTCGGCGCGGCTCTGCTCGGCTCGATGTCGAGGTCGTCGGTAGCAACGATGGTGTCGAGGAGGTGCGCAATTGGTCTGTCATCGCCATCCCCCCAACCCCCCCTCCCCTTTAAAATTAATGGAAAATGTAAACCCAAACGTAGAGTCGGATTCGTAACCTCGAAGTTACAAGTCGATTCGCTTAACTATCAAGGGAGAGAAAACGCGGCGACTGTGGCGGCACTCGCCACGGATGCGAAGTCAGCATCACGAAGTTGGCGTTAAATTCGAACGTTTGAATCAGTTATTTTCTTTCCGGCCCTTTTCAGCCCTGAACCGTGGAAGCGCTGAAATTCGGGTTTCATTTTTAACGCGGCAGCTTATACCCCCCGAGCGTTACCGACCACTGCCGGTGGTGGTCGGTAAGTTATCCTCCGCCGAGGTCGACGCGCGTTACCGATGCACACGTAAAAAATTTTTCGCGAATTTTCGCGAATTTTTCGCGCGGTAAACCTTCGTCTCCGCGTCCTCCGTCCGACGAGCCTACTCTCGCCCGCACCCGTCGACCCGTTCTCGAGCTATAGGGCGACAAAGAAACTTTGATTTTTCACTAATTTGACGTCATCGAGAAAGTTACGGAAAACTGGGAATTAAAGGTATATCGCCTTTCCGAGTTTTCCGGGAGCCCGTCGGGCCTTCGGCCCCGCTCGGCTCGGCTCGGCTCGAGGTCGAGGTCGTCGGTAGCGACGATGGTGGCGGGGAGGTGCGCAATTGGTCTGTCATCGCCATCTCCCCAACCCCCCCTCCCCTTTAAAATTAATGGAAAATGTAAACCCAAACGTAGAGTCGGATTCCTAACCTGGAAGTTACAAGTCGATTCGCTCAACTATCAAGGGAGAGAAAACGCGGCGACTGTGGCGGCACTCGCCACGGATGCGAAGTCAGCATCACGAAGTTGGCGTTAAATTGGAACGTTTGAATCAGTTATTTTCTTTCCGACCCTTTTCAGCCCTGAACCGTGGAAGCGCCGAAATTCGGGTTTCATTTTTAACGCGGCAGCTTATACCCCCCGAGCGCTAGCGACCACTGCCTGTGGTGGTCGGTAAGTTATCCTCCACCGAGGACGACGCGCGTTACCGATGCACACTTAAAAAATTTTTCGCGAATTTTTCGCGCGGTAAACCTTCGTCTCCGCGTTCTCCGTCCGACGTGCCTACTCTCGCCCGCACCCGTCTACCCGTTCTCGAGCTATACGGCGACAAAGAAACTTTGATTTTTCACTAATTTGACGTCATCGAGAAAGTTACGGCCAACTGGGAATTAAAGGTATATCGCCTTTCCGAATTTTCCGGGAGCCCGTCGGGCCTTCGGCCCCGCTCGGCGCGGCTCTGCTCGGTTCGATGTCGAGGTCGTCGGTAGCAACGATGGTGTCGGGGAGGTGCGCAATTGGTCTGCCATCGCCATCCCCCCAACCCCCCCTCCCCTTTAAAATTAATGGAAAATGTAAACCCAAACGTAGAGTCGGATTCGTAACCTCGAAGTTACAAGTCGATTCGCTCAACTATCAAGGGAGAGAAAACGCGGCGACTGTGGCGGCACTCGCCACGGATGCGAAGTCAGCATCACGAAGTTGGCGTTAAATTCGAACGTTTGAATCAGTTATTTTCTTTCCGGCCCTTTTCAGCCCTGAACCGTGGAAGCGCCGAAATTCGGGTTTCATTTTTAACGCGGCAGCTTATACCCCCCGAGCGCTAGCGACCACTGCCGGTGGTGGTCGGTAAGTTATCCTCCACCGAGGACGACGCGCGTTACCGATGCACACTTAAAAAATTTTTCGCGAATTTTTCGCGCGGTAAACCTTCGTCTCCGCGTTCTCCGTCCGACGTGCCTACTCTCGCCCGCACCCGTCTACCCGTTCTCGAGCTATACGGCGACAAAGAAACTTTGATTTTTCACTAATTTGACGTCATCGAGAAAGTTACGGCCAACTGGGAATTAAAGGTATATCGCCTTTCCGAATTTTCCGGGAGCCCGTCGGGCCTTCGGCCCCGCTCGGCTCGGATCGGCTCGGCTCGGCTCGGCTCGGCTCGGCTCGGCTCGAGGTCGAGGTCGTCCGTAGCGACGATGGTGGCGGGGAGGCGCGCGATTGGTCTGTCATCGACATCCTCCCCCCAAACCCCCCTCCCTTTAAAATTAATGGAAAATGTAAACCTAAACGTAGAGTCGGAATCGTAACCTCGAAGTTACAAGTCAACTCGCTCAACTATCAAGGGAGAGTAAACGCGGCGACTGTGGCGGCACTCGCCACCGATGCGAAGTCAGCGTCGCGAAGTTGGCGTTAAATTCGAACGTTTGAATCAGTTATTTTCTTTAGGGCCCTTTTCAGCCCTGAACCGTGGAAGCGCCGAAATTCGGGTTTCATTTTTAACGCGGCAGCTTATACCCCCCGAGCGTTACCGACCACTGCCGGTGGTGGTCGGTAAGTTATCCTCCGCCGAAGACGACGCGCGTTACCGATGCACACGTAAAAAATTTTTCGCGAATTTTCGCGAATTTTTCGCGCGGTAAACCTTCGTCTCCGCGTCTACCGTCCGACGAGCCTACTCTCGCCCGCACCCGTCGACCCGTTCTCGAGCTATACGGCGACAAAGAAACTTTGATTTTTCACTAATTTGACGTCATCGAGAAAGTTACGGCCAACTGGGAATTAAAGGTATATCGCCTTTCCGAATTTTCCGGGAGCCCGTCGGGCCTTCGGCCCCGCTCGGCTCGGCTCGGCTCGAGGTCGAGGTCGTCGGTACCGACGATGGTGGCGGGGAGGTGCGCAATTGGTCTGTCATCGCCATCTCCCCAACCCCCCCACCCCTTTAAAATTAATGGAAAATGTAAACCCAAACGTAGAGTCGGATTCGTAACCTCGAAGTTACAAGTCGATTCGCTCAACTATCAAGGGAGAGAAAACGCGGCGACTGTGGCGGCACTCGCCACGGATGCGAAGTCAGCATCACGAAGTTGGCCTTAAATTCGAACGTCTGAATCAGTTATTTTCTTTCCGGCCCTTTTCAGCCCTGAACCGTGGAAGCGCCGAAATTCGGGTTTCATTTTTAACGCGGCAGCTTATACCCCCCGAGCGTTACCGACCACTGCCGGTGGTGGTCGGTAAGTTATCCTCCGCCGAGGACGACGCGCGTTACCGATGCACACGTAAAAAATTTTTCGCGAATTTTCGCGAATTTTTCGCGCGGTAAACCTTCGTCTCCGCGTCTACCGTCCGACGAGTCTACTCTCGCCCGCACCCGTCGACCCGTTCTCGAGCTATACGGCGACAAAGAAACTTTGATTTTTCACTAATTTGACGTCATCGAGAAAGTTACGGCCAACTGGGAATTAAAGGTATATCGCCTTTCCGAATTTTCCGGGAGCCCGTCGGGCCTTCGGCCCCGCTCGGCGCGGCTCTGCTCTGCTCGAGGTCGAGGTCGTCGGTAGCAACGATGGTGTCGGGGAGGTGCGCAATTGGTCTGTCATCGCCATCCCCCCAACCCCCCTCCCCTTTAAAATTAATGGAAAATGTAAACCCAAACGTAGAGTCGGATTCGTAACCTCGAAGTTACAAGTCGATTCGCTCAACTATCAAGGGAGAGAAAACGCGGCGACTGTGGCGGCACTCGGCACGGATGCGAAGTCAGCATCACGAAGTTGGCGTTAAATTGGAACGTTTGAATCAGTTATTTTCTTTCCGACCCTTTTCAGCCCTGAACCGTGGAAGCGCCGAAATTCGGGTTTCATTTTTAACGCGGCAGCTTATACCCCCCGAGCGTTACCGACCACTGCCGGTGGTGGTAGGTAAGTTATCCTCCGCCGAAGACGACGCGCGTTACCGATGCACACGTAAAAAATTTTTCGCGAATTTTTCGCGCGGTAAACCTTCGTCTCCGCGTCCTCCGTCCGACGAGCCTGCTCTCGCCCGCACCCGTCCACCCGTTCTCGAGCTATACGGCGACAAAGAAACTTTGATTTTTCACTAATTTGACGTCATCGAGAAAGTTACGGAAAACTGGGAATTAAAGGTATATCGCCTTTCCGAATTTTCCGGGAGCCCGTCGGGCCTTCGGCCCCGCTCGGCGCGGCTCTGCTCGGCTCGATGTCGAGGTCGTCGGTAGCAACGATGGTGTCGGGGAGGTGCGCAATTGGTCTGTCATCGCCATCCCCCCAACCCCCCCTCCCCTTTAAAATTAATGGAAAATGTAAACCCAAACGTAGAGTCGGATTCGTAACCTCGAAGTTACAAGTCGATCCGCTTAACTATCAAGGGAGAGAAAATGCGGCGACTGTGGCGGCACTCGCCACGGATGCGAAGTCAGCATCACGAAGTTGGCGTTAAATTCGAACGTTTGAATCAGTTATTTTCTTTCCGGCCCTTTTCAGCCCTGAACCGTGGAAGCGCTGAAATTCGGGTTTCATTTTTAACGCGGCAGCTTATACCCCCCGAGCGTTACCGACCACTGCCGGTGGTGGTCGGTAAGTTATCCTCCGCCGAGGTCGACGCGCGTTACCGATGCACACGTAAAAAATTTTTCGCGAATTTTCGCGAATTTTTCGCGCGGTAAACCTTCGTCTCCGCGTCCTCCGTCCGACGAGCCTACTCTCGCCCGCACCCGTCGACCCGTTCTCGAGCTATAGGGCGACAAAGAAACTTTGATTTTTCACTAATTTGACGTCATCGAGAAAGTTACGGAAAACTGGGAATTAAAGGTATATCGCCTTTCCGAGTTTTCCGGGAGCCCGTCGGGCCTTCGGCCCCGCTCGGCTCGGCTCGGCTCGAGGTCGAGGTCGTCGGTAGCGACGATGGTGGCGGGGAGGTGCGCAATTGGTCTGTCATCGCCATCTCCCCAACCCCCCCTCCCCTTTAAAATTAATGGAAAATGTAAACCCAAACGTAGAGTCGGATTCCTAACCTGGAAGTTACAAGTCGATTCGCTCAACTATCAAGGGAGAGAAAACGCGGCGACTGTGGCGGCACTCGGCACGGATGCGAAGTCAGCATCACGAAGTTGGCGTTAAATTGGAACGTTTGAATCAGTTATTTTCTTTCCGACCCTTTTCAGCCCTGAACCGTGGAAGCGCCGAAATTCGGGTTTCATTTTTAACGCGGCAGCTTATACCCCCCGAGCGTTACCGACCACTGCCGGTGGTGGTAGGTAAGTTATCCTCCGCCGAAGACGACGCGCGTTACCGATGCACACGTAAAAAATTTTTCGCGAATTTTTCGCGCGGTAAACCTTCGTCTCCGCGTCCTCCGTCCGACGAGCCTGCTCTCGCCCGCACCCGTCCACCCGTTCTCGAGCTATACGGCGACAAAGAAACTTTGATTTTTCACTAATTTGACGTCATCGAGAAAGTTACGGAAAACTGGGAATTAAAGGTATATCGCCTTTCCGAATTTTCCGGGAGCCCGTCGGGCCTTCGGCCCCGCTCGGCGCGGCTCTGCTCGGCTCGATGTCGAGGTCGTCGGTAGCAACGATGGTGTCGGGGAGGTGCGCAATTGGTCTGTCATCGCCATCCCCCCAACCCCCCCTCCCCTTTAAAATTAATGGAAAATGTAAACCCAAACGTAGAGTCGGATTCGTAACCTCGAAGTTACAAGTCGATTCGCTTAACTATCAAGGGAGAGAAAACGCGGCGACTGTGGCGGCACTCGCCACGGATGCGAAGTCAGCATCACGAAGTTGGCGTTAAATTCGAACGTTTGAATCAGTTATTTTCTTTCCGGCCCTTTTCAGCCCTGAACCGTGGAAGCGCTGAAATTCGGGTTTCATTTTTAACGCGGCAGCTTATACCCCCCGAGCGTTACCGACCACTGCCGGTGGTGGTCGGTAAGTTATCCTCCGCCGAGGTCGACGCGCGTTACCGATGCACACGTAAAAAATTTTTCGCGAATTTTCGCGAATTTTTCGCGCGGTAAACCTTCGTCTCCGCGTCCTCCGTCCGACGAGCCTACTCTCGCCCGCACCCGTCGACCCGTTCTCGAGCTATAGGGCGACAAAGAAACTTTGATTTTTCACTAATTTGACGTCATCGAGAAAGTTACGGAAAACTGGGAATTAAAGGTATATCGCCTTTCCGAGTTTTCCGGGAGCCCGTCGGGCCTTCGGCCCCGCTCGGCTCGGCTCGGCTCGAGGTCGAGGTCGTCGGTAGCGACGATGGTGGCGGGGAGGTGCGCAATTGGTCTGTCATCGCCATCTCCCCAACCCCCCCTCCCCTTTAAAATTAATGGAAAATGTAAACCCAAACGTAGAGTCGGATTCCTAACCTGGAAGTTACAAGTCGATTCGCTCAACTATCAAGGGAGAGAAAACGCGGCGACTGTGGCGGCACTCGCCACGGATGCGAAGTCAGCATCACGAAGTTGGCGTTAAATTGGAACGTTTGAATCAGTTATTTTCTTTCCGACCCTTTTCAGCCCTGAACCGTGGAAGCGCCGAAATTCGGGTTTCATTTTTAACGCGGCAGCTTATACCCCCCGAGCGCTAGCGACCACTGCCTGTGGTGGTCGGTAAGTTATCCTCCACCGAGGACGACGCGCGTTACCGATGCACACTTAAAAAATTTTTCGCGAATTTTTCGCGCGGTAAACCTTCGTCTCCGCGTTCTCCGTCCGACGTGCCTACTCTCGCCCGCACCCGTCTACCCGTTCTCGAGCTATACGGCGACAAAGAAACTTTGATTTTTCACTAATTTGACGTCATCGAGAAAGTTACGGCCAACTGGGAATTAAAGGTATATCGCCTTTCCGAATTTTCCGGGAGCCCGTCGGGCCTTCGGCCCCGCTCGGCTCGGCTCGGCTCGGCTCGAGGTCGAGGTCGTCCGTAGCGACGATGGTGGCGGGGAGGTTCGCAATTGGTCTGTCATCGCCATCTCCCCAACCCCCCCACCCCTTTAAAATTAATGGAAAATGTAAACCCAAACGTAGAGTCGGATTCGTAACCTCGAAGTTACAAGTCGATTCGCTCAACTATCAAGGGAGAGAAAACGCGGCGACTGTGGCGGCACTCGCCACGGATGCGAAGTCAGCATCACGAAGTTGGCCTTAAATTCGAACGTTTGAATCAGTTATTTTCTTTCCGGCCCTTTTCAGCCCTGAACCGTGGAAGCGCCGAAATTCGGGTTTCATTTTTAACGCGGCAGCTTATACCCCCCGAGCGTTACCGACCACTGCCGGTGGTGGTCGGTAAGTTATCCTCCGCCGAGGACGACGCGCGTTACCGATGCACACGTAAAAAATTTTTCGCGAATTTTCGCGAATTTTTCGCGCGGTAAACCTTCGTCTCCGCGTCTACCGTCCGACGAGCCTACTCTCGCCCGCACCCGTCGACCCGTTCTCGAGCTATACGGCGACAAAGAAACTTTGATTTTTCACTAATTTGACGTCATCGAGAAAGTTACGGCCAACTGGGAATTAAAGGTATATCGCCTTTCCGAATTTTCCGGGAGCCCGTCGGGCCTTCGGCCCCGCTCGGCGCGGCTCTGCTCGGCTCGAGGTCGAGGTCGTCGGTAGCAACGATGGTGTCGGGGAGGTGCGCAATTGGTCTGTCATCGCCATCCCCCCAACCCCCCCTCCCCTTTAAAATTAATGGAAAATGTAAACCCAAACGTAGAGTCGGATTCGTAACCTCGAAGTTACAAGTCGATTCGCTCAACTATCAAGGGAGAGGAAACGCGGCGACTGTGGCGGCACTCGCCACGGATGCGAAGTCAGCATCACGAAGTTGGCGTTAAATTCGAACGTTTGAATCAGTTATTTTCTTTCCGGCCCTTTTCAGCCCTGAACCGTGGAAGCGCCGAAATTCGGGTTTCATTTTTAACGCGGCAGCTTATACCCCCCGAGCGTTACCGACCACTGCCGGTGGTGGTCGGTAAGTTATCCTCCGCCGAGGACGACGCGCGTTACCGATGCACACGTAAAAAATTTTTCGCAAATTTCCGCGAATTTTTCGCGCGGTAAACCTTCGTCCCGCGTCCTCCGTCCGACGTGCCTACTCTCGCCCGCACCCGTCGACCCGTTCTCGAGCTATACGGCGACAAAGAAACTTTGATTTTTCACTAATTTGACGTCATCGAGAAAGTTACGGAAAACTGGGAATTAAAGGTATATCGCCTTTCCGAGTTTTCCGGGAGCCCGTCGGGCCTTCGGCCCCGCTCGGCTCGGCTCGGCTCGAGGTCGAGGTCGTCGGTAGCGACGATGGTGGCGGGGAGGTGCGCAATTGGTCTGTCATCGCCATCTCCCCAACCCCCCCACCCCTTTAAAATTAATGGAAAATGTAAACCCAAACGTAGAGTCGGATTCGTAACCTCGAAGTTACAAGTCGATTCGCTCAACTATCAAGGGAGAGAAAACGCGGCGACTGTGGCGGCACTCGCCACGGATGCGAAGTCAGCATCACGAAGTTGGCCTTAAATTCGAACGTCTGAATCAGTTATTTTCTTTCCGGCCCTTTTCAGCCCTGAACCGTGGAAGCGCCGAAATTCGGGTTTCATTTTTAACGCGGCAGCTTATACCCCCCGAGCGTTACCGACCACTGCCGGTGGTGGTCGGTAAGTTATCCTCCGCCGAGGACGACGCGCGTTACCGATGCACACGTAAAAAATTTTTCGCGAATTTTCGCGAATTTTTCGCGCGGTAAACCTTCGTCTCCGCGTCTACCGTCCGACGAGTCTACTCTCGCCCGCACCCGTCGACCCGTTCTCGAGCTATACGGCGACAAAGAAACTTTGATTTTTCACTAATTTGACGTCATCGAGAAAGTTACGGCCAACTGGGAATTAAAGGTATATCGCCTTTCCGAATTTTCCGGGAGCCCGTCGGGCCTTCGGCCCCGCTCGGCGCGGCTCTGCTCTGCTCGAGGTCGAGGTCGTCGGTAGCAACGATGGTGTCGGGGAGGTGCGCAATTGGTCTGTCATCGCCATCCCCCCAACCCCCCCTCCCCTTTAAAATTAATGGAAAATGTAAACCCAAACGTAGAGTCGGATTCGTAACCTCGAAGTTACAAGTCGATTCGCTCAACTATCAAGGGAGAGAAAACGCGGCGACTGTGGCGGCACTCGCCACGGATGCGAAGTCAGCATCACGAAGTTGGCGTTAAATTCGAACGTTTGAATCAGTTATTTTCTTTCCGGCCCTTTTCAGCCCTGAACCGTGGAAGCGCCGAAATTCGGGTTTCATTTTTAACGCGGCAGCTTATACCCCCCGAGCGTTACCGACCACTGCCGGTGGTGGTCGGTAAGTTATCCTCCGCCGAGGACGACGCGCGTTACCGATGCACACGTAAAAAATTTTTCGCAAATTTCCGCGAATTTTTCGCGCGGTAAACCTTCGTCCCGCGTCCTCCGTCCGACGAGCCTACTCTCGCCCGCACCCGTCGACCCGTTCTCGAGCTATACGGCGACAAAGAAACTTTGATTTTTCACTAATTTGACGTCACCGAAAAAGTTACGGCCAACTGGGAATTAAAGGTATATTGCCTTTCCGAATTTTCCGGGAGCACGTCGGGCCTTCGACCCCGCTCGGCTCGGCTCGGCTCGGCTCGAGGTCGAGGTCGTCGGTAGCGACGATGGTGGCGGGGAGGTGGGCAATTGGTCTGTCATCGCCATCTCCCCAACCCCCCCTCCCCTTTAAAATTAATGGAAAATATAAACCCAAACGTAGAGTCGGATTCGCAACCTCGAAGTTACAAGTCGATTCGCTCAACTATCAAGGGAGAGAAAACGCGGCGACTGTGGCGGCACTCGCCACGGATGCGAAGTCAGCATCACGAAGTTGGCGTTAAATTCGAACGTTTGAATCAGTTATTTTCTTTCCGGCCCTTTTCAGCCCTGAACCGTGGAAGCGCCGAAATTCGGGTTTCATTTTTAACGCGGCAGCTTATACCCCCCGAGCGTTACCGACCACTGCCGGTGGTGGTCGGTAAGTTATCCTCCGCCGAAGACGACGCGCGTTACCGATGCACACGTAAAAAATTTTTCGCTAATTTTCGCGAATTTTTCGCGCGGTAAACCTTCGTCTCCGCGTACTCCGTCCGACGAGCCTACTCTCGCCCGCACCCGTCGACCCGTTCTCGAGCTATACGGCGACAAAGAAACTTTGATTTTTCACTAATTTGACGTCATCGAGAAAGTTACGGCCAACTGGGAATTAAAGGTATATCGCCTTTCCGAGTTTTCCGGGAGCCCGTCGGGCCTTCGGTCCCGCTCGGCTCGGCTCGGCTCGGCTCGGCTCGAGGTCGAGGTCGTCGGTAGCGACGATGGTGGCGGGGAGGTGGGCAATTGGTCTGTCATCGCCATCTCCCCAACCCCCCCTCCCCTTTAAAATTAATGGAAAATGTAAACCCAAACGTAGAGTCGGATTCGTAACCTCGAAGTTACAAGTCGATTCGCTCAACTATCAAGGGAGAGAAAACGCGGCGACTGTGGCGGCACTCGCCACGGATGCGAAGTCAGCATCACGAAGTTGGCGTTAAATTCGAACGTTTGAATCAGTTATTTTCTTTCCGGCCCTTTTCAGCCCTGAACCGTGGAAGCGCCGAAATTCGGGTTTCATTTTTAACGCGGCAGCTTATACCCCCCTAGCGTTACCGACCACTGCCGGTGGTGGTCGGTAAGTTATCCTCCGCCGAAGACGACGCGCGTTACCGATGCACACGTAAAAAATTTTTCGAGAATTTTCGCGAATTTTTCGATCGGTAAACCTTCGTCTCCGCGTCCTCCGTCCGACGAGCCTACTCTCGCCCGCACCCGTCGACCCGTTCTCGAGCTATACGGCGACAAAGAAACTTTGATTTTTCACTAATTTGACGTCATCGAGAAAGTTACGGAAAACTGGGAATTAAAGGTATATCGCCTTTCCGAGTTTCCCGGGAGCCCGTCGGGCCTTCGGCCCCGCTCGGCTCGGCTCGGCTCGAGGTCGAGGTCGTCGGTAGCGACGATGGTGGCGGGGAGGTGCGCAATTGGTCTGTCATCGCCATCTCCCCAACCCCCCCTCCCCTTTAAAATTAATGGAAAATGTAAACCCAAACGTAGAGTCGGATTCGTAACCTCGAAGTTACAAGTCGATTCGCTCAACTATCAAGGGAGAGAAAACGCGGCGACTGTGGCGGCACTCGCCACGGATGCGAAGTCAGCATCACGAAGTTGGCGTTAAATTCGAACGTTTGAATCAGTTATTTTCTTTCCGGCCCTTTTCAGCCCTGACCCGCGAAGCGCCGAAATTCGGGTTTCATTTTTAACGCGGCAGCTTATACTCCCCGAGCGTTACCGACCACTGACGGTGGTGGTCGGTAAGTTATCCTTCGCCGAAGACGACGCGCGTTACCGATGCACACGTAAAAAATTTTTCGCGAATTTTCGCGAATTTTTCGAGCGGTAAACCTTCGTCTCCGCGGCCTCCGTCCGTCGAGCCTACTCTCGCCCGCACCCGTCGACCCGTTCTCGAGCTATACGGCGACAAAGAAACTTTGATTTTTCACTAATTTGACGTCATCGAGAAAGTTACGGAAAACTGGGAATTAAAGGTATATCGCCTTTCCGAGTTTTCCGGGAGCCCGTCGGGCCTTCGGCCCCGCTCGGCACGGCTCGGCTCGGCTCGGCTCGGCTCGAGGTCGAGGTCGTTGATAGCGACGATGGTGGCGGGGAGGCGCGTGATTGGTCTGTCATCGCCATCCTCCCCCCAACCCCCCCTCCTTTTAAAATTAATGGAAAATGTAAACCTAAAAGTAGAGTCGGATTCGTAACCTCGAAGTTACAAGTCAATTCGCTCAACTATCAAGGGAGAGTAAACGCGGCGACTGTGGCGGCACTCGCCACCGATGCGAAGTCAGCATCACGAAGTTGGCGTTAAATTCGAACGTTTGAATCAGTTATTTTCTTTCCGACCCTTTTCAGCCCTGAACCGTGGAAGCGCCGAAATTCGGGTTTCATTTTTAACGCGGCAGCTTATACCCCCCGAGCGTTACCGACCACTGCCGGTGGTGGTAGGTAAGTTATCCTCCGCCGAAGACGACGCGCGTTACCGATGCACACGTAAAAAATTTTTCGCGAATTTTTCGCGCGGTAAACCTTCGTCTCCGCGTCCTCCGTCCGACGAGCCTACTCTCGCCCGCACCCGTCCACCCGTTCTCGAGCTATACGGCGACAAAGAAACTTTGATTTTTCACTAATTTGACGTCATCGAGAAAGTTACGGAAAACTGGGAATTAAAGGTATATCGCCTTTCCGAATTTTCCGGGAGCCCGTCGGGCCTTCGGCCCCGCTCGGCGCGGCTCTGCTCGGCTCGATGTCGAGGTCGTCGGTAGCAACGATGGTGTCGGGGAGAACCGCAGTTGGTCTGTCATCGCCATCCCCCAAACCCCCCCCCCCCTTTAAAATTAATGGAAAATGTAAACCCAAACGTAGAGTCGGATTCGTAACCTCGAAGTTACAAGTCGATTCGCTCAACTATCAAGGGAGAGAAAACGCGGCGACTGTGGCGAAACTCGCCACGGATGCGAAGTCAGCATCACGAAGTTGGCGTTAAATTCGAACGTTTGAATCAGTTATTTTCTTTCCGGCCCTTTTCAGCCCTGAACCGTGGAAGCGCCGAAATTCGGGTTTCATTTTTAACGCGGCAGCTTATACCCCCCGAGCGTTACCGACCACTGCCGGTGGTGGTAGGTAAGTTATCCTCCGCCGAAGACGACGCGCGTTACCGATGCACACGTAAAAAATTTTTCGCGAATTTTCGCGAATTTTTCGCGCGGTAAACCTTCGTCTCCGCGAGCTCCGTCCGACGAGCCTACTCTCGCCCGCACCCGTCGACCCGTTCTCGAGCTATACGGCGACAAAGAAATCGCAAAATTTCACTAATTTGACGTCACCGAAAAAGTTACGGGCAACTGGGAATTAAAGGTATATCGCCTTCCCGAATTTTCCGTGAGCCCATCGGGCCTTCGGCCCCGCTCGGCACGGCTCGGCTCGGCTCGGCTCGGCTCGAGGTCGAGGTCGTTGATAGCGACGATGGTGGCGGGGAGGCGCGTGATTGGTCTGTCATCGCCATCCTCCCCCCAACCCCCCCTCCTTTTAAAATTAATGGAAAATGTAAACCTAAAAGTAGAGTCGGATTCGTAACCTCGAAGTTACAAGTCAATTCGCTCAACTATCAAGGGAGAGTAAACGCGGCGACTGTGGCGGCACTCGCCACCGATGCGAAGTCAGCATCACGAAGTTGGCGTTAAATTCGAACGTTTGAATCAGTTATTTTCTTTCGGGCCCTTTTCAGCTCTGAACAGTGGAAGCGCCGGAATTCGGGTTTCATTTTTAACGCGGCAGCTTATACCCCCCGAGCGTTACCGACCACTGCCGGTGGTGGTCGGTAAGTTACCCTCCGCCGAAGACGACGCGCGTTACCGATGCACACGTAAAAAATTTTTCGTGAATTTTCGCGAATATTTCGGGCGGTAAACCTTCGTCTCCGCGTGCTCCGTCCGACGAGCGTACTCTCGCCCGCACCCGTCGACCCGTTCTCGAGCTATACGGCGACAAAGAAACTTTGATTTTTCACTAATTCGACGTCATCGAGAAAGTTACGGCCAACTGGGAATTAAAGGTATATCGCCTTTCCGAATTTTCCGGGAGCCCGTCGGGCCATCGGCCCCGCTCGGCTCGGCTCGTGGTCGAGGTCGTCGGTAGCGACGATGGTGGCGGGGAGGTGCGCAATTGGTCTGTCATCGCCATCCCCCCCAACCCCCCTCCCCCTTTAGAATTAATGGAAAATGTAAACCTAAACGTAGAGTCGGATTCGTAACCTCGAAGTTACAAGTCCATTCGCTCAACTATCAAGGGAGAGTAAACGCGGCGACTGTGGCGGCACTCGCCACCGATACGAAGTCAGCATCACGATGTTAGCGTTAAATTCGAACGTTTGAATCAGTTATTTTCTTTCCGGCCCTTTTCAGCCCTGAACTGTGGAAGCGCCGAAATTCGGGTTTCATTTTTAACGCGGCAGCTTATACCCCCCGAGCGTTACCGACCACTGCCGGTGGTGGTCGGTAAGTTATCCTCCGCCGAGGTCGACGCGCGTTACCGATGCACACGTAAAAAATTTTTCGCGAATTTTCGCGAATTTTTCGCGCGGTAAACCTTCGTCTCCGCGTCCTCCGTCCGACGAGCCTACTCTCGCCCGCACCCGTCCACCCGTTCTCGAGCTATACGGCGACAAAGAAACTTTGATTTTTCACTAATTTGACGTCATCGAGAAAGTTACGGAAAACTGGGAATTAAAGGTATATCGCCTTTCCGAGTTTTCCGGGAGCCCGTCGGGCCTTCGGCCCCGCTCGGCTCGGCTCGGCTCGAGGTCGAGGTCGTCGGTAGCGACGATGGTGGCGGGGAGGTGCGCAATTGGTCTGTCATCGCCATCTCCCCAACCCCCCCTCCCCTTTAAAATTAATGGAAAATGTAAACCCAAACGTAGAGTCGGATTCCTAACCTGGAAGTTACAAGTCGATTCGCTCAACTATCAAGGGAGAGAAAACGCGGCGACTGTGGCGGCACTCGGCACGGATGCGAAGTCAGCATCACGAAGTTGGCGTTAAATTGGAACGTTTGAATCAGTTATTTTCTTTCCGACCCTTTTCAGCCCTGAACCGTGGAAGCGCCGAAATTCGGGTTTCATTTTTAACGCGGCAGCTTATACCCCCCGAGCGTTACCGACCACTGCCGGTGGTGGTAGGTAAGTTATCCTCCGCCGAAGACGACGCGCGTTACCGATGCACACGTAAAAAATTTTTCGCGAATTTTTCGCGCGGTAAACCTTCGTCTCCGCGTCCTCCGTCCGACGAGCCTGCTCTCGCCCGCACCCGTCCACCCGTTCTCGAGCTATACGGCGACAAAGAAACTTTGATTTTTCACTAATTTGACGTCATCGAGAAAGTTACGGAAAACTGGGAATTAAAGGTATATCGCCTTTCCGAATTTTCCGGGAGCCCGTCGGGCCTTCGGCCCCGCTCGGCGCGGCTCTGCTCGGCTCGATGTCGAGGTCGTCGGTAGCAACGATGGTGTCGGGGAGGTGCGCAATTGGTCTGTCATCGCCATCCCCCCAACCCCCCCTCCCCTTTAAAATTAATGGAAAATGTAAACCCAAACGTAGAGTCGGATTCGTAACCTCGAAGTTACAAGTCGATTCGCTTAACTATCAAGGGAGAGAAAACGCGGCGACTGTGGCGGCACTCGCCACGGATGCGAAGTCAGCATCACGAAGTTGGCGTTAAATTGGAACGTTTGAATCAGTTATTTTCTTTCCGACCCTTTTCAGCCCTGAACCGTGGAAGCGCCGAAATTCGGGTTTCATTTTTAACGCGGCAGCTTATACCCCCCGAGCGTTACCGACCACTGCCGGTGGTGGTAGGTAAGTTATCCTCCGCCGAAGACGACGCGCGTTACCGATGCACACGTAAAAAATTTTTCGCGAATTTTTCGCGCGGTAAACCTTCGTCTCCGCGTCCTCCGTCCGACGAGCCTACTCTCGCCCGCACCCGTCCACCCGTTCTCGAGCTATACGGCGACAAAGAAACTTTGATTTTTCACTAATTTGACGTCATCGAGAAAGTTACGGAAAACTGGGAATTAAAGGTATATCGCCTTTCCGAATTTCCGGGAGCCCGTCGGGCCTTCGGCCCCGCTCGGCGCGGCTCTGCTCGGCTCTGCTCGGCTCGATGTCGAGGTCGTCGGTAGCAACGATGGTGTCGGGGAGGTGCGCAATTGGTCTGTCATCGCCATCTCCCCAACCCCCCCTCCCCTTTAAAATTAATGGAAAATGTAAACCCAAACGTAGAGTCGGATTCCTAACCTGGAAGTTACAAGTCGATTCGCTCAACTATCAAGGGAGAGAAAACGCGGCGACTGTGGCGGCACTCGCCACGGATGCGAAGTCAGCATCACGAAGTTGGCGTTAAATTGGAACGTTTGAATCAGTTATTTTCTTTCCGACCCTTTTCAGCCCTGAACCGTGGAAGCGCCGAAATTCGGGTTTCATTTTTAACGCGACAGCTTATACCCCCCGAGCGTTACCGACCACTGCCGGTGGTGGTAGGTAAGTTATCCTCCGCCGAAGACGACGCGCGTTACCGATGCACACGTAAAAAATTTTTCGCGAATTTTCGCGAATTTTTCGAGCGGTAAACCTTCGTCTCCGCGTCCTCCGTCCGACGAGCCTACTCTCGCCCGCACCCGTCGACCCGTTCTCGAGCTATACGGCGACAAAGAAACTTTGATTTTTCACTAATTTGACGTCACCGAAAAAGTTACGGCCAACTGGGAATTAAAGGTATTTTGCCTTTCCGAATTTTCCGGGAGCACGTCGGGCCTTCGACCCCGCTCGGCTCGGCTCGGCTCGGCTCGAGGTCGAGGTCGTCGGTAGCGACGATGGTGGCGGGGAGGTGCGCAATTGGTCTGTCATCGCCATCTCCCCAACCCTCCCTCCCCTTAAAAATTAATGGAAAATGTAAACCCAAACGTAGAGTCGGATTCCTAACCTGGAAGTTACAAGTCGATTCGCTCAACTATCAAGGGAGAGAAAACGCGGCGACTGTGGCGGCACTCGCCACGGATGCGAAGTCAGCATCACGAAGTTGGCGTTAAATTGGAACGTTTGAATCAGTTATTTTCTTTCCGACCCTTTTCAGCCCTGAACCGTGGAAGCGCCGAAATTCGGGTTTCTTTTTTAACGCGGCAGCTTATACCCCCCGAGCGTTATCGACCACTGCCGGTGGTGGTAGGTAAGTTATCCTCCGCCTAGGTCGACGCGCGTTACCGATGCACACGTAAAAAATTTTTCGCGAATTTTCGCGAATATTTCGGGCGGTAAACCTTCGTCTCCGCGTGCTCCGTCCGACGAGCGTACTCTCGCCCGCACCCGTCGACCCGTTCTCGAGCTATACGGCGACAAAGAAACTTTGATTTTTCACTAATTCGACGTCATCGAGAAAGTTACGGCCAACTGGGAATTAAAGGTATATCGCCTTTCCGAATTTTCCGGGAGCCCGTCGGGCCTTCGGCCCCCCTCGGCTCGGCTCGGCTCGGCTCGTGGTCGAGGTCGTCGGTAGCGACGATGGTGGCGGGGAGGTGCGCAATTGGTCTGTCATCGCCATCCCCCCCAACCCCCCTCCCCCTTTAGAATTAATGGAAAATGTAAACCTAAACGTAGAGTCGGATTCGTAACCTCGAAGTTACAAGTCCATTCGCTCAACTATCAAGGGAGAGTAAACGCGGCGACTGTGGCGGCACTCGCCACCGATACGAAGTCAGCATCACGAAGTTGGCGTTAAATTCGAACGTTTGAATCAGTTATTTTCTTTCCGGCCCTTTTCAGCCCTGAACCGTGGAAGCGCCGAAATTCGGGTTTCATTTTTAACGCGGCAGCTTATACCCACCGAGCGTTACCGACCACTGCCGGTGGTGGTCGGTAAGTTATCCTCCGCCGAGGTCGACGCGCGTTACCGATGCACACGTAAAAAATTTTTCGCGAATTTTTGCGAATTTTTCGCGCGGTAAACCTTCGTCTCCGCGTCCTCCGTCCGACGAGCCTACTCTCGCCCGCACCCGTCGACCCGTTCTCGAGCTATAGGGCGACAAAGAAACTTTGATTTTTCACTAATTTGACGTCATCGAGAAAGTTACGGAAAACTGGGAATTAAAGGTATATCGCCTTTCCGAGTTTTCCGGGAGCCCGTCGGGCCTTCGGCCCCGCTCGGCTCGGCTCGACTCGAAGTCGAGGTCGTCGGTAGCGACGATGGTGGCGGGGAGGTGCGCAATTGGTCTGTCATCGCCATCTCCCCAACCCCCCCTCCCCTTTAAAATTAATGGAAAATGTAAACCCAAACGTAGAGTCGGATTCCTAACCTGGAAGTTACAAGTCGATTCGCTCAACTATCAAGGGAGAGAAAACGCGGCGACTGTGGCGGCACTCGGCACGGATGCGAAGTCAGCATCACGAAGTTGGCGTTAAATTGGAACGTTTGAATCAGTTATTTTCTTTCCGACCCTTTTCAGCCCTGAACCGTGGAAGCGCCGAAATTCGGGTTTCATTTTTAACGCGGCAGCTTATACCCCCCGAGCGTTACCGACCACTGCCGGTGGTGGTAGGTAAGTTATCCTCCGCCGAAGACGACGCGCGTTACCGATGCACACGTAAAAAATTTTTCGCGAATTTTTCGCGCGGTAAACCTTCGTCTCCGCGTCCTCCGTCCGACGAGCCTGCTCTCGCCCGCACCCGTCCACCCGTTCTCGAGCTATACGGCGACAAAGAAACTTTGATTTTTCACTAATTTGACGTCATCGAGAAAGTTACGGAAAACTGGGAATTAAAGGTATATCGCCTTTCCGAATTTTCCGGGAGCCCGTCGGGCCTTCGGCCCCGCTCGGCGCGGTTCTGCTCGGCTCGATGTCGAGGTCGTCGGTAGCAACGATGGTGTCGGGGAGGTGCGCAATTGGTCTGTCATCGCCATCCCCCCAACCCCCCCTCCCCTTTAAAATTAATGGAAAATGTAAACCCAAACGTAGAGTCGGATTCGTAACCTCGAAGTTACAAGTCGATTCGCTTAACTATCAAGGGAGAGAAAATGCGGCGACTGTGGCGGCACTCGCCACGGATGCGAAGTCAGCATCACGAAGTTGGCGTTAAATTCGAACGTTTGAATCAGTTATTTTCTTTCCGGCCCTTTTCAGCCCTGAACCGTGGAAGCGCTGAAATTCGGGTTTCATTTTTAACGCGGCAGCTTATACCCCCCGAGCGTTACCGACCACTGCCGGTGGTGGTCGGTAAGTTATCCTCCGCCGAGGTCGACGCGCGTTACCGATGCACACGTAAAAAATTTTTCGCGAATTTTCGCGAATTTTTCGCGCGGTAAACCTTCGTCTCCGCGTCCTCCGTCCGACGAGCCTACTCTCGCCCGCACCCGTCGACCCGTTCTCGAGCTATAGGGCGACAAAGAAACTTTGATTTTTCACTAATTTGACGTCATCGAGAAAGTTACGGAAAACTGGGAATTAAAGGTATATCGCCTTTCCGAGTTTTCCGGGAGCCCGTCGGGCCTTCGGCCCCGCTCGGCTCGGCTCGGCTCGAGGTCGAGGTCGTCGGTAGCGACGATGGTGGCGGGGAGGTGCGCAATTGGTCTGTCATCGCCATCTCCCCAACCCCCCCTCCCCTTTAAAATTAATGGAAAATGTAAACCCAAACGTAGAGTCGGATTCCTAACCTGGAAGTTACAAGTCGATTCGCTCAACTATCAAGGGAGAGAAAACGCGGCGACTGTGGCGGCACTCGGCACGGATGCGAAGTCAGCATCACGAAGTTGGCGTTAAATTGGAACGTTTGAATCAGTTATTTTCTTTCCGACCCTTTTCAGCCCTGAACCGTGGAAGCGCCGAAATTCGGGTTTCATTTTTAACGCGGCAGCTTATACCCCCCGAGCGTTACCGACCACTGCCGGTGGTGGTAGGTAAGTTATCCTCCGCCGAAGACGACGCGCGTTACCGATGCACACGTAAAAAATTTTTCGCGAATTTTTCGCGCGGTAAACCTTCGTCTCCGCGTCCTCCGTCCGACGAGCCTGCTCTCGCCCGCACCCGTCCACCCGTTCTCGAGCTATACGGCGACAAAGAAACTTTGATTTTTCACTAATTTGACGTCATCGAGAAAGTTACGGAAAACTGGGAATTAAAGGTATATCGCCTTTCCGAATTTTCCGGGAGCCCGTCGGGCCTTCGGCCCCGCTCGGCGCGGTTCTGCTCGGCTCGATGTCGAGGTCGTCGGTAGCAACGATGGTGTCGGGGAGGTGCGCAATTGGTCTGTCATCGCCATCCCCCCAACCCCCCCTCCCCTTTAAAATTAATGGAAAATGTAAACCCAAACGTAGAGTCGGATTCGTAACCTCGAAGTTACAAGTCGATTCGCTTAACTATCAAGGGAGAGAAAATGCGGCGACTGTGGCGGCACTCGCCACGGATGCGAAGTCAGCATCACGAAGTTGGCGTTAAATTCGAACGTTTGAATCAGTTATTTTCTTTCCGGCCCTTTTCAGCCCTGAACCGTGGAAGCGCTGAAATTCGGGTTTCATTTTTAACGCGGCAGCTTATACCCCCCGAGCGTTACCGACCACTGCCGGTGGTGGTCGGTAAGTTATCCTCCGCCGAGGTCGACGCGCGTTACCGATGCACACGTAAAAAATTTTTCGCGAATTTTCGCGAATTTTTCGCGCGGTAAACCTTCGTCTCCGCGTCCTCCGTCCGACGAGCCTACTCTCGCCCGCACCCGTCGACCCGTTCTCGAGCTATAGGGCGACAAAGAAACTTTGATTTTTCACTAATTTGACGTCATCGAGAAAGTTACGGAAAACTGGGAATTAAAGGTATATCGCCTTTCCGAGTTTTCCGGGAGCCCGTCGGGCCTTCGGCCCCGCTCGGCTCGGCTCGGCTCGAGGTCGAGGTCGTCGGTAGCGACGATGGTGGCGGGGAGGTGCGCAATTGGTCTGTCATCGCCATCTCCCCAACCCCCCCTCCCCTTTAAAATTAATGGAAAATGTAAACCCAAACGTAGAGTCGGATTCCTAACCTGGAAGTTACAAGTCGATTCGCTCAACTATCAAGGGAGAGAAAACGCGGCGACTGTGGCGGCACTCGGCACGGATGCGAAGTCAGCATCACGAAGTTGGCGTTAAATTGGAACGTTTGAATCAGTTATTTTCTTTCCGACCCTTTTCAGCCCTGAACCGTGGAAGCGCCGAAATTCGGGTTTCATTTTTAACGCGGCAGCTTATACCCCCCGAGCGTTACCGACCACTGCCGGTGGTGGTAGGTAAGTTATCCTCCGCCGAAGACGACGCGCGTTACCGATGCACACGTAAAAAATTTTTCGCGAATTTTTCGCGCGGTAAACCTTCGTCTCCGCGTCCTCCGTCCGACGAGCCTGCTCTCGCCCGCACCCGTCCACCCGTTCTCGAGCTATACGGCGACAAAGAAACTTTGATTTTTCACTAATTTGACGTCATCGAGAAAGTTACGGAAAACTGGGAATTAAAGGTATATCGCCTTTCCGAATTTTCCGGGAGCCCGTCGGGCCTTCGGCCCCGCTCGGCGCGGTTCTGCTCGGCTCGATGTCGAGGTCGTCGGTAGCAACGATAGTGTCGGGGAGGTGCGCAATTGGTCTGTCATCGCCATCCCCCCAACCCCCCCTCCCCTTTAAAATTAATGGAAAATGTAAACCCAAACGTAGAGTCGGATTCGTAACCTCGAAGTTACAAGTCGATTCGCTTAACTATCAAGGGAGAGAAAATGCGGCGACTGTGGCGGCACTCGCCACGGATGCGAAGTCAGCATCACGAAGTTGGCGTTAAATTCGAACGTTTGAATCAGTTATTTTCTTTCCGGCCCTTTTCAGCCCTGAACCGTGGAAGCGCTGAAATTCGGGTTTCATTTTTAACGCGGCAGCTTATACCCCCCGAGCGTTACCGACCACTGCCGGTGGTGGTCGGTAAGTTATCCTCCGCCGAGGTCGACGCGCGTTACCGATGCACACGTAAAAAATTTTTCGCGAATTTTCGCGAATTTTTCGCGCGGTAAACCTTCGTCTCCGCGTCCTCCGTCCGACGAGCCTACTCTCGCCCGCACCCGTCGACCCGTTCTCGAGCTATAGGGCGACAAAGAAACTTTGATTTTTCACTAATTTGACGTCATCGAGAAAGTTACGGAAAACTGGGAATTAAAGGTATATCGCCTTTCCGAGTTTTCCGGGAGCCCGTCGGGCCTTCGGCCCCGCTCGGCTCGGCTCGGCTCGAGGTCGAGGTCGTCGGTAGCGACGATGGTGGCGGGGAGGTGCGCAATTGGTCTGTCATCGCCATCTCCCCAACCCCCCCTCCCCTTTAAAATTAATGGAAAATGTAAACCCAAACGTAGAGTCGGATTCCTAACCTGGAAGTTACAAGTCGATTCGCTCAACTATCAAGGGAGAGAAAACGCGGCGACTGTGGCGGCACTCGGCACGGATGCGAAGTCAGCATCACGAAGTTGGCGTTAAATTGGAACGTTTGAATCAGTTATTTTCTTTCCGACCCTTTTCAGCCCTGAACCGTGGAAGCGCCGAAATTCGGGTTTCATTTTTAACGCGGCAGCTTATACCCCCCGAGCGTTACCGACCACTGCCGGTGGTGGTAGGTAAGTTATCCTCCGCCGAAGACGACGCGCGTTACCGATGCACACGTAAAAAATTTTTCGCGAATTTTTCGCGCGGTAAACCTTCGTCTCCGCGTCCTCCGTCCGACGAGCCTGCTCTCGCCCGCACCCGTCCACCCGTTCTCGAGCTATACGGCGACAAAGAAACTTTGATTTTTCACTAATTTGACGTCATCGAGAAAGTTACGGAAAACTGGGAATTAAAGGTATATCGCCTTTCCGAATTTTCCGGGAGCCCGTCGGGCCTTCGGCCCCGCTCGGCGCGGCTCTGCTCGGCTCGATGTCGAGGTCGTCGGTAGCAACGATGGTGTCGGGGAGGTGCGCAATTGGTCTGTCATCGCCATCCCCCCAACCCCCCCTCCCCTTTAAAATTAATGGAAAATGTAAACCCAAACGTAGAGTCGGATTCGTAACCTCGAAGTTACAAGTCGATTCGCTTAACTATCAAGGGAGAGAAAACGCGGCGACTGTGGCGGCACTCGCCACGGATGCGAAGTCAGCATCACGAAGTTGGCGTTAAATTCGAACGTTTGAATCAGTTATTTTCTTTCCGGCCCTTTTCAGCCCTGAACCGTGGAAGCGCTGAAATTCGGGTTTCATTTTTAACGCGGCAGCTTATACCCCCCGAGCGTTACCGACCACTGCCGGTGGTGGTCGGTAAGTTATCCTCCGCCGCGGTCGACGCGCGTTACCGATGCACACGTAAAAAATTTTTCGCGAATTTTCGCGAATTTTTCGCGCGGTAAACCTTCGTCTCCGCGTCCTCCGTCCGACGAGCCTACTCTCGCCCGCACCCGTCGACCCGTTCTCGAGCTATAGGGCGACAAAGAAACTTTGATTTTTCACTAATTTGACGTCATCGAGAAAGTTACGGAAAACTGGGAATTAAAGGTATATCGCCTTTACGAGTTTTCCGGGAGCCCGTCGGGCCTTCGGATCCGCTCGGCTCGGCTCGGCTCGAGGTCGAGGTCGTCGGTAGCGACGATGGTGGCGGGGAGGTGCGCAATTGGTCTGTCATCGCCATCTCCCCAACCCCCCCTCCCCTTTAAAATTAATGGAAAATGTAAACCCAAACGTAGAGTCGGATTCCTAACCTGGAAGTTACAAGTCGATTCGCTCAACTATCAAGGGAGAGAAAACGCGGCGACTGTGGCGGCACTCGCCACGGATGCGAAGTCAGCATCACGAAGTTGGCGTTAAATTGGAACGTTTGAATCAGTTATTTTCTTTCCGACCCTTTTCAGCCCTGAACCGTGGAAGCGCCGAAATTCGGGTTTCATTTTTAACGCGGCAGCTTATACCCCCCGAGCGCTAGCGACCACTGCCTGTGGTGGTCGGTAAGTTATCCTCCACCGAGGACGACGCGCGTTACCGATGCACACTTAAAAAATTTTTCGCGAATTTTTCGCGCGGTAAACCTTCGTCTCCGCGTTCTCCGTCCGACGTGCCTACTCTCGCCCGCACCCGTCTACCCGTTCTCGAGCTATACGGCGACAAAGAAACTTTGATTTTTCACTAATTTGACGTCATCGAGAAAGTTACGGCCAACTGGGAATTAAAGGTATATCGCCTTTCCGAATTTTCCGGGAGCCCGTCGGGCCTTCGGCCCCGCTCGGCGCGGCTCTGCTCGGTTCGATGTCGAGGTCGTCGGTAGCAACGATGGTGTCGGGGAGGTGCGCAATTGGTCTGCCATCGCCATCCCCCCAACCCCCCCTCCCCTTTAAAATTAATGGAAAATGTAAACCCAAACGTAGAGTCGGATTCGTAACCTCGAAGTTACAAGTCGATTCGCTCAACTATCAAGGGAGAGAAAACGCGGCGACTGTGGCGGCACTCGCCACGGATGCGAAGTCAGCATCACGAAGTTGGCGTTAAATTCGAACGTTTGAATCAGTTATTTTCTTTCCGGCCCTTTTCAGCCCTGAACCGTGGAAGCGCCGAAATTCGGGTTTCATTTTTAACGCGGCAGCTTATACCCCCCGAGCGCTAGCGACCACTGCCGGTGGTGGTCGGTAAGTTATCCTCCACCGAGGACGACGCGCGTTACCGATGCACACTTAAAAAATTTTTCGCGAATTTTTCGCGCGGTAAACCTTCGTCTCCGCGTTCTCCGTCCGACGTGCCTACTCTCGCCCGCACCCGTCTACCCGTTCTCGAGCTATACGGCGACAAAGAAACTTTGATTTTTCACTAATTTGACGTCATCGAGAAAGTTACGGCCAACTGGGAATTAAAGGTATATCGCCTTTCCGAATTTTCCGGGAGCCCGTCGGGCCTTCGGCCCCGCTCGGCTCGGATCGGCTCGGCTCGGCTCGGCTCGGCTCGGCTCGGCTCGAGGTCGAGGTCGTCCGTAGCGACGATGGTGGCGGGGAGGCGCGCGATTGGTCTGTCATCGACATCCTCCCCCCAAACCCCCCTCCCTTTAAAATTAATGGAAAATGTAAACCTAAACGTAGAGTCGGATTCGTAACCTCGAAGTTACAAGTCAACTCGCTCAACTATCAAGGGAGAGTAAACGCGGCGACTGTGGCGGCACTCGCCACCGATGCGAAGTCAGCGTCGCGAAGTTGGCGTTAAATTCGAACGTTTGAATCAGTTATTTTCTTTAGGGCCCTTTTCAGCCCTGAACCGTGGAAGCGCCGAAATTCGGGTTTCATTTTTAACGCGGCAGCTTATACCCCCCGAGCGTTACCGACCACTGCCGGTGGTGGTAGGTAAGTTATCCTCCGCCGAGGACGACGCGCGTTACCGATGCACACGTAAAAAATTTCTCGCGAATTTTCGCGAATTTTTCGCGCGGTAAACCTTCGTCTCCGCGTCTTCCGTCCGACGAGCCTACTCTCGCCCGCACCCGTCGACCCGTTCTCGAGCTATACGGCGACAAAGAAACTTTGATTTTTCACTAATTCGACGTCATCGAGAAAGTTACGGCCAACTGGGAATTGAAGGTATATCGCCTTTCCGAATTTTCCGGGAGCCCGTCGGGCCTTCGGCCCCGCTCGGCTCGGCTCGGCTCGGCTCGTGGTCGAGGTCGTCGGTAGCGACGATGGTGGCGGGGAGGTGCGCAATTGGTCTGTCATCGCCATCCCCCCCAACCCCCCTCACCCTTTAAAATTAATGGAAAATGTAAACCTAAACGTAGAGTCGGATTCGTAACCTCGAAGTTACAAGTCCATTCGCTCAACTATCAAGGGAGAGTAAACGCGGCGACTGTGGCGGCACTCGCCACCGATGCGAAGTCAGCATCACGAAGTTGGCGTTAAATTCGAACGTTTGAATCAGTTATTTTCTTTCCGGCCCTTTTCAGCCCTGAACCGTGGAAGCGCCGAAATTCGGGTTTCATTTTTAACGCGGCAGCTTATACCCCCCGAGCGTTACCGACCACTGCCGGTGGTGGTCGGTAAGTCATCCTCCGCCGAGGTCGACGCGCGTTACCGATGCACACGTAAAAAATTTTTCGCGAATTTTTCGCGCGGTAAACCTTCGCCTCCGCGTGCTCCGTCCGACGAGCCTACTCTCGCCCGCACCCGTCGACCCGTTCTCGAGCTATACGGCGACAAAGAAATCGCATAATTTCACTAATTTTACGTCACCGAAAAAGTTACGGACAACTGGGAATTAAAGGTATATTGCCTTTCCGAATTTTCCGGGAGCACGTCGGGCCTTCGACCCCGCTCGGCTCGGCTCGGCTCGACTCGGCTCGAGGTCGAGGTCGTCGGTAGCGACGATGGTGGCGGGGAGGTGCGCAATTGGTCTGTCATCGCCATCCCCCCAACCCCCCCCCCTCCCCTTTAAAATTAATGGAAAATGTAAACCCAAACGTAGAGTCGGATTCGTAACCTCGAAGTTACAAGTCGATTCGCTCAACTATCAAGGGAGAGAAAACGCGGCGACTGTGGCGGCACTCGCCACCGATGCGAAGTCAGCATCACGAAGTTGGCGTTAAATTCGAACGTTTGAATCAGTTATTTTCTTTCGGGCCCTTTTCAGCCCTGAACCGTGGAAGCGCCGGAATTCGGGTTTCATTTTTAACGCGGCAGCTTATACCCCCCGAGCGTTACCGACCACTGCCGGTGGTGGTCGGTAAGTTATCCTCCGCCGAGGACGACGCGCGTTACCGATGCACACGTAAAAAATTTTTCGCGAATTTTCGCGAATTTTTCGCGCGGTAAACCTTCGTCTCCGCGTCTTCCGTCCGACGAGCCTACTCTCGCCCGCACCCGTCGACCCGTTCTCGAGCTATACGGCGACAAAGAAACTTTGATTTTTCACTAATTTGACGTCACCGAAAAAGTTACGGCCAACTGGGAATTAAAGGTATATCGCCGTTCCGAATTTTCCGGGAGCCCGTCGGGCCCTCGGCCCCGCTCTGCGCGGCTCTGCTCGGCTCGAGGTCGAGGTCGTCGGTAGCAACGATGGTGTCGGGGAGGTGCGCAATTGGTCTGTCATCGCCATCCCCCCAACCCTCCCCCCCACCCCTTTAAAATTAATGGAAAATGTAAACCCAAACGTAGAGTCGGATTCGTAACCTCGAAGTTACAAGTCGATTCGCTCAACTATCAAGGGAGAGAAAACGCGGCGACTGTGGCGGCACTCGCCACCGATACGAAGTCAGCATCACGAAGTTGGCGTTAAATTCGAACGTTTGAATCAGTTATTTTCTTTCCGGCCCTTTTCAGCCCTGAACCGTGGAAGCGCCGAAATTCGGGTTTCATTTTTAACGCGGCAGCTTATACCCCCCGAGCGTTACCGACCACTGCCGGTGGTGGTCGGTAAGTTATCCTCCGCCGAGGTCGACGCGCGTTACCGATGCACACGTAAAAAATTTTTCGCGAATTTTCGCGAATTTTTCGCGCGGTAAACCTTCGTCTCCGCGTCCTCCGTCCGACGAGCCTACTCTCGCCCGCACCCGTCGACCCGTTCTCGAGCTATAGGGCGACAAAGAAACTTTGATTTTTCACTAATTTGACGTCATCGAGAAAGTTACGGAAAACTGGGAATTAAAGGTATATCGCCTTTCCGAGTTTTCCGGGAGCCCGTCGGGCCTTCGGCCCCGCTCGGCTCGGCTCGGCTCGAGGTCGAGGTCGTCGGTAGCGACGATGGTGGCGGGGAGGTGCGCAATTGGTCTGTCATCGCCATCTCCCCAACCCCCCCTCCCCTTTAAAATTAATGGAAAATGTAAACCCAAACGTAGAGTCGGATTCCTAACCTGGAAGTTACAAGTCGATTCGCTCAACTATCAAGGGAGAGAAAACGCGGCGACTGTGGCGGCACTCGCCACGGATGCGAAGTCAGCATCACGAAGTTGGCGTTAAATTGGAACGTTTGAATCAGTTATTTTCTTTCCGACCCTTTTCAGCCCTGAACCGTGGAAGCGCCGAAATTCGGGTTTCATTTTTAACGCGGCAGCTTATACCCCCCGAGCGTTACCGACCACTGCCGGTGGTGGTAGGTAAGTTATCCTCCGCCGAAGACGACGCGCGTTACCGATGCACACGTAAAAAATTTTTCGCGAATTTTCGCGAATTTTTCGCGCGGTAAACCTTCGTCTCCGCGTCCTCCGTCCGACGAGCCTACTCTCGCCCGCACCCGTCCACCCGTTCTCGAGCTATACGGCAACAAAGAAACTTTGATTTTTCACTAATTTGACGTCATCGAGAAAGTTACGGAAAACTGGGAATTAAAGGTATATCGCCTTTCCGAATTTTCCGGGAGCCCGTCGGGCCTTCGGCCCCGCTCGGCGCGGCTCTGCTCGGCTCGATGTCGAGGTCGTCGGTAGCAACGATGGTGTCGGGGAGGTGCGCAATTGGTCTGTCATCGCCATCCCCCCAACCCCCCCTCCCCTTTAAAATTAATGGAAAATGTAAACCCAAACGTAGAGTCGGATTCGTAACCTCGAAGTTACAAGTCGATTCGCTTAACTATCAAGGGAGAGAAAACGCGGCGACTGTGGCGGCACTCGCCACGGATGCGAAGTCAGCATCACGAAGTTGGCGTTAAATTCGAACGTTTGAATCAGTTATTTTCTTTCCGGCCCTTTTCAGCCCTGAACCGTGGAAGCGCTGAAATTCGGGTTTCATTTTTAACGCGGCAGCTTATACCCCCCGAGCGTTACCGACCACTGCCGGTGGTGGTCGGTAAGTTATCCTCCGCCGAAGACGACGCGCGTTACCGATGCACACGTAAAAAATTTTTCGCGAATTTTCGCGAATTTTTCGCGCGGTAAACCTTCGTCTCCGCGTCGTCCGTCCGACGAGCCTACTCTCGCCCGCACCCGTCCACCCGTTCTCGAGCTATACGGCGACAAAGAAACTTTGATTTTTCACTAATTTGACGTCATCGAGAAACTTACGGAAAACTGGGAATTAAAGGTATATCGCCTTTCCGAATTTCCGGGAGCCCGTCGGGCCTTCGGCCCCGCTCGGCGCGGCTCTGCTCGGCTCGATGTCGAGGTCGTCGGTAGCAACGATGGTGTCGGGGAGGTGCGCAATTGGTCTGTCATCGCCATCCCCCCAACCCCCCCCCTCCCCTTTAAAATTAATGGAAAATGTAAACCCAAACGTAGAGTCGGATTCGTAACCTGGAAGTTACAAGTCGATTCGCTCAACTATCAAGGGAGAGAAAACGCGGCGACTGTGGCGGCACTCGCCACGGATGCGAAGTCAGCATCACGTAGTTGGCGTTAAATTGGAACGTTTGAATCAGTTATTTTCTTTCCGACCCTTTTCAGCCCTGAACCGTGGAAGCGCCGAAATTCGGGTTTCATTTTTAACGCGGCAGCTTATACCCCCCGAGCGTTACCGACCACTGCCGGTGGTGGTAGGTAAGTTATCCTCCGCCGAAGACGACGCGCGTTACCGATGCACACGTAAAAAATTTTTCGCGAATTTTCGCGAATTTTTCGAGCGGTAAACCTTCGTCTCCGCGTCCTCCGTCCGACGAGCCTACTCTCGCCCGCACCCGTCGACCCGTTCTCGAGCTATACGGCGACAAAGAAACTTTGATTTTTCACTAATTTGACGTCATCGAGAAAGTTACGGCCAACTGGGAATTAAAGGTATATCGCCTTCCCGAATTTTCCGGGAGCCCATCGGGCCTTCGGCCCCGCTCGGCACGGCTCGGCTCGGCTCGGCTCGGCTCGAGGTCGAGGTCGTCGATAGCGACGATGGTGGCGGGGAGGCGCGTGATTGGTCTGTCATCGCCATCCTCCCCCCAACCCCCCCTTCTTTTAAAATTAATGGAAAATGTAAACCTAAAAGTAGAGTCGGGTTCGTAACCTCGAAGTTACAAGTCGATTCGCTCAACTATCAAGGGAGAGTAAACGCGGCGACTGTGGCGGCACTCGCCACCGATACGAAGTCAGCATCACGAAGTTGGCGTTAAATTCGAACGTTTGAATCAGTTATTTTCTTTCCGGCCCTTTTCAGCCATGAACAGTGGAAGCGCCGAAATTCGGGTTTCATTTTTAACGCGGCAGCTTATACCCCCCGAGCGTTACCGACCACTGCCGGTGGTGGTCTTTAAGTTATCCTCCGCCGAGGTCGACGAGCGTTACCGATGCACACGTAAAAAATTTTTCGCGAATTTTCGCGAATTTTTCGCGCGGTAAACCTTCGTCTCCGCGTCCTCCGTCCGACGAGCCTACTCTCGCCCGCACCCGTCGACCCGTTCTCGAGCTATACGGCGACAAAGAAACTTTGATTTTTCACTAATTTGACGTCACCGAAAAAGTTACGGCCAACTTTGAATTAAAGGTATATTGCCTTTCCGAATTTTCCGGGAGCACGTCGGGCCTTCGACCCCGCTCGGCTCGGCTCGGCTCGGCTCGGCTCAAGGTCGAGGTCGTCGGTAGCGACGATGGTGGCGGGGAGGTGTGCAATTGGTCTGTCATCGCCATCCCCCCAACCCCCCCACCCCTTTAAAATTAATGGAAAATGTAAACCCAAACGTAGAGTCGGATTCGTAAACTCGAAGTTACAAGTCGATTCGCTTAACTATCAAGGGAGAGAAAACGCGGCGACTGTGGCGGCACTCGCCACGGATGCGAAGTCAGCATCACGAAGTTGGCGTTAAATTCGAACGTTTGAATCAGTTATTTTCTTTCCGGCCCTTTTCTGCCCTGAACCGTGGAAGCGCCGAAATTCGGGTTTCATTTTTAACGCGGCAGCTTATACCCCCCGAGCGTTACCGACCACTGCCGGTGGTGGTCGGTAAGTTATCCTCCGCCGAGGTCGACACGCGTTACCGATGCACACGTAAAAAATTTTTCGCGAATTTTCGCGAATTTTTCGCGCGGTAAACCTTCGTCTCCGCGTCCTCCGTCCGACGAGCCTACTCTCGCCCGCACCCGTCGACCCGTTCTCGAGCTATACGGCGACAAAGAAACTTTGATTTTTCACTAATTTGACGTCATCGAGAAAGTTACGGCCAACTGGGAATTAAAGGTATATCGCCTTCCCGAATTTTCCGGGAGCCCATCGGGCCTTCGGCCCCGCTCGGCACGGTTCGGCTCGGCTCGGCTCGGCTCGAGGTCGAGGTGGTCGATAGCGACGATGGTGGCGGGGAGGCGCGTGATTGGTCTGTCATCGCCATCCTCCCCCCAACCCCCCCTCCTTTTAAAATTAATGGAAAATGTAAACCTAAAAGTAGAGTCGGGTTCGTAACCTCGAAGTTACAAGTCGATTCGCTCAACTATCAAGGGAGAGTAAACGCGGCGACTGTGGCGGCACTCGCCACCGATACGAAGTCAGCATCACGAAGTTGGCGTTAAATTCGAACGTTTGAATCAGTTATTTTCTTTCCGGCCCTTTTCAGCCATGAACAGTGGAAGCGCCGAAATTCGGGTTTCATTTTTAACGCGGCAGCTTATACCCCCCGAGCGTTACCGACCACTGCCGGTGGTGGTCGGTAAGTTATCCTCCGCCGAGGTCGACGAGCGTTACCGATGCACACGTAAAAAATTTTTCGCGAATTTTCGCGAATTTTTCGCGCGGTAAACCTTCGTCTCCGCGTCCTCCGTCCGACGAGCCTACTCTCGCCCGCACCCGTCGACCCGTTCTCGAGCTATACGGCGACAAAGAAACTTTGATTTTTCACTAATTTGACGTCACCGAAAAAGTTACGGCCAACTTTGAATTAAAGGTATATTGCCTTTCCGAATTTTCCGGGAGCACGTCGGGCCTTCGACCCCGCTCGGCTCGGCTCGGCTCGGCTCGGCTCAAGGTCGAGGTCGTCGGTAGCGACGATGGTGGCGGGGAGGTGCGCAATTGGTCTGTCATCGCCATCCCCCCAACCCCCCCACCCCTTTAAAATTAATGGAAAATGTAAACCCAAACGTAGAGTCGGATTCGTAAACTCGAAGTTACAAGTCGATTCGCTTAACTATCAAGGGAGAGAAAACGCGGCGACTGTGGCGGCACTCGCCACGGATGCGAAGTCAGCATCACGAAGTTGGCGTTAAATTCGAACGTTTGAATCAGTTATTTTCTTTCCGGCCCTTTTCTGCCCTGAACCGTGGAAGCGCCGAAATTCGGGTTTCATTTTTAACGCGGCAGCTTATACCCCCCGAGCGTTACCGACCACTGCCGGTGGTGGTCGGTAAGTTATCCTCCGCCGAGGTCGACACGCGTTACCGATGCACACGTAAAAAATTTTTCTCGAATTTTCGCGAATTTTTCGCGCGGTAAACCTTCGCCTCCGCGTGCTCCCTCCGACGAGCCTACTCTCGCCCACACCCGTCGACCCTTTCTCGAGCTATACGGCGACTAAGAAATCGCAAAATTTCACTAATTTGACGTCACCGAAAAAGTTACGGCCAACTGGGAATTAAAGGTATATCGCCTTCCCGAATTTTCCGGGAGCCCATCGGGCCTTCGGCCCCGCTCGGCACGGCTCGGCTCGGCTCGGCTCGGCTCGAGGTTGAGGTCGTCGATAGCGACGATGGTGGCGGGGAGGCGCGTGATTGGTCTGTCATCGCCATCCTCCCCCCAACCCCCCCTCCTTTTAAAATTAATGGAAAATGTAAACCTAAAAGTAGAGTCGGATTCGTAACCTCGAAGTTACAAGTCGATTCGCTCAACTATCAAGGGAGAGTAAACGGGGCGACTGTGGCGGCACTCGCCACCGATGCGAAGTCAGCATCACGAAGTTGGCGTTAAATTCGAACGTTTGAATCAGTTATTTTCTTTCCGGCCCTTTTCAGCCATGAACAGTGGAAGCGCCGAAATTCGGGTTTCATTTTTAACGCGGCAGCTTATACCCCCCGAGCGTTACCGACCACTGCCGGTGGTGGTCGGTAAGTTATCCTCCGCCGAGGTCGACGAGCGTTACCGATGCACACGTAAAAAATTTTTCGCGAATTTTCGCGAATTTTTCGCGCGGTAAACCTTCGTCTCCGCGTCCTCCGTCCGACGAGCCTACTCTCGCCCGCACCCGTCGACCCGTTCTCGAGCTATACGGCGACAAAGAAACTTTGATTTTTCACTAATTTGACGTCATCGAGAAAGTTACGGCCTACTGGGAATTAAAGGTATATCGCTTTTCCGAATTTTCCGGGAGCCCGTCGGGCCTTCGGCCCCGCTCGGCGCGGCTCGGCTCGGCTCGAGGTCGAGGTCGTCGGTAGCGACGATGGTGGCGGGGAGGTGCGCGATTGGTCTGTCATCGCTATCCTACCCCCCAACCCCCCCTCCCCCTTTAAAATTAATGGAAAATGTAAACGTCAACGTAGAGTCGTATTCGTAACCTCGAACTTACAAGTCCATTCGCTCAACTATCAAGGGAGAGTAAACGCGGCGACTGTGGCGGCACTCACCACCGATGCGAAGTCAGCATCACGAAGTTGGCGTTAAATTCGAACGTTTGAATCAGTTATTTTCTTTCCGGCCCTTTTCAGCCCTGAACCTTGGAAGCGCCGAAATTCGGGTTTCATTTTTACCGGTGGTGGTCGGTAAGTTATCCTCCGCCGAGGACGACGCGCGTTACCGATGCACACGTATGTACGAAAAAAAGTAATATGACATAAAAGATGCGCAATGAAAAAATCTAAAGGAATTGTCAACAACAAATCCTGTGGGATAAGTAGTTTAGAAGATATTCGAGCAAAATGAGTTTAAAAACCATGTTATCTCAATTTTCTCGGAAACCGTGGGTTGTACGAAAAAAAGTAATATGACATAAAAGATGCGCAATGAAAAAATCTAAAGGAATTGTCAACAACAAATCCTGTGGGATAAGTAGTTTAGAAGATATTCGAGCAAAATGAGTTTAAAAACCATGTTTTCTCAATTTTCTCGGAAACCGTGGGTTGTACGAAAAAAAGTAATATGACATAAAAGATGCGCAATGAAAAAATCTAAAGGAATTGTCAACAACAAATCCTGTGGGATAAGTAGTTTAGAAGATATTCGAGCAAAATACATTTAATTGATGTACTCTTCTTTCATAAACTTATATATTTTAACAGAACTGTTTAGAGTTGAGATTACTATATTCCCATTTTTTATTGTTATAGAAACTTATGTACGTATCTACACATTATAATTCTACAAATATATTTGAATTCTACCCAGCACTGCTTATTTAATCTTTCCTTTAATTATTACATGCATGCTTTCTTACTTTCTATATCTACTTACTTTCCTTTACTTATTTCATACATTGGCACACACAAATTACGGAGCGGTTATGATAATTTAAAATACAAGAATTAAAACTCAACCGCAAGGCTTACTTCTCACATTATATTATGTAGTTAAAATGACAAGTAAAAGGGATTATGTATCTATATCAAAGAAGGTACATCTGATTGGGGAAATTCAATATACATTTACAGTTATCATTCTAAACGCTGCTGTGACATTACACGCTGATTAACTGGTTTAAAAAAGATTGTATAAAGCACGATCATATATGTCGCGTATAAACTTCAATTATTAATGCTTTCTATCTAAGAATATAATGGTTTTCAAGATCACAAGCTACATATTACTCACCGTGAGAACATTATCCTTGCAATAATCAGGATATGACCGTGCGTTCCAATTAAAATAGTTCAGCTAGTAGATATGCTTCGTACACCACATGTAAAAGAAAAATATAAAAAATCACAAAGTATCGTATTCATTACTCAGAAAAATTATTATATTTTATAGGCAAAAAATACTTATCTAAATTATCTTTTTCACACAGAATTATTCGGGAGCTGTGAGATCAATTCTATACATTCGTGTAATTTTTCAGTCCTTCGCTCTTCGTTGTCAATATTTTAATTCACAATCACATTAATATTAAAAATCGAACAATCTACTCATTTTTCCGTGGCACGTGTTATATCTACACATAATTAATGTACTCTTCCTGCACAAATTTACTATCGAAACCATATATCGAGTAAAAACATTATAACCTAAAATTTATTGCACACTCCAAAAACCATTCGTTTCTACACTTCAAACATTAATTGGTCCCGGTACATGCGACAGACCCATCACAAGAATTCCTAAACATATACATTTGGCACTTCAGATCAAACACAGATAACACGACATTATGACAACTTGGTTGCAATTCCACGTATGTCAAACTTACAAAGACCAATGCTTACACCACATTCGAAATCCACGAACCAGATTGTTTACTTTATAAACAAGTATTTATAAATGAAAAAAAAAACAGAACTGTTAAGAGTCGAGTTTTTAATATTCCCATTTTTTATTGTTATAGAAACTTATGTACGTATCTACATATTATAATTCTACAAATATATTTGAATTCTACCCAGCACTGCTTATTTAATCTTTCCTTTAATTATTACATACATGCTTTCTTACTTTCTATATCTACTTACTTTCCTTTACTTATTTCATACATTGGCACACACAAATTACGCAGCGGTTATGATAATTTAAAATACAAGAATTAAAACTCAACCGCAAGGTTTACTTCTCACATTATATTATGTAGTTAAAATGACAAGTAAAAGGGATTATGTATCTATATCAAAGAAGGTACATCTGATTGGGGAAATTCAGTATACATTTACAGTTATCATTCTAAACGCTGCTGTGACATTACACGCTGATTAACTGGTTTAAAAAAGATTGTATAAAGCACGATCATATATGTCGCGTATAAACTTCAATTATTAATGCTTTCTATCTAAGAATATAATGGTTTTCAAGATCACAAGTTACATATTACTCACCGTGAGAACATTTTTCTTGCAATAATCAGGATCTGACCGCGCGTTCCAATTAAAATAGTTCAGCTAGTAGATCTGCTTTGTACACCACATGTAAAAGAAAAATATAAAAAATCACAAAGTATCGTATTCATTACTCAGAAAAATTATTATATTTTATAGGCAAAAAATACTTATCTAAATTAGCTTTTTCACACAGAATTATTCGGGAGCTGTGAAATCAATTCTATACATTCGTGTAATTTTGTAGTCTTTCGCTCTTCGTTGTCAATATTTTAATTCAAAATCACATTAATATTAAAAATCGAATAATCTACTACTAACTGCACAAATTTTATCTCTTAATACAGACACTATTGAAACCATACTTCGAGTAAAAACATTATAACCTAAAATTTATTGCACACACCAAAAACCATTAATTTCTACACTTCAAAAATTAATTCGTCTAGGTGTATCTGGCAGATCCTTCACAAGAATACATAAACCTAGATTTGCACTTCCATCATTTCCATCTGCCATCGGCCGCATTTCCATCTGCGTTCAAAATTACAGTAAGCAATTCTATTTGTGCACGATTCGCGTGTGTGCAATTTTATCTGTGCACAATAAAGATGAATCCAATTCTATTTGTGCGCAATCGAGATGTGCCCGATTCTTCTTGTGCGCAATCGAGATGTGTCCGATGCTCCTTGTGCGCAATCGAGATGTGTCTGATTGTACTTGTGCCCAATCATGCTGTGTCCAAAAGATATGTGCGCAATGTGCATGTGGGCAATCGTATTGTGCGCAACTGAAGGCCTCTCTGCATCCCGCAGGCTAGTCGAGTAAAAACACGTGCGAGAGGATGAATCCCGCAGGCTAGTCGAGTAAAAACACGTGCGAGAGGATGCATCCCGCAGGCTAGTCGAGCAAAAACACGTGCGAGAGGATGCATCCCGCAGGCTGGTCGAGCAAAAACACGTGCGAGAGGATGCATCCCGCAGGCTAGTCGAGTAAAAACACGTGCGAGAGGATGCATCCCGCAGGCTAGTCGACTAAAAACACGTACAAGAGGATGCTTCCCGCAGGCTAGTCGTGTAAAAACACGTGCGAGAGGATGCATCCCGCAGGCTAGTCGAGTAAAAACACGTGCGAGAGGATGCATCCCGCAGGCTAGTCGGGTAAAAACACGTGCGAGGTTTTGTGGGATGCGCATGCGCAGGTTTTTTGGGATGCGCATGGCTAGTCGAGCAAAAACACGTGCGAGAGGATGCATCCCGCAGGCTAGTCGAGTAAAAACACGTGCGAGAGGATGCATCCCGCAGGCTAGTCGAGTAAAAACACGTGCGAGGTTTTGTGGGATGCGCATGCGCAGGTTTTGTGGGATCCGCATGCGCAGGTTTTTTGGGATGCGCATGCCTAGTCGAGCAAAAACACGTGCGAGAGGATGCATCCCGCAGGCTAGTCGAGCAAAAACACGTGCGAGAGGATGCATCCCGCAGGCTAGTCGAGTAAAAACACGTGCGAGAGGATGCATCCCGCAGGCTAGTCGAGTAAAAACACGTGCGAGAGGATGCATCCCGCAGGCTAGTCGAGTAAAAACACGTGCGAGGTTTTGTGGGATGCGCATGCGCAGGTTTTGTGGGATGCGCATGCGCAGGTTTTTTGGGATGCGCATGCGCAGGTTTTTTGGGATGCGCATGGCTAGTCGAGCAAAAACACGTGCGAGAGGATGCATCCCGCAGGCTAGTCGAGCAAAAACGACGTGCGAGAGGATGCATCCCGCAGGCTAGTCGAGTAAAAACACGTGCGAGAGGATGCATCCTGCAGGCTAGTCGAGTAAAAACACGTGCGAGAGGATGCATCCCGCAGGCTAGTCGAGTAAAAACACGTGCGAGGTTTTGTGGGATGCGCATGCGCAGGTTTTTTGGGATGCGCATGGCTAGTCGAGCAAAAACACGTATGAGAGGATGCATCCCGCAGGGTAGTCGAGTAAAAACACGTGCGAGAGGATGCATCCCGCAGGCTAGTCGAGTAAAAACACGTGCGAGGTTTTGTGGGATGCGCATGCGCAGGTTTTGTGGGATGCGCATGCGCAGGTTTTTTGGGATGCGCATGGCTAGTCGAGCAAAAACACGTGCGAGAGGATGCATCCCGCAGGGTAGTCGAGTAAAAACACGTGCAAGAGGATGCTTCCCGCAGGCTAGTCGAGTAAAAACACGTGCGAGAGGATGCATCCCTCAGGCTAGTCGAGTAAAAACACGTGCGAGGTTTTGTGGGATGCGCATGCGCAGGTTTTGTGGGATGCGCATGCGCAGGTTTTTTGGGATGCGCATGGCTAGTCGAGCAAAAACACGTGCGAGAGGATGCATCCCGCAGGGTAGTCGAGTAAAAACACGTGCGAGAGGATGCATCCCGCAGGCTAGTCGAGTAAAAACACGTGCGAGAGGATGCATCCCGCAGGCTAGTCGAGTAAAAACACGTGCGAGAGGATGCATCCCGCAGGCTAGTCGAGTAAAAACACGTGCGAGGTTTTGTGGGATGCGCATGCGCAGGTTTTGTGGGATGCGCATGCGCAGGTTTTTTGGGATGCGCATGCGCAGGTTTTTTGGGATGCGCATGGCTAGTCGAGCAAAAACACGTGCGAGAGGATGCATCCCGCAGGCTAGTCGAGCAAAAACACGTGCGAGAGGATGCATCCCGCAGGCTAGTCGAGTAAAAACACGTGCGAGAGGATGCATCCTGCAGGCTAGTCGAGTAAAAACACGTGCGAGAGGATGCATCCCGCAGGCTAGTCGAGTAAAAACACGTGCGAGGTTTTGTGGGATGCGCATGCGCAGGTTTTGTGGGATGCGCATGCGCAGGTTTTGTGGGATGCGCATGCGCAGGTTTTTTGGGATGCGCATGGCTAGTCGAGCAAAAACACGTATGAGAGGATGCATCCCGCAGGGTAGTCGAGTAAAAACACGTGCGAGAGGATGCATCCCGCAGGCTAGTCGAGTAAAAACACGTGCGAGGTTTTGTGGGATGCGCATGCGCAGGTTTTGTGGGATGCGCATGCGCAGGTTTTTTGGGATGCGCATGGCTAGTCGAGCAAAAACACGTGCGAGAGGATGCATCCCGCAGGGTAGTCGAGTAAAAACACGTGCAAGAGGATGCTTCCCGTAGGCTAGTCGAGTAAAAACACGTGCGAGAGGATGCATCCCGCAGGCTAGTCGAGTAAAAACACGTGCGAGGTTTTGTGGGATGCGCATGCGCAGGTTTTGTGGGATGCGCATGCGCAGGTTTTTTGGGATGCGCATGGCTAGTCGAGCAAAAACACGTGCGAGAGGATGCAGCCCGCAGGGTAGTCGAGTAAAAACACGTGCGAGAGGATGCATCCCGCAGGCTAGTCGAGTAAAAACACGTGCGAGAGGATGCATCCCGCAGTCTAGTCGAGTAAAAACACGTGCGAGAGGATGCATCCCGCAGGCTAGTCGAGTAAAAACACGTGCGAGGTTTTGTGGGATGCGCATGCGCAGGTTTTGTGGGATGCGCATGCGCAGGTTTTTTGGGATGCGCATGGCTAGTCGAGCAAAAACACGTGCGAGAGGATGCATCCCGCAGGGTAGTCGAGTAAAAACACGTGCGAGAGGATGCATCCCGCAGGCTAGTCGAGTAAAAACACGTGCGAGAGGATGCATCCTGCAGGCTAGTCGAGTAAAAACACGTGCGAGAGGATGCATCCCGCAGGCTAGTCGAGTAAAAACACGTGCGAGGTTTTGTGGGATGCGCATGCGCAGGTTTTGTGGGATGCGCATGCGCAGGTTTTTTGGGATGCGCATGGCTAGTCGAGCAAAAACACGTGCGAGAGGATGCATCCCGCAGGGTAGTCGAGTAAAAACACGTGCGAGAGGATGCATCCCGCAGGCTAGTCGAGTAAAAACACGTGCGAGAGGATGCATCCCGCAGTCTAGTCGAGTAAAAACACGTGCGAGAGGATGCATCCCGCAGGCTAGTCGAGTAAAAACACGTGCGAGGTTTTGTGGGATGCGCATGCGCAGGTTTTGTGGGATGCGCATGCGCAGGTTTTTTGGGATGCGCATGGCTAGTCGAGCAAAAACACGTGCGAGAGGATGCATCCCGCAGGGTAGTCGAGTAAAAACACGTGCGAGAGGATGCATCCCGCAGGCTAGTCGAGTAAAAACACGTGCGAGAGGATGCATCCTGCAGGCTAGTCGAGTAAAAACACGTGCGAGAGGATGCATCCCGCAGGCTAGTCGAGTAAAAACACGTGCGAGAGGATGCATCCCGCAGGCTAGTCGAGTAAAAACACGTGCAAGAGGATGCTTCCCGCAGGCTAGTCGAGTAAAAACACGTGCGAGAGGATGCATCCCGCAGGCTAGTCGAGTAAAAACAGGTGCGAGAGGATGCATCCCGCAGGCTAGTCGAGTAAAAACACGTGCAAGAGGATGCTTCCCGCAGGCTAGTCGAGTAAAAACACGTGCGAGAGGATGCATCCCGCATGCTAGTCGAGTAAAAACACGTGCGAGAGGATGCTTCCCGCAGGCTAGTCGAGTAAAAACACGTGCAAGAGGATGCTTCCCGCAGGCTAGTCGAGTAAAAACACGTGCGAGAGGATGCATCCCGCAGGCTAGTCGAGTAAAAACAGGTGCGAGAGGATGCATCCCGCAGGCTAGTCGAGTAAAAACACGTGCAAGAGGATGCTTCCCGCAGTCTAGTCGAGTAAAAACACGTGCGAGAGGATGCATCCCGCATGCTAGTCGAGTAAAAACACGTGCGAGAGGATGCTTCCCGCAGGCTAGTCGAGTAAAAACACGTGCGAGAGGATGCTTCCCGCAGGCTAGTCGAGTAAAAACACGTGCGAGAGGATGCATCCCGCAGGCTAGTCGAGTAAAAACACGTGCGAGAGGATGCGTCCCGCAGGCTAGTCGAGCAAAAACACGTGCGAGAGGATGCATCCCGCAGGCTAGTCGAGCAAAAACACGTGCGAGAGGATGCATCCCGCAGGCTAGTCGAGCAAAAACACGTGCGAGAGGATGTATCCCGCAGGCTAGTCGAGTAAAAACACGTGCGGGAGGATGCATCCCGCAGGCTAGTCGAGTAAAAACACGTGCGAGAGGATGCATCCCGCAGGCTAGTCGAGCAAAAACACGTGCGAGAGGATGCATCCCGCAGGCTAGTCGAGTAAAAACACGTGCGAGAGGATGCATCCCGCAGGCTAGTCGAGTAAAAACACGTGCAAGAGGATGCTTCCCGCAGGCTAGTCGAGTAAAAACACGTGCGAGAGGATGCATCCCGCAGGCTAGTCGAGCAAAAACACGTGCAAGAGGATGCATCCCGCAGGCTAGTCGAGTAAAAACACGTGCGAGGTTTTGTGGGATGCGCATGCGCAGGTTTTTTGGGATGCGCATGGCTAGTCGAGCAAAAACACGTGCGAGAGGATGCATCCCGCAAGCTAGTCGAGTAAAAACACGTGCGAGAGGATGCATCCCGCAGGCTAGTCGAGTAAAAACACGTGCGAGGTTTTGTGGGATGCGCATGCGCAGGTTTTTTGGGATCCGCATGCGCAGGTTTTTTGGGATGCGCATGCCTAGTCGAGCAAAAACACGTGCGAGAGGATGCATCCCGCAGGCTAGTCGAGCAAAAACACGTGCGAGAGGATGCATCCCGCAGGCTAGTCGAGTAAAAACACGTGCGAGAGGATGCATCCCGCAGGCTAGTCGAGTAAAAACACGTGCGAGAGGATGCATCCCGCAGGCTAGTCGAGTAAAAACACGTGCGAGGTTTTGTGGGATGCACATGCGCAGGTTTTGTGGGATGCGCATGCGCAGGTTTTTTGGGATGCGCATGCGCAGGTTTTTTGGGATGCGCATGGCTAGTCGAGCAAAAACACGTGCGAGAGGATGCATCCCGCAGGCTAGTCGAGCAAAAACACGTGCGAGAGGATGCATCCTGCAGGCTAGTCGAGTAAAAACACGTGCGAGAGGATGCATCCCGCAGGCTAGTCGAGTAAAAACACGTGCGAGGTTTTGTGGGATGCGCATGCGCAGGTTTTTTGGGATCCGCATGCGCAGGTTTTTTGGGATGCGCATGCCTAGTCGAGCAAAAACACGTGCGAGAGGATGCATCCCGCAGGCTAGTCGAGCAAAAACACGTGCGAGAGGATGCATCCCGCAGACTAGTCGAGTAAAAACACGTGCGAGAGGATGCTTCCCGCAGGCTAGTCGAGTAAAAACACGTGCGAGAGGATGCAACCCGCAGGCTAGTCGAGTAAAAACACGTGCGAGAGGATGCATCCCGCAGGATAGTCGAGTAAAAACACGTGCGAGAGGATGCTTCCCGCAGGCTAGTCGAGTAAAAACACGTGCGAGAGGATGCATCCCGCAGGCTAGTCGAGTAAAAACACGTGCGAGAGGATGCATCCTGCAGGCTAGTCGAGTAAAAACACGTGCGAGAGGATGCATCCCGCAGGCTAGTCGAGTAAAAACACGTGCGAGGTTTTGTGGGATGCGCATGCGCAGGTTTTGTGGGATGCGCATGCGCAGGTTTTTTGGGATGCGCATGGCTAGTCGAGCAAAAACACGTGCGAGAGGATGCATCCCGCAGGGTAGTCGAGTAAAAACACGTGCGAGAGGATGCATCCCGCAGGCTAGTCGACTAAAAACACGTGCGAGGTTTTGTGGGATGCGCATGCGCAGGTTTTGTGGGATGCGCATACGCAGGTTTTTTGGGATGCGCATGGCTAGTCGAGCAAAAACACGTGCGAGAGGATGCATCCCGCAGGGTAGTCGAGTAAAAACACGTGCAAGAGGATGCTTCCCGCAGGCTAGTCGAGTAAAAACACGTGCGAGAGGATGCATCCCGCAGGCTAGTCGAGTAAAAACACGTGCGAGAGGATGGTTCCCGCAGGCTAGTCGAGTAAAAACACGTGCGAGAGGATGCAACCCGCAGGCTAGTCGAGTAAAAACACGTGCGAGAGGATGCATCCCGCAGGATAGTCGAGTAAAAACACGTGCGAGAGGATGCTTCCCGCAGGCTAGTCGAGTAAAAACACGTGCGAAAGGATGCAACCCGCAGGCTAGTCGAGTAAAAACACGTGCGAGAGGATGCATCCCGCAGGCTAGTCGAGTAAAAACACGTGCAAGAGGATGCTTCCCGCAGGCTAGTCGAGTAAAAACACGTGCGAGAGGATGCATCCCGCAGGCTAGTCGAGCAAAAACACGTGCGAGAGGATGCATCCCGCAGGCTAGTCCAGCAAAAACACGTGCGTGAGGATGTATCCCGCAGGCTAGTCGAGTAAAAACACGTGCGGGAGGATGCATCCCGCAGGCTAGTCGAGTAAAAACACGTGCGAGAGGATGCATCCCGCAGGCTAGTCGAGCAAAAACACGTGCGAGAGGATGCATCCCGCAGGCTAGTCGAGTAAAAACAGGTGCGAGAGGATGCATCCCGCAGGCTAGTCGAGTAAAAACACGTGCAAGAGGATGCTTCCCGCAGGCTAGTCGAGTAAAAACACGTGCGAGAGGATGCATCCCGCATGCTAGTCGAGTAAAAACACTTGCGAGAGGATGCTTCCCGCAGGCTAGTCGAGTAAAAACACGTGCGAGAGGATGCTTCCCGCAGGCTAGTCGAGTAAAAACACGTGCGAGTGATGCATCCCGCAGGCTAGTCGAGTAAAAACACGTGCGAGAGGATGCGTCCCGCAGGCTAGTCGAGCAAAAACACGTGCGAGAGGATGCATCCCGCAGGCTAGTCGAGCAAAAACACGTGCGAGAGGATGCATCCCGCAGGCTAGTCGAGCAAAAACACGTGCGAGAGGATGTATCCCGCAGGCTAGTCGAGTAAAAACACGTGCGGGAGGATGCATCCCGCAGGCTAGTCGAGTAAAAACACGTGCGAGAGGATGCATCCTGCAGGCTAGTCGAGTAAAAACACGTGCGAGAGGATGCTTCCCGCAGGCTAGTCGAGTAAAAACCCGTGCGAGAGGATGCAACCCGCAGGCTAGTCGAGTAAAAACACGTGCGAGAGGATGCATCCCGCAGGATAGTCGAGTAAAAAACACGTGCGAGAGGATGCTTCCCGCAGGCTAGTCGAGTAAAAACACGTGCGAGAGGATGCATCCCGCAGGCTAGTCGAGTAAAAACACGTGCAAGAGGATGCTTCCCGCAGGCTAGTCGAGTAAAAACACGTGCGAGAGGATGCATCCCGCAGGCTAGTCGAGTAAAAACACGTGCGAGAGGATGCGTCCCGCAGGCTAGTCGAGCAAAAACACGTGCGAGAGGATGCATCCCGCAGGCTAGTCGAGCAAAAACACGTGCGAGAGGATGCATCCCGCAGGCTAGTCGAGTAAAAACACGTGCGAGAGGATGCTTCCCGCAGGCTAGTCGAGTAAAAACACGTGCGAGAGGATGCAACCCGCAGGCTAGTCGAGCGAGTAAAAACACGTGCGAGAGGATGCATCCCGCAGGCTAGTCGAGTAAAAACACGTGCAAGAGGATGCTTCCCGCAGGCTAGTCGAGTAAAAAACACGTGCGAGAGATGCATCCGCAGGCTAGTCGAGCAAAAACACGTGCGAGAGGATGCATCCCGCAGGGTAGTCGAGTAAAAACACGTGCAAGAGGATGCTTCCCGCAGGCTAGTCGAGTAAAAACACGTGCGAGAGGATGCATCCCTCAGGCTAGTCGAGTAAAAACACGTGCGAGGTTTTGTGGGATGCGCATGCGCAGCAGGTTTTGTGGGATGCGCATGCGCAGGTTTTTTGGGATGCGCATGGCTAGTCGAGCAAAAACACGTGCGAGAG